>NC_134144.1:23754509-24379509 GCF_033958435.1 Carettochelys insculpta
GTGAGCACTCCATTGGAGTTACTGTGCAAACTCCTTCTTTCCCAGTGCTCGTCTGCCAGAGAGCCACGTCTCTTCTGACCCTCGCGTTGAAATCCTCTAAGAGAATAATCTTGTTTTCTTTGGGTATGTCTTTTAAGATTGTCTGTGTGCTACTGTATTGGGCTCCCAACAAATGTCTGTATAATTAAAGTCTCCCGTGACAACTAGGGCCTGTGATTTGGAAGCTTCTCTTAGCTGTCTGAAGAAATCCTCATGCACCTCATCTCCCTGACCTGGCAGTCTATAGCAGACACCAAACTACAACATCACCTCTATTGCTTCCACTTCTCAGCTTAACCCAAAGATACTCAACTGGCTCTTCTCCCTCCTTATACTGGAGCTCTGAGCAATCAAAATGCTCCCTCACATAGAGTGCAACTCCTCCTGCTTTTCTCCCCGCCTGTCCTTCCTAAACAGTTTATACCCTTCCATGACCGTGCTCCAGTTATGCGAGTCATCCCACCAAGTCTCCGTTATTCCAACCACCTCATACTTCTTAGACTGTACCAGGGCCTCTAGTGCCTCCTGTTTGTTTCCCAGGCTTCTTGTATTTGTGTACAAGCACCTTAGAGAAGTGGCTGATTGGCTCACTTTCTCCTCTTCACCTAGGAATCCTACTTTGTTGTACTCTACTCCTTCCCAACTTACCTCAGGGCTTGTATCACTGTCCCCCGATGAACCTAGTTTAAAGCCCTCCTCACCAGGTTTGCAAACCTGCCTGCAAAGAAGCTCTGTCCTCTCTATGTTAGGTGGATCCCATCTCTTCCCAGAAGTCCTTGTTCCTGAAACGGAATCCCACAGTCAAAGAAACCAAATCCTTCTTTGCTACACCACCTACACAACCACACATTTACCTCAGTGATTCAACAATCCCTACCCAGACCCCCTCCTTCCACAGGGAGGATGGATGGAAAGGTAGGAAGGGGCAATAGTCTACAGGCTTGATGATTTTTGGCAGAGACTTTGTAACATCCCAGATTCTAGCTCCTGCAAGCAGCAAACTTGCCAGGATTCTAGGTCTGGGAGGCAGACGGATGGCTCCATCTATCTTAGGAGGGAGTCCCCAACCACCACCACCCAGCTTCTTCTCTTGGGTGTGGGGGTCGTAGAACCCGTATCCATAGGACTGCACATCCCATGCCTTAGAAATTGTGCTGTCTCCTTCTGATCCATTTCCTGTGAGGTATCAGCCCCAGCTAGCTCCACCATATCACCTGTGCAGAGAGGTTGAAAGCAGTTACTTAACTCCACGGGAATTGGAGAGGCCTGAATTGGTTTTCTCCTCCTGGAGGTACCATGCTTTGTTTTGAGCAGCCTGCTGTTCCTGCAGTATTATATAGTGCCTTCTATCCAGAAAGTCTTCACCTTCTGTGATGGACCTGAGGGTTGATATTTGGGCCTCAAGTCTTCTAACCTTCTCTCCCAAAATGGTTGCCAGCTTGCACTTGGTACATACAAAATTATTTCTATCAGCCAGGATGAAGATAAACATGGCACATGCCATACAGGTCACAACAGCAAATTTCTCAGTAGCCATGTCACTATCCATTATTTCCTTTTCTTCAGAGAGTTTCCCTAGATGTTTCTAGTGTTGCCTTGAAGGGCACAAGAGAAACAAACCTTTAAGAGAGGGACAACTGGTATGGGGCTTACCCCCCAAGGCAAACTCCCTGTTCACTGCTCACAGGTGTTCGCCGTGGCTGCCTTCTTATAAGGCTGCTGGGCTGGCTAGGCCCAGCTCAAAGCCTTGCTTCCAATCTAATCCACCTCTGAAGGCCCACCTGCAACAAAGCACTCTCAATTCACACCTTGCAACTTATCAAATGCTCTTCCTGAAACAGGAAAGGAAGAACTTGTTTCAATTCTCCCTTTTGTGTTCTTAATAAGTAATGGGGGCAGGGCAGGCTTTTGTCTTCTGTTTTTTGAATATTTAGATTGCACTCAGCCTGTGTTTTCAAACTCTTGTCTGTAACTGTGAGGGCTGGAAATATGCTTTTATAATAGAAGTTATGATTCTTGCCTGCTCACTGAATTCCAGTAGCTGGGACTTTGAGAAAAACACTAAAAATCATGGGACCCTCTATGAAATCTCAAAACTTGTCAAAACTGCATTTTAATTCTGGTTGGAAAAGCTTACCACATCTACTCAGTACTTGCATGTTATACACCATGTTTGTCTTTCATGTTTTCCACCTATTAATCAGTATTACATGGAGAAGTTCACTGTTTCCCCATTTCTGTTCTCCACTAGACATTGTAAAAGGAAAAGAGCTGTAGTTCTAAAAAAGCAGAAGCCTGGCCATTTAAGCAACATGGGATATACCATTTCTAAATGTTATGAGGATATGTTCATCTAAAACTTCTGCTGTTCATGGGGGCTTAACACCCTCCCCCACAAACCACAGGGTTTTGCCACAGCAAGTGAATGCGTGAACACTGCTTTGTTGGCAGGCATGATCTCCTGAAGACAAGCAAAACCGTCTTGAAAGGGAGTGGAAGTATTTTGTCTGCAAAAATGCAGACAAACAGTGTTCACACAAGCTGTCTTTTAACAAGTATGTGTCCATCCTGCCTTGTTGCTAAAAACTGCTTAGTGTTGACATACCCTACAACTTTTGCTTAGCAGGGGAGTATTAATTAATAGTCTCTGAATTCCCTTTTTCTGTTCCCTCTTTAATCCTTGCAATGCAAGCCTGGCTCAGCCTTTGTGGAACTAATGACTTAACCTGTAATTCAAACACAAAATTAAAGAGCCCCAAAAGAACAAACTTTCACAGATGGATTTTGGAGCAAACAGTTTATTGAGAGGTAAATGCACTCAGCAAGTTGTTCATAGCCCAAACTCAGCTGCAAATATTTGACTATATATGCCTCAGTTTTTTACATGAGAAGCCATCTGGTGCATTTGCCAAAGCCAAATCAGTTTCATTGCTAGTAAGGGGGAGGCATTTAAGTGACTAATTTCAGAATGGGAACCGCAAATCACAAATGCCATCTGCTTTCTCTAATCAAGATCCACGAAAAATCACATTTATTTAAACCATTTAATGTCTCAAATGAGCTGAAATAAGCTAACATCAAATCAAAGCCAAACTTTGATGGAAACATTCCACATGGATCTGCTTGAATGCGAATCTATGAGCCCATATTGTGCCATAAGCTTCAGGGTTCAGTTATTCTACTTCAGGGCATTTGTGTGTCAGAGACCTGACCCAAAGCCATAAAAATCAATGTCTTCACTAGAAGCATCTGTCAACAGAATTAACGGCTGACAGGGAAATCTCAACAGAACCTGTGTTCTAGACCAGGGGTGTGCAGTGGGGTGTGGGCCCCCTCAGGCAGGTGGGGCATTTCGGAAGGGGGCATAGGATGATCAGCTGCTAGGTCTCAGGCTCAACCAGCTCATTAAAAATGTTGAAATATGTTACTGTTTTTATGTCTGTGTATTCACATTTACATACCGATTCACAACATTTTTTACAGTCTACATTCCTATGCATGCCAAAAGGGTTTTATTTCACATGAGTATAACTGAAATTTCCATTGGTTTGGGTTATGTTCGACAGGTTGGGAGGCCCTGCTAATTGCAGGGATGAAAAGTGGGGCCCAACATAATAAGTTTGCTCACCTCTGTTCTAGAGGATAGTTAAACATATGTCCGAGTCTCAGAAAACCACCACACACCACTATGTGCTGTGTATACTTTTCTATGACATTATATAGGGCTTTCTTCAAGGTGCTCATTATTTTCCTTTTTAAGACCTGCAGTGTGTCTGACCAACAGCTCAGTAACAGAGTAGGCCACTCTGAGCAAGGTGCAAATGTCTGGGGCAGCTGATTCAGCACATGGCCTCAGCGGTCTCCATCGGCCAAGCCTGTGTGGAAGCCTGGAGAAGGATACAGCTGCTTCCAACAGGCAAAACCCTGTAATATCACAGTAGAAGAAAAGCCATCTGGCCTATCCCACCAGTGACTCTTTCCTGGGTGCAGTGGTCAGGCTAACACGTAGAAGTGCAGGTTACAGGTGCACCTGGGAGGATAGTCTAGTCCAAAAGATGAGCAACCACATCTATTCTGGGTGTAGAATGGCATATTTCTTTCTGTGGCTAAATTGGATCAAATTCTATTTGTCAAGCAGTAATCACTGTGTGGCTTTTCATTTTAACAGCTCCAATTACAGCTTTGTTCTGTCTCCCCAGTGTGACAAGTCCTAGCTCCACAGAGATTAAATGTTTAAACACCACTTTTTCCATAAAATCAATCTGTCCTGCTCCTCAGTTGTAACCCCAGAGGCACTGAGACCACTGGCAAGGGAGAGTGACGTCTCTGCCCTACAGCCTTGGTCAAGAGCCAGCTGGCTTTTAGCTCATGTGGTACAGCACAGAGCTTTAGCACATAAGGTCCGGGTTCATTGCCCCCTTCTGATGACCTGGATGTGTATGCCTTTCACATTTTTTCTCAGATTTCCCCCCATGCTTCATTCCCACCCATGGTGCTTGAAACCACAGCTGGGAGCATTACAATAGGGCCCACCCTGAAGCCCATCAGCAAAAGCACAGCTCTTTGAGACATCTGCTGCTAAACCATGCAGCATTTCTACCTCTGCACGTCATACCAGGAGGTTAGTACACAGCATCCCTGCCTGCTTAATAGTGAAAATGATAGTTGTGTTGTTATAGTACAGGGAAGGGCTCAGCACCAAAGCAAATGTCCAAAATATTACTGAAGTGCAGCAGACTCTACTGTCAGAGATCACCAGGAGCAAATTTATGTCCTTTGTCACTTCAGGCATGGGAATAACCATGAGAACTTAGCACAGAAGGAAGGGTGGTGAGTAATCACAACAGGGGACTAACAGCAAGTAGAGCTGGTATACAGCAGATCACAGGAGGGCATTTGCTGGGTGCTCAGTGTTAACTGCTGGCTAGGGAAGTATGGGGCAGGGAGATATGTGAGGCAGGGGTGGCTCCTCCCAGCTCCACCAAGAGACAGGGAGCTGGGAAATAGGGTCACAGCTGCTGGCCCACCTGGGAGCCCAAGGAAGCAGCAGCAGTTCTAGATTTGATTTTAACAAATAGGGAGGAACTTGTTGAGAGTTTGAAAATGGAAGGTAGCTTGGGAGAAAGTGACTGTGGCATCGTAGAGTTCATGATTCCAAGCAATAGTGAAAGGTAGAACAGCAAAATAGACACCCTGGATTTCAGGAAAGCAAATTTCAGTAAACTCAGAGAGCTGGTAGGTAAGGTCCCATGGGAAGCAAGATTAAGAGAAAAAACAACTGAGGAGAGTTGGCAGTTTTTCAAAGGGACGTTATTAAGGGTCCAAAAGCAGACTATACCACTGCATACGAAAGCTAGAAAGTGTGGTAAAAGACCGTTTTGGCTTAGCCAGGAGATCTTGAATGATCTCAAAATCAAAAAGGAGTTGTATAAAAAGCAGAAAGTAGGAGAAATTATAAAAGATGAACATAAGCAAACAATGTGTGCATGCAGGAGTAAGATTAGAAAGGCCAAGGCACAGAACAAGCTCATATTAGCTAGAGACATAAAGTGTAACATTCTATAAATATCTTAGAAGCAAGAGGAAGACCAAGGACAGGGTAGGCCCACTACGCAGTGAGAAGGGAGAAACAATATCAGGAAACTTGAAAATGGCAGAGGTGTTTAATGACTTCTTTGTTTCAGTTTTCACCAAGAAGGCTGATGAAGAAATGCCTACCATAATGCATGCTAGTGGGAAGGGGGTAGGTTTAGGGGATAAAATACATAAAGAAGAAGTTAAAATTACTTAGAAAAATGAGAGGTCATCAAGTCACCATGGCCTGATGAAATGCATCCTAGAATATTTAAGGAGATGATAGAGGAGATTTCTGAGCTGTTAGCTATCATCTTTGAAAAGTCCTGGAATTTGGGTGAGATTCCAGAAGACTGGAAAAGGGCATCTATAAAAAGAGAAAAAAGAACAACCCAGGAAACTACAGACCAGTCAGTTTAACTTCTGTGCTGGGAAAAATAATGCAGCAAATAATTTAGGAATTCAAAGAAAGGACAAATCATGCCAGATGAATCTGACAGCTTTTTTTTGACAGGATAACAAGTCTTGTGGATTAAGCAGAGGCAGTGGATGTGGTTTATCTAGACTGTAGTAAGGCATTTGACACTGTCTTGCATGATCTTCTTATGAATAAGCTAAGCAAATACAACTTAGATGGGGCCACTGTAAAGTGGGTGCATAACTGGATGGATAACCATTCTCAGAAGGTAGTTATTAATGGTTCACAGTCATGCTGGAAGGGCATAACAAGTGGAGTTCCGTAGAGATCTGTTTTGAGACTGGTTCTATTCAATATCTTCATCAATGATTTAGATATTGTCATAGAGAAGACACGTATTAAGTTTGCATATGATACCAAGCTGAGAAGGGTTGCAACTGCTTTGAAGGATAGGCTCATAATTCAGAATGATCTGGACAACCTGGAGAAATGGTCTGAGGTAAAGTTTCATAAGGACAAATGCAAAGTGCTCCACTTAGGAAGAAACAATCAGCTTCATACATACAAAATGGGAAATGACTGTCTAGGAAGGAGTACTGCAGAAAGGGATCTAGGGGTCATAGTGGACAAGCTAAATATGAGCCAACAGTGTGATGCTGTTGCCAAAAAAGCAAACATGATTCCAGGATATATTAACAAGAGTGGTGTGAGGAAGACACAATAAGTCACTCTTCTGTTCTACTTAGTGCTCATTAGGCTTCAATTGGAGTATTGTGTCCAGTTCTGGGTACCACATTTCAAGAAAGATGTAGAGAAATTGGAAAAAGTCCAGAGGAGGCAATAAGAATGATTAAATGTCTAGAGAACATGAGCTATGAGGGAAGACTGAAAGAACTGGGCTTGTTTAGTTTAGAAAAGAGAAGATTTAGAGAACATAAGAACATAAGAACATAAGAATGGCCATACTGGGTCAGACCAAATGTCCATCCAGCCCAGCATCCCATCTGCCGACGGTGGCCAATGCCAGGTGCCCCAGAGAAGGAGAACAGAAGACAATGATCAAGTGATTTATCTCCTGCCATCCATCTCCTGCCCTTGTTCTGAAGGCTAGGGCACCATACTTTATCCCTGGCTAATAGCCATTTATGGACCTAACCTGCAAAAATTTATCAAGCTCTTTTTTAAACCCTAATAGAGTCCTGGCCTTCACAGCCTCCTCGGGCAAGGAGTTCCACAGGTTGACTGTGCGCTGTGTGAAGAAAAATTTCCTTTTACTAGTTTTGAACCTACTACCCATCAATTTCATTTGGTGTCCCCTAGTTCTTGTATTATGGGAAAAGGTAAATAATTTTTCTATATTCACTTTCTCCACACCATTCATGATTTTATATACCTCTATCATATCGCCCCTCAATCGCCTCTTTTCCAAACTGAAAAGTCCCAGGGGACATGATAACAGTTTTCAAGTACCTCAAAGAGGGTTACAAGGAGGAGAGAGAAAAACTGTTCTCCTTCCCTCTTGAGGTTCCTTCCAGTTCTAGTATTCTGTGATTCTATGATTCTATGAACCAAAACCTCCCAGTATAGGAATGGACATTGGGGTAGGTGCACACTTTATACCACACTCAGCAAGTGTGCAGCTCTCAACCAAACCACCTATTTTGCCATGCAAAGAATTGCAGGAACAAGCCTGCAACACACTGTAGTGATTCCTCTCTATGCGCTGGCAGGGGCTGACAGGCCACAAAACAGCCCCATGAACAAGAGAAGTTTTACATTACATGCTCTCCACTCTGTGCCCAGCCAGCTATGTCTGGTACCATGAAGGACAGGGAGATAGAAGTATGTGGCTCTTCACTTCAAATTGTTAGAAACCAACCTCAATTTCATCATGCGCACGCACTGGATGCATCACATCCCATATGTTTCTCTGAAGTATCACCCACAGACTACGCATAAACGGGAAATCCACAGAGAAGTAGGCAGTTATGTGCAGCATTGTCCCACTTGTGCATTCAAAAGTCAGTAGATATGCAAATACTGAAGTTTACAGATGTGAAACTGCTGCAAATTCAGGTGAAAGTATGACCCCTAAATGGGTTTTAAAGGTTTCCTTTGTTTTAATATCCATTTACTACAAAACATTTAAGAACATATGTTTGGTATCTGGCTCATTTGCTCTTGTAATTTTCTATAATATGTTCAGTCTTGAAATACCCAGGTCAAAATCCCCACTGAACTCATCAGTATCTTTTCCGTGAATGCTGTGGTCAACTCATTGCAAAATAACTTCTTGAAATAGGGTGTTTTTTTTAAAAGTTATTTAACAAAAAACATGTTTCCTAAGACTGAAAAAAAAAAGCCTTTTCTGTGCAGTTCCAGTGCCTTTTAGATTTGTGCCTTCTCCTAGGGGTCTTAAACCTACTGGAGCCTTAATACATCATTTGAAAAGATTTAATATAATTTTAGAAATCTTAATTAGTACCCAAAACAAAAGTATGAAATTAGTAGTAGTTTTACACTGACTTCAGTGGGGCTAGCATTTTGCCTGTAGTTTTTATTCTACACAGTAATTCTCATCATATTTATTTCACAGACAAAAATGAGAGGGAAGTGACTTTTTGAGTCACAGAATAAAGAAAGATTCTTCTATGCTTTAAAGTGTGTGACTTTATTTTTACCAGGAGGCTGAAGTTAATGTTTATAGTTTTGAGAGCTTGTGATGTGCATAAATTTGGACTGTATGGAACAGGATAAAAGCACTTATTAACTTTGTGTTGATTATGATCTGATTTGGTTTACTATTTATTTGATTTTTTTCTACATCTGGCAAAGGCAAGAGAGCTCAAGCTCAAGAACAACAAATCAAAACAAATACATTCATTTTCACTGGGACCAACCAAAATATGAAAAAAGCAAAGTAATGATTTGCACAATTTAACACCTTCAAAACACTGCTCTGAAAAATCAAATCAATACCAAAGGAGTTCCAATACCATAATAATGGAAGTCATGTCTCAGTTAAAAAAAACCAGATGATATGTTTTCACTTCAGCTAAATTAAACAGAGATGCACTGCATCTGGATGAAGGGGTTATGACTTTTCCTGCTGTTGACTTTAGCTAATTAGATTCTAAGCAGATGTTGGCCTAAAACTTAAGTCAGAATTTGCAGTCACTGACCTCAAAACTACAGGGACTGCAGGGGTCATCTGGTCTATCTCCCAAATCCCTACCAAGATGTAGGATTTCATGTTCATGTTTCTTCATACATGAAGAAGTGTGTCTGTCCCACGAAAGCTCATCACCTAATAAATAACTTTGTTAGTCTTTAAAGTGCGACTGGACTGTTTTTTTGTTTTCATAGTATATAGACTAGCACAGCTATCTCTCCATTACTATACATGATTCTGTGCTTAGAATGTATTTTCCTCCCAAACACAAATGCCAGAGCAGAAAAGATCTGAAAATTTGCTGCTGCAGCCGTACATATATGAGCTCATTTATAAAAAGGGATTTCATTGCACATTCTATTGATTATGAATACATTTTGTGGGCAAGATTTTAAAAGGGCCCTAAACCAGTCAAGCTGCATCTACACTAGCAAGTTCTTTCAAAAGATTTTTTAAAAGAAGGGGACTCTTTTGAAAGATCCAGCAGAGCAGCTACACACACAAAGCGTTCTTTTGAAAGTAAATTGAAAAAATGCAGCTCTCCATTTGAAATCACTCTTCCTTTCATGTTTCAGAAAGAGCTCCCCCTTTTGAAAGCTTATTTCAGAAGAAAACATGTGTAGATGCTCCACAGGCTCTTTTTTTCAAAAGTGCAGTGCTCTTGGGACCTGATTTTTCAGTCCCTGGCCTGTATTTTAGAAAGAGCCGGGACTGTGTGGATGCTCTCTTCCGAAAGAGCAGATCACTCTTTTGATCCATTTTTTTTGTGTGTGGATGCACTCTTTCGGGAAAGAAGTTCTTTCGGAAGACATTTTTCAGAAGATCTTTCAAAAGATCTCGGTAGTGTAGATGCAGCCTCTCTGAATAAGCAATAACAAACCTTTACAGGAGAAATTTATACCATTTAAGTATCCAACTGCCCAGTTTGTGGTGGCAATCAGAAGGTCTATGCTCATTAAATTACAATTAAAAGAATTATAATTTTGCATCCCTCAACAATGACAGCTTGAAAGTTAGTGTTAAAAATCTGGTCTGTAAGGTAACTTTCTAAAAACTACCACCTCTGTTTTTAATGAGAGTAAATATGCAGTATCATATACATTTCACTGCAGTGGAAAATGGCTGACAAGCACTGTATTCAGTAAAGCTATGTATTTTAAAGCTGAATTTTAAAGCATATTCATAAGAAACTGTAAAAATCTTTCACTCTGCACCCATATATGTGGATAAACTTGTCATGCATTCCTCTACTCCACGATTAAGGGTTGATTCACTGTAGCCAAATAGACTATTGTCAGAGTCCAAAAATTGTCTTTGGTTTATGATATACAGGTGAGCTTCATTGCTCTAGCAGGATTTAATGGAAATATTTTCTTGAACAATATTTCCACAAAATTGCAGAAAACAGTGTGAATCCTGAATGCTACTCTGAGAAAATGATCATGGCCTTTTACCTTTAGAGCAGTGGTTTTTCAACCATTGTGCTGTGACACACTGGTGTGTCCTGGGAACTGTCCAAGTGTGCCATTAAACTTCATCAGTTGTCCCTTGCTACAGCTCTTTCCAGAGCCACCATGGGGGGAAACCGATGGTGCTCAAGCAGCAAGGCTGCCTGAGTCCCAGCTGGTGCTGGGTTGATCAATTCCTTCCCCTCTCCCACCCTGGCCATGGCTCTTTGCTTGCACTGGGAGGCAGCTAAAATGCTGCTTCCTGGCTTGAACCATCTGGGTGGGAGCCTGCTCCCCCTCCCTGCTGCGGCAATTGGAGAGGAGGGAAGGCAGGAGCTTGTTGGAGGTGGGATGTGATTTAAATGTTGCAATCCAGCTCCAATGGGCTGCTGGTAAGGTTGGGGGGGACTACTCTCTGGAGACACCTCCTTCCCCCTATGAGTAATCAAAAACTTCAGCAGTCACTTGATTACTTAACATCCCATCTGATCCTTGTTTAGCTTGTTGTATGCACTGCTATGTTGCAAACCTCTCTAGTAAGCCTGTAACCATAGTAAATGTAAGTAAATGTGACATTTATGAGCAATCAATTCAGCTGAAAAAAGTGGCTGTACTGTGGAATTGTTTGTCTCCTTGAAGCATGCCTTACTACTGAAAAGGCTGGGAACAACTGCTATAGAAAGCCACTTGGGGACATGTGGCAGTTGAAGTTATCTGTGCTTGCAAATAGGAATGTTATCACTGTCAAAAGCCACTGATAGCTTTCTCCCCGCAGCAGCTCTGAGCTGTCATGTGTTCAGCACATACAAAGGCTGCAGCTGAGACCCAATCTGTAGCCACCCAACCCCTCCCATTTGGAAGGGGCATGTAAATTACTGCTGTTTGAAAGTGCAAATGAGGCATTTTCATGCATATGCAGCACCCTATTAGTATAATGGTGATCATGCAAATTTAGAAGCTGCTAACTTCAAAGTGCTGACTGGTGCCCTACTTCAAAATTCCCTTACTTCCAGTTTGAAGTTGGGCATGTATTTTGAAAGGGAGGGATAGTGTGACCTCAGCCATAGACTAGAGAAGACCTATTTTCTAAACAATCTAAAGAGTCATGGGCCAAATTCAGGGCTGGTGTAAGTAGGAACAGCTTGCAGAGACTTCAGTGGGAATTGCATACACGTATGCCGTTGATAAGTTTGGATCCTTGTCTCCTTAGAATCAGAAATGAATTTCAGTCAGGAATGTATGCAATATGTTGGAATCATTCAATGATGAGCATTTAAATGTGATATGAGATGGTAAAAACTACTTCTAAACGAATATACTTCAAGAAAAGGGTGGTAGGATAAAATTTGTTGGTGGAAATGGATGCAACTCCATTGATTTCAACAGGGACTTCCCAAGTTTAAATCAGTAGAGAAACTGCCACATTGCATTTCATGAAAAAATACAAACTAAATACAGTATTGTGGTAGCGCATCAGCCACAGAATATGAGAGATGCATGATGCATGAAGTCACATCTTTTATTGAAACAATTTTGGTTGGTGAAAGACGCTTTCCCTTGAGCTACCAAAAACTTTTCTTCAGGTCTAGAAAAATTTAGGAAAAGAGATGGGTCTGAGGCAAGTTCCCCAATACGCCAACTTTTTTATGGGCCACCTTAAGGAAGAATTTCTGGAAAAACACACCAGGAAACCAATAATGTACCTACAAAACCTCCATCATATTTTTATGCTCTCAACAGCACCTAAACACTCTCAAATATTTCTACCACAACATCAGCAGCTACCACCCACCCCTCAAAATCTCTCCAGAACTCTTCCATACTAGCATCTTGAACACTATGAGCAGCTGCAACAATGGATCCTCACAGACAGCTATATGCGGGAAACACACAAATATCCAACCCTACCTCCACACTTCAGACACACGAAGAAATCTGTTATCTACAAGCAAGCTCTCAGACACCACAAAACATGCTCCATTCAGGAAGCCCAAGATATACACTTAAAGCCACCTTAACCAAAATCCTGAAAGAACTTACTTCAATGCAGAAGAAAAACACAGACTGCAGCTGTCACTTACCACTCCATACTAGAATCCATATGGCAGTGCAGTGGGGCCAAAATCCTGAATTCCCAAACTACATGTAAATTAGCATCCCTTAAAAATAAAGAAAAAATGTCTAAGATGCCAGAGACTTAAAACACAAAGGATGCCCCACTGATGCCAATTAACAAATTAAAACCAACGTAGCAAGTGCTCCATTAGAAATTATCTTGAAGATTTGTAGGTTTTCTTTTTCTGAATGCAGCTGGTATCCAAGACATTGGAAGCCAAAGGAAGGAAACCAGTTAACATGAACATTGCCTTTGGCTTGTGTGATGTACACTGAGCCTGGATTGAATTAGAACATTTGTCTTTAGGAAACTTCAGAGTACCAGCACGCGTCGAGTCGCGGCTCACCCGCCAGTACTTCGAAGTGCCAGGGCAACTTCGAAGTCCCTATACTCCTCAAAATTTTAAACTTTTAAACTTTTAAAACTTCAAAGCTGCCGCCGGGGGCAGGGGGAGGGGGGAATTTGCTTAATGAAGTGCTGCCTATGCATGACAGTACTTTATTAGTAAACTCCCAACACCCTAATTACCATCCTTCCTTCTCAGGAAGGTGGTAGTGTAGACAAGCCCCATATCTATTAGTTTTAGGAGGGTGATGTCTTCTTTGGCAACCTGCAGAAGCATGGAAATTCACATCTCTCTTTTTTTTTAAAAAAGGGGCTTCCTGCCCCTTTATGTTTGCCTGCAGTAGCTGGTGGGCATTCTGTTTCCCACCCTACAATGCAGTTTGCAGGCTCTGCAGGCGTCCCTGCCCCCATGTCCCTTTCTAACCAGCATTTGTTTACATTTTTTATTACTCCCCCTGCTGCTGGGCTCTGCTGTGCTTTTCCGATCCCATGTCCCTTTCCCCCAGCATTTCTTTTCCACCCTTTCTTTGCATTTTTCAGCACTCCCTGGTGCCACAAGGCTGCCTGGTGCCACAAGGCTGCCAGGCTCTACAGGGCGTTTCCCCTCCTATGTCCGTTTCCCCCAGCATTTCTTTGCATTTTCCAAGATTCCCCAGCACCACATGGCTGCCATGATTTTCTGGGTGTTCTCCTCTTATGTCCCTTTCTAAGCACCATTTCTTTTCAGTTTTCAGGAATCCCCCATACCTCACAGGGGATTCCTGTGCTGTGCTTTTCCCCTCCCATGTCCCTTTACATCCAGCCTTTCTTTGGATTTTTTTTTCCTTCACATTATTTTTATTATACATCAAACCCCCCCACAGGCAGCCATCCATTCTTCACTGCCACAGGCCACCCAGCCAGGACACCAAAAGAGGACACTTGCTTCTAACTTCCCATGTCCACAAAGCAATGTGCTGGAGAAGTGATGGCAAGTGAGGTATTGTGAAATGCACACTTAGGCTACGTCTACACGTGCACCCAACTTCGAAATAGCTTATTTCGATGTTGCGACATCGAAATAGGCTATTTCGATGAATAACGTCTACACGTCCTCCAGGGCTGGCAACGTCGATGTTCAACTTCGACGTTGCTCAGCCCAACATCGAAATAGGCACAGCGAGGGAACGTCTACACGCCAAAGTAGCACACATCGAAATAAGGGAGCCAGGCACAGCTGCAGACAGGGTCACGGGGCGGACTCAACAGCAAGTCGCTCCCTTAAAGGGCCCCTCCCAGACACACTTTCATTAAACAGTGCAAGATACACAGAGCCAACAACTAGTTGCAGACCCTGTATATGCAGCACGGACCCCCAGCTGCAGCAGCAGCAACCAGAAGCCCTGGGCTAAGGGCTGCTGCCCACGGTGACCACAGAGCCCCGCAAGGGCTGGAGAGAGAGTATCTCTCAACCCCCCAGCTGATGGCCGCCATGGAGGACCCCGGTATTTCGATGTTGCGGGACGCGGATCGTCTACACGTCCCTACTTCGATGTTGAACGTCGAAGTAGGGCGCTATTCCCATCCCCTCATGGGGTTAGCGACTTCGACGTCTCGCCGCCTAACGTCGATTTCAACTTCGAAATAGCGCCCAACACGTGTAGACGTGACGGGCGCTATTTCGAAGTTACTGCCGCTACTTCGAAGTAGCGTGCACGTGTAGACGCAGCTTTACTGTCCCACCCTTAATAACCCATGTGTCCTTCAAAAGTGTACTGTTAGTGACAGTACACACAGAGACTCATTCATTGCATTTCAAAGCACATTATGAGAATTGTATCTGAATTTTGACCTTCATTTTCCAGACCTACTGCCCTGTGCTCCAGAGAAAACCAGAAGACGTAAGAAACAAGATTTTATCCTCCAGCGTATGGAAAATACAGAGGCAGAACACAAGACCCTGACAAAGGACACTGCTCAGCGACATCACAGTACAGATGAGTAGTGTCAAAGTCAAGTAAACTTTAACAAGAGAATGTTTCACCTCCAGCAGTAGCAGTTGTCAAAGATGAGTGAGGCCGCAGCAGAGCATACCGAGGTCATGGCAAAGCAGACCAAGGTTGTGCCAAAGTTTGTAATGGCCATTACTGAGCAGACGGAGATCCTGTACTCCTTGCTTCAGCTGCAGAGGAACTCCCAACCCAGTAGGGTAGCAGCTGATATCCGCTGGCCAGAGTCCCCTGAGGAGAGGTCACCCAGCCACTGCCATCACAGTCCCCGCATTGGGTCCCCGGAGGAGAGGTCACCCACTCCTCATCATCATCAAGGTCCCCACATGCAGGGACAGAGGGCAAGGCTTGGCTGCTGCTCCAGCCCCAAGAACCACTGCAAAAGGCTATTCAAGCACCCTTGAGGAGGCTTCTTTTCCCAGCCACTTAAACTTCTCCCCACAAAATAAAATCATTCCTTTGAGCTTGGTGTGATTTCTTGTCTTGCAGGAGTGGCGAGTGAGGGTGGAACACAAATCAAAATGCATGGGTTAGGGGACAGTGAGTGCCACTGAAGGCATGGCTGCCCACAGATACTACCTGGTCTGCACCAGATGTGAGGTTGAGGGAACTGAGAGGGTGGAGGGGGCACTGAAGGCACAGCTGCCCACCACATGCATTCTATTTACTGCAACTTAACCCCCTCCCACCAAATAAAAGCATTCATTCATTATGTCACAGTATGATTTATTGCCATTATGGAAGAGAAATACATAGGTAGAAACATAGATCCCTCATAAAGCTGTTTTTTAAAGTCTCCCTTATTGCCGCAGCCTGAGCGTGGCTACTGGTGGCTGGCAGTGCAGATGGCTGCGAGTAAGCCCTGCCTATTACCCGCACTTCAGAATTCCAGATAGATGGGAAAGTCTCACTCCTTGATTCACATATGTTTTGCAACATAGCGCACACTGTAATAATGATGGGAACATTAGCTTCAGAAATGTCCAAATGGGTCAATAAACATCTGAACCTTGCTTTTAAACATCCAAAGCACATTCCACAATCCTTCTCCACCTGCTCAGTCTGACAATAAAGTTTTCCTTGCTTGGGTCTGGGGCTCCTGTGTAGGGTTTCATCAGGAAGGGAAGAAGAGGTTAAACAGGGTCACCCAATATAACAATGGGCATCTCCATGTCACCAATCTTGATCTTCTGATCAAGGTAAAAAGTCCCATCCAGTAGCTTTCGATATAGTCCAGAATTTTGGAAGATGCATGTGTTGTGAACCCTCCCTAACCATCCAACATTGATGTCGGTACAATGACCTTTGCGATCCACCAACTCCTGTATGACCATAGAGAAGTACCCCTTTCAATTAATATACTCCAATGCCAGGTGGGCCTGGGCCGTGATCGGGATGTGCATGCCATTTATTGCCCCACCACAGTTAGGAAAGCCCTGAGCAACAAAGCCATCCACTATGTCCTGTACATCTCGCACGATCACAGTCTTCTTGAGATGACACTGACAGATTGCATGGGACACCTCCCTCACCACAGACCCCACTGTAGATCTGCCCACCCTGAACTGATTTGCAACTGACTGGTAAATGTCAGGGGTTGCAAACTTCCACAGAGCAATTGCCACTCACTTCTGAACCATTAAAGCCTGCCTCATTTTGGTGTTGCTGTTCTTCAGGGCAGGTGCCAGCACATCACAAAGTTCCATAAAGGTGGACTTGCACATGCAAAAGTTCTGCGCCTACTGCTGGTCATCCCAGGACTCCAAAAAGATGTGGTCCCACCAGTGTGTGCTGGTCTCTCAAGTCCAAAATCGCCACTATGCTGTCAGCAATGCAGTTGCGAAAGCCAGCAGCTCTGAGTTCTTAGACCACATTTGGAGATTTGTTCTTCCAAAACATCCTCAGCAGCAGCAGCAGCAGCACCACCAACAGTAGTATAGCCAACCATCACTGAGCTTTGGAACTGAAGGACAAATTGCATGACAGCTGTTGTAGTTACCAAAATAAGCTGTGCCATGAGTTGGAGCGTTCGTGGACCCATGTTTGTGCTGGAATGCTGCAGCAAGAATTGGCGCAATCTCCAGTTCTTTTTTCATGTTGTTAGTGATGCAGTGAATTCTGGGATAGCGTTTGGAATTCTGGGATTCCAACATGAAACATCCACAAGCAACCTGGGCTAAGGCTCTGTGGGATAGGTATCCACAAAGCAGTGCTCATGCTGTCGAACTTGCATGGGGCAATGCAGACATGGAGATTTGACACAGAAAGAAGGTGGGTCGAATCTCAAGAAGCTTTGTGGACACTTTATTTGAATGCTTAATATTGAGGCTAAATATTCAAATTTATTAAATATTGAATTTATCTCATAATGTAGATGCAGCCTGAAGCTGTTTCTACACAGGCCACTTCCTTCAGAAGTGGAATGTTAATACAGGGAGTGAAAGATGCTAATGAGGCATGGATGCAAATTCCCTGCACCTCATTAGTATAACGTCACATGATTAGGAGTCCAGAAGACTGTTCTTCCACACTTCAAAATGCCGTGTAGAAGCGTGGCCCCCAGGGGGGCTTCCAGAAGGAAGTCCTCCTTCCAAAGGCCCCTTCTTCCCAAAAATTTTTGGGAAGAAGGGGCCTCCGGAAGAAGCATGTCCTTCCAGAAGCGCCCCCCCCTGCTCCCGGGGGCCACGCTTCTACACAGCATTTTGGAGTCTGGAAGAACGGTCTTCTGGACTCCAAATCACATGATGTTATGCTTATGAGGCACGGGGAATTTACATCTGCACCTCATTAGCATCTCTCGCTCCCTGTATTAGCATGTGTAGAAACAGCCTAAGAGTGTACTATTACTGCCAGCTAATGGAGTTACTTGTTAGCTCACATGGCAGAGTCCTGTGATTTGGCCCTACAAAAGCTCTCTGCCATCTAATACATTTTAAAATATCACATTGAACAAAACTATTGGTTTATACATAGACATTGCAAGGTTACAACACTGTTCATGATCTGTGGGCAAGGCCACTTTACCTTCTTATTAGAGGGAACATATGGGCACTCAGAACACTTGTTTTCATTTCCATTGAAAGAAGGCTTAAAATACCAGCTTTAGACATTATTAATGTGAAAAAATGTGTTCTGTGTTTTGTTTTAATATTCAAAGTCTGGCTAGCATTAACAAAAGCAGCTGTTTTTATTTATCTCTATTTCTGTGGATTACTTGTTTTGAGACAAGCGAACACCACTGATAAAAAGGACTTTGACAACAAGGACAGTGTATAACTAGCACCATTGAATCCAAAACAAAAGTTCTATTTTGCTATTATAAGGCAGAGGCAATAATCAAAGGACAGGAAGACAATTAAACGCCTGGCTCCAGGCCAGGTGGAGAGCAATTTTAGCAACCTGAAATGTTTGATTTTGTTTTCTTTAAAGACTGGTACATAGAAAAAAGTCATCACACATAAGCATGAGTCCCTAAATATAGCTAATTATGGCTAATTTGCCCTTTTGCTAATTGGCTTGGCATAATGCAGCATGGAAACATGAGGCTAGACCAGCCCTTTGCTTCTGTGAAGAGAAAGAATTGAGCCCCAGTGACTCTCTTCAGAGGCATGGAAGTAGGAAGCTATAACTCCGTGGAATGTTCCGCACTTCCCTGGGAAACAGTTTGAACCCATCGTCAGGAATTCAATGAGATCTTGCATCAGTGTTTACATTGGAAATGGAGGAGGTTGGTCCACAGGCCAATCACACTGTACTGTCATCCCTGACTGATCTAGTCAAGGGAATATCTTATCAAGAGAGAACATTGCCTGAAGTGCCATTAATTCCCACTGGACTGCTCCCAGTGTGCTACGGTGCAGCCACAGAAATCTTTCATTCAGCTTCAGTGTCGATTCTCAAGGAGCCACACTGCAAGTGGAGGAGAGAGCAGAAGAGCACTGTGGAAGGACTTGCAAAATGAGAAAATTCCCTTTCCTGCAGATTCCCAGAATTCTATCTTGCTGCTACCCCATCACCATCAAAGAAACAAACACATAAACAAGAAAAAAAAATCCCACCAATTGCTGATTACCTGGAAATTCTATATGGCCAATAACAGAAAGTTTCCACCCCTCTGCTCCCTCCCATAGCTTCCAAATGGAAAGAAACAATCGAACGTTTCACTGAGAAGGTAGCCTTTACAATACACTTAACAAAAGGGAACAAAGGCAGTGTAGCACTAGTTGGAGAAGCAGAGAAAAATTGGCTGGTGAAGAGAAACAGTAACTGGACAAAGACAGGAGAGGAAACACAAAAGGGGGAAACGGAAGTGCAAAGAGAAAGAAAAAAGAGGAGGTCAGCAGTTAGGAAGAGTAAAAAACAAAAAAGGGGAATATAGAAAGAAAGAAAAAGTGAGACTAGAGAGAAGAAAAAAGGAAAGTGTGAGGATATGGGGTGTAATTCTTCTATGTTGATTTAATATAAAACACAAATATAAGTCACAAAAAGTTGTTCTTAATGAGAATTTGTCATCAAAAATTGCTAAAAACAAACTAGAAAATATTTAAAAACTAATAGTAGGGTTATATTCATCTTGAAATCTAGGCTACTCCAGAAAATTAATGATCTTTCTACCTTTGCCCCTGGATTCCTTTGCCAATTTTTACAGTTCTCTTAAAGATCCACATAAACAGCAGGAAACGGCTGACCGGACTACAGAGGAGAAACAAAATGTGATGTCAAACACACAAAGTAGACAAATGAGGGGAAATGAGGATTGGTTTCATACAGATTTCATGTATATTAATTTCAATTGTCATAATAGGTTGAAACAAAATAATGAAGATAAAAGAGCAATTTTTTTAAGTTTAAGCAGTGATGAACTCAGATTTTTTTTAAAAAAATCAAACCTTAACATCAAATTTTCTAACCTAAATAAAATGTTTATTTTGTTTTCAAAAATAATTTCTTCATTTCAGCATTTCATTTCTTCTGGAACCAGATCCACAAAGAGTGAAACGTGCCACTGATCCCAAAGAGACCAGAAACTCAAAGCATCAAGGTGCTTCAGCAAGTAAGCAGTCCTATTAGAAAAATCAGTGAGACTCCTCATGTGATCAGAGTTAGACAGATGCCTGTGAGGCTGGCAAAACTGGGTCCTAAATGTAGACATTTACAGCTGAATTTAAAAAGCCATTAAGTGTTCTTGATAGCAAAGCACAGAGCAAATCTAGGAATAAAAAGAAATAAAAAGACAACATTTCTAAAGATTTTTTTCTTTTGGTCTGTTTTGAATCCCCATCTGTTCTGTTGATGTGCCAACATGAAATCTATTTTTCACAATGGCAGTTTGTTGGTGAGGATGTCTGTTCCCAAGAGTTCACAAATGGCTGACAAAGAAAAAGTGATCTCTACAGCTGGGCCAGCAAATATCCTGAACATCAAAACTGATGCCAAGAAGGAGACTGCTCCCTGCTGGCTGATTTAGATTAGAGCTTTATCAGCTATGAATCTTTTTTGTCTGTGTTTTCCTAAGAGAACTAGAAGTTACCTTTCTGTCACTAACCAATAATAGTGAACACAACAGTTCTACTATTAAATGGTAAACTACACAAATGCCCACACAAAACTTTAAAGCTGAGTACATAAAATAACCAGTTATTATACCTTGCAAGAAAGAAAAATCAAAAAAGGAAAATGACAAAAGATTTCTGAGGTTCTTCATAATTAGCCATAATGTAGAGAAAATGGAGACTAATATCAGGATATTCCCTAGCTTGGAAAGACTTTTAAGCTGTGTTAATAATTAGGACTTAATGAATTGGCTTAAAATAATATCAAAACAAAAAGCAGTCAAGTAGCACTTTAAAGACTAGCAAAATGGTTTATTAGGTGAGCTTTCGTGGGACAGACCCACTTCTTCAGACCATAGCCAGACCAGCATAGACTCAATAATATCAGTCTGTTCTGGTCTGGCTACGGTCTGAAGAAGTGGGTCTGTCCCACGAAAGCTCACCTAATAAACTATTTTGCTAGTCTTTAAAGTGCTACTTGACTGCTTTTTGTTTTAATAGCGTATAGACTAGCACGGCTTCCTCTTTGTTATGCTTAAAATAATAGTAATACTGAAAATTCAGTAAAAGCTTGAAATAAAATGTATTTGAATTTCAACCATGACTAAAAGTTAAAAAAAAAAAGACAGACAGCCACGAGGAAACAGCCGTTCTTACTCTATGTTAATATAACTGGTAAGAACTATAGAGCACCTGAAATCTTGCAAACCACAGCCCCGCTGAGATTTTTAACTTGATTTTCAGATCAAAAGTGTTCATAGACATTGCCATGTATCTAAACTTTTGGTTACTTATCTGACCCTCTAAACAGTGTGACATTTTGGACACCTGGTTTGTAAATCATCTCTGGCCACTTCACGTTTGACTATTTATTTAAATTTTAGGAGTGAGGTTATTTCTGTTTATTTCTTTTTAATCTTTTGAGATGTTAACCATGAGAACTTTTACCAACTCCTGGGAATAGGTCCCATTCAAAATGTTGGATCCCAATGTACCTGAACATTGTGTAAATTTGCATTTGAAGCCAAAATTTGTATTTGGGCCTTATTTCTATAATGGTCTGTACCAAACTCACCATTCTGAGTAAACCCAAATTTTAAGAAAGTTCAAGTTTGGTTCCAAACTCTAATTATTTTATTAACATTATACTCACGTGGACATTTATTGACTGTCCTTTGCTGGCTTAAATGCCTGTTCTGGGATAAAGTATGAAATGCATACTTTACACAAAGCAGTGGAGCTATACCTGGCCACTCAGTCCCTGAGCTCAAAGGGAACGTGCACAAAACTTTCAAAAGACAAGTCTGGGAACTTAAATTCATAACTTTGCTGGACACTAAAAATTATGGACTGAACACAGACATTGGATTTGTGGTTAACTTTCTGTAACCTGCTATCAAAGCTCCATCAACCTGCCTTTCTCTTCTCTTCCTTTAATGGCCCTCCACTCATAAGAGGGGGATGAGCCACTTAACCATGAATAATCTCTTGAAATATGCATTAACTGCTTATGCTGAATAATCTATTCCACTTTGTATTTAGGAGTGACATACCGTTAATATTTCCTAGACCTCAAGAAGAGCTCTGTGTAAGCTTGAAAACTTGTCTCTTACACCAACAGTAGTTAGAATAATAAAAGATATCCTGGAGCTGACACAACTATAACACAATGGCTGTGTCTACGCTGGGGGAAAATTTCAAAATAGACATGCTCATGACCAAATCAGAGAATACTAATGAGGTGCTGAAATGAATATTCAGCACCTCATTAGCATGCTGCTGGCTGTGGCACTTCGAAAGTGCCACGGTTGGACCACACGCAGCTCATCTACACCAGGGTCCTTTTCAAAAGGACCCTGCAAATGTTGAAATCCCCTTCATCCTACCAATTGACTGGAATAAGGGGATTTTGACGTTTGCAGGATCCTTTCAAAAAGGACCTTCATGTAGACAAGCCATGTGCAAGCAAAAGGGCTGTGGCCAGCAGCATGCTAATGAGGTGCTGAACATTCATTTCAGTGCCTCATTAGTATTCACAGAATCACAGGGCTGGAAGGGACCTCAGGAGGTCATCTAGTCCAGCCCCCTGCTTCAAGCAGGATCAATACCCACTTCGTCATCCCAGACAGGACCTTGTCCAGCTGGGACTTAAAAACCGCAAGGGATGGAGAATCCACCACCTCTCTAGGCAACGCATTCCAATGCTTCACCACCCACCCGGTGAAGTAGTTTTTCCTAACATCTAACCTACACCTCTCCCTCTTCAACTTCAGACCATTAGTCCTTGTTCTGCCATCTGACACCACTGAGAACAATTTCTCACCCTCCTCTTTAGAGCTCCCCTTCAGGAAGTTGAAGGCTGCTATTCAATCACCTCTAAGTCTTCTCCTCTGCAAACTAAACAAGCCCAAATCCCTCAGACTATCCTCATAGGTCTTGTGCTCCAGACCCTTAATCATTTTTGTTGCCCTTCACTGAACCCGCTCCAGCAAATCCACATCCTTTTTATACTGGGGGCCCCAAAATTGGACACAATATTCCAGATGTGGCCTCACCGGTGCTGAATAAAGAGGAATAACTACTTCTCTAGATCTGCTCGAAATGCTCCTCCTAATGCACCCTAGTATGCCGTTAGCCTTCTTGGCTACAAGGGCACACTGTTGACTCATATTCAGCCTTTCATCCACCATAACCCCTAGGTCCCTTTCCATCATACTGCTGCTGAGTCAGTCGGTCCCCAGCCTGTAACAAGGCTTGGGATTCTTCCGCCCCGGGTGCAGGACTCTACACTTCTCCTTATTGAACCGCATCAGATTTCTTTTGGCTCAGTCCTCCAATTTATCCAGGTCCCTCTGGATTCTCTCTCTACCCTCCAACAAATCTACCTCTCCCCCTAGTTTTGTGTGATCTGCAAATTTGCTGAGGGTGTAATCCAGTCCCTCATCCAGGTCATTAATAAAGATGTTGAATAACACTGGCCCCAGAACCAAGCTTTGCGGCACTCCGCTTGAAACAGACCGCCATCCAGATATTGAGCCATTGACCACTACCCGTTGGACCCAACCATCAAGCCAGCATTCTATCCAATTTGGTCATTAGCATGCCCTTTCAAAATTTTCCCCTAGTGTTGATGTAACATATATGAAATGTATCAATTTAAACTGGTGTGACAATTAGGGCAGGCCCAAAATGGAGACTCTGCTGTCTCTGATATGGAGATTTGGGAATGGAGATTTACCTTTTGCTCTGGAATCTGAATAGACACAGAGGCTGCCAGATGCACAGCACAGCAGCCACGCTTTCAGTGTGCTAAATAGAACAAAAAGTGTTTGGGTTTCAAATATTTGTCTGGAAAAGTCTGCTGCCGAGGTAACCTTAAATCTGAATGTGTTACTTTACAAGCTACAAGATATCAATATTTTCTACAAATCTTCTTTTGTAACAGTCAATAGTTCCATGAATGGAAAGAGATGCCAGGTTTAATATCCTTCTGTAAAATTCCATTATCAATGAAGATGTTACAGTTTATCATGTCCCTCCCCTCTTGCTCTGGCAATAATTCAGGTGACAAAGGAAATGAAGAGTTCCAGGATCCTGCCTTTTCCCAGCTACAGACAGAGCTTTTTCAGCTTGAGGTAGAACAATTGCAGGAAATGGCAGAATGATGGCAATTTTTTTCCTAGAAGGGGCTTTGAAACCTAGAAGAGGCACGCCTATCAGCACTCTACTTACACAACCATGAATTGGAGGAAACTGGCCACATCAAATGAATTTAACTGACTGACATGATAGAGGACTAAATTGTCACTTCCTGAAATGGATGGACAAATACACTCCCCAGATGCACCCTCCTCTGACATTTCCTGTGCCTTTCCTTATTATTCATCCTCTCCCAGGAGTCAATGGAAGAGGTGACAACCTGTGCTTTTAAAAAGTTAAACAAAAGTAGCAACAATTTGTCATTGAGATTTCATAGGTGAGGGAAGACTAGGCTGTGAAAGAAGGAAGAAATGTTCACTTTGATTGTGCAAGTCTGCTGAACTTTAGAAACAGAGCTTCAGTTTACAAACCAAACTCTGTGGGGCTAGATAACACAGCTCTTCAGCTTGACAAACTAGACATGTTTGTGAGGCTATTAACATTTCACCCTGTACATCGCTAACAGTTATGCATTTTATTATAAACCATTACTTTATATGCAAGACTAATTACCAAGCGTTTAAGGATATGTAATTGGAATTTTAGTAGCAGAGAAATTTTCAAATACATAATAATGAACAAGGCACAAGGCATTTCCTGTGGATTAATGACCTGGTGGTAGAAGTTGATAGGCCTTGGCTCAACTGCAGGTTGTGAGTCCCAGCCATCCATTAATGCCCAGGAAACTCCCTCCACCTCAATCATTGTTGCTATTAGACGAAAGAATGTGTGTGTGTGTGTGTGCACGTGTGTGTGCGTGTGTGTGTGTGTGTGTGCAGGCACTTCTGTCTCTCTTTCTCTCTCAGAAGCTCTAATGGGGCGTACTGTTTCAGTTGGTATGTACAGAGCATTGCTGGAGAATTAATGCCCTGTACTTACGCCAGCTTGAATCACTTCTCAACATGCCATTCATTTTAGAATAGATTACCACTTGCTGTATATGTACATTTGGATGCAGCATAAGTTTCTCAGCTGGAAAATTCAATGCCAAAAACATCCCTATTGACCTTGGTAGTGAATAACATCCATTCTGAACTTGGCCCTAAAAGCTTAGCTGTCAACTCTTACTGGGGCCAACTGGGCAAGATTGGGAGAGGGGGACTCCCTGCTCCCAGAAGGAGCAGGGCCTCAGTGAGAAAGGGCAAGCCTGGGGCAGCCATCCCTCAGCACTACCTGTAGCATGCTGCACTGTGGCCTCCCCTCCTACTTGGCAGCCCTCACAGCCTTGCGCTCCAGCTGTGATTTAAAGGGCCCAGGGCTCTGGCTGCTGCCAACACCGCAGCAGCGACAGTGGCTGGAGTCCCATGCTCTTTGGAATCACAGGGCCCTGAGATAATTGCTCCTTTTGCCCTCCACCCATCTTAAGGCCTGAAAGTCTTCCAATAATTATAAACAAAGAACACTAATCAAGGATAAAAAAATTGATTTTTAACCATGGTGTTGTGCTCCGCAGGCCCATCAGACCCAAAATTACAGCATTGAATATACTTTAGGCCCCTAAAGAGAGTTAGTTCCTGAACAGAAACCACTTGGATGAGTAAAGAACCAGCCTTGGTGGACTCCAAGGCAATCTCATTTGGTGCTGCTTCAATACAAGGGCAGCCCGGGCCAGCTCTAAACATGTATGAAATCAGCAGATGGAAATGAATGAAAGATGACAACAAAGAGAATTCTCCATTCGTGGTGTAGAGAATACAGGGAGATGAGTCCAAAGAGGGACTGGATGCCTGTCTTGGCTGAGCTAATAGCAGTGATAAGATTGGCAGCTGAGACATTTCCCTAATTGTGTATCTTGCCCTAAAATATCAAGAGAATTGTGTTTTATTTAAAGTGGTTGTCAAAGACTACAGGGGTCATGAACAAATATGAGTGGGAAATCCCAGAGTTGGTAAACTTGAATGTGCATCTGGAAATTGACCCTGGGACTTTTCTCCGCTAGGTCACCAGCTAGAATTCTGACCAGTCAGCATCATTGCCAGAAATTACTATTTGACTGAAGTTTTATGACTTGTGAGAGATAAATTGGTGAACTTGAGTTTGTTCCCAGTGAATGCATGTTTAAATCACAAAGCTACCATCACAGCATCTGTGTCATTACCAACACTTTGCCCTTCTGCAGTAACTTTCATCAGAGGATTGCAATGCACCTCATAAACCTGGTGAAGCATATTTACTCCCATTTTACAGGTAGCTGGCACTAAGGTTAAGTCTAACAAAAGACTACCCCACAAGATAGTGACCAAGCAAGCATAGAAAAGTCAAAAGGTTCTGGCTTCCACTCCCCTACTCTAAACTTAGGACTGGCTTTTGAACGGGTCATTCTATCTCAGGAAGGCTACGTCTACACGTGAAGCCGACATCGAAATAGCTTATTTCGATGAATAACGTCTACACGTCCTCCAGGGCTGGCAACGTCGATGTTGAACATCGACGTTGCGCAGCACCACATCGAAATAGGCGCTGCGAGGGAACGTCTACACGCCAAAGTAGCACACATCGAAATAGGGATGCCAGGCACAGCTGCAGACAGGGTCACAGGGTGGACTAGCGCTTCCGGGGCAACAGCTAGCCGCTCCTTTAAAGGGCCCCTCCCAGACACACTCAGCCTGCACAGCACGCGGTCTGGGGAGCCATAGGCACACAGACCCTGGGCGACGCAGGCATGGACCCCCAGCAGCAGCAGCAGCAGCAGCAGCAGCAGCAGTCAGAGGTCCACCCAGCCCTCCCGGCAGGAACAGGGCTCACCCTGCTCCATGCCATGCGGGAGGCAGCTGAGCATCTCCTTGCTACACCGGAGGAGGAGCTGCCCCCAGGGCAGCGGGGCTCAACCCCCAACCCTGCAGCACCCTGCCCCGCCCCCCCGCCTCACACGACGCCACCTGTGGAGCTACCCCACCAGCACCGACTGGTGGGAGCGGCTGGTGCTTGCGGAGTGGGACGACGACCGCTGGCTCAGGAACTTCAGGATGAGCCAGCAGACATTCATGGAGCTGTGCCAGTGGCTCACCCCCGCACTCAGGCACCAGGACACTGCCATGCGGCGTGCCCTCCCTGTGGAGAAACGGGTCGGCATCGCTGTCTGGAAGCTGGCCACTCCAGACAGCTACCGATCCATGGGACAGCAGTTTGGTGTCGGTAAGGCCACCGTTGGGGCTGTCCTCATGAAGGTAAGAGGACCCACGGGGGGAGGGCAGGGCGGGGGAGGGCGGGGGAGGGGAGGGCAGGGCAGGGCAGGGCAGGGCCACGCACACCCTGCTTACCCTCATTGGTGCTCTCCCATGTGCTTTCCCTGCAGGTTGTGCATGCCATCAACGCCATGCTCCTGCACAGGCTCGTGAGGCTGGTGGACCCAGATGCCACCATCACGGCCTTTGCCACACTGGGCTTCCCCAATTGCTTCGGGGCTCTGGATGGGACTCACATCCCCATCCGCGCCCCGCATCACAGTGGAGGACGCTACATGAATCGCAAGGGCTACCATTCTGTGGTCTTCCAGGCCTTGGTGGACAGACGGGGCCATTTCCAGGACATTTATGTGGGCTGGCCTGGCAGCACCCACGATGCCCGGGTTTTCCGGAACTCGGGCCTGTGCCGCCGGCTGGAGGCGGGGACCTACATCCCCCAGCGGGAGATCCCTGTGGGGTACACCACCATGCCCCTCTACATCATCGCAGATGCGGCGTACCCACTCCAGCCCTGGCTCATGCACCCATACACGGGCCATCTCTCCGCTAGCCAGGAGCGCTTCAACCAGCGCCTGAACCACGTGCACCAGGTGGTGGAGCGCTCATTTGGCCGCCTGAAAGGACGCTGGAGATGTCTCCTCACCCGCCTGGATGTGGGCCTCAACAACATCCCCCAGATTGTGGGTGCCTGCTGCGCCCTGCACAATTTGGTGGAGAGCAAGGGGGAGACCTTTTATCAGGGCTGGGCTGTGGAGGCCGGCAGGGCCGACCTGCAGCCACCCGCTCTCCCCAGTCGCCAGGTGGACCCCGAAGGGACCCGGGTCTGGGAGGCCCTGCGGGCCCACTTCGATGATGAGGCCGTGGGGTGAACTCTGCCAGGCCCCCCACTGCCCACCCCTTCCTCCACAACACTCCCTGCCCCTACGCCCACACCACAGAGCACCCAACCGCCCCCCGCACACACACTTTTCCTGGACAAATGACAGCACGCACGTGTGGCTGAACTTAAACTGGTTTTTCTTTTAGAACTTTTTTTTAACTATAATTAAAACAAGAACAAACTATATACAAGACCTCTTCTAACAAAAGTATTCTGTACAAATAAAACAATAATAAAAAAGATTGCATAGAATGGATATGTTCTTCAATTAAAAAAAACCAGGGATTATAAGGAAGGGGAGAACTATTTACATGGGGGGGGGGGATGGGGCAAAGGGGGGGCACAAATAAATGTCTCAACAGTCTTATAAACTATATACAAGGGGAGGGGCCATGTCCCGGGCCCCACGCCCCTATAGTCCGGCACTGGGGGTGGGCGGCTGGGAGCCCCGCCTCAGCCGCAGCCCTGTCCGGGGCTGGCTGAGGGCCTGGCGGACTGGAAGATATGACCGGCGAGTCTCAGCTGGCCCCAGGTGTCCCTCGGTGGTCCGGCCCTCGGTGGTGGGTGGCGGGGCGACGGCGGATGGGATGGCGACATGTGGAGCAGCAGGTGGTGCGGCAGGTGGAGCAGGCAGGTCGGGCGCTGCGGCGGCCGGCGCGGCATAGGGGCCAGGTAGTCCACCAGACGGTTGAATGTCTCCATGTAGGCCCCCCATGCCTCTTGGCGCCAGGCCAGTGCCCGCTCCTGCAGGTCCAGGTGGCATTGGTCCACCCGCAGGCGCTGCTCCGCGACCTCCAGCTGCCGACGATGGATGACCAGCAGCTGGGGGTCCGTCACCGTCGGGTGCTGTTGCAGGGTCCGCCGTCTAGCCCGCCATGGGGCCGGTCGGTCCTCCGCCAAGGGGCTTGCCTGGAGCGATGGCCCCAGAGGGGATTCCGGGACCACTGATGCCTCGCCGGCGCTCTCTTCCGGTCCTTCCGATGGTGCAGCTGCGGAACACAGGAGGAGGGGGGGAAGAAGAATGGAGACAGGCATTAGTGTGGGCCCCGAGCTGTGACCCTTGTCCCCCCACCCCTCTGCTGCAGGTTCCCCATCCCCGTCCCCGGGAGATGCTACTGGGATGGATGGGGTTCAGGGGTCCCCGTGCACTGCACCCCGTCCCCTTGCGGGAGTGACTCTCAGTTCACTCAGCAGGGTCTGACAGGAGAGGTTTCTTAGGCCACAGATGCCAGGTTTCTCTCGGGAGTGACTGCACAGCAGTCAGAGACAGTCCTTCCAACCCATCCTGGGGAGAAGACCCCAAGGGGTGCCCCTCTGGGGTGTGGCTTTCCCCCTCCTCAGGCTGGCTGCCTTCCAGCTTTCCCTTCCCCTAGCCTCTACCTGCGGCCCCCGCCCCAATTCAAAGCCAGCTCGGTTCCTCCCTCCTCTTTGTTCAGGGCAGAGGTGTCACCTGCCAGCTGTAGCCCCACGATCATCCTTTGCCCCTGGGAGCTATTCAGCTGGTTGCTCATATCTAGCCTGAGTCTCCCTTTTGCACTCCCCCCACTCCATCACATGCTGCTGCTGCGGGGTGTCCCACCCCCTCCTCCCGGGGGACCCTTGAGGTTCCACTCCCCCCTGCCCCGGGGATGGGCCATGGCACTGTTGTGGGGTGGGGGCGGGGGCAGGGGCTGATGCACTGCTGTGAGGGACATGGCCCTGCTGTCCTTGCGGCCATGGCCATGTGGGCATGTGGGGGGCCCTGGACACATATCTATTACCCCTGCCCCTCAACCCCGGGGTGTACACCAGAAGGGGGTACATACCTGTCGGTCCACTCCCACAGTCCGGAGATCCCCGGGGGGCGGACGCCCGGCTGCTGCTCCGGGAGGGCGGGAGGAGGATCTGCAGCCCGGACTCTGCAGAGGAGGAGCCCCCCTCCTCCTCCTCCTCCTCCTCCTCCTCCTGCCGCGATGGCCCAGGGGTGGGCTCCAGGGGGGGCCCCCGGGGTGCGGGGCTTACCTCCGGGATGGACTCCGGCTGCAGGGCCTGCTGGGGCTCGTCGGCCGAGGTATCAAGGGTGGCCGGAGGGGAGGAGGTGTGCTGGGGGCCCAGGATGTCCCTGAGCTCCCTGTAAAAGGGGCAAGTGACAGGGGCGGCCCCAGATCGGCTGGCTGCATTCCAGGCCCAGGTGTAACCCTGCCGCAGCTCCTTCACCTTACTCCTGACATGGTCAAGAGTGCGGGCAGGGTGACCCCGGGTGGCCAGGCCCACGGCCAGCCGAGCGAACACATCCGCGTTCCGCCTCTTGCTCCCCATTACCTGGAGCACCTCCTCCTCGCTCCAGAGCCCCAGCAGGTCCCGCAGCTCAGCCTCCGTCCAGGAGGGGCCCCGCTGCCACTTCCCAACCTGGCTGCCGGGCTGGCTGGCCTGGCTGCTCTGGCTCCCCTGGGGGGGCTCTCCTGGGGGCGCTGGGGGGGCTGCCGGGCAGCCATGGCAGGTGCTGGCCCTGTTCTGGGTGGCTGAGGGACATGCAGGCTGGCCGCGTGTATAGGCTGCCGCCTGCACGTTCCCTCAGCTTCCTGCACAGGAAGGGAGGGGGAGGGGACCTTTAAGGGGCTGCTCCACGCGGCCACCATTGAGCCGAGGGACTGGAGAGAGCGTCTCTCAACCCCTCAGCTGATGGCCACCGTGGAGGACCCCGCAATTTCGACGTTGCGGGACGCGCAACAACTACACGGTCCCTACTTCGACGTTGAACGTCGAAGTAGGGCGCTATTCCTATCTCCTGATGAGGATAGCGGCTTCGACGTCTCGCCGCCTAACGTCAAAGTTAACTTCGAAATAGTGCCCGACACGTGTAGCCGTGACGGGCGCTATTTCGAAGTTAGTGCCGCTACTTCGAAGTAGTGTGCATGTGTAGACACAGCTTAAATGTCCTCTATATAGCAAATGAAACTACGTAACTAAAAGCGACACTTACAATTTGTTTATTTTGAATTAAGACTAGCAACAATGACCCACCACACTGAAATCTTCCTGGGAATTAATGACTTGTTAGAATTACTGGCTATCAGTTCTCTCAGACAGCCAATAATTCCAACTACTTCTTCTGTTTCCTTTATCATAGCTGAATTGTTACTGTGTTTCTTTCCACCTCCTTTAATTGTATGGGACAATACTGTTAGGTAAACAAAATGGCATCTAATTATACACAGCAGCATGGTGAACTAGGACTTCTAACTGTAGGGTGAGCACTGCCATTTGCTCTCTACTCTTTCATGCAGCAAGTTACCCAGCATGTTACAAGAATAGTGTTAATGCACCTGTGAAAGGCTGATGTGGCCAGAAATAACTCCAGTCATGTAGCCTGGTTTGTTTATTTGTTTCCCCCCGCAACGGTGAATTGCTTTTTTCCTTTAGCCTGAGGTTCATAACAGTACAAACTGCAGTGCTCAAACCAGGTGTGGCCTTGAATTCTGAAAAACAGCTGCAGGCCATAGCGGGGCAGAGAGTTGTCTCTGCTTTCACACTGTGAGCAATGAAATGAAATCTTGTCTTTTTCCTCTCATGAGAGCAGTGGGATTAATACAACACATTTTCGTCCCCCTGCCTTGCAAAGTTTCCACTCTCATCTAATGAATAATGCAAAGACAAGCAAAGCAAAGGGCTTATTCCATCACGAACAAGAAATAAAGAGAAGGTCTGAGTAGCTTAAAGGATTCTGCACAATAAACAATATTGCCTTTGCTTATTTTATAGAGGTTAGTTGCACTTTACACTGAATAGTCACAAAGAGAATCTCAGTGCAATTCCTTTTCCTGATGGTTATGAATCTATCCTTTTCTTGAAATTAAGTAACTGAGAGAAGGAGAGTGATAAACTATGAAAGCCCAAAACACATTAGAGAGTTCAGAGAAATTTCAGTGAGCAGGAGGACCAAAATGGAACCAAACTAAACTGGAAAATAAGAGACAAGTCAAAAATAAAACTTCATATTTAAACATCCTGAAATCTGGGAATGTTTGGATCTAAACTAAACTTCGTATGTGTCCTTCCATAAAGGAGGTTAAACCAAGCTCCCAGGTCTCAACATATATACCTTTGGGGAAGTGCAGCTCCAGAGCTGATCACATCTGTATGGGAAATTCAGAACAGGTCTTAACTAAAACATGAATTATTCCAGGGAGTGAACAATTAGAGAGACAATTTTGTTGTTTAGACTAATTCCCTGGCTTTGTTAACTCCACTCCCTCAACCTCCAGGGACATAAATGGAGCTCTTTTAGTGCCAGAAACAGCAGCTGCCACACTGATGGGAAGAATGAATGGCTCTTATACTCTGCAGAGAAAGTGACTTCTGTGGCCTGCTGAATGCTGTTCTTTTCCTTGTATATTGAATAATGAAAGACCAGTCACGGGGTTCTCTGGGCAAGGAGAGGTATCACAGAATTTAGCTAGCTGGCACCAAGCAGCACAGTAGTTAGGTGTTGATACATCAATACGGTTGTTTGCATCACAGGCCTCGTTACTGTTTAGAAATTCCTGAAGTCCTGTTGTCCTGAAGTCCTGAAGTCCTGTTGGACTATTGCTTTGTCAAATGTCAGTAAAAGTACATAATCCTCTCCCTTTGGGGGCCAATGAAATTCTAAGCAAGAAGCAGCGAACAGCCAGAGCTCTGCGATACAGACACCCATGCACACAGGTGTTAATCAGCTGGGTCTGCTCCTCAGCACCATGCCAGCCATCAGGACAACAAATCTTGTGAGAAAATTGAAGATAGGGTCATACTCTGAGTGCACCTAATCTGCCTAGAGTGCTTGAATAATCATCACTGGACCTAACTAGTTTGTTCACAGAATCATGGGCACATTCTCATGTTCCTCCACTAACACTATATATGCCATCATGTGCCAGCAATGCCCAGATGCTTTGTATATTGGACAGACTTCAAACTCTCCTAGACAAAGAATTAATGGACATAAAGCAGACATAAAAACATTCCTGATTCACAAACCTGTCAGCCAGCACTTTAATGGAGTGGGCCATTCTGTTAATGGCCTGAAAGTCTGCGTGTTACTGAAGATGAATTTTCACAGTATTTGGAAAGAGAGGCTGCTGCACTCTTTTGTATTCAAATTCTACACATTAACACGTGGTTTGGACCAAGATGGGAATTTTCTAGCTCATTATAGCAACGAAGGGTCCTGTGGTACCTTATAGACTAACAGAAAAGCTTTGAGCATGAGTTTTCATGAGCACAGACTCACTGCATCAGATGCAGATCAGTGAGTCTGTGCTCATGAAAGCTCATGCTCAAAACTTTTCTGTTACTCTATAAGGTGCCACAGGACCCTTCGTTGCTGTTACAGATCCAGACTAACACGGCTACCCCTCCGATACTAGCTCATTATAGGGGCTATTTTGTATACTTGGCTTTGTCTAATTCTTGACACTCCCCCACAACCTTCTGCTTTCTGATTTGCTCACCTGGGTAATATTTTTCTGATTTGTCAAACTTGCTGACGATTTTTTGTTCTCTGTGCCTTAAATATTGAGTCTGTTCTGTTATGGCTATGGTCTGAAGAAGTGGGTCTGTCCCACAGAAGCTCATTACCTAATAAATTATTTTGTTAGTCTTTAAAGTGCTATTGGACTGCTTTTTTGTTTTGATAGTATATAGACCAGCATGGCTATCTCTCTGTTACTATTTTAAGATGGTTCTGATTAATTAAAAAAATAAAGATCCAAGTCTTCATACAAAAGCCTTCTAGCATATTTCTTACATCAAACCCACATCATTCTGGCCCCACACAAGAGCAAGAGGGTAATGCTCCACAGTTTCTCTGTACATAGCCCCTTGCAAGCAACAATGTAACAGAACACCTTTTCCACTTAGACAAATAAACCTCTGTTGCAAAATTCAAGTTTTATTTCGAAGGGTAATGAAACCAATCCACTTCATGTAAGCCTACAAATAGATACAATAGATTTTATTTATAAGCCTCACATAAGTACTTTATTTATACAGTACTGAGCCAGCTTTCCTAAGAGTCCTTCTGCCTTGAAGCAGGTAAAAGAAATAGGAACTGAGGCTATAAGGTACTAGAGATGGCCGATGGCGAGCACCACAAAACTTTGGGTAAGTTTAGATCCAGATGTGGAACTTAATACTTGTATTTTGGGGAAAGTTTGATCTGGATCTTAACTTTGCATCTTGGGCTAATTTCTCCTATGACCAATCCCTTGTAGATTTAAGAATATTAGAGCATATCAGGGGAACTACTCAGTGTTTTTCACTCATGTTTATATAAAGGAAAATTATTGTTGTGTCAAGTGTCTCATTTATTTTTACCAAGGGCTATATTCAGCCATTCTTTTTCCCTCGTGAGTTCCCATTGGTTTCTGTAGTTGTGAATGAAGAAGAAAAACAGATGAGTCCATTCCACAACTTACTCCTTACTTGACTGTGCTTATTTTTAATCTTTATTAAAATGAAGCATCTTCTGCCAGACAAAAGCATTCAGCAGGGCATGAGGGAGACAGGAATATTACAGAAGAATTAAAATGTCACAAAACAGAAGGATAAAAATGGCAAAATAACATGTGAATAAAAGTTTATAAATACCAACAACTAGGAAAGCCAGTGTAGCCCTAGAGTGTGGTATTTAATGAGAATGAGCTATGCATCAGATGAGACATACTATTACCAATTGTTTGTGTATCTGTCCTAAAGCAGGTAGGATAAAGTATCAGGACACAAAAATTAGTGCAAGGTAAGTAAAGATAATACTTCTAGGAATGCTGAGAATACACCAGCACTGAGATGATGACACCCTGGTGTTACATTAAAAGCAAAATAAGTAAAATTATATTGATTTTTGTATTTACGTCATGAAGAGATGGGTCACGTTCTAAACAGAGGCACCAAATCTAAATCTCCCTACAAAATGTTAACATTTGGTAAGGAAATATATATGCTATGTCTACACTAGCACCTGCCTTTTGAAAGGGGGATGCTAATGAGACTTTTTGGCAGATGCTAATGAGGCACTGTCATGAATATACTGAGCCTCATTAGCATAATATCATCCATGGCTATTCGAAAGTGCCACTTTTGAATCCTGAGCCACCCATGTAGACAGAAGTCTTTCAAAAGGACCCCTCTAGTCTGTGAAAATCCCTTATTCCTATTTGGTTTTAGGAATAAGGGGCTTTCGAAGACTGGGGGGTCATTTCAAAAGGCCCTCGTCTACACGGGTAGCATGGAACTAGAAAGCGGCACCACAGAACAATCACCCTAATGAGTCATCTAGGCAAGGTGCTGATGATGATGCTGACTGAGCGATTAAGATCACAGATAGAAGAATATACAGCAGATGAGCAAGCAGGGTTCAAAAAAGATAGACGTACCATACAGCAGATATTGGCACTAAGACTGATAGCAGAGAAAGCTCGACAAAAGAACAAAAACGTATACACTTGCTTCGTCGATTTTCAAAAGGCATTTGACAGCATAGATCAGAAAGTGACTTGGGCGGTGTTGGAGTCATGTGGAGTGGACGGCAGACTGATACGGTTGTTGAAAGATATGTGGGGAGTTGGGAAGTTGGTTTAAAACAAGTAGAGGTACAAGATAAGGAGATCCAATATTGCCAAGTATCTTCATTGCACATCTGGAGAGAGCAATGGACAAGATCCAGGAAGAGGTAGAAGGGATATCTGTGCATGAGAAAAGAATAAACAACTTGAGGCTCATGGATGATATAGTTATCATTGAGGAAGATGAGAAGCTAGCAAAAACAGTGAGGGTGTTAAACGAAGAAGGGAAGCAGTACAGACTGATTATGAACATCAATAAAACAAAAACAATGGTATTTGGAGATAAGGAAATAGGAAGAAAGATCAGCGTTGATGGTATTGAACTAGAAAATGTCGAGAAGTTCAGCTATCTGGGAAGCAGCATAACGTATGATCTAGACTTTAAGAAGGAAATAGCGACTAGAATAGTGAAAGCAAGAGCGAGTTTGAAGGCGATGGATAAGATCTGGAAAAGCAAAGCAATTAACTTCAGAAAAAAGCTGGACATCTTGAAAACTTGTGTATTCAGCAGCAGCATGTTGTACGGATGTGAGACATGGGTGATAACAAAAGATTCAAAAAGAAGAATATTGGTGTTCGAAAGGAGTTGTTATAGAAAGATTCTGAGAATAGGATTGATGTAGAAGGTCACCAATGAGGAGTTATATAGAAAGATACAGCTGAAAGAGAACCTGCTGCAGAAGGTTATAAAACGGAAGCTACAACTATTTGGGCATATTTCCAGAATGAAAGATCAAGACCCTGGTACGACATAATGTACGGTTTGAATAGGAGAGGCAGACCCCACAGAGAATGATGTAGTAGATTGGTTCAGAGCTAGTCTACAGAAACTAAGCCACTCCGCACTGGATAGGGAAAGATGGAAGGAAATAGTGAGAGAGGCATCACACACGAACAGGCGCTGAGCCCACGGTTATTGATTATGATAATGAAGCATACAATATGATCACTCTGTCCTTGGGTAACCTTATCCATTCTCTTAAGGCTTTAAGTTCCTGTCTCTGCATCAATGAGTCCCAGATATTTTTTTCTACCCCAATCCTCCTTTCTTTGATCACTTTTATATTCTGACTTGCCTGCAGAAATAGCCTGGTGCCATATTGAAACTCAATATATCAGACACTGAACTCTTCATCTATCCTCCTTATTCTTTCTCTGCTTTTTTGTCGTGATTATCAACTTTTACATCATCCTTCCTGCTCCACACATTCTCAGCACTGAAGACAACTTCAGCTTCCTCCTCTGTCCCCTGTCCACTTCCTGAGGTACCCATACAACAAAGCACTTAAGCATGAATTTAAAGTTAAGTCCTATTGACCTCAATAGAAAGAGTTATTCCCAATGAAGGTTCAAAGAAGGAAGACACTCAGAGGGCCTTGGCTAAATCTGAAATCTAAGCAAGCAGTAACTGTGAAAACATTTTTTGCCAGAATCAAAATTCATGTATTTCAGGGGCAGTGGGTGAAGCTTCCCCTCTGCTCTATCTCCCGGTTGAGGCCACATCACTGCTCACTTGTTTCAGCCACCCAAAGCCCCTTCCTCCCATGCGGGGCTTCAGCAGTGGAACCATTCCTTCCCTTCTTCCATAGGCCCATTCCCATTCCACCCCATTCCACTCTGCACCTTCCCCCAAGGCTCTACCTCTCCTGCTTGTTCCTTTCTGCTCCTCTGTTCCCACATTCCCACCACGGTCCCAAGACAAGACAAATTCTATGGCCATGGCGGGCACAACAACAGAGTCATGGTGTGCAAGAAGTTTCTCCAGAGGCCCCATACTGGCTGGGGGCCCCGGGGGATGGGCCCATGATATAATCCACAAAGACCCCTACCCCTGGAAGTGTCAAGCTTAGCCTTGTCCAGTATTCATTATGCACAGCCATGATGTCATTGTTTTTATAGGCAGGGCTACCAGATAATTAAAAATTAATTGTGATTAATTATACAATTAACCATACTGTTAAACAATAATACAGTACTATTGATTTAAATACTTATGGATGTTTTATACATTTTAAAATATATTAATTTTGTTTGCAATGCTTAACACTGCTTAGTGCTACTAAAAATAAGACAGTCAAGAAGTAGTTTTTTAGAAAATGTGAAGTGGCTTCTCTCACTGTGAATAGAGGACCAAAACCAACAGACCATGTAGGAACCAATGACACAGTCAAGAGCAACTTTGAAGAGATCATGGCAGATTATGTAACCCTAGGAAGGAAGATCAAGGAATATGGACCACAAGTGGTGTCCTTGTCTATCCTCCCTGTGGAAGGAAGGGATCCAGGTATGGATTGTCAAATCGCAGAGGTAAATTCATGGTTGCGTAGGTGGTGTATCAGAGAAGGATTCTTTGACCATGGGATTCTCTTTGGTAAACAAGGATTGCTGGGAAGAGATGGGATCCACCTAATGAAGAGAGGGAAAAGCATCTTTGCAAGCAGGCTTGCAAACCTAGTGAGGAGGGCTTTAAACCACATTGGTCGGGGGCAGTGACACAAGCCCTGAGGTAAGTGGGGAAGGAGGAGGGACCAATCAAGTTGGTTTCCTGGGAGAAAAGGAGTTAGTGGGCCAATCAGCCACCTCTCTAAGATGCCTGTACACAAATGCCAGAAGCCTAGGGAACAAACAGGAAGAATCAGAGGCCCTGGCACAGTCAAGGTATGAGGTAGTTGGAATAACGGAGACTTGGTTGGATAATTCGCATAACTGGACAACAGTCATGGAAGGCATAAACTGTTTAGGAAGGACAGATGAGAGAAAAGGAGGAGGAGTTGCGCTCTATGTGAAGAAGCAGTATGATTGCTCAGAGCTCCAGTATGAGGATGGAGAAAATTCAGTTGACTGTCTTTGGGCTAAGCTTAGGGGCAGAAGTAACAGAGATGATCTTGTAGTTGGTGTCTGCTACAGACCACCAGATCAGGGAGATGAGGTAGAAGAGGATTTCTTCAGACAGCTCAGTGAAGCTTCCAAATCACAGGCCCCGGTTCTCATCGGAGACAATCCAGGAAGTTTTTGGAGAATGTTGGGAATAACTACTTGGTATAAGTGCTGATGGAACCAACCAGGGCCCATGCACAACTTGGCCTCCTGCTCACAAACAGGGAAGAACTAGTAGGAGAAATAGAAGTGGGAGGAAACCTGGGCTGCGGTGACCATGAGATAGTAGATTTCAGGATCCAGACAAAAGGAAGGAGGGTGAGCAGTAACATGCAAACACTTGATTTCAAAAGAGCAGATTTCAGCTCCCTGAGAGAACTAAGCTACGTCTACACGGGGACACTACATCAAAATAGCTTATTTCGATGTAGAGAAATCAAAATAAGCTATTTCGATGAATAGCATCTACACGTCCTCCAGGGCTGGTGCCATCGACGTTCAACGTCGACATTGGGCAGCACTACATCGAAGTAGGCGCTGCAGGGGAGCGTCCACATGCCAAAGCGGCACACATCGAAATAAGGGTGCCAGGAACAGCTGCAGACAGGGTCACAGGGCGGACTAGCACTTCGGGGCAAAAGCTAGCCACTCCCTTAAAGGGCCCCTCCCAGACACACTCAGCCTGCACAGCACGCGGTCTGCAGAGCCACAGGCATGCACACCTCGTCGAAGCAGTATGGACCCCCAGCAGCAGCAGCAGCAGCAGCAGCAGCCAGAGGTCCACACACCCATCCCTGCAGGAGCAGTGCTTGCCCTGCTCAGTGTTATGCAGGAGGCAGCTGACCACCTTTTATTTGCAGAAGAGAAGCTGCCCCCAGGGGATGAGGAAGCAGCCCCAGACCTTGCTGCCCTCCGACCCCACCCCCCCAGCTGCACATGCCGCCAGCTGTGGAGCTACCCCACGAGCACAGACTGGTGGGAGCGGCTGGTGCTCAGCAAGTGGGACAATGACTGCTGGCTCCAGAATATTCACATGAGCCGGCAGACATTCCTGAAGCTCTGCCAGTGGCTCACCCCTGCCTTACAGCACCAGGACACCTCCATGCGACGTGCCCTCATGGTCGAGAAATGGGTCGGCATCGCTGTCTGGAAGGTGGTTACTCCAGACAGCTACCAATCCATAGGGCAGCAGTTTGGCGTGGGCAAGGCCACCGTCGGGGCTGTCCTCATGGAGGTAAGAGGACCCGGGGGGGGAGCCCTGGGAGGAGGGAGACCTGGGAGCGGGGAGCCCTGGGGTGGAGTGCCAGACACACCCTGCACACCCCTCACCGGTGCTTTCTCATGTCCTTCCCCTGCAGGCCATCCACGCAATCAATGCCCTGCTCCTCCACAGGCTCGTGTGGCTTGGGGACCCGGATGCTGCCATCGCAGGGTTTGCCAGCTTGGGCTTCCCAAATTGCTTTAGGGCTCTGGATGGGACTCATATCCCCATCCGTGCCCCAGAGCACAGCGGAGGAAGCTTCCTCAATAGGAAGGGATACCATTTGGTGGTCCTCCAGGCCTTGGTGGACAGCCGGGGCCGCTTCCTGGACATTTATGTGGGATGGCCTGGCAGCACCCATGACGCCCGGGTATTCAGAAATTCGGGCCTGTGCCGCCGGCTGGAGGCAGGGACCTACATCCCCCAGTGGGAGATCCCTGTGGGGGACACCACCATGCCCCTCTGCGTTGTCACGGACGTGGCGTACTCCCTCCGGCCCTGGCTCATGCACCCTTACACAGGCCATCTCACAGCCAGCCAGGAGCGGTTCAACACACGTTTGAACTATGCGTGCCAGGTGGTCAAGCGCACTTTCGGCCGCTTCAAAGGGCGCTGGAGGTGTCTCCTCACCCGCCTGGATGCAAGCCTCCCCAACATCCCCCAGGTTGTGGGCGCGTGCAGTGCACTCCACAACCTGGTGGAGAGCAAGGGAGAGGCCTTCTTCCAGGGCTGGGCTGTGGAGGCTGGCAGGGCCGATGTGCAGCCACCCACTGCCCCCAGTCACCAGGTCGACCCTGAGGGAATCCGGGTCCGGGAGGCCCTGCGGGCCCATTTTGACAAGGCTGCAGGATGAATGCTGGCAGGCCACCCACTGCACCCCCCCATCCTCCACAACACTCCCTGCCCCCACGCCCACACCACAGACCACCCAAGAGCGCACACACACACACACTTTTCTTGCAAATAAATGGACCTGTTTTTTTAAACCAAACAGTGAAATGTCTTATTATTAATACAACAATATATACAGAGAGAGAACAAAAGTGGGGAACTATTTACATGGGGGGGCAGGTACCATAACAAAACAGGGGTCCAACACAAACTATATACAAATAATGGGGGATGTGTACAAAGGGGGAGGGGTGGGGCCACATCCTCGGCCCCACACCCCTACTGTCCAGCGCTCGGGGTTGGAGGGCGCAACCCTTGCCTTGGCCGGAACCCTGGCCGAGGCTGGGTGGGGGCCGGGCGAACCGGCAGATACAGCCGGTGGGTGTCTGCAGGCCCCAGGTGCCCGGAGGGTTGCGAGCAGCTGGGGGTCTGTGGCCGTCTTCTGGTGATGGCTCCATCATCGGCCTCATCCTGGGGCTGGTCATTGCTCTGCCGAGGGGCTGGCCGGCTGGGATGGCCCCAGTGGGCTCTCCGGGACCACTGACACCTCGCCGGCACTCTCCGGGCCCTCCGATGGTGCAGCTGCGGAACACAGGGGGGAAGAAGAGTGGAGACAGCCGTTAGTGTGGGCCCTGGTCCGTGGCCCTTGTCCCCTCACCCATCTGCTGCTGGTTCCCCATCCCTGTCCCCGGGAGATGCTGATGATGATGATGGGTGTCCCACCCCCCCCCCGGGGACCCTAGGTTCCGCTCCCCCCATCCCCAGGGATGGGGCATGGCGCTGTCCTACCGGGGGGCAGGGGCTGATGCACTCTTCTGAGGGACATGTCACTGCTATCCTTGGGACCGTGGTCATCTGGGCATGTGGAGGGCCCTGGTCATGTCTCTTGTCCCCACCCCTTAACCCCGGGGGTGTGCACCGGGGGGGTACCTACCTGACGGTCCGCTCCCACGGTCGGGGGACACCCTCTGGGCAGACGCCCTGCTGGAGCTCCGGGATGGGATGGCGATCCGCAGCCCCCTGTCACTGGAGGAGGATTCCCCCTCCTCCTCCTCCAGCATCCCAGGGCTGGGCTCCTGGGGGGGCCCCTGGGGGGCGGGGCTTGCCTCCGGGGTGGACTCCGTCTCCGGGGCCTGCTGGGGCTCGTCGGCCAAGGTGTCAAGAGTGGCCGGGGGGAAGGAGGTGTACTGGGGGCCCAGGATGGATCTGAGCTCCCTATAAAAGGGGCAAGTGGCGGGGGTGGCCCCAGATCAGCTGGCCGCATCCTGGGCCCGGGTGTAACCCTGCTGCAGCTCCTTAACCTTACTCCTGACATGGTCAGGAGTGCGGGCAGGGTGACCCCAGGCAGCCAGGCCCCCGGCCAGCTGAGCGAACGCATCCGCATTCTGCCTCTTGCTGCCCATTACCTGGAGCACCTCCTCCTCGCCCCAGAGCCCCAGCAGGTCCCAGATCTCGGCCTCCGTTCAGGAGGGGCCCCGCTGCCTCTTCCCAGGCTGGCTGGCTGGCTGGGAGCCCTGGCTCCCCTTGGGGAGGGTGCCCTGGGGGCGCTTGGGGGGCTGGCTGGCTGCCATCGCTGCGGGGGGGCGGGTTGGGGCTCTGGGAGGACGTGCAGGCTGGCTGCGTGGCTGTGCTGCCACCTGCACACACTCTCAGCTTCCTGCACAGGAACACAGGGGGCGGGGAGCTTTAAGGGCTGCTGCACGCAGCGACCATAGAGCTCAGGGGCTGGAGAGAGCATCTCTCAACCCCTCAGCTGATGGCCGCCATGGCGGACCCCGTTCTTTCGATGTTGCAGGACGCAGATTGCCTACACGTGCCCTACTTCGACGTTCAACGTCGAAGTAGGGCACTATTCCCATCTCCTGATGAGCATAGCAACTTCGACGACTCACTGCCTTACGTCGATTTCAACTTCGAAATAGCGTTCGCCACGTGTAGACGTGGTGGGCGCTATTTCAAAGTTGGCGCGGCTACTTCGAAGTAGCCGGCTCATGTAGACGCGGCTCTCATGAGCAGGATCCCTTGGGAAATGAAGATGAAGGGGAAAAGAGTTCAAGAGAACTGGCAGTATTTTAAAGAAGTCTTACTGAAGGGACAGAAACAAACCATCCTGCTGCATAGTAAGAAATGCAAACATGGCAAGCAACCAGCTTGGCTTAACAGGGAAATCCTTAGTCAGCCTAAACTCAAAAAGGATGCATACAAGAAATGGAAATGTGCACAATTGACTAAGGCGGAGTATAAACATATGACTGGAGAATGCCAGGCAGTAATCAGGAAAACAAAAGCACAGTAGGAACTGCAGCTGGCAAGGGACATGAAGGGTAACAAGAAGGGTTTCTACAGGCATGTTAACAATAAGCAGGTTATCAGAGAAGGTGTGAGGCCATTACTGGATGAGAGAGGTAACCTAATGACAGAGGATGTAAGAAAAGCTGAAGTACTCAATACTTAGTTTGCCTCAGTCTTCACGGAAAAAGTCAACTCCCACACTATGGTGCAAGACAATGCAGTATGGGAAAGTGGAGGGCAGCCATCTGTGGGGAAGAAACAAGTTCTGAGTTATCAAGAAAAACTAGATGTACATAAATCCATGGGTCTAGATTTAATGCACCCAAAAGTACTGAGGGAATCAGCAGATGTCATTGCCGAGACTTTGGCCATTATCTTTAAAGAGTCTTAGAGATTGGGAGAGATCCTGAATGACTGAAAGAAGGCAAACATAGTACCCATCTTTAAAAAAGGAAAGAAGGATAATCCAGGGAACTATAGACTGGTCAGCCTTACCTCAATCCCTGGGAAAATAATGGAGGAGATCCTCAAGAAATCCATTTTGGAGGACTTGGAAGAGGGAAAATGAGCAAAAGTAGACAACAAGGATTCACCAAAGGCAAGTCCCACCTGACCAATCTGATTAGCTTCTATGATGAGGCTCTGTGGACATGGAGAAGTCAGTGGATGTGATATACCTTGACTTCAGCAAAGCTTTTGATACAGTCTCCCACAACATTCTTGCCCATAAGTTAAGGAAATATGGATTGGATCCTTGGACTATAAGATGGAGAGAAAGCTGGCTTGATGGTCAGGCCCAAGGGGTGGTGGTCAATGGCTCAATATCTGGATGGTGGTCGGTTTCAAGCGGAGTGCTGCAAGGCTCGGTTCTGGGGCTGGTGTTGTTCAATATCTTTCTTAATGACCTGGATGAGGGACTGGATTGCACCATCAGCAAGTTTGCAGATGACACAAAACTAGGGGGAGATGTAGATATGTTGGAGGGTAGAGAGAGAGTCCAGGGTGACCTGGATAAATTGAAGGATTGGGTCAAAGGAAATCTGATGCGGTTCAACAAAGACAAGTGTAGAGTCCTGCACCTGGGGCAAAAGAATCCCAAGCATTGTTATAGTCTGGGGACTGACTGGCTCAGCATCAGTACAGCAGAAAGGGACCTTGGGGTTATGGTGGAAGAAAGGCTGAATATGAGTAAACAGTGTGCCCTTATAGCCAAGAAGGCTAAAGGCATATTAGGGTGCATTAGGAGGAGCATTTTGAGCAGACCTTGAGAAGTGGTATTCCCCTCCATTTGGCTCTGGTGAGGCCACATCTGGAATATTGTGTCCAGTTTTGGGGCCCCCAGTACAGAAAAGATGTAGATGTGCTGGAGAAGTTTCAGTGGAGGGCAACAAAAATGATTAAGGGGCTGGAGCTCAATACCTATGAGGATAGGCTGAGGGATTTGGGCTTGCTTAGTTTACAGAAGAGAAGACTTAGGGGGGATTTTAATAGCAGCCTTCAACTTCCTGAAGGGAAGCTCTAAAGAAGAGGGTAAGAAACTGTTCTCAGTGGTGTCAGATGGCAGAACAAGGAGTAATGGTCTGAAGTTGAAGATGGAGAGGTGTAGGTCAGATATTAGGGAAAAGTACTTAACCAGAAGCATTGGAATGCATTGCCCTAGAGATTTTTAAGTCCCGGTTTGACAAGGTCCTGGCTGGGATGACTTAGTTCGGTTGATCCTGCTTGAAGCAGGGGACTGGACTTGATGACCTCCTGAGGTCCCTTCCAGCCCTATGATTCTATGACCACACCTCTAGTGATACAAGCTAAGGAAAAGGTATGTTAGACAGTTTGGAAAGAGACCAAAGAGAAGGATCACAGACAGAGACATTCACCAGTCAGGGGTGGTTTGATCAGTTCAAGGGATGCTTCCCCAGAATAACATCAAGATGTTTGGTGAGGCAGCTACTGCTGATATTGCAGTAGCCAACAAAAAACAATTATCTCAAGAAAATAATTGAGGAAGGAAGCTATATACCTAAGCAAGTCTTCAGTGTCAATTAAACAGGCCTCTACTGAAAGAGGATGCCTGAATTGACTTACATTTCCCAAGAGGAGAAGAGAGTGCTGAGATTTAAAGCACCTGAAGACCACCTAATCCTGCTTCTTGGAGGTAATGCTGTGGGAGACACAAAGATGATACTGCTGGGAGCATACCAGTATGAAATGCAACAAACTCTCAAGGATTTTCAAGGGAACAACTTATGGTCATTTGGCAATCCAATAAGAAATCATGGATAACTGCAGCTCTTTTTTTTTTTAAAGATTTTGTTATTTGTTGGTAAGATTTTATTACTTATTGATAATGCACAAACCCATCCAATCAACATGGATAACCATTGCTTACCTACACCAGAATCGAAGATACCTAAATTGGCTTTCTTCTCCTGGAGATTACCTGCTTCCAGTTTTCTTCTTTGTTTTGTACTGCCCAGTGGTTGCTCAGCCTGCTGTGACTGCAGAACTAATGCCGCCTTCTGTCAAAGTCTTCACCTTCTCTGATGAGCTGGAGGATTGATATTTGGGCCTCAAGTCCTCTAATCTTTTCTTCCATGATGGCAACCAGCTTGCACTTGGTACAGACTCAATCCCTTTTTTCTTCCGGGAGGAAGACAAATAGGGCACATGATATGCAGATCACAACAGCTGACTTGTCACTATCCATTTTTCCCTTCCCTAAGAAAGTTCTCTCAGATGTTTTTAGTACTGCTTTGAAGGGCAGAAGAGAAACAAACTCTAAGAAAGAGACCTATCGGGAGGGCACTCCCCCCAAGGAAAACTCCCAGGCAAACTCCCTATTGGCTGCATCTGCCTTTTTATAAGGCTAGGCCTGGCTCAAATCCTGGCCTCCAATCCAATCAGTCCTTGAAGGCCCACATGGAACAAAGCACTCCCAATTTACACTTTTCAAACTTATCAAACTGACAGACAATCCCTCCTCTGACTCCACCACCTCCACCAAGCTTCATTATCATCACTGCTGAGTACAGTATTAAATTGTTTTTTTACAATTGTTTACAATTTATACTGCATATGTATATAATGTCTTCTACCTGATGAAAAAAAATTCCCTAGAAGCTAACCCCATTCCCCTACCATTTACATTAATTCTTATAGGAAAATTGGATTCACTTAACACTTTTTTGCTTCAAGTTGCATTTTTCAAGAACATAACTACAAAACTGAGTGGAGTTACTATACAGAAGTATTCTCTTTGATAACCATCTTCAAATACAGTACTGTGTTTCACTAAAGTTGCTTAGTCCTATTTTTCAGCATAGTGGGATAAGATAAACTTTTCTGTCTTTCTGTCCTTAGTTTTTGCATTCTTGATCAGAAAGGATAGATTGCAGCTCAAGGATATCTCTCCAAAATCAGTATGTGGACAGGAGAGAACAACTTGAATAAGGGAATACTATGCAGCCAAAAATGAGTGTACCTCAGATATCAAAATTTAAATAACCACAGCACAGAAGACAAGTGATTTATTTACTAAATAGAAACCAGAACTATTGTATTAGGAATACTTTCTCTCTTTCAATTATTCATGCAACTCATATTTCAGCAATGCCCACTCACTGGTTATGTCTACACGAACCACCCCCCTCTTTCAAAAGGGGGATGCTAATGAAACACTTTGAGATATGCTAATTGGTTGGGAGGAATGATGTATGTGACCGAGCAGTATGATTGCTCAGAGGTCTGGTATAAGGAGGGAAAAAAACCTGTTGAGAGTCTCTGGGTTAAGCTTAGAGGCAGAAGCAACAGAGGTGAGGTTGTGGTTAATGTGTCTGCTACAGACCACCACATCAGGTAGATGAGGTAGATGAGGGTTTAGTCAGACAACTAAGGCTGCTTCTATGTTCTCACTCTCCTGTCAGCGGTGCTTTGGTAATGAGGTGATCTGAAGCAGTCTAATGAGGTGCTAACGTGCATAGTGAGCACCTCACTAGCATAATGGCACCTGCGTGAATTTCAAAGTGCAGACCTCAAACTGCAGATTGACAGTGAAGATGGGGACAGCTTCGAAATAAACACCCCACTTTGACGTTCCCTTACTCAGATCTAGTTCTATGGGAGTAAGAGAATGTCAAAGTGGAGCACTTATTTCAAAGCTGTCCCCATCTTCACTGTCAATCTGCAATTCAAAGTCTGCACTTTGAAATTTGTATGGCTACCATTTTGCTAATGAGGTGCTGAATATGCACGTTAGCACCTCATTAGCCTGCTTCAAATTGTCTAATAACCATGACACCTCTGACGGGAGAGTAAGACTGTAGAAGCAGCGAAAGAGAAGCTTCCAGGTCACAGGCCCTGGTTCTCATGGGAGACTTTAATCACCCTGACATTTGTTGAGAGACCAATACAGCAGCACGCAGACAATCCAGGAAGTTTTTGGAGAAAGTTGGGGATAACATCCTTGTAGAAGTGCTGAAGGAACCAACCAGGGGCTGTGTGCAGCTTGACTTGCTCCTCATAAGCAGGGAAAAAACAGTGGGTGAAATAGAAGTGAGTGGCAACCTGGGATGCAGGGATCATGAGATGGTGGATTTCAGGATTCTGACAAAAGGAAGAAAGGTGAGCAGTAAAACACAAACCCTTGAAAAGCAGACTTTGACTCCCTGAGAGAACTGATGGGAAGGATCCCCTGGGAAGCTAATACGAAGGGAAAACTAGTTCAGGAGAACTGGCTGTATTTTAAAGAAGTCTTATCAAAGGCATAGGAACAAACCACCATGAAGCATAGTGAGAAAAGTAAATATGATAGGCAACCAGCGTGGCTTGCCAGAGAAATCCTTGGTAAGCTTAAATTCAAGAAGGATGCATATAAGAAGTGGAAACTTAGACAGATGACTAAGGAGGAGTATAATTATATGGATGGAGAATGCCGGGGAGGAATCAGGAAGGTGAAAGCACAACTGCAATTGTAGCTAGTAAGGAATGTGAAGGGCAACAAGAGGGCTTTTACAGACATGTTAACAATGACAGGGTTATCAGGGAGGTTGTGGGGCCATTACTGGATGAGGGAGGTAACCTGATGACAGATGATGTGGGAAAGGCTGAAGTACTCAATGCTTGTTTTGCCTTAGTCTTCAAGGACAAATTATGTCTGTGCTGGCTTTATGTTATTTTATTTGTCTGCTATGCACATCCCTCAAAGCTTTCTTTTGAGTTTCTCATTTTCAGTGTTGTCTTCCCCTTAGTGACTCATTGGTTGCTGTCTGTCAGTTTAGCTCATAAAGGAACAAACATACATACACAGCCAAATGGGAATATAAGTAGAACTAATTTCTCATTTGTTTAATGTTCTGCCAAACTTGGACTCCTTCCTAGTACTTTCTTCATCTGAGCCATTCTGTCATGTGGCTCAGGCAAATGAGAGCAAGAAAGAAAACTTGATCTAGTTAATAAGACAATAAAACTGCCACTAAGCATCCATTTGGATTTCCTGACCTTGAATGAGATCTATATAGATCAAATTATACCAAATTAGGGGCCCAGCCCTACTTCCTTTGAAATCTACAGCAAATTATCTAGGAGTGGATCCACCCCACTAAAATAAAGCTCAATTAGCCAGATTCCAGCAGAGTGATATGCAGAACTGATGGCAAAACATCCATCCCCAGCTGCACCCCAACCCAAAGCCAAGGTCTGGAGCTGCTTGGCAGCCATTATTGCAACCTATGATACAGAGTGACAGCCATACGCCCTTTACACCAGTTATGTAGAGTCAGGGGCTTCTTGGTCTGGATAAGCATAAACTGTAGCCCCTGACCAACCCTCAATGAGGACAAGCATGGAGACTTTTTCCTTTGCATGAAGAGACAGCAGATGTTGAGCCAGCAAGGTCCCCAACCTGTATGCAGGGCTGAAGTGATACAGAAGACCTTGCATGGTGACATGCCATGCCCTTGTGACATTTACCCTAAGGCAATAACACTTAATCCACCTGGAGAGTAGTAGCACCACAAAAGCCAGGTTTAAATTGCATTTTGCACATTTGAAATATGCTTTTCTACTGAAGATGATAATTCTAGCTCATGGACAAAGAGTTCCCCAAAACCAAATACATGGAGTTAGGTTTCTACTCAAGTCCTGATTCTGCCTGGTGGGCTTTGAGGGGACAGTTTGCAAAAGCAAGAGGAAACTGGCCACACTTACTCGAGAGCCTCTACATGATACCATTCAAAGTACAGGGTGCAAATGGAGGGTAATATGAAAGAAAAAGAGACATAGGAGACCCTAAGTAAAAGCAACAAGAGCAAGAGTACTTGAAAATGAATCCTAAAGATTTCCCACTCTGAGAAGACATGATTTGTGTAAAATTCTCTCAGATTAAAAAAGAGAACCAGGGAGCCAAATGGCCTGAGTATTGCCATCGTAAACAAGTTCTTCTACCAAGCCCACATAGGTTTATTTGGGGTGGTGGTTTGTTATTAAAGATATACACTCAACCCAGTAAGTGTCTGCAGCCTTGGATCCCTACCTTCTGAAATTCTTTTCAAAATATTGTAAAGGAAATGGACTGTGGTAGTATTTTTATTTTATTCATCTAGTTTTCATATTTGCAAGTTTAACTCTCTATTATTTAGTATCATAATCACACAAGCACATAAACAGCCGTTGGCAGTCAGGACTCTGATTGAATTTTACAAATATTAAGCCTCCAGGAAACTGTCACAACACCTGGGTAAACTAACTAATTTAATCAAGGGCATATGATGAATCTGTAGCATAAGCAGGGCACAAGCTCAGAAGTCTTCCTGTTTCCCAGTCACCTAATCCTCTATTCAGAATTATTACAGTATGTTTTGAAAAATGATGGCACAAAGCAATCGCCACTTTCCTCTTCAAGGCTCATCTGGACCCACTTATGAGTTCATTCAGTGCAACAGTGCCGAACTAATCAAAAAAATGTAAACCCCTTCAAACCAAGTACATAACAAAAAAGAGCTAACAATGACAATAGCAATTGTGTGGAAACAATTGTACACAATATTTGGCTTTTCTTTCCTTGTTTGATTTATGGGGTACTTGGGATCCACAATTCACTTTATTTTAATGCCAATAGCCAGAAAAAACATCTGGGTAACCTACTCAGTATTATTACAGGAGTCACCAAATGGAGAACAGAACATCTTTCACAGAGAGTACTGAATGTACCTCAGCCTGCTCAGGTTTTATTTCTCAGAAAATCATAAAGGACAGCTATTGCTCTTTTTATCTATCCATCGGGAGAAAGGTAATTTATGAAAAGGATCCAAACTTAAAAGGGGGAATCAGGATTTCCTATTCCAAAATTTACCAATGACTCATTGAGAACTCTGGACAAGTTACTGAAGCAGTTTCCAAGTTTTCTCTTCTGAGAAAGGAGGATGTTACTCTTAGTTAGTGTAAGTAAAAGGGGTCTTAGACAATCACTAGCTATTTAATAAACCAACATATAAAGTTCACTGAGATTTGAAAGCTGCTTTATAAGGGCAAATTATTATGAGTTACATTTTTACATGAATGGGCCCACTCTGTGATGGGAAAAAACAGGATGAGAAATAAATATTTGGTACCCAGATTATTACGGTTCTGCTCACAGTATTATATGGGTTTATTGTAAAAGATGGCTAGTGACAGAAGTGATTATAGAAAATAAATACCATTGCACTGTTCATAAAAATTAAACTAGTATCATCATATAGATGAAAATATTGATTTAAGTTTGTTACTACTTACCGTCATGAGGTAAGAAAGCAGTTGTGGAGTACAGCTGAAATTATTAATAGTCCATGTACCTAGTGCAGGGGTCAGCAACCAAAATAGCAAGAGCAGCCCTTTTTTTTAATTCAGGAAAAAACTCAATAAGTCAAGAGCCTCAATGCATGTTGAGTCGGTCCGTAAAAAATAATGTCAAGCCATACATATTTTAACCCCTATTTTAAGAACAGCACACAGTCATTTCTAATGTGATACATGTTTACTGCAGGACATTCACAAACTTTTTACATATTCTATTTCCTCACACTTTATGGCCGTGTCTGCACGAGCCCCAAACTTCGAAATGGTCACGCAAATGGCCATTTCGAAGTTTACTAATGAAGTGCTGAAATGCATATTCAGCGCTTCATTAGCATGCGGGCGGCAGCCGCACTTCGAAATTGACGCGGCTTACCGCCGCACGTCTCGTCCCGACGGGGCTCCTTTTCGAAAGCACCCCGCCTACTTCAAAGTCCCCTTATTCCCATCAGCTCATGGGAATTCCCATCAGCTCATTAGTAAACTTCGAAATGGCCATTTGTGTGGCCATTTCGAAGTTTGGGGCTCGTGTAGACGTAGCCTATATGTGTGTTTGTACCTGTTCTCCTGATTTTCATTCCTGAACCTTCTCTCTCTCTCGCTCTCTCTCTCTCTCTCTCTCTCTCTCTCTCTCTCTCTAGAGGATGCTAGATTCTGAAAAATGCTACTCCTGTCTTTGAAATCACTGTACAGCTACTCTGAAACTTTGATAAAGCACGGTTTCATATATTCACCATACATGAATGGCTTCCCTCATTTCATGATCTCTTGAGTTGCCACAAAACTAGCTACAGCCATGCTACTTGGTGATTTCACCCATTTAGTGAACGTGTTCTTACTTTGCTCTGCTTTGCATAGCAGCTCCTCCATGGCTTTTTGCGGGCATCTCCAGCTGGATACTTTTAGGCAAAAGTAGTGTGTTTTTGAGAAAATGCCTCTTGAGATTGCATTTTGTTTTGTTGTTGGTGAATTTCTCATTGCAAATAAAGGGAGCCAAACTCGATATAAATGCAAATGATTGGGTCAATTCAGTTTGAAATTCTCTGTTTTCATCTTTGATTTTGCTCTTTTTTTGAAGCCATTCCAACCCCACTTTCATTGTCCCATTAATTTCAGTTTTCTTTCTTAAAACATGCGTTGCCCTTCACAGTAGGAATGCCTCAAGTTTCCTTTTCCTTTTTAAAATAAAGACTTTATTAGCAAAACGATCAAAGCACAGATACAGTATTATATCTCACCATGCACAGCACATATTCAAGAGGAGAGATCCAACTTTCAAGATCACATATAGTTTGCTATTTAGATAAGAGTTGTTCACTGTTGGGCTTTTAGATGCTCACCATTTATTGAAAATAATCAGAAGGTGTTTTTTTACTTTGCAATTATATATATATAGCGTTGGGAGCCATAAAGAAGCCCTTAAAAAGTTGTGTTCAGCTTTGGAGCCACAGGCTACAGACTCCTGACCTAAAGCAAATGGATCCTTATCCATCACTGGTTCTCCTAAATGCTGCCACAGTACAAATAGTCATAATAATGAATATCTTAATTATGCTGAATTCTTGGTGTTCTAAAGCCTTGGCCACGTGGGATAACATAGGCAAGTGACTGCAGTTGGAGGGATTTTGGGAAGCAGCTGAATCAGGAAGTATACTGGCTGAGAGTGCAAGCTGTCTGAAGCAGAGATGAAGTTTGCTGGAGTTAGAAAGGATGCTTACAATATCCGAGTTAAAAAAGCTCTTTGCTTTTGCAATTTGATATTGATGTGTGCATATTTCTGTGATAAATCATCCCTCCCCTAACAATGAAATTAATGTATTCCTGCATTATAATGCTTCTTGACCCCTTATAACATACCCTCAGTCATCCAGGGCCAGAGAGAGTCTGGGGAAATCAGACTCCAGGAAAATAGATTTCCCTTCTAGTGGCCAGTTCACAATACGTACTTCATAACTACACAGTCATTAATTTATGTGCTTTCTTATGACTGAAATCTGCTCTGCTCTTCTTTCTTGCTATATATATATGGCAATTGAAGTCAAATGGCAAGGCATTGAGGGATAGACTGAGCATGCTCAGTACAAGATTAAGCCACACCATTGAATATTCATCCTATAAATATTCATTAACATAACTAATACATAAAACTTGTACATACACATATACACTGCAATGTTAATACACAAAAATGCAGGCTTTGGCCACTTTGACCTAAACATAGGAACTATGGAAGTCCTGGACTTCAGAAAGCAATGCTCTTGACTCCAATTGCACGGGGACTGTGACAAAGCCTTTGCATTGGGAAAATTATTGTGTGAGAAATCCATTACAACAGCAAGGAACAACAGAACATAGTATTTCAGTCAGAGTGTCCAGCAACTTAACAAATGTTCAGATTACCCTTATTTGCAAGTTTCCAAGAAGTGTTTGGGGCATATGTAAATATCATCGTTCGAGGAAAGGGAGAAGTGCCAGTTTGGCTTAACAAGTGAAACCACAAATCATTACGATAACTGCTGAAGATGTTTTCTTTCCATGTAAATTACCACTATAATGTGGTATATTTTGAAAATATGTGAACAGTCAAATACAGATGAAATGGCAAATAGCGTACCAATTACAAAATAAAATATTGAATTACAGAATGTAATTAGTCATTGCATATATGAACAGTCTGGACTTCATACTTGCACGCACAAGACACCATTTTGAAATCAAACTAAAAATTAGCAACTTTTGATCAAGCTACATAAGGAATTAGAATATTCATACTTCTTGTTTACTTTTCAACTGTAGGAAAAGCCAAATATAAATTACTGGCACTAATCCTTTCTCCAATTTTATAGTCTTGATTTTGCAAATAATTGTATTCAAGATGTTTGCAGAATTGAAGCCTATGATACTAGCAGACTTTTTGCACCTTGCTAGTTCATTCCTAGTTATGTTTGTAGCTACAGAAGCATCTGCTATTCAAATAATGGTCATTGTGGTTTAAACGTAACTAGTTTTGTAGTCTCCTGTCCTAGGATCTCCTAAATTTTAACCCTGATCGCAGAGTGACAAGTCCTAGTTATTTCTTTTATTCTGTTCTAAAATTTTTGTGGAGAGGAAAACACTTAAATATAGAAATGGTTAATTTGATATTAGGGCAGTAGAGAGATGAGAAGCACCATCTACAGTCCTAGTAAAACAATCGTCTGCTACTCAGTGTTCACAATCTTATTTCAGCCAAAATGGGTCTGAGTCAAGATGCAGAAGTATCAGAGGGTTAGCCATGTTAGTCCATATCCACAAAAACAATGAGAAGTCCGATGACACCTTATAGACTAATAGATATTTTGTAGCATAAGCTTTCGTGACAAAGACCCACTTCATCAGATGCAATGTAGTGGAGATTTCAGAGGTCCAATTATACAGGCTCATGAAAATGAGGGAGTCCCAGTCAAGAGGAAGGCCAGAATAGATGAGGTCAGTTCAGTCAGGGATGGTGTGGCCTACTTCCAGCAGCTAATGTGGAGTTATGAACACCAAGAGAGGAGAAACCGCTTTTGTAGTTGGCTAGCCACTCCCAGTTTCTGCTTAATCCTGGATTGATGGTGTTACATTTGCAACTGAATTGTAGCTCTGCAGTTTGGTGTCTGTGTCTGAAGTTTTTTTTGTTGCAGGATGGCTACTTTTAAATCTGTTACTGAGTGTGAAACAAATGAACTGGAGTGGTCCAGCCTCTCATCCAACATCGTCTGAAGTACCAGTTGGCTGCCGCAAAGGAAGGAAGAGAAAGGGATGACAAGGGGAAGAGAAGACGTAAGTCTACAGATTCCTCCCAGAAGATCAGTTGAAGAGATGTGAATTGCCATCTGTTAGCTTGCCAAGGAAATTGAGAACTGTGCCCTCAAGCCAGGTGGTAAGGGTTTAGTGATTTAATTACCGGCTGTCTATCAAACCTATGTGGGGACTAGCTAATTTATCCCATTTGTGATGTTGTGGTCACAGGTCATCAGGAACGTGAGTGGCCCAGGCCCGTTAAGGAAGGGGAAGGAGGAAGACTGAAGCTCACTGAAAGGAGGCAGCGGTGGGGGACATGAGAGAAGGCCTGCAGCTGGTTGAAAGACATTCTGTAATCTTGGGTGGTTTTACATGAATGTGGCTTTCAGTGTTTCAGATTCTGAAACACCACACTCCCTTCCTCTCAAAAAAGATTTACCGAACCTTTGCAAGCTGAGGAGACTGCTCTTACACAGGTCAGCTATATTTAGCCACAAACATGCATGCGTACCTACAGCACTCTCCATAAAATGGAATTTTAAAGAACCATGATTACAGCATATTGATCAGCGAAATGTTTCAAACGCACTCTTGCTTGCTATGCCCTGCTCTGTACTTTCTGCAATGTCAAGTATAAAAATGTCACTTCAGAAAAAAATCCATACTTTGCATTTTCTTGGGGAAAGAATGGCATTTCTCTGTAAATACTGGAACTTTAATCTGTGATCATTCTGGATTTTAGCAAGAATATTATACTTCAGTGCAACCACTGTGGAAAATGGCATCCATTAGCGCAAATGACAGCTTTTTATGCTTGCCAGTCGTCTCAGAAACACCAAGACAACCTGAGCCGCTTTTGCATGGGTTGCACAATGAAGTGAAATCTACTGGCTTCCTAGAGCTCTCCTTGTTACATACACAGAATTATTAAAAAAGATTCAAGAAGTAAAAATTTAGAAAACTCTGTTGGGGATTTTAACATGATTAATTGACCCTATCATGGATCTACACCAGACTTCTGACGGAAGTCATTAGGGCTCCGTCTACACTAGCCCAAATCTTCGAAATGGCCATGCAAATGACCATTTCAAAGATTACTGATGAGGCACTGAAATACATATTCAGCACCTCATTAGCATGCCGCCAGCCATGGCTCTTTGAATTGCCACTTTTTGCTGCCGTGCGGCTCATCCAGACGGGGCCCTTTTTGAAAGGACCCCACCAACTTTGAAATCCCCTTATTCCTATCAGCAGGACCCTATCAACTTCAAAATCCCCTTATTCCTATCTGCTTATTCCCCTGTCTGGATGAGCCGCCTGGCAGCAAAAAGTGGCAATTTCAAAGAGCCATGGCCGGCGGCATGCTAATGAGGTGCTGAATATGTATTTCAGCACCTCATTAGTAATCTTCAAAATGGCCATTTTCATGGCCATTTCAAAGATTTGGACTAGTGTAGACATGGCCTAGGTGTTTGCTATGTTGTTAGCCTACAGTTACATAAAATGGCATGGCACAATCCCAAGAAAGTTTACTTTCCAGTCCCATAAGTACCTGGTACTTCTGAAACCCTCCCTTGGAAAACATCACTCCCAGTGTGGGTGATCAGTGCAGGTCTGTTCCTCTCTTCTAAAGCTGTTCCTGTCAACTTGCCCTAGATTATCATCACCCTTATGTATCCAACAACAACCACTCTCACTTTTTTGTTGAAAAACACTGCTCTAAAAACTCAATTTTCTTGGCTGGCTTTCCATCACTAATTTCTCTCTTGATTCCTTGCAACTCCACACTGCCACAATGACAAGTCACAAAGCAGAAATCTAATAAATAAAACAACTAATGGTGTACTTTCCTTGAAACATTTACTATAAGCAAATCTAATCTTATTGACACAGGCTATGTCTACATTGGCCCAAAACTTCAAAATGGCCATGAAAATGGCCATTTTGAAGATTACTAATGAGGCACTGAAATGCAGATTCAGAGCCTCATTAACATGTCACCAGCCATGGCTCTTAGAAATTGCTGCATTTCGCTCCCGCACGGCTCATCCAGACGGGAGTCCTTTTCTAAAGGACCCCGCCAACTTGGGATTTCGAAGGACCCCATCTGGACGAGCCGCGTGTTAGCAAAACGCAGCAATTTCGAAGAGCCGCAGCCGGCAACATGCTAATGAGGCACTGAATATGCATTTCAGTGCCTCATTAGTAATCTTCGAAATGCCCATTTGCATGGCCATTTCGAAGTTTTGGGCCAGTGTAGACAGGGCCACAGTGTTGAAGAAAGCTGCTGAAGCTACAGAACTCTATCTGATAGTTTTCCCAACACAACTGTATTGGTGCTGGCAAGAGTGAATTGTTTTACTAGTTTCTTTTAGCAGGTATGTAGGGTCAATACAAACAAAATGCTTCCAGATACACTGGACATACTAGTCTCTGAGCCCCAACCCATCCAACTCTGTCTTGCTGAGCCAGATCATCTACTTTCTCCCAGCCAAACCACAGAGTTGGGGTAAGCATTGGTGGGCAGAGCAATGCAGACACTGAATCAATTAAATTCTGGAAGGGCTCAGCACCCAGAAAACCAACTCCCAAATGAGTCCAAAACCCCAAAGAAATCTGACCTACTGTGGGTAAAAGCTCATAAGGAGAACCCCTTTTTCAATGAAAGAGACATATGCACAGCGGTTGCTCCCCCCACGTAACAATTATTTGCACTGGGCTTGATAATAAGCAAAAGTGTTTTTATTAAGTGCAAAAAGTAGGATCTAAGTTGTTACAAGTGAAAACAATCAGATCAAAGTATGTTACCAAGTTAAAATAAACACAATAGCCAGCTAGTTCTAATCCACTAAGTAACTTGTCACATGCAAATTCTTACTCTAAACCGTTGTTCTGATCTCAGGTAAAAAGCTTCAAATCAGCACTGATCTTTATTCCGACTTGGATCTACAGCTTCTCCAGAGCTCTTTGTATCCTCTTAGGGCAGACCAAGTGTTTTCAAAGGCCATCCGAATTAAAAAGACAAATAGCTTCTCACTGCTTAAACAGACTTTACCCGAGAGTGAGAAGCTTTTGTTTGGCACCCCCCACCTCCCAATAGAAAAATACCATGTTCAGGATGAATTCCAGAACCAGATGACATAGTTTTTTCTAGGACTAACCACAGTTTGGGCTTATAGGAGAAACAAGACTATTCACAGGTCACTGCTTTGAGTACTGACCCATTATGTTCCCAAAGTAACTTTAATGGCCCACTTAGCACTTTTAGAATTATAAACAGATCCACATTTCATATTCTAACTTCACATAAAAATATGTACACTGAAGCTGAATATATACATTCTGCAGATTGGAACATTAAAAGCAATATATTACAGGAGGTATTTTGCATAAAGCATCTTCAAGTTATGCATATAAATGTTCATAAGCCAATTGTCATAAAGCATGAGGAGGCCATAACAACTACATTTCCTTTCTGTTGACAAATATAAGACACTTGTGAACGAAAGATTGTAGGTTATTATAAATTCCTGACTTTTCAAAGGGGCTTTTGTGTATTAGTTATCAATAAATCTAAATGCTTGGGTGTTGACTAGATGTTACAGGGAAGGACTTAGAAAAAGATAGAGAGTCAAAAGGACAGAGGCTGAGGCTGCTAGGGTGTCTGTGGGAAACCAAAAATGAATTATTGACTGAAAAGGTGATAAAAGCAGAATAATGGTAGCAATTAGATATTCTGTGAATACCAGAGAGAAATGCTATAGACCAGGGAAAAAAGGCTTGGATACAGCCTTCTAAAGCTGAGTTCATGAAATGAAGGTCAAGGTTCTACCCCTATTTCATATTTTCCATCACTTTTATTTTCATTTTTCATTTTTAAAATGTCATAATAACTTTAACAAAGAAATACAGAAGGAAATTCATCGTGTGCTTGTTAATTTGTTAAAATGTAAAAAATAGCCAAAGTAATGGTAATCCAAGGGAATGCTAATGGATGGACAATTCAGATAAGGACATCATGAGCTCAGTATTGCTCACATTGAAGTTGATGACAACACTACCTTGTCTTTAGTGGTTAAGCCCAATATGTGCACAGACAGACATCCTTAACCATGTCCAATTCAGATGGTAAAAACTGGAGAAGACAGAGCTTCCAGGATAATACCAGCAGGCATCACAGAAGACATCATATTGCAAGTAAGCCTGGTACCAATAACTCATGGTGCCTCTCCTAGTTACACCTGACAACATGTAAGAGATTAGCAAATTTGTATCACAGGTTCAGTATCTTTCATATAGAGAAAGATAAGGAAGTGTTAATATTTCTTTCAGAAATTCTTTCTTTTAGAGCTTTGCCTCTGACAGACATTTACTCTAGGATCAAAACTACTATGCAACTGTGGGATTTAAGTGAAGGCATTTATGCCACGATGCTATCTCATTCACTGTGCTGGAGTCACAGGTTGAGGGGGAGAATTATTCAGTGCAAATAGTAAATAATTAGAAGACCTGGGGCTTGCTGTAATGAAATGGCTCACCTAGAAAACAGCCAACATGCCCATGCATCAACACACCCATCCCCTTCGGAGTAAACTGAGAGACGTTATGTTTCCTCTTTTAAATATGCCTTTTACAGATGAACATAGTAGCTTCTTGGTAAATTAAGTTTATCAATCACTTTTGCTATCATCTCTTGCTATAAATTTAAAAAAAAAAATTTCCTCCCAGGCAGCAGACTGAGAGGTCTCGGGAAGGCCTTGGAGCAGGCCCTTCTGTCTCCTCTGCTGGGGAGGGAAGGTGCTGCTCAGAGCCAAGCTCCAGCTGCAGCTACTGACAGGAGAGCTGCTTCCTGCTGCCCAACTCAGGGGCAGATGGAGTCAGTAGTTGTAGCCAGAGCTCAGATCTGAGTGACTCCTTCCGGTCTCTGCCATGGCCTAGTGACAGCAACGGCTCCCAGCTCCACCCCGCGCGCATGGCTGGAGGCGGCCCAGCTCTGCCCCACCTCCCTTACTGTACCACCAGTAACCTGAGCCACCCGCAGCAACCTCCTGCAAGCCTTTCTGGGGAGCAGACAGACCAGGCTTGGGGAAAGGGCTGGGGTGAGGAGATAGGACTTGTGGGGAGGTGCCAAGAAGGCTGGGACTGGCTGCGCAGCTCCCCAGCCCTCCTTCCAGATTAGCAGGGGTTCCTAATCAAAGATAACATGTTATTCCAATGCAGAGGGGTCTGAGGGTGCCTCTAGGGAACCCCCTAGTAGCACACAGTGCAGCTTTTGCATTCTGCTTCAGAGATATGTCCAGAAAGTGGCAAATCACATTTGGCACCCACACTCAGTTTACAGATCACAATGCATCAGGCCAGGCATTAGAAAGATAAGGTGGGGGAGGAAATATATTTTACTGAAGTAACTTCTGTTGGTGAGAGACACAAGCTTTTGAACAAATACAGAGCTCTTCTTCAGATTTAGGAAAAGTAACAGTGTCGCAGCTCAGTACAAGCTGGAACAAATTGTTTAACATAAGTAGTAAATACATATTCAAGCAGCCATTCAACATAATTAAGCTCATGAATACTTCTCCAGCCACCAGGGGAACTAAGCGGCTATAGATTGTTGTAATAAGCCAGACACGCAGTGGCTCTTTGCAGTCTAGCAAAGTTACAACTTCACATTCATGGTTAAAAAACTCCACCGTTAATAGCTCAGTGATTCCCCATGCCTGGGACCCTCATTATTCTAAAAAGGAAAATAATATGTGGGAAACTGGCACAATTTTTAGCCCATGAGCACTGATTTAATCTTTCTGAAATCATTGTATAATACAGTATGCAAGTTCCACAAGAAATCCCACCATGGATCAAGTATTCTGCTTGCATAAGCAGCTGCGCTTCTTGCAACTCTTTGCTGTTTTGGCAAGTCTCAAAATGTTATTGGCAGTTGTCTAATATTTGGTGTTTTCTTAAAGCCCTCAACCCTGGAGGGTTCTGAATATTCTGGAATCCCAGCTTTCTTCTCAATAAAATATGCTTTTAGCCCCCTGGTTTCAGAGATGAACTTGAAAATGTGAACCCTAAAGTTTCAAAAGCCAAAAGATAAATAAGAACTCCTAATGCAGCATTTTTAAATTCCCACATCTTCTTTTATTCTGTTTCATGAGTTTTGAATGCTTGGAGCTGGCAGTAGTATCTTCTGTTAACAATACTAGTTTTCAGTTAGTATTTCTCAGATAATTTCTTGCACTGCACCAGAAGACCTGTTTTTGTTTATTTTTAAAACATTAATGAGAACAAATGGAATGAAAACTAATTTATTTTGTGTCCCACGGTGTTCTTGAAAATTTGATGCTGTCCTGATCAAACAACAGTTCGAGCTATGTTGTCTGGATATTCTGCTCCAAGAGGATGAGGACACTTGCTTCAGGGCAGCATTAACCTGCTGTACAGAAAAAACTTGACAGTTTCATTGATGTTAGCTGAGGACAGAATGGGCAACTGTACGTTAGCTCTCTGCATTGGCGCTTCACAGCTCAGACCTATGACTACCATTAATCACAGGGGACAAGACCACAACCTTCCCGCAGTGTGATTGTTACATGTTATTGATTAACACAATGACTGTCATCAAAAGACTACTGCCCATCTGTCCGTATGATTAGCAACATAACATTTGTTAAGACTCCTTGCCTGGAACAGCACCAAAGAATGGTAGGATCAGCTTCACCTGTGTTCCAACTCAAAGTGGAAGGTCTTTCATATGCTAAATGTTTCCACCTTGCAGGAGTTCTCACAGTGAAAAATACTGATGGTATTGCTCTACAAGAAACTTATACTGTAGACTATGAACAAACTGAAAGATATGAAATCATCACTGTGAACTCACTGCCACCGTGAAACAGACAAAGGATGCCATTGCCATACACATCTGGCATGGTTTTCCAGATCTCTTCATTCTGGAGAAATCCAAGACTACAGAAATCTCTCCTGTTGTAATAAGAATAGGACAAATTATCATAACACACATGTCTCCAAATCTTGATTAGCTGAAGCCTCCAATAGCATTTTTTCTAAGCCAAACTGTGCACCTCATTGACTTTAGGAGCTTTGTTCCATCTTCTTTTAGACCCCAAATAACCAGGGATTTTTCACTTAGCCAGATAGAATACTGAGCATAACCCAGACCACTGCTTTGGGATGAAAGACAATAGGCGGGGTCCTGTGCAAATTTCACAAGCAGTGCTTGGGAAACATCTTCACAGCAAAACCACCACAAAAATCTGCATGTTGGTTTTGGAGTCCCACTGATGGAATTAACTCCAAAACAACACTAGAATTCCCACATGGTGAACTGGGTTGCATATATAGCAATAGTTGAGGACAGATTTGTCAAAGGCTTTCAATACAGTGTGGAGTTATAGGCTCTTCCTCAAGACATCAAGGCTAACCAAATGCTGCAGCAATACTGCTGGTCATAATATCAAGCAACTGTCTATACTCTTATTTTTAAAGAACAGATTAGGAAAGTATACACTCTCACTGATGAGCTACCTCAAGGACCTCTGCTGGATTCTTCACTACATCAACATTAATGACTTACCTAACACAATTTTCCATAAGTTCACTCATGCAGTGACATTGCCCTTGCAACACACAGCAAAAGATCTTACCACTATCCACGAAAAACTCTCTACCAAATTCAAGATAATGGCAGGATATTTTCAACAGGGGAAGCTCCACCTCCTGCTTCCCAGCCTTACACCTAAACAAGAATCCACCAATGAACCAAACAGTATTCCCCTTTGTGTTCAATGGATACAAAATAAGCCCTATCCAAAATGCTTGGGTGTGACCAGGGACTAACTTGAAATGATTTGAAAAAAGATAAAAGTAAGAAATAGCCTTGTCCAAAAACTTGTGGGAACAGCATTGGAAGCCAATGTGCTTACACTTAAAGCAGTGACTCTAGCACGGATCTATCAGATCAATGAATGCTGAGGACCTGTCGGGGCTGGCAGCTAACATACCAAATGTCTGGATAGGCAACTTAATGCAGTGATGAGAATCATAACACACACTGTCATTCTTAACAACTTTTTGTGATGTATTTGTAATGCCAACAGACCTGGGTTGCTGGCACCACGGGTAGAACCTGTAAGCAGAGGGTCTAAAGTCCTGCACTCTACCACATGAGCTAAAGACCAGCTGGCTCGCAGCTGAGGCTGTAGAGCAGAGACTTCACTCACCCCAGATGAGGTCTCAGTACCTCTGGGTACTACATATTAATAGGTGTGTTGTAAGCAAGACAGAGAAGTAATTCTTCTGCTCTCTACTCTGTATTGTTTAGGCCTCAGCCAAAGCATTGTGGTCAGTTCTGGGTGCCATGTTTCAGGAAAGATGTAGACAAACTGGAGACAGCCTAGAAACCAGCAACAAAAATTATTAAAACTCTAGAAAACATGACCTATGAAGGAAGATTGAAAGGACTGGGTATGTTTAGCTAGAAAAGAGAAGACTGAAAGCAGGAATGAAAGGAATGAAAACAGGGCTGCCGGGAAGCTGGCTCACCTCATCCTCCTGCCCTAGCTCTGTGGTCTAGGAGCATCTCTCATCCTGCTGGACCAGGGATGTTGCTAGACCTGAGACTGCTAATTTTAGGAGGTACAACCTGCAGTCTATCATTCTATAACTTGAACGTTAAAATGAACAACCATTCAATGGGTCCCCATCTTGGCAAAAATGCTCTCACCAGAAATCCAGCAGGTGCACATGCACAACTCATGGTAGATGCAAAAGTAAAAAGGCAGTGTGCACCCACAGGGTTTTTTAAAATGTGCAAACACAGACACATGGATGAGTTGGACTAAAAGTTGTAACATGCCATATGACAATCAAAAACATGTCCTTATTAAGTAAAGCAACAAGTGCAAATGACATCATGGCTGTCAGGGTGTTCTAGACTGTGGCTTTCAGATCCAGAGATTACCCCGGGAAGCAGAGAATGATTGTCATAGTGCCTAGCCTCATGGCTTTATTGTCACTTTTCTTAAGGTCACAGTCAAATTGCAAATGCAAACTACAGACTGAAAAAAAGTATTCTACTCATCCCAGACTTGGCCTTCATCAACCACTTTCTAAAGAGAAAGAAAATTTTGGAGTAAACTCTATAAGAAACAGCAGGTCTTTGAAGGAAAGGAAGGCATGCGTCATTAAGACACAAAGTGCTCTTTCTGATACAGTAGTGGAAATGCTTTAATCTTCTTAGTATCTCTCCCCCTGAAGCCACTCATCATCATCATCATCATCATCATCAACAACCACCACCATAGGCTCAGCACCTATTCGTGTCCGATGCCTCCCTCACTATTTTCTTCCATCTTTTCCTGTCCAGTGCAGAGTGGCTTAGTTTCTACAGGCTACCTCCGCACCAATCTACTATATCATCTACTCATTTTCTGTGGGGTCTGCCTCTGCTATTTGAGCTGTCCGCTATGCCGAATACCAGGGTCTTGACTTTTCACTCATCGTTCATTCTGCAGATATTGCATAACCTCCTGCAGTAAGTTCTCTTTTGGCTGCATCTTCCTATATAACTCCTCACTGGTGACATTCTGCATCCTATTCTCAGGATCTTTCCATATCAACTCCTCTTGAGCACGAATATCCTTCTCTTTGATTATCACCCTTGTCTCACATTTGTACAACATGCTGCTGATACACACGTTTTCAAGATGCTCAGCTTCGTTCCTTAGATAACTGTTTTGCTTTTCCAGATCCTATCCATTGCCCTCAAACTTGTTTTTCCTTTCACTATTCTCGTTGCTATTTCCTTCTTACAATCTAGATCACGTCATGTTGCTCCCCAGATATGAGAACTTCTCTATGTCCAAGTTCAATCCCATTTACACTGATCTTCCATTCTATTTCCTTATCTCCAAATACCATTGCCTTCATTTTATTGATGTTCATAATCAGTCTGTACCGCTTCCTTTCCTCATTTAGAACCTGCACAATTCTTACTAGCTTCTCTTCACCTTCCTTGATGATAACTATATCATCCGCGAACCTCAAGTTGTTAATTCTTGTCTCATGCACCAATATCCCTTCTACCTCTTCCTTGATCTTGTCCTTCGCTTTCTCTAGGTCCGTGATGAAGATACTTGGCGATATCAGGTCTCCTTGTCTCATACCTCTACTTGTTCTAGACCAACTTCCCAAGTCTCCGCACTTTCTCAACACCACCTCCACATTGTTATCATTCAACAGCTGCATCAGTTTACTCTCCTCTCCATTTCACTCCAGCACCGCCCAAGTCACTTTCTGATCTATGCTGTCAAATGCCTTATGAAAACAGATGAAGCAATTGTAGATGTTCTTGTTCTTTTGTCAGGCTTTCTCCACTATCATTCTTAGTGCCGATATCTGCTTTATGGTGCTTCTATCTCTCCTGAGTCCCGCTTGCTCATCTGCTAGATGTTCTATCAGAGATCTCAGTCTCACCATCAGTATCATCAGCACCTTGCCTAGATTACTTATTAGGGCAATCATTCTATAGTTCTTGAACTCCAGTGTGCTGCCTTTCTTGTGTACTGTCACTAGCAATGATCTTGGCCTTTCCTTTGGTGCCTTCCCTTCTTTCTTCGCTATATTACATAGCCAGTGTATTTCATGAATCAGATTTTATCATAGAATCATAGAATGCTAGGACTGGAAGGAACCTTGAGAGGTCATCAAGTCCAGCCTCCTGCCCTCATGGCAGGACCAGGAACTGTCTAGACCATCCCTGATAGACATTTATCTAACCTGTTCTTAAATATCTCAAGAGATGGATATTCCACAACCTCCCAGGCAATTTATTCCAGTGTTTGACCACCCTGACAGTTAGGAACTTTTTTCTAATGTCCAACCTAAACCTCCCTTGCTGCAATTTAAGCCCATTGCTTCTTGTTCTATCCTCAAAGGCCAAGAGGAACAAGTTTCCTCCCGTCCCCTTATGACACCCTTTCAGATACCTGAAAACTGTTATCATGTGCCTCCTTAATCTTCTTTTTTCCACACTAAACAAGCACAATTCTTTCAGCCTTTCTTCATAGGTCATGTTCTCTAGACCTTTGATCATTCTGTTGCTCTTTTCTGGGCCCTTTCCAATTTCTGCATATCTTTCTTGAAATGCGGTGCCCAGAACTAGACACAATACTCCAGTGAGGCCTAACCAGTGCAGAGTAGAGCAGAAGAATGACTTCTTGTGTCTTGTTCACAACACACCTGTTAATGTATCCCAGAATCATGTTTGCTTTTTTTTACAACAGCATCACACTGTTGACTCATATTTAACTTGTGGTCCACTATAAACCCTAGATCCCTTTCTGCCATACTCCTTCCTAGACAGTAGCTTCCCATTCTGTATGTGTGAAACTGATTGTTCCTTCCTAAGTGGAGCGCTTTGCATTTTTCTTTATTAAACTTCATCCTGTTTACCTCAGACTATTTCTCCTATTTGTCCAGATCTTCTTGAATTTTAACCCTATCCTCCAAAGCAGTTGCAACCACTCCTAGCTTGGTATCATCTGCAAACTTAATAAGCGTACTTTTTATGCCAATATGTAAATGGTTGATGAAGATATTGAACAGAACCGGTCCCAATACAGACCCCTGTGGAACCCCACTTGTTATACCTTTCCAGCAGGATTGAGAACCTACTACTCTCTGAGTATGGTTATCCTGCCAGTTTTGCACCCACCTGGTAGTAGTCCCATCTAAGTTGCATTTGTCTAGTTTATTGATAAGAATATCATGTGAGACTGTATCAAATGCCTTACTAAAGTCTAGATATACCACATCTACTGCTTCTCCCTTATCCACAAGGCTCGTTATCCTATCAAAGAAAGCTATCAGATTGGTTTGACATGATTTGTTCTTTGCAAATCCATGCTGGCTGTTCCCTATTAGCATACCACCTTCCAAGTGTTTGCAGATGATTTTGTTAATTACTTGTTCCATTATCTTTCCTGGCACAGAAGTTAAACTGACTGGTCTGTAGTTACCTGCGTTGTTCTTATTCCCCTTTTTATAGATGGGAACTATATTTGCCTTTTTCCAATCTTCTGGAATCTCTCCTGTCTCCCATAATTTTCCAAAGATGATAGCTAATGGCTCAGATATGCCCTCTATTAGCTCCTTCAGTATTCTAGGATGCATTTCATCAGGTGCCGGTGACTTGCAGACATCTAACTTTCCTAAGTGATTTTGAACTTGTTCTTTTTTTATTTTATCTTCTAAACCTACCCCTTTCCCACTAGCATTCACTATGTCAGGCATTCCTTCTTCATACTTTTCAGTGAAGATCGAAACAAAGAAGTCATTGAGCATCTCTGCCATTAACAAGTTTCCTGCTACTGTTTCTCCCTCCTCACTGAGCAATGGGTCTACCCTATCCTTGGTCTTCCTCTTGCTTTTAATGTATTTATAAAAAGTCTTCTTGTTTCCCTTTATGCGTATAGCTAATTTGAGCTCATTTTGTGCCTTTGCCTTTCTAATCTTGCCCCTGCATTCCTGTGTTGTTTGCCTATATTCATCCTTTGTAATTTGTCCTAGTTTCCATTTTTATAGGATTCCTTTTTTTCTTTCTTGAGATCATGCAAGAGCTCCTGGTTAAGCCAAGGTGGTCTCTTGCCATATCTTCTATCTTTCCTATGCAGCGGGATAGCTTGCTTTTGGGCCCTTAATAATGTCCCTTTGAAAAAACTGCCAACTCTCCTCCATTGTTTTTCCCCTCCGTTTTGCTTCCCAAGGGACCTTACCTACCAGCTCTTTGAGTTTACCAAAATCTGCCTCCCTGAAATCCATTGTCTCTATTTTGCTGTTCTCCCATCTACCCTTCCTTAAAATTGTGAACTCTATGGTTTCTTGATCACTTTCACCCAAGCTGCCTTCCATTTTCAGATTCTCAATCAGTTCCTCCCTACTTATTAAAATCAAATCTAGGACAGCTTCCCCCCAGTAGGTTTTTCAGCCTTCTGAAATAAGAAGTTGTCTCCAATGCAGTCCAAGAACTTATTGGCTAGTCTGTGTGTCGCTGTGTTAATTTCCCAACATATATCTGGATAGTTGAAGTCCCCCATCACCACCAAATCTTGGGCTCTGGATGATTTTGTTAGTTGTTTAAAGAAAGCCTTATCCACCGTTTCCACCTGGGTAGGTGGCCTGAAGTAAGCTCCTAACAGGACATCACCCTTGTTTTTTACCCCTTTGAGCTTAACCCAGAGACTTCCAACACTTCCATTTCCTATGTCCATCTCCACCTCAGTCCCAGTGTGTACATTTTTAATATATAAAGCAACACCTCCTCCATTTTTCCCATTTATCCTTTCTGAGCAAGCTGTATCCTTCCATACCAACATTCCAAACATAGCCCACCAAGTTTCTGTGATGCCAACAATGTCATAGTTGCATTTATTATTAGCCCTTCCAGTTCTTCCTGCTTATTACCCATACTTCTTGCATTTGTATATAGACATCTAAGATATTGATTAGATCTTTCCTCCCAGTTTTGCCCTAACCCTCCTTTTTCTCTGCCATTACAGCCCATGCTCCTTCCCATTTCCGACCTATCTTCCAGGTCTCCATCTTGTCTACTTACCCATGGGCTTTGCTCCCCTGTCCCAATCGAACCTCCGCCCTTTTTGATTATCTCTTCTGTGATCTTAGCATTTCCAAGGATCTTGTTGTTCTTTAGCTGTTTCACTGTTCTTTCTACTTCCTCATTCAAAATATCAGTCTTGCTATCAATGTTTGGCACTGATATCTCTGTCAGTTCTTCAATCAGTATCTCTGAGACACTTGGGTCCAATGCTGCTTTGTACAGATTGGTACAATATCTTGTCCATCATTGCACAACCTTCTCCTTGTTCAAGAGCACCTTGTCATTCTCATCTTTGATCTCTGTCTGCTTCGGCTTCCACTTCCTATTAGTATTTTATACAGCCTCCTGGTCTTACGTTTGCTGTAATACCTTTCTATATCTTCAACCTGCTCCTTTAACCATTTTGTCTTATCCATTCTGGTCACTTTTCTTACCTTATTACATTTCACTCTGTAGAGCTGTTCCTCCCTCTCAGAAACATCCCTTCTGATCTTCAACAGTCTTTTCTCTTGGACCAACTTCAATGTCTCATGTGTAATCCACTTCTTATTGATCTTCTTTCAGAACTGTCTGCTCAATTGCCTCTTCTATTGTCACGGCTATTCCTTCAACTCTCTTACCTAGGTCTGTCCCTGAAGCCACTGCTGTCATGAAAGTCTAAAAGTGATAATACTGCCTGGTATTGATAAACTATCATTTGGAGTCTGTCAGATTTATTGTAATAAACACCATGTTCTTAATAGTCATTTCAAATGGCATCAGATTAAAATTAACATAATTTTAAAAGGGCTAGGTAAAGTGGCTTGATATGGGCATCACCAAAATGTACAATTCTGCAGGTTTTGAACACTTTTACCCCCCCACCTTTTAAATTAAGGAGGTCTTCATTTTGAAATACAAAATTAAAAACTCATTTGGGACGTTAATGTTTGAGATGAGATACCAGGGATATGCTGGCTTCATATTTATTACAGATTGAACATTCACAGAACAGCTACAATACTGGGAGTGGCAGTGGCAGTATAAACATCTTGTTCACACTATCCCAGCAAGGTGCTTCACTCCTGAAACACCTTACCCAGGGCCCCTCTGGTGATACTACTAATAAGTGTTCTGGCCAGTACCATTTGGGATGGTGATTTTCATGAGAATACTGCTCTTGGTGAATCGTCTGTAAGCCCCAAACTCATGTAAAAGAGGGTGCATGGCAGCCTAATGGTGGGTCTAATCTGAGGTCATTACAGATCTGGATGGGATTTCTTGCATCTGAAAATTAAAATGTAATTTGGTATAAAATATTAACTAATTGCTCTTCTATTTTGATCAACCTTTAAAAAAATTACTCACTGGATATTCATCTAAACCCTACTGAATATGCACATCAGCCAGTTTTATTGCAGACTTTTATTATTCTAATCTAAGAAAGCAACATGCTAAAACAGCAGGGATAGTTTTACAGAGAAAATGGAAACAGTTAAATGTCTCATTCAGTTCATGTGTAATGACAGTACAATGCTTATTGCACTTAACCCTGATACGTGCAGTACTGGTCAACAGTGTTAATGTAGAATACATTAAATTCACTTATCAACTCCACTGAGTTCCATGCAGCTATACTGTCTTGCACTACTTATGAATTAGTGCCATTATTTTTACTAAGTCAAGTACCACCAAGCTATAAATGTGAGTCAGCTTGGTATTAAGACACACTTGGGGTATTTTACTGATCTAGGGATACATGATGTGACGCAAAAGGCCACAGACCAATAAAATACCTCCTGGCACATCTTCAGGCTCCCACAATATGGAAATCATTTAACATTTTGTTGAAATAATAATAAGAGCATAGGTCAGACATAGCCTTTCACTATGGAAAACAAGAGAGTGGATGAGAGAGAAAAATTGGTTTTCTGCACAGTGATGAAACTCCACCATAAAGCCTCTACGAGCTCCATGCCAGTCCCAAGCCTGGGTGAAGGAGGAGGGTTGGTCAGATGAGTGTTGATGCACTGACTATCAAACAAGAATATGAATGAAATCTGATGCCAGTACAACTAAATGATAAAAGATGCTGGCTCGGACGTCACCCCGATAAACAAGGTCCACGATACCAATCGAGCAATCAGGGTTGGGTTGATAAGATGGCTACTGAAAGAAAATTACAACTAACACATATGCTATCCATTGGAACATGAAACATCCAAACACTCTGGACAACTGGAAAATTAGAGCTGCTTCAGAGGGAGATGGAGAGATACCAATGCAATATACTTGGACTGGCAGAGATACGTCAGATGGCATCAGAAAAGATATGTGGTTGTGAGGTCATTTGGTCAGAAAATGAAATGAAGCATGAAGCAGGAGTCGGATTCCTTCTTAGCAAAACATCTAGAAAAGCTTTATTAGAATACAAACCAGTGAGTGCAAGAATGATGGTAGTAAGAGTTGAAGAAAAACCATTCAACGTCTCAGACATTCGGGTGTATGCACCCATGTCAGACAGTACGGAGGAAGAGACTGGGCTATTTTATAAAGACTTGACAAAGATGGTGGAGGAGATTCCAAAGAAAGAGGTATTGGTCATCAGAGGAGATTGGAATGAGAAGTTTGGAACAGATAACAAAGGTTGAGAGAGAGTCATGGGAAGGTTTGGATACAGAAAAAGAAATGAGTGAGGTGAGAAACTACTAGAGTTTGCTACAGAGCATGAGATGGTGATCTGCAACATGAGATTCCAACAAAAGGACTGTAGGAAGTGGACATTGCGATCAAATGACAGGAAGTACTAGAACATGATTTTGATAAGATGGATAACATCAGTACAGGAGTGCCAAACTTTCCAAGGGGCAGATATAGACTCAGACCACAGTCTAGTGATCACAAACATCAAGATAAAATTCAAAAGAAAATGGAAGACACAGTTTAGGAAAAGAAGAGCTGTGGCGAGACAGCATGAGGAAGAAATAGGGGATGCATACAGAGCAGTGCTCGAAGAGAAGATTAAGCACATCACCACAGAGAAAGATCTAGATAAGAGAGTCGCAGGGATAGCCACCACAATAGACGAGGCAATTGAGCAGACTGTTCCAGAAGAAGAAAAGATCAATAAGAAGTGGATTACCCAGAAGGTACTGAAGCTGGTTCAAGAGAAGAGAGTGTTGAAGATCAGAAAAGATGTTTCTGAGATGCCGGAAGAGCAAGATAAGGTGAAATGCAATGAGGTAAGGAAAGCAGCCAGAAGGAATAAGGAGAAATGGTTAGAAGAGCAATGTGAAAATATAGAGAGGTATTATGGTGAATGTAAGAGCAGGGAGGTGTATAAGACAATTAGGAATATTAATAGGAAATGGAAACTGAAGCAGATGGCGATCAAAGATGAGAACAAAGAAGTGCTGAAGAACAGGGAGAAGATTGGGCAGTGATGGACGAGATATTGCACCAATCTAAACAAAGCACACTTGGACCGAGTGTCTCAGAGAGACTAATTGATGAACTGAAAGAGATATCTCCACCGAGCATCAAGAACTAGACTGATATTTCAGAGGAAGAAGTAGAAAAAGCAGTGAAATGACTGAAGAACAAGAGCCCTGAAAAGGATCAGATCATGGTATAGATGATCAAATAGGGCGGAGAAAGCATGATTCAAGGAATACACTGACTATGTAATATAGCATAGAAAGAAGGGAAGGCATCTAAGGCATGGACAAGATCAGTGCTAGTGAATACTCAAGAAAGAAAGTACATTGGAGTACAAGAACTACAGAACGATTGCCCTAAAGAGTCATCTAGGCAAGGTGTTGATGATGCTACTGCCGGAGAGACTAAGATCGCAGATAGAAGAACATATAGCAGACGAGCAAGCGGGGTTCAGAAAAGACAGAAGTACTATACAGCAGATATTGGCACTAAGACTGATAGCAGAGAAAGCTCGATGAAAGAACAAAAATGTGTACACTTGCTTCATCAATTTTCAAAAGGCATTTGACAGTATAGATCAGAAAGTGACTTGGGCGGTGTTGGAGTCATATGAAGTGGATAGCAGACTGATATTGTTGAAGGATATCAATGGCAATGTGAAGGCAGCAGTGAAAACATGCGGGGAGTTGGAATTTGGTTTAAAACAAGCAGAGGTATGACACAAGGAGGTCCAATATCGCCAAGTATCTTCATCACACATCTGGAGAGAGCGATGAACAAGATCATGGAAGAGGTAGAAGGGATGTCTGTGCATGGGAAACAAATTAACAGCTTGAGATTCATCGATGATATAGTTATCATTGAGGAAGATGAGAAGCTAGAGCAAACAGTGAAGGTGCTAAACGAAGAAGGGAAGCAGTACAGACTGATTATGAACATCGATAAAACAAAAACAATGGTATCTGGAGATAAGAAAATAGGAAGGAAGATCAGTGTGGATGGTATTGAACTAGAAAACGTAGAGAAGTTCACATATCTGGGGAGCAACATAACATATGATCTAGACTGTAAGAAGGAAATAGAGACTAGAATAGCAAAAGCAAGAGTGAGTTTGAAGGCGATGGATAAGACCTGGAAAAGCAAAGCAATTAGCTTAGGAATGAAGCTGAGCATCTTGAAAACATGTGTATTCAGCAACATGTTGCACGGGTTTGAGACATGGGTGATAAAAGATTTGAAAGGAAGAATATTGGTGTTTGAAAGGAGTTGTTATAGAAAGATTCTGAGAATAGGATGGGTGCAGAAGGTCATCAATGAGGATTATATAGGAAGATACAGCTGAAAGAGAACCTGCTGCAGAAGGTTATAAAACGGAAGCTACAACTATTTGGGCATATTTGCAGAATGAACAACGAATGAAAAATCAAGACCCGGGTATTTGGCATAATGGATGGTTCGAATAGGAAAGGCAGACCCCACAGAGAATGGGTAAATGATATAGTAGATTGGTTCAGAGCTAGTCTACAGAAACTAACCCACTCCACACTGGACAAGGAAAGATGGAAGGAAATAGTGAGAGAGGCATCACACACCAACGGGCGCTGAGCCCACAGTTATTGATGAAGATGATAGTGATGGAACTTTCCCATGTATGCTGTATCAGTTCTGTGACAGAAATGCTGGCATTCTGAGCTCCATTCCTGACACTGCCACTTAGTTACTGTGTGACCTTGGGTAAGTCATTTACAGTAAAACTTTTACAAGAACCTCAATGACTTGAGAGCATCCATTGACTTTTGCAGGACTTGTACGCTTTAGTCACTTCCAATCCAAACGTACAACTACTTATATGCAAGATAGAACCTACAAACTAAAAGTGTTAGTGTTTAACCATTGAAACAAAAGGGCCAGGCTTCCAAGCCAGACACATGACCTCTTTGGATTGGACACAGAGAGAAATGCATAATATACACTCACCAGTGGATTAAGCATTTTTAAAAATCATTCATATTGGTAGTTCCATTGATTTTAGTGTTAATAGTCTTGGCTCTGGTTTTGTCTAGTAAAAAGAATGGCAAAACCTCATACTGGCCATGTCTACACGTGCCCCAAACTTCGAAATGGCCATGTAAATGGCCATTTCGAAGTTTACTAATGAAGCGCTGAAATGCATATTCAGCGCTTCATTAGCATGCGGGCGGCAGCGGCGCTTCGAAATTGACATGCCTTGCCGCCGCGCAGTGCGTCCAGACGGGGCTCCTTTTCGAAAGGACGCCACCTTCTTCGAAGTCCCTAAATTCCCATGAGCTCATGGGAATAAGGGGACTTCGAAGTAGGCGGGGTGCTTTCGAAAAGGAGCCCCATCTGGATGTGCCGCGCGGCAGCAAGGCGCATCAATTTCGAAGCGCCGCTGCCGCCCGCGTGCTAATGAAGTGCTGAATATGCATTTCAGCGCTTCATTAGTAAACTTCGAAATGGCCATTTGCATGGCCATTTCGAAGTTTGGGGCACGTGTAGACGTAGCCACTGTGTATAACAACTGCAACAGCTAGTTCAAGGTGTTTTCTTACCTCATTACATTATTATTCTAATCTAGCATATGGTTGTACAATCTGCAGAATTTTAGATGAGTAAATCCAGTCTTGACTATGTCTTTATATAAGTGAAAAGTTGTTGCTGTTAAATCTCATATTATAGCTTGGCTTTTTAAAAATGAATTTGCTTTCATTAAATTTAAAACTTGAGAAATAATGGATAATTATTAAAGACTTTCAGCCCTGCTTTGTACAAACAACATTAGAAACCTCTAGCAATACTGGCTTTTGTTCAATGCCTAACTCCTTACAGAAGCAGCAGGATTTTGTAGATTTTAATCTTTTGTATCCTTTTGGCATTGTTGCCATAAATTTGACAGCATGGGCATTAGAAATCTCTTTAAATATGTCTTCTGGCCTGCTGCCTGTGTACAATTTAAATCATTTTTCTTCCAAGTGTCAGACAAGCATAGAGAAATGGGAAAATTATTTATCCAGCTTCAATACAAAGATTGCTTGGTCTGATGGGATAAAAAGCACAAAGAGTTACTTTCTAAATCTAATTACTCAACACACTATACAACATTCTAACAGTACAGATAGGCCCATTCGTCCCGCACATGTGCACAACCCGCAAAATCTGGGCCCTGGAACTTTAAAACTCCTTTAGAAAACACAAAAACATACACAGATCCCTAGTCAGCTAGTCGAGATCACTAAACAAGTAACAAGATGTACTGCACACTGAGTTTTACACTTCTTTCCATTATGGGCAGAGGAATGGTTCCGCATCATGACGCATGGTTACCATGAAGTTAGTCAAGAGACTTAGGCTCAAATTCATTGCTGGTGTAAAACCATTGATGTCAACTGAGTTACACCCGCCAAGAGTCTGACCCTTCACATTTCAACCTTTATTTTCTATTTTCCATTTTCATGAGCCCAGTCTCGTGACAGGCATTGCTGCCTCCCTTTGTGAGCATCTCACAAGAGCAGAGTGAATCTCTCTGGAATTGATTCCAGTGTCACTGGTTTAAAGAAGTATCTGTGAGCCCAGAATCAGGACCCAAGTCTTTAACCAGCTGTAGGGTTGCCATCAGCCAGCCTCAGAGTGCTTATCCCTCTGATGGTGCTCACTGGGAGGATAAATAAGGAAGAAGCAATCTTGATGAATGGGTAGCACTGAAACTTAGAGACCATGGACCTGATTCCCAGGAAGGGGCAAGCTTTGCTTGGCACATGACTGGACTTGGAATAGTGGTAGCTTTATACCATCTTGACAGATGCTTGACTTTGAGGCCACTCAGTGGGACAATTAAATTAAATAAATTAAAGTAGCTTCCACGCTACACCGACATAAGCCTGTCTGGCTGCAATCACTGGAAGTGTTAAAACAGATTGCATAGCCAGAATGTATATCTCCTCTGGTGCCACAGGTGCATTCCCAGAGACAAGAGCCATTTTGTCCATCAGAGCAGCTCAAAGGGTCATCGTAGTGATCTGTTAAGCATAAAAACTAGCGTGTGGTTGCTTCAGCAGGCTACTCCAGAAATCCTCCTATTCCTGAGTGAATACAACCTTAGAGACCTAACTAGAAAAACTAGACCTAAGATATCCTCAATGCAATGTCAGACTATGAGAAATCACCAAGATAAAAATCTGCAAGTGTTTCTCAGTTTTCTTTCTTTCCAGCCTCCCCATCCCCTAGTCTCTTGCCTCGCTTGGCTGCAAGTGCTATTCTGAGAAGTCACAATACAACTGTTATTTTCCACTGAATTAGCAACATCACTAGGTTTGAACATAGTCCCACCTTTTCCTTTGGTACATGTTTATAAGACAAAGAGACTCCAGCAAAATGCCGTAATATGCAATGCACAAAGTTGGCTGATGTTTCTGACTCAGTTAACAGAGAGCACACAATGTTGATGTGAAATTCTTAAGTCTGTCTTGTCTGACAAGCTATTCTGCAGTCCTGTTTCTGTTGGCTTTCTCTATTTTAATAGTCCAATTCATTGATTATTCCAGCTCAAAGCTATGCAAAGAACTTCCTTCTACATTACAATATTTTGTGAGACAGCTAAGGCTCACTTATAATTTAAAAAAATCATCTTTTTCATTAACACATGCTTAAAAAAGATTTGATGCGTAGCGTGCATGATTTCCAAATCCCGTATCATATTCCCACAGCAGGGAGTAAAACTTAGTTCATATCAGAAAAGCAAAATATGACAGAGTGAAATGAGAAACTATACTTGTAGGAATAAGAAACTGGAAAAACATACTCAGAAGCACAGCTGTAACAGCAAATGCAAAGCAGTACAGGGACATTTTTCTTTCAAAGAATAACACATTTATTTGGTTTTTTTTAAACAAAACAACTAAGTTTAATGCGAACACAACTAAAGCCATTTTAAAGGGCAAGGTAAATCTGCCTTCTGAGAAAAACATACAAAACACACAAATTTTTTTCCTCAAGGCCTGCTACCTAAGTCACCTTAACTCTACCCCTTTCATTTGTTTGTAATCTACTTGGGTTGTGAAACATTTTGGATTGGACAGTCCTTTTGCTTCATGTTTTCATGGCACCTAGCATGAGAGGGCATTTTCCATGACCAGGAACACCCTTTGGCAGTACTGAAATGTTAGGTGCCATGCAAACATGAAGCAAAAGGACTGTCCTATCCTAAAGGGCTCACAAGCCAAATAGATTATAAACAAATGAAGGGGGCAGAGTTAAGGTGACTTAGGTAGAAGGCCTTGAGGGAAATTATTTGTGTATTTTGTGTGTTTTCTCAGAAGGCAGATTTCCTCAACAGTGAAAACCATATAGGACAAAAATTTTATTTTATCTACTTTTGTATGGCATCCAATACAATGGGGACCCAATCTTGACTATGGACTTTTAAGATGTTATTGCAATGCACATGATTATTATTAATAATAAGGATACTAGGGTAAGACTTTGCATGGTTTTAAAAGAAACTTTATAACTTTATAAAGCTCCCGGAACCAGAGGCAACACCAGAAGGAGAGAAGGAATGGTGCCAGATTTCATACAGAAAATGACATTCGCAGTGTTTGCTGTTTTCATACTGATATGTACAAGTATGGTCCTTTTACTCATGGGCTACGTCTACACGTGCAGCCAACATCGAAATAGGCTATTTCGATGAATAACGTCTACACGTCCTCCAGGGCCGGCAACGTCAATGTTCAACTTCGACGTTGCTCAGCCCAACATCGAAATAATCGCAGCGAGGGAACGTCTACACGTCAAAGTAGCACACATCGAAATAGGGATGCCAGGCACAGCTGCAGACAGGGTCACAGGGCGGACTCAACAGCAAGCTGCTCCCTTAAAGGGCCCCTCCCAGACACAGTTGCACTAAACAACACAAGATCCACAGAGCTGACAACTGGTTGCAGACCCTGTGCCTGCAGCATAGATCCCCAGCTGCCGCAGAAGCAGCCAGAAGCCCTGGGCTAAGGGCTGCTGCCCACGGTGACCATAGAGCCCCGCAGGGGCTGGAGAGAGAGCATCTCTCAACCCCCCAGCTGATGGCCGCCATGGAGGACCCGGCAATTTCGACGTTGCGGGACGCAGATCGTTTACACGGTCCCTACTTCGACGTTGAACGTCGAAGTAGGGCGCTATTCCTATCTCCTCATGAGGTTAGCGACTTCGACGTCTCACCGCCTAACGTCAAAGTTAACTTCGAAATAGCGCCCGACGCGTGTAGACGCGACGGGCGCTATTTCGAAGTTGGTGCCGCTACTTCGAAGTAGCGTGCACGTGTAGACGCAGCCATGGAGGGGCAAATCCTGATCCTTGTACACATCCAAGAAAAGTTCTGCTGGGTTTACTGTAGAGAACAGAACCTTCACCACTATCTACTCTGCAGCAGTTACTACAGTTACTTTATTCCAGATTATCCATTTGTGGTGGCCAAATCCAACCTATGGATCTAGTCACCCATGGATTCACCAACCCCTCTCTCCAGATATCTCTCCTCCTCCCCACATACATTGACTGTCCTGTCCCACCATTAACGCACTGAGCCTTCTCCAGGAAGAGGCAGGGTTCATCATTTATTTCAGTATTTAAGGTTGTGATAAGGCTGAAAATGACCAAATCAGGAACTGAAGCAGTAGTGGGCAACCTGTGGCCCAAGGGCCACATGCGGTCCATTGGGGATTGATGTGTGGCCCATGAGGCATTTTGTTCACCATTGCCTGTGCACAGGGTTGCCAAATTATGCTGATTTTCATCTGCATAGTTTTTGTTTTTTAACTGACCAGTATTACAAAAGTGATATGGACCTAAAGCAATGGCAATGAAGTGAGGTGCATAATGATTACATACAACATTGTGAGAGCCCGTTCAACTGGCACACCCTGAAAATTCTAGGTACACAAGTGCAGTAAGCAAAACTACACTATCCTGGAGGACTGTCCTGGTTATGACAATCTTGCAAGCCACTGAGATGAAAGAGAGCCACTCGTGAGGCTCACTCACTAGCCTAGGTTGCCCACCATTGAACTAAAGTATTCTTAATAAATGAATTCCTAGGTTGAAGTCAAATCAGTGGGAATTTTGCCATTTTCTTCACGGAAGCAAAGATTTCACCCCAGGAATAGAAATAATAATTAAACACTTAAGCTGCGTCTACACGTGCACGCTACTTTGAAGTAGCGGCACCAACTTCGAAATAGTGCCCGTCGCGTCTACACGCGTCGGGCGCTATTTCGAAGTTAACTTCGACGTTAGGCGGCGAGACGTCGAAGTCGCTAACCTCATGAGGAGATAGGAATAGCGCCCTACTTCGACGTTCAACGTCGAAGTAGGGACCGTGTAGACGATCCGCGTCCCGCAACGTCGAAATTGCTGGGTCCTCCATGGCGGCCATCAGCTGGGGGGTTGAGAGATGCTCTCTCTCCAGCCCCTGCGGGGCTCTGTGGTCACCGTGGGCAGCAGCCCTTAGCCCAGGGCTTCTGGCTGCTTCTGCGGCAGCTGGGGATCTATGCTGCAGGCACAGGGTCTGCAACCAGTTGTCAGCTCTGTGGATCTTGTGTTGTTTAGTGCAACTGTGTCTGGGAGGGGCCCTTTAAGGGAGCCGCTTGCTGTTGAGTCCGCCCTGTGACCCTATCTGCAGCTGTGCCTGGCATCCCTATTTTGATGTGTGCTACTTTGACGTGTAGACGTTCCCTCGCTGCGCCTATTTCGATGTTGGGCTGAGCAACGTCGAAGTTGAACATCGACGTTGCCGGCCCTGGAGGACGTGTAGACGTTATTCATCGAAATAGACTATTTCGATGTCGCAACATCGAAATAAGCTATTTCGATGTTGGCTGCACGTGTAGACGTAGCCTTAATGAGCACTGTTTTCTTCCATTGCAGAATAGGCCACTGGTGGCTGATAGAGTTGAGTAGATAGATAGCAGGCTGATAGCGTAAAAAAAGTTGTGGGCAAGATTGATTCTCTGTAACCATAAGCATAAGTTGTATTTCATGCACAAATTCAAGTGCAATTATTAATCAAATCAAAATCATGCATTCCCCGTTTCATATTAAAGTAATAAAATTGTCAAATAAAATCTTAGCATAAGGAAGAGCTTGATCATTTTATAATGATTTGTGCTTGCCATCCACAAGCAAGGCTGCCTGGGTCAAATACATACAAGGTGATATGAACATTTTTCAAAATTTATAGTCAAACCCCTGAATGAGAAATTTTTCCCTGAAAAACTGGATCCTATCTGAAGATTAAAGGCCAAACTCTGAAAATATTTATATGGCTTCCCTTTGTGTGTGGGGGGGAACCATCTGTTTTTACTAGATGTTTGAAGTCTGTTGTGTGGTGCCAAGAGAATATTCTTAAAGTTGACGAAAGGGAATCAGTTAAAAGGTCATATCCTACAGTAAACCATAAAACTCTATGATGAAATACATCTTACTTATGTGTGGTTAATGCCCTTATGATTTGCAATTATTCATCTCCTTATTCAAACAAAGTGCTGGAGGGGAAAAATAAGAAAAAAATCTAACCTACATATTATAGATGTAACTCTATCAGCCAGCCAGCCCAACACAAAATGATTTTCTGCTTATAATTAGGTTGGCTGAGCAAGTCTGGTTAAAATAAGGCCTCTCATTCACCCAGTCTTACACCCACAACTCAAGAAGAACCCAGTCTTTAAAGGTATAAAACATTTTCCTCTTTCCATCACCAGAAAGGCAGTCAAAATAAGTGGAAATTGATAAGGTAGATTGCTTTTTTGTTTGTTTTGAGGGGTTTTTTTAGTTACTTATTTTGTAACTTTACCTTTTGAAGTTACAGGAAACATCTGCTTTTTGCTTAGAGGGGAAATAGTTTGCATCCCTTATGCAAATGCAACTCTCTTTTCCCAAACCTTGGTCTGCCATAAGTTATGACTCACGTATTATATTGTGCGATATATCTAAAAACGTGTTAATATTGTTCGTGTCATAGCTTCTAAGGTCACTGTGCCTCTGACCTATTCATGGTCTTCTAGGTGGCACACCACGAAGGTCTCAGGCCTCTGGCCATCTCCGTTCTCATGACACAATCCCACACCTCTCTTCCTCAAGACCAGGCTTTTAGGCTGTAATTCCTCCTGCAGTTCACTGTCATCATCTTAGCAAATCTGACTTCTGTCAGCACATGTAGGTCTGGTCTCTGGGGGGCCATGACAGGGTTAACTAGTTAGCAGACCACATAAAGCACAGAATTATCTATTCAAAACAAAAGCACTACTGAGAAAACTTGTCTTAAAAATAATAAACAGTTTACATGTAGGTCTTAGCTCACTGGGCAGCCACCCATGCGGACAGCTGGAGAAAAATAAAGTACCTCAAGATCTGCATCTTAGGCCATATTTACGTTATGCAGGAAAATCAACCCATTCAGGGGTCTTCCAGGATTCCATTTCATGGGTCTGGTAGGGACATGCAAAATCAAGCCTGTATTCCTCACACATGTCACAAGGAATAAAGGATGGAAACGCTCTCCCATTGACCTTCAGTGAGAATGGCCAGGTAAGCTGATTGCAGATATGTTGATTCTAGCTACACAATTGCAATCGACTTACTTGCCTAGTGTAGACATAGCCTTCGGCTAGTCTACATTGCCACTTTACCAAACTGCAACTTTCTGGCTTAGGGTCAGTGTGGAAAAACTCTCTCCAAATGCAGAAAGTTCCAAAGCTGTGAAATGCTAGTGTAAATGGCTCCCTGTGCTGTTAGCTATTCATGGAGCTGCGTTCCATAGAACACTCTCTCCCAGCACTCCAGCCAGGGCCCTACTTTCACTTTAAAGCACTAGTGCGACTGCACTTTAATTTCAGAAGAGTAAACAAAGACTTAGCCACAGTTCTTAGAGCTAATGAGAGTGACCTCATACACATTTTGGGGTGGCAGCTTTATATCATTATACATTTTGCTCCCAACATCTCTTTAACCAAGCCCGACTAGATTATGCAGTTTCCTCCCTGGGTGTGAGGTTCTTCCAGACTTGTTACCTGCCTGGGGATTTGCTTTGATATCCCCTCAATGATTTTAGCTGTTGCAGAAAACTGTGATAACTCTCCGGTGGAACCAGAATGACCCTTTGAAAGATTCTTATACCTGTAATATCTCTCAGTCCTCAGCACATTAATATGAAAGCAATTCTCAGGCTACGTCTACACTATGAGATAAATTTGAATTTAAGGCAGTTAGCTTGATATTAAAATGTCACTGTCTTCACTGTAAATACCATTAGCTCGATTTAGGGAGCACTAATATCGATATCATAATATCATCAGAACTGGCTGGGTGAAGCGTCAACTTCAAATTTAAAATTTCGAATAAAGGCCAGTGTGGAAGCTCCATGTCTTAAACTCAAATTCATTAGCCTCTAGAAGTGTCCCGTACATATCCCACAAAGCTACATGGTGACCTGCCAGTTATGGCCACTTTCTTCCCTGCTAGTCTCACATCACACCACTTCAGTAGCCACCAGTCATGAGCACTCAGGGTAGTGATCTGCCTAGTAGTTCTCAGACTCGCAAGACAACTCCAGCGTGAAGCCATCTGGAAATAATGGATCTCCTTGCAGTTTGGGGAGAGCAATCAGTGGTGAGCAGATTTTCGGGTGTCCAAGAGAAATGTGGCGCTATATGACAAAATGTCGCATGAGATGACCACCAGAAGTTATTCCCAGGACTCTACGCAATGTCAGGTGAAGGTGAAAGAACTCCAGCAGGCCTATCACAGAGTCTGGGAAGCCCACTGGTGGTCTGGGTGATCTCCAAAGACTTGCTGATATTATGAACAGCTGCACGCATTTCTTGAGAGGGACACCACCACATTGTCCACTCTTCATTTCGACACTTGTGGAGGCCCTGGTCTTAAATTCAAGGTGAGCCAAGAGGAGCTGAGTGTTCATGAGGAGGAGGCCAATGGAGAGGAGGATGGGGGCAACCAGCAGGGGCATGAGGAAGTTATTCCCAACAGCCCAGCGCTCTTCACTCTGGATCTGGAAATGGTCCCACCCCTACGCAGGTCCCCACTATGCGGTCCCCCCATGCTAGTCCCCAAGCCCTTGGGAGAAAGCTGTTCTGGTGAGTATTTTTTTCTGAATGCTACAAGTGGGTTGCGGGTAGGTATAGGAATAGGCATGGGTATGGATACAGATTTTCTATGGATCTGTGCCCCTCAGAACAGTGTGTTAATACTTCTGGGGATGGAGCACTTATCCTTTTTGGAAATCTCCTCAAAAACCTCATCCAGGCACTCTTGTATTTTTTGCACCAGGTTTTTGGGCAGGCCTGACTTATCTTTCTGCACCCTACTGTCCATGAGGCTAGAACTGAACACTTCCCCATCGCCACATGGCTGCCCAGCTCTGGGGACCCTGCTACCGCAAACCAGCATGTGTAGCACAGGTGGGTTTGCCCTCCTTTACATGGCCTTTTTTCCCTGATGAAGGCTGCACTGGTGACCACTGAGAAACCTTTTTACCCCAACCTGGCAGATGACTGGAAAATACACATATGGCCCTGGAATATTTTTCAATTTACAGGGATCCCTTTTCATGGAGGCATCCATGTGGCTGGAATCGAACCCTTCCCCCTTGCCATGTGGCTGCCGTGCTCTGTGGGTCTTGTTCCTTGTGAAGGACTGCTTAAGGAATGGCCAAAAAAACTTTTTCCCTTGCTGCAGAGCACCAGGCAGATTCCCTTTCCTTGCACCCCACCTCACCCTGCAGAAAGTGGACAATAGCTTACCACGTCAACAATGAAATGTTCTGGATAAATAATGGTAAATGACGACTTGTGCAATGCACACTTTGAATCCCAGCCTTAAGCGGCCTTGTAAAAAGAAACTTTCCCTTATAGTAGAGACAGAGACCAATTTATTCTATGGGTAAGCACTTAGTGTGCATTGTATCTCAGTTTTGACCTTCACTTTCCAGCTGCCATGTCCAGTGTGGGAAACAGAGCAAGGAAGGGCAAGAGGTGCAAACAGGATCTGATCCTGCAGCACATGGAGCAGTCTGAAGCAGAAACCAGTGACATGAAAAGGAAGACAGCCCAGTAGCGGCAGAGTACAGCAGAGCAGTGGCAGAGTACAACGTGGTGGTGGCAGAGTACAGCACAGTGGCAGCAGAGTTTGCTTGACTCCCAGAGTGAGCAAGTGGCAAACCAGATGGAGGGCACAGCAAAGCTCATAATGACAGTGAGTGACCAAACGGAGGTCCTGTGCTGCATGCTGGAGCTGCAGAGGGGCTCCCAATGCAGCAGTTGGGAGTCCCCTGAAGACTGGTTGCCTCCCCCCTCCCACCCCCACTCATCATTGCAGCCCCAAATGCGGTGAGAGAGGTGAAGGACAGCCTGCCACGACAGCTCCAAGGACTCCAGTCCCAAGGTCCACTTCACCACCCTTGACAATGCTTCTTTTCCCTGCCATTTAAACCTTTCCTCTCCCCAAAATAAACTTATGCTTTTGAGCTTGGTGTGATTTTTTTGGCAGGGTGCACAAATCATTGTGGGGAATGAGGGAGGGGGGCTGGAGAAGGCAGATAGCACAGCTTCCCACCGCTACACCAAGGTCTGCAGAGGACTCACAGCAGAAGCACCCAGGAGGGGGTGGGGAGGGCCAAAAACACAGGTGCCCATTGCTACCCCAAGGTCCGAAGATGACTCAGGGCAGAGGTACCCAGGAGGGGGTATGGAGGGCTGATCGTACTGATGTCCTTTTTTCAGAAAATAATCCTCCCTCCACATCCATTCTTCTGCCAAGTCAAAGTATTCTTTCTGTGTAAGACACGGTCTGATTTATTGGTTTACACTTGATGGGGAGCACAAATCAGCTTGGTGAGTGGGAGTTGGTTGTTATTACAACAGAAATATACATCACTATCATGTGCATCAGATCATTCATTAAACTGTGTTTTAAAGCATCCCTGATTGCTGTTGCCTCCAAGTGGCTATGGGTGAATGGCCGTATAGGCAGCTGAGAGTAAGCCCTGCCCATGGCCTCAGACTCGGCATTCCACGCATTCAGGAAATTCTCCTGCCTGGATTCACAAATGTTATGCAAAACAACACATGCTGTAATCATGGTGGGGACATTAGTTTCATAAAGGTCCAAACAGGTGAATAGGCCTTGTTTTTAAATGGCCAAAGGCACATTCAACTGCCATTCTGCCCTTGCTAAGTCTTTGACTACAGTTTTCCTTGCTGCAGCCCACCGCGCCTGTGCAGAATTTCATAAGGCAAGGGAGCAGAGGGTAAGCAGGCTCGCCCGATATTACAATTGGCATCGATATGTCACCAATCTTGATCTTCTGGTCTGGAAAAAATGTCCCATTCCTGAGCTTTCTGTACGGACCAGAATTTCTGAAGATGTACCTGACATGAACTTTCCCTGACCATCCCACATTGATGTTGATGAAACGACCTTTGTGATCTACCAGTGCCTGCAAAACCATGGAGAAATACCCCTTTCTCTTTATATACTCAGAGGCCAGGTGGGCTGGAGCCATCATGGGGATGTGCATCTATTGCCCCACCACAGTTAGGAAACCCCTGGCCAGCAAAGCCATCTACTATAGCCTGTACATCTTGCAGGGTCACAGTTTTCCTGAGGAGATGCTGTCAGAGTGTCCTGACTACCTGCATCACCATGGCCCTCAGTGTAGATCTGTCCACTCCAAATTGGTTTGCCACTGACCGGTAACTGCTGGGCATTACAAACTTCCACAGAGCAATTGCCACTCGCTTCTGAACCATTAAAGCCGGCCTCATTCTTGTGTTGCTGCACTTCAGGGTGGGGGTCAGCACATCAAAAAGTTCCATAAAATTGGACTTGCACATGTGAAAGTTCTGCACCCACTGCTGGTCATCGCAGAACTCCAAAACGACTTGGTCCCACCAGTGTGTGCTGGACTCAAGTCCAAAACCACTGCCCCACTCTCAGCAATGCATTCAGGGCAGCCAGCATTTGTGAGTTCTTGGACTTCAGTTGAGCAATTTCCTCTTCAAAATCATCATCACCATCATCTCACTTTTTAACTGACAGAAAAATTGCACAACCGTCCATGAAGTTGCCCTAACGATGTGTGCAATGATTTGAAGCATTTGAGGATCCATGCTTGTGCTAGCACTGTGGTGAAGAAAATAGCACAATCTCCTGTTTGTTTTTGCGTGGTTATTGGGTGCTATGAATTCTGGAACAGTGTTTGCATTCTGAGATAGTGACATCAAACACCCACAAGCCAGCGGGGCTAAGGCACTGTAGGTAGTTACCCACAATGCATTGCCCATGCAGTCAAACTTGGATGGAAATGTGGAAACTCAACACAGAGAAACAGAGGATCACATTTCCAGAAGGTCTGTGGACACAAATTCAAATTCATAAGAATCAGGTTAAAAAATGAAATTTACTAAACGACAAATTTATCTTGTAGTGTAGACATACCCTCAGTAATTAATGGATCCCCACAACATCCCTGTGGTGACAATAAGTATTTTCTCTAGTCTAAAAACAGACAATTAAGATATGCAACAGATTACATGACTTGCAAATTACTCCACAGATGAGCCAGGAATTGAAATAAAGGCTACTTACTCCCATCTAACACCCTGTGCACCACGCTGTCTTTCCTGTTCCTTTTTAGTTTATTGCTCTATATAAATTACATATATTCAATGGATATTGTATGGCTTTGATAGTCTGTGTATTATTATGCCAATCCACATGTCATGGCTTATAAAAGTATATCCAGTTAGTCTGTGAGCTCTCATTTCTTGGCTGTTTTTACAGCTGGAAGTGGAAGTGCCATATAACATGAGAAAAGCTAAACACTTTGGCTTAGCCACACTACTCCCCCTCCCCTTTTGGAAGGGGCATGTTAATGAGGGAGTTTGGAAGATGCTAATGTGGCACTAACATGAATATGCAGTGCCTCATTAGCATAATGGTGGCCGCTTGTGATTCAAAAGTACTGCTTTCAGAATGCACACTGCCTGTGTAGCCAGGGGCCTTCTGAAAGCCCCCCTCCACCCAACTTCAAAAGCCCTCAGTATTGGCAGAATCAGGAAATGCCAATAAATCTCCTCAGAAAACCATTCTTTTAAGATTTCCAGCCAAATCTTGTTGATTCAAGAAATGCAAATGAGAGTCAAATAAAAAACAAATGTTGAGGGTACATATCTGGACCAAACATATTTGGAATCACCTAACAATAATAACATACATAATAATACTTTGTCATGGCTTAGCCCCATGAATGGGTCAGAAAAAATTCTTTCAAGGCATATCGTAAACATGAAAAAACTCTGAATGATCATCAATAGAATAATTATTAGTTGTAATGACACGTAAGCCTAGAACTTTCTAGAATCTACATGATGTGTAGTAGGCATGCACACACACGTTACTTAGGAGATATAGTGGAATATGCTTAGTCTTGATCACATGGTAGGTCAAAGACCTCTTTACAGAGAAAGAGAGAGAGACTATATACTAGTTTTCTCCAGGTAAAAAATGAAGCTTAGAGAAAAATATATACAGGCTGCTGGAATTTTTATGTGGCAATCAGATACTGCTTTTGAGAAGAATGGAGATGTGAACCTAAAAAATTCTTCGGGAAAACTGAAACCCTTCCACCGGAAACTCTTGCTTGAAACAGGAGCTGTTTGCCATAGGACTGAATCAAAATCTTTCTTCCCCTTCTGGATTTTATTCTATTTATCATGGACTTCAGAAGGGTCTTAAGCAATCTCCATGCTTTCTTGGCAGAGAAGAAGAAAGAATGATAGGGGTTAATTCTTTAACTGAAATACTCAAAGAAGGACATATATTTATTTTAGCAATGTGGCAAAACAAGCAATTTGCATAAGCTCGTGATGGTCAAGGATCCTTAATATTTCAGACAGGCCTTTTCTTACAAGAGAGAGAACACAAATTTTGCTTTTCCAGCTATCCCAGTGTAATTCACCATATCTCAATTTTACTCTGCACCCAACTGTGATCTTTTTCCTTCTTCCCGGTGGATGACATAACACTATTTTGTGGTTAATGTGAACAGTAGTTTGCACTGATAAAACTGGCATTCAGAATTCCTCAAACTGTGTTAAAATAAATCAAATACTGGATAACTACATGGAGCTATGTCCATTCTGCTGAGTACCATGGTTGCACATTCTGTGTTAAAATCAGCCAGATACGGTAGATTTCTGTAGGACAGCTTGCCTTTTGACTTAGCACTGGGAACATGGTTGATAAGCATAAACTAACATGAGAGGCTTGTCTGTCTTCCCAGTGTGTAGTACTATTCCAGCACTATCTTCTGCAAGCTGTACAAAGCCAAAATCTTTTTGACAATGCAATATCAATCTGTTCTCTTTGCCATGAGAAATATGTATAAGTAGGAAAACTGAGGCTTCTAATACTCAGAGGTCAAGTGAACACTGAGTAGGCCACTGAGGTCTGAGAAAATTAACTAGGCCACTGAAGCCTGTGAATACTGACTAGGCTTCTACACCTACAGCCTGAGAAGGCAGGTAGACAAGGTGTGCTGACGTGATGGACCCCACCAAGCTGTTTGAGTGACTAAGGGACCACCAGCAACAACAGCTGCAGAACCAACTTCTCCAGGTACTGGTGAACCACGAACAGTTGCAGGCTGCCCCACAGCGGAAGCAACAACAGCAGCTGCTGAAGGAGCTCACCAGTCAGCAGCAAGCCCAGAAAGAATGCCTGATGCAGCAGACTGCTCCATGGAAGATGCCCCCAGGACCCCCAGACAATGACAATAGAGGTGCCAGATGGGGACTGCCCAGATTACCACTGATGGTCACAAAGATGAAACCCCACGATGAGCCTGAGGAACTCCTAGGGACATTTGAGCGGGTTGTGGCTGCCGCGGGCTGGCCCCCAGAATATTGGTGCACCTTACTGGCCCCCTACCTGATGGTTGGCCTAGTTGGTTTACCACAAAATGGATGCCCAGAAGGCGAGGAAATACGCACGGGTGAAAGGGGCCATACTGGAAAGATCAGGGATTAGTGCTGAGACATATCACCAGCATATGTGGCGGGAGCCATGCCCCCTGGAAGCTAGACCCCAAGCAGTTGCCCAACGAGTGCAGGACCAGTGTTGGTCGTGGTTGGAACCGGACCAGAGGACGGCAGCCCAGGCAGCTGAACTAGTGCCCCTGGAACAGTTCATGTGAGTCCTACCCAGCAGGGGGAAGGAGTAGGCACAACAGCACCACCCTGAGACTCCGGCCCAGGCCATCATCCTCATGGAGGACTATATGTCAGCAAAGGAGTTTCTGAAGGCTGACTTGTGACCACCACATGGCTCAGGACTGCTGGGGAAGAGGATGGGTGGGGAGGTCAACACCGCCCCAGATAGCTGTGCAGCTCCTCAAGAACAGACCACCATGGGGATCACACTGGGAAGCTCCAGTACAGGAAGAGACAGACCCACCACAAAAGCAATGGACTCCTTCCCAGGAGCCCTCACTAGCTAGTCCAAGCCAGAGCCCTTGTTACAAGTGTGGCCAGGAGGGCCATTTCAAGTGGGAGTGCCCATTCATGGACTGCGGTCATGGGCAGGTGCTGGTGGCAGGGTACTTAGCCCATAATAGGGACCAGTCCAAGACAGTGACTCCAGTGGTTCAGGGTGAATCGGGTATAGCCTCTGGCCCTAGAGGACTCAGGGTGTAGCCAAACCTCGATCTGGGAGGAGCTGACTGCCAGCCCAGCCCAACGGGACACGATGGTGCAGTTACAGTGCATCCATTGGGACGTGAGGGTATAACCCACAACTGAGGTGGTGCTGACAAAATGACAAGGTCTGTTCAAAGTGATCTGCAGAGTCTGACCCATAGACTATGAAGTGCAGCTGCTGGGGTGGTGTGAAGAGACCCACATCTACCATGTGAACCTCCTAAAGATGTGGAAGGAACAGGAGGCCACAACGATTGTCCCTTGTCCCCCAAAGCAAGAACTTGGGCCACAGCTCGGGGAGACACGGGAACCCCAGTTGGTGGGCCTCCAACCACACTTGGGGTTGGAGTAGCAGGAACAGCTGCAAAAGTTGATTACCCGGTTTCCACAGGTCTTGTAAGATAAGCTGGGGAGGACCAGGTTAACCAACCACCACATCACTATCACTCTGGACCAAAAAGTGAGAGACAACTATTGCCCCCCTACTCAGGAAGATGTGTGTGGGAGCACGAGCACCTGGTGGCCGGTCCTCACTCACAAGGCAGAATGACCATACACTCCATCTTGGAACGCTATCATACAACGGCGGGAAGGTCTGAAGCCAGGCCAGGAGAAAGAAATCAGAAAGTTGACAAGTAGTTGGAGAGTCCCCAGAGAGAACATCCTGACAAGCAGATAGCAAGCCCCCAAAGAGAACAGCTGGGGCTAGTAGCTGGAAGCCCCCCAAAGAGAACATCTTGGTTGTACAACATCAGAGGGTCCCAGGGGAGGTTCAGAAAAAGACCAAGGACAGAGGAAATCTTGTAACATGTTCTGACAGGCCGGGAGGATAGAAAGCCCAAATTAGGTAACAAACGCTTTAATTGGCCAGGTATCGAACCCCCAAGTAAGAAACAGTATAAAAGGTGATTTAGCAGGAATAAGGGTGTGGGCTCCTGGACACAGGGTGGAGGCTAGCAACTTCCAGTCCAGACAGCAGACCCTGGCCTGATCACCCGGACGTCACCACCACGAAAGGTCCCAACCAAGCCGTATCTCTGACTTGAAGGGCCGCCGTAACATAGTTGTTGGTGAGATGTGGGAGCATTGGATGTTATTGGTAAATCACATGTAATTATATACAGCTATATGTAACCTAAGCCGCGTCTACATGTGCACGCTACTTCAAAGTAGCGGCACTAACTTTGAAATAGCGCCCGTCGCGGCTACACGCGTTGGGCGCTATTTCGAAGTTAACTTCGACGTAAGGCAGCGAGATGTCGAAGTCGCTAACCCCATGAGGGGATAGGAATAGCGCCCTACGAAGTAGGGACTGTGTAGTCGTTGCGCGTCCCGCAACGTCGAAATTGCCGGGTCCTCCATGGCGGCCATCAGCTGAGGGGTTGAGAGACGCTCTCTCCAGCCCCTCAGCTCACTGGTGGCCGCATGGAATGGCCCCTTAAAGGTCCCCTCCCCCTCCCTTCCTGTGCAGGAAGCTGAGGGATCGTGCAGGCGGAAGCCTACACACGTGGCCAGCCTGCACCTCCCTCAGCCCCCTACCCAGCTGCGATGGCTGCCTGGCAGCCCCCCCAGCGCCCCCAGGGGACCCCCCACAAGGGGAGCCAGGGCTCACAGCCCAGCCAGAAGGGCAGCCAGGCTGGGAAGCAGCAGCGGGGCCCCTCCTGGACGGAGGCCGAGCTGCGGGACCTGCTGGGGCTCTGGAGCGAGGAGGAGGTGCTCCAGGTAATGGGGAGCAAGAGGCGGAACGCGGATGCGTTCGCTCGGCTGGCCGATGGCCTGGCTGCCCGGGGTCACCCTGCCTGCACTCCTGACCACGTCAGGAGTAAGGTGAAGGATCTGCGGCAGGGTTACTCCCGGGCCTGGGATGTGGCCGGCCGATCTGGAGCCGCCCCCGTCACTTGCCCCTTTTACAGGGAGATCAGGGACATCCTGGGCCCCCAGCACACCTCCTCCCCTCCGGCCACCCTTGACACCTTGGCCAACGAGCCCCAGCAGGCCCTGCAGATGGAGTCCGCCCCGGAGGCCACCCCCAGGACATCGCGGCAGGAGGAGGAGCGGGGGGGGCTCCTCCTCTGCAGAATCTGGGCTGCAGATCCTCCTCCTGCCATCCCGGAGCAGCAGCAGGGCCTCCACCCCCCGGGGATCTCCGGATTGTGGGAGCGGACCGACAGGTAGGTACCCCCCTCTGGTGTACACCCCTGGCCTTGAGGGGCAGGGGGTAATAGATATGTGTTCAGGGCCCCCCACATGCTCACATGGCCATAGCCCCAAGGACAGCAGGGCCATGGCCCTCACAGCACTGCATCAGCCCCTGCCCGCCCCCGCCCCACCCCGCATGACAGTGCCATGCCCCATCCCCGGGGCAGGGGGGAGCAGAACCTCGAGGGGCCCCCGGGAGGAGGGGGTGGGACACCCCGCAGCAGCAGCATGTGATGGAGTGGGGGGAGTGCAAAAGGGAGAATCAGGCTACATATGGAGCAACAAGAGCCGAATAGCTCTCAGGGGCAAAGGAGGATCCTGGGGCTACAGCTGGCAGGTGACACCTCTGCCCTGAACAAAGAGGAGGGAGGAGCCGAGCTGGCTTGGAATTGGGGGGCGAGGGCGGGGGCCACAGGTAGAGGCTAGGGGAAGGGAGAGCTGGAAGGCAGCCAGCCTGAGGAGGGGGAAAGCTGCATCCCAGAGGGGCACCCCTGGGGGTCTTCTCCCTATGACGGGTTGGAAGGACTGTCTCTTCCGACAGCTGGTGCTGTCACTCCTGGGAGAAACTGGCCATCTGTGGCCTAAGAAACCTCTCCTGCTGTCAGACCCTGCGGGGTGAAGTGAGAGTCGCTCCCACCAGGGGACGGGTTGCAGGGCAGGGGGACCCCTGAACCCCATCTATCACAGCAGCATCTCCCGGGGACGGGGATGGGGAACCTGAAGCACAGGGCTGCGGGTACAAAGGCCACAGCTCGGGGCCCATACTAATGCCTGTCTCCATTCTTCTTCCCCACCTCCTCTCCTGTGTCCTGCACCTGCACCATCAGAAGAACCGGAAGAGAGCGCCGGCGAGGCCTCAGTCGTCCCGGAGAGCCCTCCGGGACCATCGCTCCAGGCAAGCCCCTTGGCCGAGGACCGACCGGCCCCACGGCGGGCTAGACGGCGGACCCCGCGCCACCAACAGCCGACGGCGACGGACCCCCAGCTGCTGGCCATCCACCGTCGGCAGCTGGAGGTCGCGGAGCAGCACCTGCAGCTGCAGGAGCGGGCGCTGGCCTGGCGCCAGGAGGCATGGGGGGCCTACATGGAGCCTTTTAACCGCTTGGTGGACTACCTGGCCCCCCATGCCACGCTGGCCGCTGCATCGCCCGCCCTGCCTGCTCCACCAGCCCCACCACCAGCTGCTCCGCCCGTCGCCGTCCCGTCCGCCATCGCCCTGCCACCCACCGCCGAGGGCCGGAGCGCCGAGGGACCCCTGGAGCCACCTGAGACTCGCCGGCCATCCTACCTTCCGGTCCAGCCCGCCCCCACCCAGCCCCAGACAGGGCTGCGACCGCGGCGGGGCTCCCGGCCGCCAACGCCCAGTGCCGGGCTATAGGGATGACGGGCCCGGGACGTGGCCCCCCCCCTTGTATATAGTTTAAAGTTATTATTTGTTGCCTCCCATTTGCCCCGTCCCCCCCCATGTAAATAGTTCTCCCCTTTATCCTCCCTGGTTTTCTTTTTATTATTGAGGACACTTGTTTCTTTGTATTGTTTTATTTTTGTACATATTAGTTTTTTTCCACATGTTTGTACATAGTTTGTTTTTGGTTCAAATATTTACAGTTACAAAAAAAAGGTTCTGAAACAAAAAGAAGTTTAAGTTCAGCCACAAGTGCGTGCTGTCATTTGTCTAGGAAAAGTGGGAGGGGAGTGCGGTGGGGTGCTCCATGGTGTAGGCATTGGGGCAGGAGTGTGGTGGAGGAAGGGGTGGGCAGTAGGGGGCCTGGGCAGAGTTCACCCAGCGGCCTCTTCATCAAAGTGGGCCCGCAGGGCCTCCCGGACCCGGGTCCCCTTGGGGTCCACCTGCCGACTGGGGGCAGCAGGTGGCTGGACGTCTGCCCTGCCAGCCTCCGCAGCCCAGCCCTGGAAAAAGGTCTCCCCCTTGCTCGCGACCAAATTGTGCAGGGCGCAGCAGGCACCCACATCTGGGGGATGTTGTTGGGGCCTGCATCCAGGCGGGTCAGGAGACATCTCCAGCGTCCCTTCAGGCAGCCAAATGAGCGCTCCACCACCTGGCGCGCATGGTTCAGGCGCTGGTTGAAGCGCTCCTGGCTAGCGGAGAGATGGCCCGTGTAGGGGTGCATGAGCCACGGCCGGAGGGGGTACGCCGCATCTGCGATGACGCAGAAGGGCATGTTGGTGTCCCCCAGAGGGATCTCCCGCTGGGGGATGTAGGTCCCCGCCTCCAGCCGGCGGCACAGGCCCGAGTTCCGGAAAACCCGGGCGTCGTGGGTGCTGCCAGGCCAGCCCACATAAATGTCCTGGAAACGTCCCCGGCTGTCCACCAAGGCCTGGAGGATGACAGAATGGTAGCCCTTGCAATTCAGGTATCGTCCTCCACTGTGATGCGGGGCGCGGATGGGGATGTGAGTCCCATCCAGAGCCCCAAAGCAGTTGGGGAAGCCCAGGGTGGCAAAGGCCGCAATGGTGGCATGTGGGTCCCCCAGCCTCACGAGCCTGTGCAGGAGCATAGCGTTGATGGCACGCACAACCTACAGAGAAAGCACATGGGACAGCACCAATGAGGGGTGAGCAGCGTGTGCGTGGCCCTGCCCTGCCCTGCCCTCCTCTGCCCGGGCCCCCCTCCCCTGCCCTGCCCTCCTCTGCCCTCCCCCACCCTGGCCTCCCCTCCCCTCCCCTCCCCTGCCCTCCTCTGCCCGTGCCCCCCTCCCCTGCCCTGCCCTCCCCCCATGGGTTCTCTTACCTCCATGAAGACAGCCCCGACGGTGTCCTTGCCGACACCAAACTGCTGTCCCACGGATCGGTAGCTGTCGGGAGTGGCCAGCTTCCAGACAGCGATGCCGACCCATTTCTGCACTGTGAGGGCACGCCGCATGGCGGTGTCCTGGTGCCTGAGTGCGGGGGTGAGCCACTGGCACAGCTCCATAAATGTCTGCTGGCTCATCCTGAAGTTCCTGAGCCAGAGGTCGTCGTCTCACTCCCCAAGCATCAGCCGCTCTCACCAGTCGGTGCTGGTGGGGTAGCTCCACAGCCACTGGCGTGTGAGGCGGGGGGGGGGGGGCGGGGTGCTGCAGGGTTAGGGGTTGAGCCCTGCTGCCCTGGGGGCATCTCTTCCTCTGTGGCAAGGAGGTGCTCAGCTGCCTCCCACATGGCATGGAGCAGGGCAAGCCCTGCTCCTGCCGGGAGGGCTGGGTGGACCTCTGGCTGCTGCTGCTGCTGCTGCTGCTGCTGCTGCTGCTGCTGAGGGTCCATGACTGCGGCGCCCGGGGTCTGTGTGCCTATGGCTCCCCAGACCACGTGCTGTGCAGGCTGAGTGCGTCTGGGAGGGGCCCTTTAAGGGAGCGGCTAGCTTTTGCCCCGGAAGCGCTAGTCCGCCCGGTGACCCTGTCTGCAGCTGTGCCTGGCTTCCCTATTTCGATGTGTGCTACTTGGGCGTGTAGACGTTCCCTCGCTGCACCTATTTCGATGTTGGGCTGCGCAACGTCGAAGTTGAACATCGACGTTGGCGGCCCTGGAGGACGTGTAGACGCTATTCATCGAAATAGGCTATTTCGATGTCACTACTTCGAAATTAGCTACTTCGATGTAGCGTGCACATGTAGACGTAGCCCTAGTGTTTAGCCTATGTCAAATAAATAACTATATATATATATATATATATATATATAACAAGTGTTAAGTAATTGTAGTTACGAATAAATGAATAAATCACTATCGGTAAATACCACTAGCTGGACTAGCTGGGTCTGTATAGAGAATTATTGGAACTTAGAACAGCCACAGGGCATTGTGGTGTTCACAATCGGAGTGTTATTGTTCCTGGTACTCATAATACTGTGGAAACCTAGGTTTTAAAGTGGATACACTGAATCACATATTGCTGCTACACTATATCAGGCTGCTATAAAGGTGGGGTGGTCGGTCCCGGGCCACCCAACTCCCCCCACTGTATCACACCCCACGCGCACCCACGGGACCCGGAGTAGGTCGGCACATCATCAATGTGGAACACTGTTAGCGAGGAGCTGGGTAAGATACTGGCACTGGGAGTGGTCGAGGAGTCAGAAGTGAGTGGCACAGCCTCACTGTACTAGTCCCCAAACTGGATGGGACAGTGAGGTTTTGCATGGATTTCCAGAAGATTAATGGCATCTCAAGGTTCAATGCATATCCCATCCCCCATGTGGATGAATTGTTAGAGCAGCTGGGATATGCTAAACTCGTCTCAATGCTAGGTCTCACAGAGGGGTACTGGCAAATCCTTTTGATCCCCTGCGACAAAGGAAAAGTTGGCATTCCTGATTCCTTTCAGACTTTACCAATTCACAGAGATGCCTTTTGGACTCCATGGCATGGCAGCCACCTTTCAGCACCTTATGAACCAAGTGCTGGGCCCTCATAAGGGGTGTGCAGTGGCATACATTGATGTTATCATTGTGTAAGGTGCACATTGGGTGGAACACCAGTGCCATCTGGAGAAGGTCCTGTGGGCACTGAGGGAAGCTGGATTGACAGTAAACCCCACCAAGTGTCACCTGGGCCAGTGAGAGGTGACATACCTGGGATATGCAGAAGGGAAAGGGTGGCTACAGCCAGTGATCAACAGCCAGTGATCCTCCAGAGCTACTCCACACCCACCACTAAGTGCCAGGTGCGGCAATTCCTGGGACTGGTGGGCTGTTATTGCAGATTTATCCCTAACTTTTCCACTGTAGCCACCAAGCTGACCAATCTGACCAGAAACTAACAGCCCCTAAAGGTGGAGTGGTCCAAGGAATGTGAGATGGTGTTTCGGACTCTGTGGGACTTATCCATGAGCCCGTCCTCACCCAGTCTGACTTAACAAGACCATTTGTGCCGCTGACTGATGCCTCAGAGGTGGGTTTAGGGGCTGTATTATCCCAGGAGGTAGATGGAGAGGAGCATCCTATCCTCTACCTGAGCTGCAACCTGTTCCCGTGGGAAACCAGGTGCTCCACGATAGAACAGGAGGCACTGGCTGTGACATGAGCCATTCATGCTCTTCCCCATTACTTGTGAGGAAACAAACACTTCTACATTGGTGACAGACCATGCCCTGCTCAAATGGCTGCAAACAATGAAGGACTCGAACACACAGATCATGTGCTGGTATTTGTCCCTGCATTGACTTCATTTCAAGTGGTGCACAGATCGGGCAAAATGCATGGAAATGCCAATCTTTTTTTTCCAACTCAACCCTGATGAGGGGAAGGAGCAACCTGGGGAAACTCTCTTAAGGCGCAGCAGGTGTGACAGGGTGTACCAACCCCATACTGGCCAGGAGGAAGGGGGGCCAGGCTTGCTGGGTGAGAAGGCCCCTCCCCCCATGACTGTACTGAGCATGCTCCAACTGCAGCCGAAGTATAAAGGCCAGGGAGGCCAGTTAGTTAGGGCTGGCCACCAGGGAGAAAGAGCTCCTGCTAGAACTTGGGAGCAGCAGCTGCCCGAGGAACAGCAGTCACCTGAGAAGCAGCAGGAGCTCAAGGAGCAGCAACAGCACCAGAAGCCTGAGAAGGTGCAGCCAGAGCCTGGACAGTGCACCTCATCTGAAACAGAGCAGGAAGTAGCCCAGAGCAGGGAGTGTTCTGATCGCTCAGCATGTTGTGGTGGAAATCTCCGCTGAGCTGGTGGTCGGGGAGACGTGCCCACCACCAGCAGGGCCCTGGGCTGGAGCCTGGTGGAGTGGGAGGGCCCATGACACCAAGGAAGGGGGAGCACTGACCTGCCAAGGTCAGACAGGCCACTGACGCCTGCGTGTACTGACTAGGCTGCTGGGCCTGCAAGTACTAACTAGGCCACTGAGGCCTGACTATGGTGCTGGGCCTGACTGAGGGGATACAGAGTAGCCCACAGGGGCCTGAGGGCAGCAGAAAAGTCCTCAGAACAGGCATGGTGCTGGAGGCCCCACCACAGACAGCCATACTGGGTCAGACCAGTGGTCCATATAGCCCAGAATCCTGTCTTCAATACAGGGGCCAAAGCCAGGTGCTCCAGAGAGAAGGAACAGAATAGGGTAATCACTGAGTGAGCTACCCTGTCATCCATTCCAAGCTTCTAGCAATCGGAAGCTGGAGACTGTTAGAGCGGGGAGTTGCCTCCCTGACAATATCTGCAAACAGCCATTCATGGAGCTATCCTACATGAACAGAATCTATTCTTTTTTTGAACTCCATTATAATTTTGTACTTCACCACATCTCCTGGTAATAAGTTCTTCATACAAGTGTTGCATGAAGAAATAATCCCTTTTGATCGGTTTATACCTTCTACCTATTAATTTCCCTGGTTCTTTTGTCATGTGAAGGAGTAAATAACACTTTCATATTAATTTTCTCCACTCCAGTCACAATTTTATGGGCCTCCGTCATAGCCCTTCCTAGTCGCCTCCTTTCCAAGCTGAAAAATCACATTTTTTTAATCTAGCCTCATATGGAAGCTGTTTCATATCCTTATAATTGTTGTTGCCCTTCTCTGTACATTTTCCAATTGTAATACTTGTGTGAGATGGGGAAATCAAAACTGTGCACAGTCTTCAAGGAAGCAAGCCACAAATTACTCTACATGAGCATTCAGCCCAGAGGGAGCTGGAAAAAAATGTATAGGAAAGAATTTTAAAAAGTCACAATGTCCAGATCAGGTAACAGCTGCTCATAACCATCCCACTCCTATGAAGATTCAAAACTAACCTTCCCCTGCCCCCAAACACACACACTTTACTCGTATACCTGCCCCTTAACTGAATGGAAAACTTTGCCAGGTAAAGAATAAACCAATTAAATAGTTTTCATTAACTCTGTTCACCCAGTCCTTGAGGGTCTAACTCAATCAGAGAGGTGATGCATGGGGTGTATTAGGATCATGTTCCCTCTTCCCCATTTTCTGCCAGATTTTATATTCCCTGCCATGAAGACCCCTGCATATTACCAGAATCTTTAAATTGTGTCCTCCCCATCCCCTATCAACAGTTATACATTGTCTCTGGGACCAAGAAGAAGATCACAAGACGCAATCATACTGTGTGCTTCAAAAAAGCTATCAACAGTAAACACAAGACCCTTGCCACTTCAGGAGATGCTCAAAACCCCCCAGAATCCTAGAGATAGCACCATTTTCTAACTATCCCATGTGGATTCTAACTGAAAGTGAGCAAATGTTTTTTGGCTGTGTCCAACATATTGTGTATTTTTATTTACATGGGCTTTAAGCCTCTTTTTGAGGTTTCTGCTTTGGACTTGAAACATCAACTGCCTCTTGCTGAACATCTCATTATACCTTTGAGTTCAAATTACCAAGTGTCTTCCTTCCCTTTCTAAAATCTCTCCTTAAAACCCACTTATTGCCAAACATTTTATCACTCATATGATTCCACTGGCTCAGCTCCTCAACACAGAGTTCATGTCTTTGATTATACAGCATCCATGCTGCAATATAATAAACAATGCTACCACAAAACTTGAAGTAAAGAAAAATTCATGATAATATACCAAATAGACCATCTACCTTGTGATTCAGCAGGCATTTTACAAAACAGCAACAAAAATAATTATGAGAAAACTGTTTATATTTGCCAGTTTTTAAAGTTAAAATCAATGGGACCCTACTGATGTTAGACACAATTATGAACCAGATGGTCAAACACAATGGCCGTGTCTATCTCTACTAGCCCAAATCTTCAAAATGGCCATGCAAATGGCCATTTTGAAGATTATTAATGAGGCGCTGAAATGCATATTCAGCGCCTCATTAGCATGCCGCCAGCCACGGCTCTTCAAAATTGCCGTTTTTCACTGTCGCGTGGCTTGTCCAGACAAGAGTGCTTTTCAAAAGCACCCCAGGAACTTCAAAATCCCCTTATCTGCTGATAGGAATAAGGGGATTTCGAAGTTCCCGGGGTCCTTTCAAAAAGGAGCCCCATCTGGATGAGCCACGCGGCTGCGAAAAGCAGCAATTTCGAAGAGCTGCGGCTGGTGGCATGCTAATGAGGTGCTGAATATGCATTTCATCTCCGCATTAATAATTTTTGAAATGGCCATTTGCATGGCCAGTTCGAAGATTTGGGCTCATGTAGACACAGCCATTTTGTGAATACAAAGGGATACGGAACAGTTGGTCCAGAACTTCTCAATCTAACAACATAAATGTTCCATCTTCCTCCAGGAGTGCTCACTGTATGTCTAACAGAATATAATCTGTTCTTGGCTGATACACAATCAGACTTAACTAAACCATAATATATAATTTTAAACTGAAATAAATGTCCAGGCAAGGGGTTGTACTGGTTTAACTAAAACACTGAAATCTGCTCATAGACTATCCCAGAGCTTCTTAACTACCTCACACTGCAATAGCAAGAAAATAGGAGCAAGTAGCTACTGCACGTAACAAGTGACAAGCAGATAAGACAAGAACTATTACTATTACAATTTTCTGCAGCCTCGCACGAAGCAGCCAAATGGTTACGTTTTTCTGGATTTTCTTCACAGCGAGGACATCATTCCCATAAAGTCTGATTTCTCCAGAAAACTGCAACACACTGTGGATGGAAAGATCCTCCACGCTGTGGATGCTGTGATTTATTTGCAGGCTAGGGCCTATGTAGATGCTTTTCCTTATAATCACAATCATTTCTAATTTTCCCCAAATAAATCAATTCAGCCTGCAAATTCTAACACCTCAGTGCTTTCTCAGCTATTCCTCTGCTTTTACAGTGGCTGTAGCTCATAGAATTCGTCCCAGTAGTTACCATAACTACACTAACATTGACGCACACAACTGGGATCAGGATCACGAACAGTCTGATTTTTCTCCCTCTTTACTGGTTCCCGCTAAATCCCCCAGGCACTAGTCACAAGCCTCACCCATTTTCGCATTCTACTGACAAAAGCAAACCACTCCTCAAATTTCAGTCATACAGCCTATGCTCCATTACAGCTAGAAACCACCCAGTACTTCCCACCAATTATAAGGGAGGCCAGACTCCAGGGAGCAAAACAACAGGAGTAACCAAAGGGAGGGACGAGACTGGACGTCAGCATTGCTTAACATTATTTTATAGGGTGGTTCTCAGCACACCACCTCTTTCGAAACTATAAAAACTTTAGATTTGGTCTACGCCCAGGTGGGGGATTTCAACAACTCTAGTGATGAAAACCATTTGCTGCGTTTAGTTTGAGAAGCAAGTTTATAATGTTTTAGCTCCGGCCTTCTCTTGCTGCTTGAAAGCTGGAGCTGTGGGTGCTCCTCGGAGAAGAATGATCGGAGCAGTTTTAGGGGATGGGCAGATGAAATGACAGTTCCAGGACTCTGCCTGTAAGAAGGGACAAAATGACTCCCCCAAGTGGAGCAGAATCTAACTTGCTGGGAACAGCAACCACTTCTCCCCTCCCCATAGGAGTTGCTGGAAGGTCTGACTGCTCTTTGGAGCTAGACCTGAACAGGAGCCAGGCCTGTGGAGCAGAGAGGAGCACCACAGTGGCACCTAGTAAAGAGATGTTTAAAAAAAAGAAAAGCCCCTGGGAATCAAGGAAAGTGCCATCACGTTTCTTCCACATGCTGAAGTGAGATTGCAGCTGGTTCGTCTCTCCATCATCTTCAGCAAAGGTAACTCTGCCTGGCTCCTATCACATGCCAAGGGATAGCCACATGGTAGTGCTGCCACCAATGGGCAAGGAGCCAGAGAAAGTTTAGGGAGAAACAGTTGCCTCTGCACAGCCTTTAGGAAGGAAATGGTTCTGACAGCAGAGCAGGACCCACTGAGGGAAAGGAATGTATTCTTCAGCACCAGTCTTCTGAGCCAGTGTCCTGCTGTCCACAGTGCTGCTTTACACTGGAAGTCTGTGGACCAAAAACACATGTCCCGACCCCTGTCCTTTCCCTCACAATGTTTCCATTTCACCCATTCTTACATTTAGATGCCTTCAAAGGGGAACAGCGAGGAGGGGAAAACAGGAAGGGAAGAGGCCTCTAGCCCCAGCTCCCTTCTCAGAAAAGTGTGTGGATAACAGCTGACCCAGCAACTCACTCAATTTCTGTGTCACAGTCCAAGACCTGTGCAATACAGAAATCCTCTTCCACAGACAACAGATGGAGGAGTTTACAAAATTCTCCAGAAGTAATTTTATTACCAATGCTAAGAGCAGCTGTCCTGTGTGCCCCATCTGCATTAACTACATTCATTCACTTTCAGAAAGAGCCTCTAGCAATGGCTGCACGCGAAGCTTAACAAGAATGAGAGTTATTATGGGGTGTCTAACTCAAAAGAGGTTGCATATTGCAACTGACAGTGCTGCACGTCCATCAGTCACTATGGCTGCACATGGAAAAATTGTCTCATTTTTATGGGTCTTGGCTAGACTCTTAAAAGAGGCTTATTATGTAGCTAACTACCCTCGTATGGCTGAGTTACAAAACACAAGCCAGTAAAAAAGCAGCAATAATGTTCTGGACAAAGAAATATCAGTTCAGAGCTCAGATTTTCTGCACAGATTGAAGTCCAGGTCTAGTTTGTGTGCATCTGTACATGAGCACACATAAAGCCACACACAAACATGCCAGATACTGTATGAAAATTAAACACAGTCAGCTCTAGACCAAATCAAGAGACTACACAGCAATGTAACCGTAAAGATAATATCAGCTTGCATTTGGGATGCATGCATTCCCCATTATCTGTCGTAATAGTTCACATGTTCACAACTATTCCACTAAAAATTTCAAACCATCAGACAAATGGTAATTTAGCTTCATAGCATCACTGAGAAAGCCTTAATTGAAAATATAATGACAAGACTTTTATATTAGGTTAGAGTCCATTGGCCCCAACTATGCTGATCATTATACAAACACAGATAAATCCCTGCTCTACTGGGTTTACAGTCTAACACACACACACACACACACGCACACACACACACACACACACAGAGGCAAACAAATGGATGATTGAAAAATAGTGGATGAGTTTGCAAAATCAGTGTGGTGGAAAAATTGTCCTTTTTTGATCTGAAATTTTCCCAGTTTGAAAGTCTGTAATCAGATGTTGACATAATTGCGATGATTAAACTGGTAGCTACACAAGTGAAAAGTACAATACCCGTTTACGTTAAAATCTTTTGAAACTGCAACAATCCACTTGCTTTCAACATATTTCTGCCCATTAAGTTGTAAGGATTTTTCATGTACTGTATTTTTGATATCAGTCTCAGAATGTGTTCACACTGCACAGCTTTTAACAACATGACCATGTTGACACAGCCACATTGTGAAAAGTCAGGCAGCATAAATATTGTTGGCACTTCTGCAGAACGAAAGCTTCCACCCGCTAGGAGCAATGTGTGATTGGTCGGCAGGAGGGACAAAGCACAGGGCTGTGCTTGTGACTTCGGGTGCCCTCTGCAGCCCAGGACCTGCACCCTTCCACCCCACTAGGGAGCAGGGCAAGAGCAGGACAGGGAGGCTGGAGGGAGAACTGGTGGAAGAGGTAGTGGAGCAGCTGTGGGTTGGGAGGTGGAGCAGGGGGCCAGGGGATTAGGACCAAATGAGCTGGGAGGCTATCAGAGCTGGGTGTGGGTGGCTGAGGGATTTAGCTGTTGGGGCTGGGAGGCAGAGTGGAGGCTGAGGGGGCAAGGGGATGGGGCCACGGGGCAGAGGCAGGGGGACTGAGGCACAGGGGATTGAGGTTGCTGGGCTGGGAGGTGGAGCGTTGGGGTCTCAGGGGTCAGGGATTGGGCCATGGGGTCAGGAGGTGGAGCAGAGGTCCAGGGGCTGGGGGATTGGGTGGATGCATCCAGTGAGCACAGCAGAGGCCAAGAGACTGGGGCTGCTTCAGGCAGCACTGGCTTTCAGCTGCTCTGGGCATACACATGTGCAGAACAAGGCACTGCTTAATGGGGCAAAGTGGTACCCACAATTTAATAGTGCCCTACACAGCTGCATACTCTATGTATGCCTAGCGATGGCCCTGTTTACACTAGTACTTGCAGGAAGAGAGGCTTTAAGCACCTGTGCAGGACAAAAGCTTTGTCACTCCTTGCCAGTGTAGACAAACCTAAAGCTGACACAGATCATTTCTAGCCTACCAGACCGGCAATTCCATACACAGTGTCTTTTGTCAGTCGTTAATGACAAGTCCTAGCCCCTGAAAGGAATGGAAAGCAGCCCCGCCTGAAACTGTAGCTGCAGTAAGACAGCATTGTCTTTAAAAGATATTAGGAACTTTTTAAAAGATGAGTAAAATGAGACAGAAAGAAGTAAAGGGGTTCATTATTTCCCATCAAAGTTAATCAGAGTCTTTTTACCGAGGTCAGTACAAGCTGGATCAGGCTCAGGATAATAAATCAGTGGCAACAATGGGAAAAAGGCCTCAGGGATCCTGGAGAAAGCAGAAGAAGCAGACACATTAGCTGCCCCAAAATCCAAAAGCCAAGTATCAGTCTGACTCCATTGCTTATTCATCCCAGTTGCTCCTTTGACCATGGGTTTTATTTTTCACTAAAGTACGGGTCATATGTCTGGGCCTTTAATTTAATTAGCTCTTGTAAGAAGCTACTACAATTTTTTCTAGACAGAGTTATACTGCCACTGCATTGTTTGCCAGAAATCAGGAGACAACCTACAGCTTTGATTACAAGCAGCAGTTGCTGTTTGTACAATACTTTTCACTTTGCCCAAATGTTTAAGCATGTCTATTTATTTAGGAAACTCAACAGACATATCTCTCCTGATGCCATCTGAAACAAAAACAATGGTATTTGGAGATAAGGAAACAGGATGAAAGATCAGTGCAGATGGTATTGAACTAGAGAACATAGAGAAGTTCACATATCTTGGGGGCAACATAACGTATGATCTAGATTGTAAGAGGCAATAGCTACTTGACTAGCGAAAACAAGAGCAAGTTTGAAGATGATGGATAAGATCTGGGAAAGCAAAGCAATTAGCTTAGGAACAAAGCTGAGCATCTAGAAAACGTGTGTATTCAGCAGCATGTTGTACAGATGTGAGATGTGGACGATAATGAAAGATTTGAAGAGAAGAATGTTGGTGTTTGAGAGGAATTGTTATAGAAAGATCCTGAGAATAGGATGGATGCAGAAGATCACAAATGAGGAATTATATAACAGCTGAAAGAGAACCTAATGCAGAAGGTTATACAACACAAGTTACAGCTATATGGGCATATTTGCATTATTAGCATAGTTTATTAGCATAGTTTTTTGTAGATTATTAGCATAGTTTATTATTATTATTAGCATAGTTATTATTAGCATAGTTTTTTGTAGAGAGCTTTTCAATTTAGAATCTGAGCTCTGTGGATTTCTCTTCAACCACTGTGTTAGGTACTGAAGCATTGTTTCCTATATATTACAAATGGAAAACAAAGAAATAAAGTTTTCACTTTTATTACTATTGTAATAATCTTTGTACATAGTATGTCATGTAAGTATTATTTGAAAACTCACAATTTACTGGTCAGTATTGAACTGATAAAATATGCATGGCAACAGTGCCTATGAAGTTATAAGACTTCCCCGTATGATTTTATTAACACATGTTCTAAACCCCACAACCCTGCCCAAGCAGAAGTCAGCAAGCAGGGCTGTCCTAAACAAAGGATTGTGTGCTTGTCTTAATTTGCATTTAAATAGTAAACAGAGTCATCAAGCAGGAAGGGAAAACAAGGGAAGTTCAAACAGGTGAAAAAAGCCAGCAGGGAACATGCTTTTTTGGCACCCCGTTCTCAACTGGGATGGTGTTTTTTTACGAGGGGGACTGAAACTATAAAAACAATGGACAAGCATGCCAAGGGATATCCATGTCCTTCTTCTTGCCCATTGCATTCTGTAAATTTGAGATGATGAAGGTAAACTGCCACTGGAGTCTGACCTGAAACTTTGGTCAGTAATCTCCTGGAGTGTGTGGTAAGAAAGTTTGATTTGCAACAAAGATAGTTTTGTAAGTAGGTGGTAATAAGCATTTATCTCTATTTTCCAGTAATTATTTTTTATTTTTATGCCTCAGTACTTGTAAGCCACGTCTACACGTGCAGCCTACTTCGAAGTAGCGGCTCCAACTTCAAAATAGCGCCCGTCACGGCTACACGTGTTGGGCGCTATTTCGAAGTTAACATCAACGTTAGGCGGCGAGACGTCGAAGTCGCTAACCCCATGAGGGGATGGGAATAGCGCCCTACTTCGACGTTCAACGTCGAAGTAGGGAACGTGTAGTCGTTGCGCGTCCCGCAACATCGAAATAGCGGGGTCCTCCATGGCGGCCATCAGCTGAGGGGTTGAGAGACACTCTCTCCAGCCCCTGAGCTCGATGGTGGCCACGTGCAGCGGCCCCTTAAAGCTCCCCGCCCCCTGCCTTCCTGTGCAGGAAGCTGAGAGAACGTGCAGGCGGCAGCCCAGACACGTGGCCAGCCTGCACGTCCCTCAGCAGCCCCACACACACCCCAACGCTGCAATGGCCACCCGCCAGCCCCCCAAGCACCCCCAGGGGACCCCCCCAAGGGGAGCCAGGGCTCACAGCCCAGCAGCCAGGCGGGGAAGCGGCAGCGGGGCCCCTCCTGGACGGAGGCCGAGCTGCGGGACCTTCTGGGGCTCTGGAGTGAGGAGGAGGTGCTCCAGGTAATGGGGAGCAAGAGGCGGAACGCGGATGCGTTCGCTCGGCTGGCCGACGGCCTGGCCGCCCGGGGTCACCCTGCCCGCACTCCGGATCATGTCCGGAGTAAAGTGAAGGAGCTGCAGCAGGGTTACGCCCGGGCCCGGGATGCGGCCGGCCGATCTGGGGCCGCCCACGTCACTTGCCCCTTTTACAGGGAGCTCAGGGACATCCTGGGCCCCCGGCACACCTCCTCCCATCCGGCCACACTTGATACCTTGGCCGACGAGTCCCAGCAGGCCCCGGAGGTGGAGTCCGCCCCAGAGGCAAGCCCCGCACCGCAGGGGCCCCCCCAGGAGCCCACCGCCGGGGCACCGGAGGAGGAGGAGGAGGAGGGGGAGTCCTCCTCCAGCGACGCCAGCCTGAGGATCGTCCTGCCATCCAGGAGCTCCAGCCGGGCGTCTGCCCCCCGGGTGTCCCCCGACTGTGGGAGTGGACCATCAGGTATGTACCCCCCCGGTGCACACCCCCGGGGTTGAGGGGCGGGGGTAATAGATATGACCAGGGCCCTCCACATGCCCAGATGACCATGGCCCCAAGGACAGCAGTGCCATGTGCCTCAGAAGAGTGCATCAGCCCCTGTCCCGCCCCCAGCATGACAGTGCCATGACCCATCCCCAGGGCTGAGGGGAGCGGAACCTCTAGGGTCCCCTGGGGGGAGGGGGTGGGACACCCAGCAGCAGCATGTGATGGAGTGGGGGAAGTGCAAATGCGAGACTCAGGCTACATATGAGAAACAAGCAGAATAGGTCCCAGTGGCTAAGGATGATCTTGGGGCTACAACTGGCAGGTTACACCCCTGCCCTGAACAAAGAGGAGGGAGGAGCTGAGCTGGGTTTGAATCGGGGGCGGCAGTTAGAGGCTAGGGGAAGGGTGAGCTAGAAGGCAGCCAGCCTGAGGAGGGGGAAAGCTACACCCCAGAGGGGCACCCCTCGGGGTCTTCTCCCCAGGACGGGTTGGAAGGACCGTCTCTGACTGCTGTACTGTTGCATCTGTGAGAAACTGGGCATCTGTTGCCTAATAAACCTCCTGTCGTACCTGCTAAGTTGAGAGTGACTCCTGCCAGCGGACGGGGTGCAGTGCAGGGGGACCCCTGAACCCCATCACAGCAGCATCTCCCGGGGACGGGGTTGGGGAACCTGCAGCAGAGGGGTGGGGGGACAAGGGCCACGGCTCGGGGCCCACACAAACGGCTGTCTCCACTCTTCTTCCCCCCCTCCTGTGTTCCGCAGCTGCACCATTGGAAGGAACGGAGAGCACCAGCGAGGTGTCCATGGTCCCGGACAGCCCCCCGGGGCCATCACTCCAGGCCAGCCCCTCGGCGGAGGACCGACCAGCCCCATGGTGGAGAAGACGGCAGACCCAGCACCAGCAGCCGACGGCGACGGCGACAGACCCCCAGCTGCTTGCCCTCCACCATCGGCAGCTGGAGGTCACCGAGCAGCGGCTGCGGGTGGAGGAGCGCCTCCTCCAGCTGCAGGAGCGGGCGCTGGCCTGGCGCCAGGAGGCATGGGGGGCCTTCATGCGGACCTTTGATCGTATCGCCAACTACCTGGCCCCCCATGCTGCGCCGGCCGCCGCTGCGCCCGCCCTGCCTGCTCCACCCGCTGCTCCAGCCGCTGCGCCGTCCGCCGTCGCACCGCCACCTGCCACCGAGGGCCCTTCCGCTGAGGGAGACCTGGGGCCAGCTGACACCCACCAGCCGTATCTCCCGGTCCGCCCGGCCCCCAGCCAGCCCCGGCCAGGGCTGAGGCCGAGGTGGGGATCCCGGCCGCCCACCCCCAGCGCTGGACATTAGGGGGTGTGGGGCCCAGGACGTGGCCCCCCCTCTTTGTATATATCCCCCTCACCTATGTTTTGTAAATAGTTTGTATTAGACCCCCGTTCTGTTATGTTATGATGATACCTGCCCCCCCATGTAAATAGTTCTCCCCTTCCTTGTCTTCCCCTTTTTTTTCCGTTCATCTTATAATACGTATATATATAATATTTATTTTGGTTGTACATAGTTATAATATAAGAAGAAAAGTTCAAGATACATATTCTGGTTTCATGACAAACGTCTGTTTTTATTTACAAGAAAGGTGGGGGGGTGCTCTTGGGTGCTCTGTGGTGTGGGCGTAGGGGCAGGGAGTGTTGTGGAGGATGTGGGGGCAGTGGGGGGCCTGCCAGCATTCACCCAGTGGCCTCTTCGAACTGGGCCCGCAGGGCCTCCCGGACCCGGGTCCCTTCGGGGTCCACCTGGTGACTGGAGGCAGCGGGTGGCTGCACATCGGCCCTGCCGGCCTCCACAGCCCAGCCCTGAAAGAAGGCCTCCCCTTTGCTCTCCATGAGGTTGTGGAGGGCGCTGCACGCACCCACAATCTGGGGGATGTTGGTGGGGCCCGCATCAAGGCGGGTGAGGAGACACCTCCAGCACCCTTTGAGGCGGCCAAATGTGCGCTCCACCACCTGGTGTGCGTGGTTCAGGAGCAGGTTGAAGCGCTCCTGGCTAGCTGACAGATGGCCCGTGTAAGGGTGCATGAGCCAGGGCCGGAGAGGGTATGCCGCATCTGCGATGATGCAGAGGGGCATGGTGGTGTCCCCCACAGGGATCTCCCGCTGGGAGATGTAGGTCCCCGCCTCCAGCCGGCGACACAGGCCCAAGTTCCGGAATACCCGGGTGTCGTGGGTGCTGCCAGGCCAGCCCACATAAATGTCCAGGAAACGGCCCCGGCTGTCCACCAAGGCCTGGAGGACCACTGAGTGGTAGCCCTTCCTGTTTAAGTAGTGTCCTCCACTGTGTTCCGGGGTGCGGATGGGGATGTGAGTCCCATCCAGAGCCCCGAAGCAATTGGGGAAGCCCCGGGTGGCAAAGCCCGCGATGGCGGCATCCAGGTCCCCAAGCCTCACGAGCCTGCGGAGGAGCAGGGCATTGATGGTGCGGACGACCTGCAGGGGAAGCACATGGGAGAGCACCAATAAGGGGTGTGCAGGGTGTGTGTGGCCCTCCCCTGCCAGGGCTCCCCTCCCGCCTCTCCTCTGCCAGGGCCTCCCTCCCCTCCCCTCCCCTGCCAGGGCTGCCTCTCCCCCCTGCCCCCATGGGTCCTCTTACCTCCATGAGGACAGCCCCGACGGTGGCCTTGCCAACGCCAAACTGCTGGCCCACGGATCGGGAGCTGTCTGGAGTGGCCAGCTTCCAGAGAGCAATGCCGACCTGTTTCTCGACACTGAGGGCACGCCGCATGGCGGTGTCCTGGTGCCTGAATGCGGGGGTGAGCCACTGGCATAGTTCCAGAAATGTCTGCCGGCTCATGCGAAAGTTCCTGAGCCGGAGGTCGTCGTCCCACTCTCCGAGCACCAGCCACTCCCACCAGTCGGTGCTCGTGGGGTAGCTCCACAGCCGGTGGCGTGTGAGGCCGGGGGGGCAGGGTGCTGCAGGGTTGGGGGTTGCGTCCTCCTCCCCTGCGGGCAGCTCCTCCTCTGTGGCAAGGAGGTTCTCAGCTTCCTCCTGCATGGCATGGAGCAGGGCGAGCACTGCTCCTGCAGGGGCGGCTGGGTGGACCTCTGGCTGCTGCTGCTGCTGCTGCTGCTGCTGCTGCTGGGGGTCCATGCCTGCATCGCTCGAGGTGTGCGTGCCTATGGCTCTGCAGACCACATGCTGTGCAGGCTGCACGTGTCTGGGAGGGGCTCTTTAAGGGAGCGGCTAGCTGTTGCCCCGGAAGCGCTAGTCCGCCCTGTAACCCTGTCTGCAGCTGTTCCTGGCACCCTTATTTCGATGTGTGCTACTTTGGCGTGTAGATGTTCCCTCGCAGAGCCTATTTCGATGTGGTGCTGCCCAACATCAACGTTGAATGTCGACGTTGCCAGCCCTGGACGACGTGTAGACGTTATTCATCGAAATAGGCTATTTCAATGTCGCTACATCGAAATAGGCTACTTCGATGTAGCGTTCACGTGTAGACGTAGACGTACTCACTCAAAATCTCTCATTCTGTGTAGTAAATTTGCTTTTTTCTTTTAATCACATACAGTGTGTTTAAGTAACTCAATTTAATGTAATAAGATGGCATATGTTCCCTTAAGGGAACAACAGACAACATATTTATACTGTTCATCAGAGGGATGGGCAGAACAGAATTGTGATGGGCGTCCCTGGAATGTAAACTGAACTGTGGGACCACAGAGCCACTTAGACCACTAACCTGGGCTGTCTCTAATGCTGTGGTACTGGTGCCAAGCTACAAACCCCCAATAGGCGCTGTTTCACGTCATCTTTACATATGCTTAGAAAATGTTTCTGAACAACCCAGTCAAACATTTCTTCAAAGCTTGGATCCCTTTTGCCCCTCACCCATTTTTCCATCAGATCTTTCTTCTTGTTCATATGTTCTCCATTATTCATATCAGCAGCTTTTGTAAAAATCCTACATTTCACCCTATATGTTTCAAGGGCAATCTAGAAACATTTAAGAACTGTTTATTTGAATTTACAATGATATAAAAGCATGCTGAACTGGTATTTTGTTGAATATATTCAGAGCTTTACCAGTTAATTTTGCAACCAAAATAGGATTCCTTTGTCCTCCGGAATCTTACAAATCACTCGCTGTCTTTCAAAACAATTGAAATATTCAGCAACCTCATCTGTCTCTTTGAATGCAGAACACACATTGTTCACACTTGTGAACTTTGGGGCCATGTCTACACTAGCAAGTTCTTTTGGAAAATCAGGCCATTTTTCAATAGAACACTTGGAGCATCCACACACAAAATGCACTTTTTTTATCTGAAATCAAAACAATGCAGCTCTTCTTCTAGAAGCCGTCTTCCGCTCACAGATCAGCAAGAGCGCCTCCTTTTGAAAACTTCTTTTGGAAAAAACTGTGTGTAGACACTTTATAAGCCTTTTTTTTTTTTTTTGAAAAAGCAATCTCCTCAAGGTGACAGATTTTTTTCAATCCCTGACCCATTCTTTCATGTATAGCCCCTACCTTAGCGCTCTACAATGCATCATCAGTGATCTGCAACCCATCCTAGACAACGATCCTTCACTCTCACAGACCTTGGTAGGCAGGCCTGTCCTCACCTACAGACAGCCTGCCAACCTTAAACAAATTCTCACCAGCTACAGTGGATCACAACACAGTAACTCTAAACCTGGAACCAATCCCTGCAACAAACCTCGCTGCCAACTCTGTTCACATATCTACACCACTGATATCATCACAGGACCTAACATCAACCATGCCATCTGGGGCTCCTTTACCTGCACGTCTACTAATATAAGATTTGCCATCATGTGCCAGCAATGCCCCACTATAATTTACATTGGCCAAACTGGACAGTCTCTATGTCTCTAAGTAAAAGAATTAGTAGTAGGCATCCTTCAGTCTGCATAGACTATGGATCGCTCCCTTTATAGTTTCAATTGAGGACTTCATTTACAGCATCTACTGTGACTATGAAGACCCACACGAGAGTGACAGTACTTGCTGCATCTCTTGCAGATGTGGTGGGGGTCTGGCAAATCCTTAGTGTGCTTTCTGTGCAGTCACTTATGCTCTGCTAGCTGTCTGATCCTCATCTCGCCCTTCTGAAGGCCTTTGTGTAACCCCTGCCTCCATCTGCTGCGGTCGTTTGCTAGTTCTTCCCAGTTGTCCAGCTCGATGTCTACCTCTCTGAGATCCCTCTTGCAGACATCTTTGTAGCACAACTGGGGGTGTCCGGGAGGTCTTTTGCCAGAGGCTAGCTCACCATACAGGATGTCTTTTGGAATCCTTCCATCAGTCATCCTGTGGACGTGGCCAAGCCAGCGGAGCCGACGCTGCCTGAGGAGGGTGTGCATGGTTGGGATTCCAGCTTGTTCAAGGACAGTGGTGTTGGTCACTCTGTCCTTTCATGATATTCCAAGGATGCGCCTTAGGCAGTGCAAGTGGAAGACATTCAGCCTCTTTTCCTGGCGGGCATACAGGGTCCAAGTCTCGCTGCCATAAAGGAGGGTGCTGAGGATGCAGGCTCTGTAGACTTGTATTTTGGTGTGAGTGTACAGCTTGTTGTTTTTCCACACTCTCTTGCTGAGTCTGGACAGAGTTGTGGCCGCTTTTCCGATCCTCCTATTTAGCTCAGTGTCCAATGACAGGGTGTCAGTGATGGTGGACCTGAGGTACACGAACTCATGTACGACCTCTAACGTATAGTTGTCAGTGCTGATTGATGGGGATTCAGCAACATCCTCACCGAGTACATTTGTCTTCTTTAGGCTGATGGTAAGCCCAAAGTCCTTGCACACTTTGGAGAACTGATCCAGCAGTTTTTGAAGTTTTTGGCATTAGGACCCACAAGATGGCACCTCTGAAATCCAAATCTGGTGAAGTCATCGCTGACAAAGCCAAACAGATGGAGCGCTGGGTTGAGCACTACTCCGAGCTGCACTCACGTGAGAACGTTATGGTTGACGCAGCCCTCGATGCTGTCGAGCTCCTACCAGTAATGGACGAACTGGATCAAGAACCGAATGTGGATGAACTGAAGAGAGCCATCGACAGCATTGCAGCAGGAAAGGCCCCTGGCCAGGATGGTATACCACCCGAGGTAATCAAGTGTTCCGCGGACACACTCCTGGAACCCCTACATGAGCTACTGTGCCTGTGCTGGAAAGAAGGTGAGCTTCCACAGGATATGCACAACGGTAACATTGTAACGTTGTATAAGAACAAAGGAGACAGAAGTGACTGCAACAACTACCATGGAATCTCCCTCCTAAGCATCACTGGTAAACTGTTTGCTCACGTCATCCTTGGCAGACTCCAGAAGATTGCTGAGAGGGTGTAACCCGAATCGCAGTGCGGATTCCATGCAGAGAGGTCTACTGTTGATATGGTCTTCTCTCTAAGGCAGCTGCAGGAGAAGTGCAGGGAGCAGAGGAAGCCACTCTACATAGCCTTCATCGATTTGACCAAGGCCTTTGACTTGGTCAGCGGGGATGGTCTGTTCAAACTGCCCCACAAGATAGGCTGTCCTCCACAGTTACTCAAGATGATCCAGTCGCTCCACGAAGACATGAGAGGAACCATCCAGTATGACGGCGCATTATCAGATGCTTTCAGAATCAGGAGCGGCGTCAAACAAGGATGCGTGCTTGCTATGACATTGTTCGGGATCTTCTTCACACTCCTCCTGAGGCATGCCTTTGGATCTTCAACAGAGGGCATCTTTTTGCACACAAGATCTGAGGGGAAACTGTTTAACCTTGCAAGGCTGAAAGCTAAGTCTAAGGTGCGGGAAGTCCTCATCAGAGACATGCTGTTCGCAGACGATGCTGCTGTAGTGTCTCACACAGAAATAAAAGAATAAATGGACATAAATGAAACATCAGGGACAGTAATGTACAGAAATCTGTGGCAGAGCACTTCAATCTCCCTGGACACACAGTGGCAGATTTAAGGGTGACAGTCCTATAAAAAAGAAATTTTGAAAATCAAATGGAGAGAGAAATCTCTGAGCTGCAATTCTTTTGCAAATTTGACTCCATGAACCAAGAATTAAACAGAGACTGGGAGTGGCTGGCCCCTTACAAAAGCAGCTTCTCTGCCCTGGGTGTTAACATCTCCCCATTAGACTCTGACAATGAGTTGCATCCCCCTGTCTGATTTGACTTGTTTTTTCCTCTTTTGATACATACTACTGATAATGGACCATTTCCACCTTGCTGAACAGACCTTGTCAGCTCTGGCCCTCCCTTTTACTGGGACCCCACTCTTTAAATACCCCTCTGGAACCCCAACCCCCCCACTCATGCATCTGACAAAGTGGATTTTTGCCCATAAAAGCTTATGCTTCAAAATATCTGTTAGTCTCTAAGGTGCCACAGGACTTCTTGTTGTTCTTGAAGACACAGAGTAACATGGCTACCTGTCTGATACTTATCACTGTGTGAGAGGTTGTGATTCTGCTTTTCTAGCAAGTCCAACTGGCGTCATCCCTCTTCTCCCTCTCCTCCGCTCTGCTGGCTTGAAGTTCTAGGGCTCACTGAGATGCTAACCTGGTCTTCAGTTTCTTTCTCTTTTAACTCTTTTACCTCTAGGTTCTATACTTTCAAGATTCACTGATTTTCTCTCTCTCTCCCTGCCCCTTGCAATCTGTAAAGCCCCAACTTGGCAACAGCAGGACTTTCACTAGTCTTTCTGCCTTTTCTGTCCTTAGTCTCCTTCCCCAATCTAAGCAAACAGAAAACCTTCTCTTTGACTGTTCTCAGTCTCCTCCCTTAAAATCTCTGCACTAGTGTATGACATGCAAATCTCACTCAGAACAAGCTGTGATTTTCACCAGACTCATTGAACCACTGTGATGAGAGCACGCCCAGAGCATAGCCTGGACTTTGGGACTGCTGAAGCCCCATTTCCCAACAGTCTCAGGTCCCTTTCACATTGAGATGCTGATGGCAAACTATCACCCTTCTCTAGTTCAAAGTCTTTGCCCCCCAGGTGTTCAGCTGCAGGAAAGAGAGAAAAAGCCGAATGATCATGTCATGCCCCTTGTTTGTAGCGTCTTCCCGCTTTCTGGAAAGATCTTTGCCTTGACATGGGAATCAGGCAGTCTCTGGGCTGGCTGCCTGAATTCCTCTAATGGCTAACAGCACTGTCTGGCTACCCCATTGTTATACCTGAAAGGCTACTTGTGTGTGTTCCCATCCTCACACACCTAATAGCTGCATCTACCTGAGCTGCCACAATGCCTCATGGGAGTTATAGGTTTAGGTCCATGATGGTCCCTTTTTTCCCCCTATAACTTCACATCCTGATTGAACTGTATCTTCCAGGATCACAGCTGTCCCATCCATAGGATGAGGGAAGGTAACTACCCCAAGCCCCACACTTTTTGGAGCCCCACAGCAGCTGTCCCAATCATCTTATGGACAGGAATGAAGGGAAGATACCTGGAGCCCTGGGCCAGCTGCAGTGGAGGCAGCAGGGGTTGCCACCCCTTCCCCTCACTCACCAGATGGGCAGATAGAGCTCGTCAGGTGGCAGTAGCTCGGCAGCCTGCTCCACTCAGCTGTGCCCTTCCGGGGCTGCAGCTCCCAGCTTCTCCACAGTGGCAGGAAGTGGAGCACCTCAGCACCAGGGCCCTCTGCTTCCTGCCGCTGCAGAGCCAAACACAGTAGTGAGCCAGGAGGGCTCTGCACTGGCACAGGTAACCTGCATGGTGAGAGGGGGATGATCCCCTGGGCAGCATAGCTCTTCAGGGACAAGGTGTGGAGCAGGGGAAGGGCCAGGGCCTGCAGCATTGCAGGTGGGGTTGCCCAAGGCTCCATGCCTGGGGCACTGGAAGAGCCCTGCCAAAAATATATTACCGCACCTCAGCTGTACAGGGAGCCTTTTTATTTCACAGAAATGGTTTAGTATTTCAGCATTTTTGTCCCAGCCCAATTTGGGAAAAACTATTGGAACATTCTGTGGCACAGAAGTTTAGTATTTCAACCAGCTCGAAAAAATGTATACTAAAAAGTGTGGAAGGTGTGAATAATACATCTTTTCTTTCCCCAGAGTGATGTTATATGTGCAAGAATGCATCAGATCTACTATGCAAAAAAGGGTATTGCACTGTGATGACAAATAATTAAACAGCATCAAAAAGATTTCATTCCTGGTACCAGTTCAGTACTGCAAAGAAATAGCCATTAAGTGCCTCCTCCTACGCTTAACATGAAATGAACATAGGAGAAAACAGGCCTGGCAATTACCTCTAGGTCACCCTGCAGAAGTGGTGACATTTCCCATAGACACAGACAATTGTTATCCACAAAGTGGAATTGTTAAATTGAATACACAACAGGTATTTACAACATACCTCGCATGTCAAGTTTTCAAAGTGTAAATAGAACAAATCAATGACAATAAAATTATTTTATATTTTGTTCCCTGGCCCAAAAACAGAAGAGAAAGGGGAACATTTAGGAGCCTAAGTTCCAGCAATGTTTGAAAATGTTGTTCTTCAATAAACTGCATCAAGAGGTGTAAAAACCAAGAGGGAAAAAGGGGTTTGTGGGCTAACAGAGAGAGTATTAAACACAGCTCTCAGCAAACTGTCCCATTACAAAGAACATGTTTGGAGTAAACAGGTTATAAAGAGGTTTTCAACATAGGAAGATGGACTCAGACAGAAAACAGAAAACAAACTCCATGCCTTCAAGCCAGCACTGAAAAAGCCTACAGACCTAAGGCATCATTCTATCCCAAATTAACAGCTGAAGCTTCATCTTCAGAATGGTCTGTTGCGCCTAGGTAACCCAATGCTTGTTATTTTTAGGTTACATAATACTGATATGAGGCTGTACTGTCTGTGAAGTGCTTGTCTAGATAAGGAGTAAGTGCTTGGCAAGATACCGTATAAATCACACTAGCAGGTCACTAACCAGTAAGTCAGCGTGCACTACAATTTTCCCTGCATATTAAAAGAATAAAACAGGAAGGCTATTGATTTATTCACCTCTCTTTTCTGGCATATGTAACCAAAGCAATCCGATAAACCAGCACTTCTCAAAATATGGCCCGGGACCCCAAAATGGATTGCAACCCTTTTTAATAGAGTCACCGGGCCTGGGCCTGGAACTGAAGCTGGCGTCCTTCCACATAGGGCCAAGCTCACCTGCTCAGGACCAAACCCCAAACCCCTCCAATCAGGGTGGCAGGCCTTAGATTACAGGTCCCCTAACTGGGGCTGAAGACCTTGGGCTTTGGCCCCTCTGCCTGGGGCAGTGGTGGGCTCAGGCTTTGCTCCCCTTCCTGGGATCACATAGTAATTTTTGTTGTCTGAAAGGGGGTCACATTGCAAAGAAGTTTGAGACCCCCTGGTATAAACTCAGCCTAAATGGCAGCACACACACACACAACAGCACCAGATGTGGATGGGCTCGCTCACAAGAGTTGGAGACCAAAGCAGTCCTAACACACACCCACATTGCTGCTGGAGACGTCTGCAGCAACTGTAAATGAACAGGAGTGAGCAGCGGCACCTCAGATCTCTGAGGTCTGATGAACAAAGGCTACTAAATACCAGCTCTGCTCTCCTGAAGATGGCTCATTAAACTATGAAGCAGCTGATTTATGAATCCATTTAAAACCCAACATGATTATTAAAATACCAGCTACTCAGTAAACTACATAGTTTTTAGCAAGGTGCTCAAATGGGCAGAGCATGAGCTATTGGCTGGGGGAGGCTAGGCCTTTACCCTGCCCCTTCCACCCTTGGGCACACACATATCCCAGAACTCTGAGTGCCCCCTCCCCACATTGTGGCCACTTTAACCTTGCCCCAAGCTGGCTAGCAAAGAGATTGCCATTGCTTGTTCCAAACAGAGATTTCCAAAGTGCATAAATGCCCCACTGCACTCAGTGGAGGTGGATGTGCAGTCAGTGGTACAATCATAAGCATGGATTGTCTCGATGGAAGAACCAGCTACAAGCCAGTGATCCTCCATCTTCAGCCAGCTCCTCCTTGACACCTCTGCTATCTAGCACCTTCAGCCCCACCCCAATGCTGGAGCACTAAGAGCGAAAGCCTCCCTCCTCCACCAGGCCCACAACTCCAGCTGCATCGTAGAAGCAGAGGCCTGGGGCAAAGGACATGTAGGGCCATGCCTTAGAGGAGCCTTCCCCAGACTCCAAGTGCTGCCTCTTGGTATTCAAGTGATTCAGAAGAATTATGCCATGTGTGATCAATAGCATATGCACCACAAACAGTTCTGATATTTGTAAACTACCAAATCTGGTTAGCAAACATACATAAAGCTAAAATTAGTTGGACAATTTATTAAATAAGTAAAATACAACAGTCATCCAGCTTTTGCTTTAAGGAATATTATTTATCCTCAGTGCAGCCTGAGAAAATCTGCTCTGTGCCACAGCCCATGCTGAGCTACCAAACTCTTTCAAAGAGGAAAAAAGGAAGAGAATTTAAAAAAAAAAACAATCCCCATCTTCCTAAATAAACTGAGACTCAGCAACTGGAGCTGTGTCTGTCTGAGCAGCTGTTGAAACAGCCTCCACTTCTCCCTATTATTCTGTTGCTCAGTGAATGCCTTCCTGCTATTATAAATGCTGGAACTAGTACAGCGTGTTCTGCAGAGCCATGGAACAGAGCCACATAGGGACCTTGTCTGGTGAGGCGGAACCAGAAGGATATCTTACCACTGTACTCGGGAACAAATTTTGACCTCAGTGGGAACTGCATGAATGAGTTTTTTGACCCCAAGGGTCGTGTACTTAAGGGCCCATTTTTCAAAAAGCAGCGTTCACTTGCTTTCTGTTACCTTTTCTCTCCACCTCTTCTCCACTATATCAAAACTTCACATTACTCTCCATTCTCCAGCCATTTCAAGAGAACCGCTGAAGGGAGCCAGAGCCATAACAGCATTAGGTCCACCCTTTATGGAAATATATTATTTACCTGCAAGCTTTTAGACCAATTTTCAGCCTGCCCAAAAAGCAACTGGTAGCTGTGCCTGGACTTACCCTGGAAGGATGAATTTAAAAGAAAGAGACAATTACACCACTGCACCTTTATATGGAACAAGGGCATTTACTAGACCTGTAGGAAGCAAAGGGGCAAGTGACATTTTCTTTTATTACATTTGCCCATTTTTTTGCATTTACAAAATTGGACAGGAAAAGCAAATGATAGTTTGGCTGGTAGCAGTTGCCAGTTCACAACATTTTACAAGTGTTCATAGGGAAAACTGATTTATTTTTGCTAATAATAATTCCAATTTAACACAAACTGTTGTGAAATTTGGACAGATTTAAAGCCTATAGTTCTGTTTATACCAAAGGCACATCCATAGCAACCCATTAGAAACTTAGCCTATGTAGACACTTTAGGTCAGGATAAATTATTTCACTCAGGGTGTTAACAAGCCACCATCCTGAGCGACATAATTTATGCCTATCTAAGAGCAAATGTGGACCAGTCCCATGGATGGTGGGAGGCAAAGTGGGCAAATACCCCGGCGCTCAGTGATTCAAAAGGGCCTGGGGCTCCCAGCCACCAGTGCTACTATTGTGGCCATAGTTGGGGACCTGAGCCCAACAGTTCTGTCAGCCCCCCCTTGTGTGGCCAGAGCTAGATCAGTAAGAGAGCTTCTCCCACTGACACACGCTGGTTAAGTTAGTGCCTCTTATATCACTCAGGGTGGTAGATTCTTCACACCACTGAGCAACACAAGCTACACTGGCATAAATGTTAGCATGGACATGAACTCTGCATTTCAATCAGTAAGTGAACCTTACGTATGTATACACCCTTCTTGCCATGCAGGCCCACACAGCAAGAAGAAATAAGTCATGTCAGAAGGCATGTGCAGCCTGCCACTCATTCCCTACCAGATGGGATATTTTCAGTAACAGAATTTAGCCACCATTACCCCCCACTTTAACCCGCCCAGAAAACTGAACCAGTTTCAGTTAAAGAGTATTCACCACGCCCCTTCCAAGGACCTCCTGAACAGCCCAGAAAAGAGCTCTCATCAGATGTCACTGATATTCAGCATTCAAGCAATCTCGTCCAACCCCAGAAGATAACAAAGACCCAAGATGAGGAAAGGAAGTATGAATGGAGTTACCTGGAGGATTGAGGTAATGCAGTCCCAAATATGACCAAAGACTCTCAAGACAGGTTAGCTGGTTCACATAACTTGAATGAACTAGCTAGCATCATTCACACTTAGACTGTAATTTTTCCACTTAAAATTGATAAAATATTTCCCATCTGCTAATGCTAGTTATTTTTCAGAGTCACAAAAGAGGGAGATAAAATAGTTGTGAAAATCATCAAGTTTATCCCTCTCTAGTGCAGGATATTATCTACTGATAGAAGATGGAAGAGACAGTAAGTTGGAGAAGTTTAATCTAGATAAAGAAGGGGGTAGTAATTAAAAAACTCCACAAAGATTCTGTGCAAATGAAAGGATCTGTTGAGACAGTGAGGTGAAGAACCCAGAACAAGTTGCAGCACAGCATAGCACTTCTCACTTAAGGCTCAATCAGATGGTGAAAATGAAAACTGATGTTTTTTCCTTCAGCTGTTTCACAAGGCCATGATTTGCTCTTTGACTTTCTAACTCTCACACCTTTCCTCCCACCCCACCCCACCCCACCATCACCATGTACAAATTGTGTCCAAAATATAGAACATTGAGGGAGTGAGTGACAGAGAATAGTTCATCCGTTTCAACAAGAGATCTATGAAAAATAAAGATGGTCCAAAAACCCCAAACACCTGAAGTCTGATGGCATATGATAAGTTTTAGAGATCTGTGTTAGATGCATCTCTAGAAAAAGAGATTAGTTGTTTAAATCTCGAGTAAAACAATACTTATTAGAGCTCAGTAAGAGAGTGAAAGGAACGCCTGGCAATGCAGGGGCTAAACAGAGCCTGTTTGCCCAATTAGCCCCACCCCCTTTCACCGGCAGCCAGTGACAGGCCTGGAGGCTGGATAAAAGGAGGGAAGCCAGCCCAGTTCAGGGCTGACCAGACAAGAGGCAGGAGCTGTCTCTGACACCCACATTGTCTGATCCAGAGATGCCCTTGAGTAGGCCACTGTAGGGGACAGCCTCCAAATCCTCCCCCAGGTGCAAGGGAGGAAGAGTCCTAAGGAAACCCTCTCTCACTAAGGAAGGGAAAATTAGACTTTTGGGATATTGTGAGGAGTAAAGGGACTTTGAAGTAGCGTGGGCACTTCGAAGTACCCATGGCTGACCCATGGCTACACTCAAGCTGGCACTTAGAAATTTCACACTTCGGAGTTGCCACAGGGGAGATTTAGCCTGATGAAGTGCTGCATATGCACCATAGCACTTCATTACTAATTTCCCAACACCCTAACACCATGCCCCCTTTGATGTTGGGGGCTAGTCTAGACACAGCCCTAGAGAAGATAAACGGCCCTCAGGAAAATAGTGAATTCAACCCTTACAATCAACAAAAATATATGTGCTAACTTGCTTATTTCAAGATACATAGAGTAGGTTTACTAATTTCTCATAGTCCCCACTCTGTTACTTAATTTGCTCCGATTTGTTTAAAAAAATATTATGGAACTTTGTCCTACATATTAAGTAGTGACTTGAATTTAGTATTTTTATGAAGCTGTAAAACATCATGGCTATGTCTACACTAGCACACTACATCAAAGTAGCCTATTTCAACGTAAGAACATCAAAATTGACTACTTCGACGCGTATCGTCTACGCGTCCTCCAGGGCTGGTGCCATCCACGTTCAACGTCGAAGTAGCGACAGAGAACGTCGAAAGAAGTCACCCCAGAAGGAAATGCAGAGCGTCCACACACACACAAGTGCTACCTGTCGAAATAAGGGGCCAGCAAAGCCCCAAGCCGCTCCCTTAAAGGGCCCCTCCCAAACACACTCGGCCTGTACAGCACGAGATCCACAGAGCCAACAACCGGTTGCAGACCCTGTGCACGCAGCATGGATGCCCAGCTGCAGCAGCAGCAGCCAGAAGCCCTGGGCTAAGGGCTGCTGCACGTGGTGACCATAGAGTCCCTCAGGGGCTGGACAGAGCGTCTCTCAACCCCTCAGCGAATGGCTGCCATGGAGGACCCCGCTATTTTGAAGTAGTGGGACGCGGATCATCTACACACACCCTACTTCGACGCTGCATGTCGAAGTAGGGCGTTATTCCCATCTTCGGATGGGAATAGTGATTTCAACGTCTCGCCACCTAACATCGATTTCAATGTCGAAATAGCACGGCGCATGTAGACATGACGCGTGCTATTTTGACGTTGTGCCAGCTACTTCGAAGTAGCTGGCTAGTGGAGACACACCCCATATGTCCATGGTAGCCTTAATAATGCTATCACAGGCACATTAAAAGTTCCTGTGCTGTTAGTAATTACAATACCATTTATTATGTGATTACAAGATGGGATTTATGGTAGGTGGAAGTTTAATTACTTAAGCATCATAGGTTACCTGTCAAGTATTTCAAAGCAATTGTTTAATTGCATGAGAGTATCCCTCATCAAAATAATTTTACACATATAAAAAGTTATTAAAGGTTTAACTCTTCCCATGCAGCACATTCTCTTGTGTATTGGTTAGTGTGATACTGTATAAAGGTTTCATTGGCCACATTATTCACAAGAGGCAAAATCACAAGTAGCAAGTCATCCCAAACGAGTACCAGCAAATGCGTATACACAAACACCACAGTATATCACCACTCTGTTTCCTGAGTGGCAGCTGTGTTACAGCAAAACTACTTCACAGATATCCTAGAGTTTTAAAAATACTAGTTGGTCAATTTTACACATTTACCTGTCTGAAAAGCAAGGCGCCTTAGTTGCCTTCCATCTAACTTTCCACATCTCAGAAGGAGCCATATAAACCCCTGAAAATTAGCTAAAGTAGCTTGCTTCAACATAAAAACATCATGGCTAGAAGTATGTTTTGGGTCCCATTGGAAAGTGGGTGATGTCCCTCCCTCAGTAATATAATGCTGCTACTTCTTACCTTATACAGATGCACATTAAATATAACTCAGTAATGTACACAGTACTGTATTCTGAAGTTAACCTCACCTCATGGCAACAAACAACTACATGTCAGCTTGAGGCCACGTTACAACTCCTACACTAGTCCCACTTAGGTGGGTGCATAGTGAGTCAACAGATGTATCGCTTACTATACAGTACACAGGCACAGAAAATGGGAGGTCAGCAACCATTATTCCAGGCTAAAGGCTGGAACAGGGGCTGTCTTACAGTGCTGCAACTCACAGGCTAGGGAAAGAAGTCCCTTACCCTAAGCCTTCATGGATATGCCTACCTAGAAACCCACGACTCGGAGTAGGTTGTCAGTTTGGTCCTATAGGCACAGTAGTCACTCCTCTTCAGCACTGCTCAGTTAACTGAGAAAAAAAAGGTACAGAACTTTTTTTATGATACTCTACTCACTACAAAGATTGCCAGGAACAACCTTCAGTATCTAACAGGTTTGTTTTCTTTTTTACCAAAATATTAATGTAAAACTTTTAAACACTCCTGTTCTGTTCTTGGAGGGAGGCATACAACTGCTTATGCACACTGACTGCAAAAGTTAACCACTGCTATAATTCAGGTAAAGCACATGAGGAATATAAAGGGATATAAAGTTCAAAGCCAAGAATAAATGTTCCTTGGAAGTCTAGTGGTGCACATAAGCAAAGCAATTACTGTAAGATTAATATTGAATTGTAAAATCATAAAGCAGTACACCCAAGCAACTAAAATTGCAGAGCTAGGGTAAATTGCAGTATTTCTTTCTGTAAAGTTGCAGGTTTTCTTACTGTTGTCAGGTTTTTTCTTTTAAAAAGGTATATGTTGACTATGTAACCACACCAGACAAAACGGAAATGAACAAACAAAAGTTAATGCTTCAGTAATGTTATAGAGATAACAGAAAATGGAAACAATACAGTTCCTATACAATTATTACTTGGGCTGCAGTGAATACATGGAGTATTTTCTATTTTGGGGGGTTTTTATGATAAAATACATAGCTAAAGACGTTGTCTACCACGGTCAGAATGCACAATTTAGCACATTTCATGACATTTTCCTTTCAACATCCATTCCTCCATTATAATTGTGCTGCTTTAATTTTGTTTTTAGATTTCTGCTGCATTTAATTTCCTTGTGTTTTTTGAAAAAAATTAAGCATTTAGTTTGAGTGCGTCTTCCTATTGTGACTGCTGTCTTCCCCCTTCACTTGCAACCTGCTTTTTTTTTTTTTGATTCATCATGTCATGTGAAATTAGATCACAAATCTAAAATTACATCTACACAGGTGGACCCCTGCACAATTCATTTGGAGGGAAGGATTGTGGCCTTACACTGTAAACTCTTCTGGACAGGGACCTTGCACAAGTGGTCTCAATTAATTTTTGAAATTGACACCTCACTAAGACGAAGGGTGGAGGGGGTCAGACTTTTCAGTTAATTGAGGTAAGTAGGAAAGGAGAAGGAGTGTGTATCAGCCTTTGCTGTTGCTGTTGTTTGCTTCAGCCTGGTTTTATGTTAAGCTAGCTTCAAATAACAAGAGTACGTCAAAAATCCTCACCAGAATGTTTGCCATTGAGTATTTATGACTCTCCCTTTTATATCACAGGAAAATTTGGCAGTATCTCATACTCTGGAGATCAGTGATCACAGAGTTAAGGAAACTAACATGGTCACTTTGTTATGCTGCCTAAGTCCAACAAGTAATACAGCACATCCTTTAAAAGCTACAATACATGATACGTGAAAACATTAAAATGGAAGACTTTTACAACAATTTAGCTCTAATGACTGCCCTGTGGGGAGCCGGGGGGAGAGACTTTACTTTGATCTGCTCCCAGGTGCTTCCAGCATCAGTGCTTCATTCTTAAGCTCACATAGAAATCTATGTTAAGAAAACCGTTTGAAACGAGACGGCTGTCCTGAGATCCATATTCAGCTTAATAAACCACAACAGGTGTTATAATGTATCAGACTTGAATGGCTTTCTTGCTCTTTTCTGTGTAAGATAAACATATCCAAAAGAAGACTAGGAAAGCCTATTCAGGGAGATTTCACTACACCCCCAATGACAGGAAAACACTGATTTGCTTCCATTTGTCTCATCCACCTTCCATTTACTTCACAGTAAATGGTAATTTTCCCTGAGCCCTTCCTATCCAGTAACAATACCTAGCACTAGAATAGCAGATAGACCAGGAATTAATTGCAATGCAAATATCATAAAGCATGGTAAGTGTTTAACCTGTCTAAAGAACTGTAAGAAACCATATTTTTCATCTCTTCATTTCACTGAAAGACCAAGTTCATAGGGCCTGCTTTGGGCACAATATAGTACACACCTGAGACATGATTTTCCCAATCGGATGACATTCGGAAAGAGAATTCCTAAATTTTCTTTAAGTATTCAAAGGCTCAAACTAGTAATCAATGCATTATCTGCCTGTACCAAACATAACTTCAGTAGAACGACTCACATATTTGCACTCAAGCACATGATGAAGTGCTCATCTGAATCAGGGACTTACATCATTTTATAAGAAGATAAGAATGTCCATACTGGGTCAGACCAAAGGTCCATCCAGCCCAGTATCCTGTCTGCCGATAGTGGCGAGTGCCAGGTGCCCCAAGGGAAGTGAACCGAAGACAATGATCAAGCGATTTGTCTCCTGCCATCTGTCTCCAGCCTTTGACTAAAGGCTAGGGGCACCATACTTTACCCTTGGCTAATAGCCATTTATGGACCTAACCTCCAAAAATTTATCAAGCTCTTTTTTAAACTCTGTTAGAGTGCTAGCCTTCACAGCCTCCTCCGGCAAGGAGTTCCACAGGTTGACTGCGCACTGTGTGAAGAAAAATTTTCTTTTATTAGTTTTGAACCTACTACCCATTAATTTCATTTGGTGTCCTCTAGTTCTTATATTATGGGAACAAGTAAATAACTTTTCAATATTCACTTTCTCCACACCATTCATGATTTTATATACCTCTACCATATCGCCCCTCAGTCTCCTCTTTTCTAGACTGAAAAGTCCCAGTCTCTCCAGCCTCTCCTCATATGGGACCCTTTCCAAACCCTTAATCATTTTAGTTGCCCTTTTCTGAACTTTTTCTAATGCCAGTATATCTTTTTTGAGGTGAGGAGACCACATCTGCACGCAATACTCAAGATGTGAGCGTACCATAGTTTTATATAGGGGAAGTATGATATTCTTCGTCTTAATCTCTATCCCTTTTTTAATAATCCTACCTTCCTATTTGCTTTACTGACTGCCGCTGCACACTGCGTGGATGTTTTCAGAGAACTATCCACTATAATTCCAAGATCCCTTTCCTGATCTGTTGTATCTAAATTCGCCCCCATCACATTGTATGTATAATTGGGGTTATTTTTCCCAATGTGCATTACCTTACACTTACCCACATTACATTTCATTTGCCATTTTGCTGCCCAATCACTCAGTTTGCTGAGATCTTTTTGAAGTTCTTCACAGCCTGCTTTAGTTTTGACTATCCTGAACAGCTTGGTGTCATCTGCAAACTTTGCCACCTCACTGCTTACCCTTTCTCTAGATCATTGATGAACAAGTTGAACAGGATTGGTCCCAGGACTGACCCTTGGGGAACACCACTAGTTACCCCCCCTCCATTGTGAAAATTTACCATTTATTCCAACCCTTTTTTTCCTGTCTTTTAACCAGTTTCCAATCCATGAAAAGATCTTTCCTCCTATCCCATGACCACCTAATTTACATAAGAGCCTTTGGTGAGGGACCTTGTCAAAGGCTTTCTGGAAATCTAAGTATATTATGTCCACTGGATCCCCCCGTCTGCATGTTTGTTAACCCCTTCAAAGAACTCTAATAGATTAGTAAGACACGACTTCCCTTTACAGAAACCGTGCTGACTTTTGCCCAACAAATCATGTTCTTCTACGTGTCTGACAATTTTATTCTTTACTATTGTTTCTACTAATTTGCCTGGTACTGACGTTAGACTTACTGGTCTGTAATTGACAGGGTCTCCTCTAGAGCCCTTTTTAAATATTGGCGTTATATTAGCTGTCTTCCAGTCATTGGGTACCGAAGCTGATTTAAAGGATAGGTTACAAACCACCATTAATAGCTCTGCAATTTCACATTTTAGTTCTTTCAGAACCCTTGGGTGAATGCCATCTGGTCCTGGAGACTTGACAGCCAGATGACATCAAATGACATCCAGAACTGCAGAAAGCAGTGTATGAAAATTCAGGTAAAGCAAATGTATTGAAGAATGGACTCACTGGAATCTTCTGACCTTTGTTATCTAACTAAAATTATTCAGTGGGGTTATCTTGTGAAGTTAAGGGTGATGATGTAGTAAAATTGAAAAACACATCACTTACTTGCAGCATCTCTTTGTTGGATCAAATATAAGAACAAAAGAGAAAGTGCTTAGCATGGACAAACTAGAGAGGCATCTCAATTTGGACAGTGGGCGAGATAGCAAAAGCCCCACTGAATAATTTCTCAGACTTGGCTTGCTAGTAATCAAATTCCACATGTAATGAAATGCAATATTGTGTGAAAAGAGAGGTATTTTGACAACATTATTTCATTAATAGAGGAAGTGAACAAATTAACTCTGGTAGGACCACTTGTGCTCTCAGTTAAACTAGATGCCTACACACTTTTACTGAACTAAAGCTTAGATGGGCTGGATCCATAACTTTCAATTCATGCTGCTGATTTTCTTGATTTTCTTCACTACCAGTCTGAGATGAATGATTGGAACAGCCATTCACCATACAGAGAAATGTGAAAGAAAAAAAAATGAAATGTAAGCATACTTATAAAAGGTAATGCCCCAATACACTCTCTGAAGACAATATACACTGGTAATCACTTTCAGGAATCACTGCTTATAGTTATATTCTGGTTAGATGGTTCAAAAAACTAAAATTTCCAAAGGCCATTTTCTACTGTTTCTTATGCATTTGCTAATGCCTTAACTGGTTGCAATGATCAGTTAGGAAAAGGCAATTTCCTTCATTTCTTATGTTTACCACACCTTTTGGAGTGCCAATCAGCCTCAGGCAAGAATGTCATGGCTTGTGAAAATCTATATAAAATTTGACCCAAGTACTTGGTATTGTAATACCTAGAAGAATCTGTTCTGACTTTGCAATGGGGAAATTTTCATGTGTGTTTGTGTAATTGATTTAGAGTTCAGGGTGTTAAATCTCATCTTTACAGTGCAAATATTTGTAATAAAAATAATATACAGCAAGAACCGTTCTAGCTGAAATCAATATATTTGAAAATGTAGAAAAAACATCCCAAATATTCAGCAAATTTCAACTGGTAACCTATTGCTTAACAGTGCAACTAAAAATGTGCTTTATTGCAATTAATTCTTAATTCAAATTAATTTTTAGTTAATTACCTGAGTTACCTGCAATTAATCAACAGCCCTAAAGTATGATCATTTGTTTTTTGGTAGTCCCAGTTCAGTTCCCAGAAGGCCAAGATGACGGTCAGCACATTTGTTCTAAAAACTGCACATCCAGAGAAACACGTTAGGAAATATTAATTTTCAGTATGCGATAGGATCCAGAGATGAAAATACCAGGTGCAGAGATATCATTATGCTATTCAGTTACTATGATGGATTAGGAGGACTAAGGCATGGATATTCATCTGATGAAAATGTTCATATGTTTTTTGCACTCAATAGTGCTTTGATGGTTTACACCAGCTGAGGCTGTGCATCCTCTCAAACTTCACACAAGCTCCTTGTTTTCACATGACAGTATCTGTAGCTTATAATAAAGTCTATGCCTAATTAAAAATCTATCTGCTGTTTTTTCCCCCAAACTGACACCAGATATTTTCTTGCAACCAAATTAGCCCCATTCACCAACATCCTCATTATTGTCACTAAAGCAGAAAGCACAGACAAAAAATGATAAAAATCATCACACAAAAAAGTTAATCAATGTTCAGAGCTCAGCCAGCATCGGAAATGAATGCTGCTTAATCTTCACGGAATGCAATTCCCTCTGGCCCAACTTGTAAAGTGTACATTGTGGAGTTTCATATTCCTTGATCTGTTATTAGACTAAGTTAGGAAACTGTAAAACTAATGGCACAGTTAGCCGAACGTACAGGAACAGTGTCTGCTACAAATCACGTCGCTGCACCATGGGCCAGCTAATGGCTAACCATTTAAATGGTAATCTCCTTTTAATTGGCTGCACTGACCGCTATGTGTAACTAAGTGATTACAGTATGAAAAGTTCAGTCCATTAAATAAATAAACCTTGACATCTGCAACTGCAATGGCAAAAAAAAAAAAAAAAAAGACTGGGGTGGGGGAAGATTGCAGGGTTTCCCTTTTCTACTTGAATCTTCTCTCTAGTTGACTTCTCACTGGCTGCTACCATCCATTTCCTGGAGAGTGAAATTAACTCCTTTGCAGAGAGCATGTGCACAGCCTGTGTACCACTTAGGCTTTAAGTGATATTGAAAGTAGTGTGTGAGCTTTATACTGGCCTCTTCCCAGTGGGTGAGTTTCACCCCCCAATAAGATATATCAGTCCAGTGACCTGCTACTCAGTTTCAAGCTAAGATGGAAAAATCTCCACTGGTGTCACAAAGGTTGTAAAGCCAGCAGTTTTCACCTTGGAAATCTATTTAAAGTCTCACCCTGTAGTTGAAGTCTGAATCAGTATAATCAGGGTATTAATTCATTATATAGAGAGTAGCAATGGGTAGACTACACCTTCAAGCAGGGATGACATGGGGGGAGCAAAAATGGTCATGTGTCCTCCCAACTCTGTGGGGAAGAGGGGCCGTGGGACCAGCAACCTAGACAGCCACCCCGTCCAGGGGCAACTGCCCTGCCCCAGGCTTTGGGGGAACCCAGGGACATAGCAGGGGGGCCTGGTAATAGCTGTACTCTCCTGCAATTCCCAGCTGCATCATTTGGGAGGAGGGTCTTAGGGAAATGGGTGGAACTACCTCCTGCACTCGCCAGCGGCAGAAAACAGGGCAATGCAGCTGGAGGCGGGGGGAGGAGGGGTGCAGCAGGCTGGGGTTGCTGTGCTTCACTTCCTGCCACTGCCAGTGACCTCTAGGGAGTGACCCCTGCTGGTGGTGCCAGGCCCCCACTAGCTCTGAAGGCCACGTCACTCAGGGGAGGGGACAGGGAGGAAGAGACGGTGTGGGGGCAAGGAGGGGACAGAGCCGGGGGTTAGAAGAAGGGGTGGAGCTGTGGTGTCAGGGATTCTTTATCCCTAGGACATAATCGCCCCCGTGTGTCAGGGGAAACAAGCCTCTGGCACTGTAAAATCAATGCAGGTACATGGAAAATCTGAAGTCTCACAGGCTGCCATTTGGCAGCCCCCCCCCAACGGTCACTCTGAGGCAGTTGGTTTCCCCAGTAACCTGAACTCATGAATGATTCATGAAGCCAGGCTCAAAAGGGAGTCCTCCGATTGGCCGAAGGGGAAGGGTTTCCAGAACCTTCTCCCGAAAGGAGGACCTGGTTAAAAACCTCGGCACAGAATCATGAATATTATAATAAGCTCGTACATAATCATGAGGACTTTCTATAAATTCTGAGCTCTCAGCTCAGTCCCTGGGGTATTGAGACAAGGATTCTACAGACCCCGTATGGGAGAGCACTGGCTGAAAAGCATCCACTGATCCCAAGGCTAGCTCAGTAGAGAGCGAAGAGCTGATCTCACTGCGGCGTCTGCCCCTTAGGCGGCGCTGCCCAGAGCTGAACACTGCAGCACAGCTCGCCTCAGGGGCAGCTGAGCTGTGAAGCAGCGCCATCACTCAAGCGCCCCTCCAAACCCCAGCACCACGCTTGCTTCCAGGAGTGGCAAGTGGGCCTTCAGGCGTACTCACCGGGTGGCGAACTGGCCTGTGGCCTTAGCCACAGGTACTGCGTACCCGGTGAGGAAACCGGAGGCCCACCAACATCATCGCATCGATGCTGCTTCTCTGGCCACACCACCGCCTGCGCGCTGCTGGAACTGACATCCACCATCTGTGACTCACCGGACTGGACAACCTACCCGAATTAGACTACAACCGGATTGGACTACAACTGCCGTCAGGACACGTAACCTTTACTAGGCCCATGGCAGAAGCCCGGGCCTCATACACCAGCCTAGACACTCTTACATATCTCACTTAAAAGACATTTCAGTGGGCACCAGGACCCCTAGTAGGGGAGCAGAAGGTTGTGACTTCTGCTGTGCCGTCTTCCGGTGGGGGGAGGGCAGAGCCTGGGGGCCTGACCCCTTGGGGCCGGGCCTGTGAACCCCGCAAAGAACTCAAGCGAAGCACACTTGATTAAATTTAGTTGTTATAGTTAGTTGTATTTTAGTATTAATAATTAGTTAAATATAGTATAAGGAAAGCATTAATAATTAGTTGACTATAGTAACTTGGTGCCAACAAAGGCATCAACTCCCTTTCCCTATTTCCTTTTACCTTCCTTTAATTTTCTCCCGAGTGGGCCAGAGGCCCCAGGAAAGGGTTGGAGTTAAAAAGGGGCTGACTTCGGCTGAGACACGGCAGCCCCCACCACCAGCCACTTGGGCCGGGTGTAGCGCCCCAGCCCAGATCCCCTTACCTTCCCTCTGCCCTTTATCCGCTAACCAAATTTTTCCTTTCCAGTAAAATAAAAACAAGTGTACAGGAGAGCGTCATGAAGTATAATTTAATAATTGTAAGTTAGAGTATAGTTATAGTTAATATAGTAATTAATATGAGTAGATTAATGTGTATGTTTTATTGTTGTTGCTGTGTGTTTGCTTGTTGTCTTTTTTGTTAATAAATTGTTTACTAGTAGTACCCTTTATTCTGTGCCTGGGTCCCCCTCCTGCTGTCCGGACCTCTGCCTCCCAGGGAAATAGAGTGTAAACCTCAGCACGTATGTTGCTCCAGAACTGACTGCGTTTATCCTCCTGCTTGGTGGGCTGGTGGGATTCCCCCTCCGAGGACCCTGGGTTTTGGCCCCGGCTCACCCGCATCTTATTGGCCATCTCTCGTGAGGAGAAACCACCAGGTGCTATCATGTGGCAGGGTGGGGCAGGAAGAGGTGTGGCCTGGGGTGGAGGAGGAGCAGAAAGAGGGCAGTAAGCGGTGGACACTCCCCTGAGCTAGGGGTGGTGTGGGGAGAGTTACAGTGTGGGGCTTAGTGGCAAAATTCTTCTCTTCAACTCCCTTGTGCACATGTTGAAGTTCTTGAAAATGCTTTTATTGTGCACTTTGGGATTAGCCTATTCATTCTAGTAAACTTGCAGTCCACAAAGCCTACATGGCCACAATGCAAATCAACATGAGGGATTAGCTCAGTGCTGAGAGAATAAGCAGAAAGGACGATCTAGCAGAATGGTCACTGAATTACAGGAGAGCAGACTAGGCTTTAGTTCTCAGCTCAGCCATTACTGATGTCTGCTTTGTGTCCATACATCCTTTGGTGCAGAGACTGTCCAGTTTGTCCAATGTACATGGCAGAGGGGCCCCCAGTCTCTGTGCCAAAGGATAAATGGATGTAAATCAGACACCAGGATTGGGAACACACTGATCTGTAGGGGAACATGTTAACCTCCTTGGGCATTCAACAATGGATTTAAAAGTAGATATTCTTCTGCAAAAGAATTGCATCACCCAATTACAGAGGGGGACATCTGAATTGGAATTTATTTACAAATGTAACACCATAAACTTAGGCTTGAAAAAAGATCTTAACTGGCTACCACATTATGAAGACAATTTCCCCACATTTGATATTCCCATTTCTGTGTCACATGCTATGAATGAGACATATCCATCTTAATTTGTTTCATTAACTGATCCTACAAATGACAGGTAACATCCTTTTCATTTTTTTTCCTGCTACATATACCCTGGATTCTATTATTTCCTCCCATCTGATGAAGTGGGTTTTACCCATGAAAATTCATGACCTAATACACTTGTTAGTCTCTAAGGTGCCAAAGAACTGCTTGTTGTGTTTGAAGTTAAAGACTAACACAGCTACCCCTCTGATATTTTTCAGCAGGAAGAGATAGATATGTCTGCATATGTAACACTTTCTTTTCTGATTCTACTTTCAATTACTCTGATTTCTAGGAGCTTTCATGATCATCTTAGAGTTAAATATGAAACAAACAAAGCCAATGTGTGTAACTTTCTGAATTGTCAAACATCTCTGAACATGTTCCCAAGGAGACTGATGGATTCTGAACACAGTCCAATAAAAGAAAAAATCCCGGAAAGTTAATGCACTCAATTTGCGGTACAGGAAAATTGTTAAAAACACCCATAATCCTCTACCTCCAATTTTCCCAAATGCACTGAGGCAAAGTCAAAGTGTGGTAGCTATGAACCAGGTCAACACAATTCTGCTGGGAAGAATTATGTTAGGTGGATGCACTGAACCGCATTAGAGCCAAGTTATACATAACACAGTTCTTCCTGTAGTGCAAATGGAACCTAATAAAGCAAAGCAGCCAGTTCTCAACTGGCACGCTCTGGCTATTTTAATCCACACTTTTTTTTTTTTTTTGCTCGTAGATATGTCTTTTTATAGCACAAGTATTTCTACCCAGAAAAGAAACAGTATAACTAGAACAAGAAGTAGCTTGAGACTCAAGATAATGAAGAAGAAAATGATAGGAGCTTGAGAACATGCTGCATCAACTATGTTAAACATCGGTAATGTTAATACTGTGTTATAACACCATTAAATTTGCCTATAGAACGTCTCAGGCCTCCAGAAAAGAGGATTTATTCTTTCTGTCGCTGTATTCTGTTCCCAGTGAGGGTCCCTCCAGCATGTTATGAGGAGGAACAGAGACCCCCTTAGTTCCTCAGCTGAAGTCATTGTGTTGAGATTAGTTTTATTATGAGGGAAAGGTCATAAATCACAGGTTTGTCTGTTTCTCTTACAATAATCTCCATATTTATCTCCACGCTGCCACTAGACCTGACATGAGTGAAAAAATCTGGAAGTTTTTACAGCTCAAGAAACCTCTCTCTTATAGTTAGGATTATACCGCTTGTTTTGAAAACTAGAGTAAGGAAATAGAGGCCTATATCTGCTGATCTTTTGCTGATTGGAGGGGAGAACGAAACTGTACTTTTTTACACTGGTCTTACAACACAAAAAAACGTGATCAGAATTTGCTGCTGAAATGTCCAATGACTAATTAGGATGGGCAAGATAGAAAATGCCTAATTAAATAATTCAGTCTATTGCTGAAATTACTTTAATAATGTCTCCTGTCAGCTATACTAACCCAGCTCTGGGCTGACCATGTCACTGTGACTGTCAAATTATACGCAAGTTATCCTTGGGGTTTTTTTAAGAGTTAATTTTGAAACAGCATGGGCAGATTGTCACAATGAGGCAAGATCTGAATTGGTGGTTTGACGTGCAACCACAAATTATTTACATAATATTGTTTATTTGCAAAAGAAGATACTGCTTCAATATTTAATATCCATGAATTTATTTCTTTGATGTATTTTATTTATGTATTTATTTATTTATTTCAAACTTGTGCTTTTTATTTATTTCTCATGCACTTCCAAGTAACACACGAGTGGAAGGTACCATAAGGGTCACTGAATCCAGTCGCCTGCTGTCACAGGCAATCCATTTACATATATGTCTCCTTGCTTCTCTCTTATGCATCTTGTCTATTTCTCAAATCTCCTTCTCCTTTTTCTTGATTGATGATGATGATTAATCCTTTGGGCTCCCAGTGGAGCATAGCATCTTCACAGTCATTCTCCACCTCTTGCAATCTTTGGCTATAGTCTTAATTTAATCCCATGATAAACCGGCTGCTTTTACTTCATACAGGAAAGTTCCTCACAGTGTTTGTTTAGGATGTCCCCTTTTCCTCTTTCCCTTTGGATTCCATTCTAACACTTGTCTCGTGATACATTCCTCACAGTCCTTACTCAGGATATGGCCTGCCCATCACCATTTTCTCTTCTTGAACTGGGCCTCCACTGGCTTCTGGTTTGTTTTGGCTGACAGGGTTTCGTTTGACATTCTATTGTACCACTTTATCTGGAGAATATGTCTAAGGCATTTCTTGACAAACGTTTGAATTTCTTTAACATTGCTCTGGACATTGTGCCACATCTTCGAGCCATACAGGAGCACTTATTTCACACTGGAAGTGAAAATACATAGTTTGGTTCTTGTTGAAATGGCTCTTGTACACCAGGCAAAGGCTTGTTGCACCTTTCATATTCTCGCACTGATATCCTCTTCAGTGCCCCCATTCTTGCTGATAACACTTCACAAATATAAAAACTGGTCAACATCTTGCACTGCTTTTCCCTCAATTGTAATTTTACTTTCCTGTTTATTATTAATGTGCATCAACTTGGTCTTCTCTCAACTGATCTTGAGGCCCATTTGCTCACCGGTTTCCTTTAGGGCATCCATCTTCTCTTACATATGCTCTAGTTTGTCTGCAACCAGGGCTAAGTCATCTGCAATCTCTTGATCTTCAAGTTGCTTACTTTGGGTCCATTGGAGTCCCATTTCTGAGTTGGCATCTGCTGTTTTTGTGACCCAATCTAGGACAATCAGGAAGAGTAATGGAGAAAGAAGGCAGTCTTGGCATACACCTGTTGTGACCTGGAATTTTTCCTACAATTTTCCATCATGGATGACTTGGCAGAAGTATTCTTCTTACAGGTTTTTTTTATGATGATCAGTTTGTCTGGGACTCCCTAATGTTGTGTGATGGTCTAGATGAACTGCCAGTCCACACTGTCGAAGGGTTTCATGAAGTCTATGAAGTTGATGTAGAGTGGCACTTGCCATTTGAAGCACTGTTCTTCGATGATTCCAAGTGTTACCATCCGGTCTGTGCAAGATCATCCTCTCCTAAAAGCCTGCCTGTTCTTGTAGTTTATGGTCTATGGCATCTCTCATTCATTCCAGGATTACTCTGGTTGGTACTTTGCTTGGACGGGGGGCGATCCCCCTCCACTTTTCACACAGCAACAGATCTCCAGATTTAGGGAGTTTCACTAGCAGCCCATTTCTCCAATCCTTGGAGTTTTTTCTTTTGTCCATATTAGATTTAGCAAACTGTGTAGCTGGTTCACTATAGCAGCTCCTCCTTCTTTTAGTACTTCAGGTGGAATATTATCAGGCTGGCTGCCTTGCCATTTTTTAGGTTCCTCATTGCCTTGTGGTCTTCCTCTTTTGTAATTGCCCCATTGTTGATGTCTAGGGGTTCTCCTGCTTCTTGCTGTGGTGAATTTGTTGGTGGTGGTCTGTTTAACACTTCTTCAAAATGCTAATTCTATTTCACAAGCTGCTCATCCTCTGAAATAAGTAGCTGATAATCTTTGTTTTTGACAAGTCTGTTTGGGTTTCTTTTCCTTCCACTCAAAACTCAAGTTGTATGGTATAGGGTTTTCAAGTCCCCTTGTTTAGATGCAACCTCTGCTTTTTCTACAATCTCTTTTATGAAATTTCTCTTGTCCTTATGAAGACTTTTCCTTATTTCCCCAGCAATTTCATGGTATCTGGATGATACAGCTTGTTTCTGACCTATGGTTTTCACTTAGTTGACTTGTTGTTTGAGTGCCTTCCATTTTCCGATCATATTCCATGTCTGATCTGTGAGGAAGTCGCCCTAACACCATATCACACACTTCCACTATAGCTTCTGTGGCAGGGCCATGGCAGAGGGCCTCTTTAGAGGGAGCCCAAACAAGTGGAAGGTCCTGCAGACCACCAGCAGGGCAATCACAGGCTGCTGGGCAGGAGGTGGCTCAGCCTAACTGGGGCCAGATGACTCCATGACTGGTGTAATAAGAGGCCTTTAAAAGCCCTTCACAGTTGGAAGGGCAGGGAGAGAGTATGAAAGGTGAGTGGAGAGACGCGAGGAGACCAAAGTTGGGGGAAAGAGCAGGTTTGAGAGGAGCAAAAGAGAAAATCAGGAACACCAGAAACCACAGAGGGAGAATGTGGAGCTTCAGCAGATCACGAGGGAGGACTCACTACTGCTGCAGCCTGGAGGAGGTACCAGAGGGAATCCTCTGGGGAAGTGGTTCAGGGAGAATAGCTGCTTCGCCAAGGGCTAAGGGAGTCAGCCGTTCCCACTAGCAGTCGCATAGGGTATCTAGGCTGGAACCTGGCATGAGTGTGGGCGGCGACTGGATTCCCCCCAGATCACCCCTCACACCAGTGACCACAATTGGGCCCTTAAGTAAGACCAGTGGACTGAATAGGGGCCAGAAGCCCAAGAACAAGTGACTTTTTCGCACTTCCTTCACTGAGCTCCAGACTCCCTATACAGTCTGTTCTGCTCCTTCCGCTCTTTGGAGTGCTTCAAAGCAGTTGCTCAGAGTCATCTGGAAGGCTTCTTTCATTTCTTGTATCCTTAATTTCCCCACAGCAAATCGGGTTCTTGTGCTGGGCTGTTTTCTTGCTGCAAGATTAATTTTGAGTTTAGCAACTACTACGTGATGGTCTGATCTGATGTCTGCTCCATGCCTAGCATGCACATCTTCCAGGGATTTTTTACCATCTCCTTCGAACTGTGAAGTGGTCGATTTGGTTTTGTGTATGATTCTCAGATGATACCCAGGTTGCTTTATGGCAATTTTTGTGTGGAAAAAGTGTGCCTCCAATTACAAGTTCATTAAAGGCACACATGTCTGCAAAGAGTTCGCTATTTTCATTCATCTGACCTAGACCATATTTCCCATTTCTTTTTCCCTGCCAGTGTTGTCACTGGCTACCTTGCCATTCATGTCTCCCACCAGAATCAGCATATTGCATCTAGGTGTCTAGTCAAGCATTGATCGCAGTTGTGTATAAAACTGTTCTTTCTCTTCTGCTGCTGCTGCATCAATTGGAGCATAGCACATTATGCTGGTGACCTTCTGGAATTAGGATTCAGAACTAGATTTAATCAGCTGCTCTGATACTGGCTCCCACTCTTTCAGACTTCTGGTGGCTTCTTTAAAATATAATAAGGTCTCTCCTGCCTGCGGCCTAGCCTCCCCAAAGGTGTTCCATCTGACCTCACAAATGCCTAGGATACAAAGTTTGTGCACTTGCATTTCTTTTGCCGCTTGTGTGCATCTTCCTTGGTCTCTCGGCATTTTTACATTCTGTTATGGCTCCTTCCCCACTCTAGCAAGATAAATGCAGAAGTGGGGGCCAGCAAAAGTACCTCCAAAACCTTATCTACCAGGTTTTGGTATAAACTTCCTCCCACAAAATCCTAAAAACCTTAGATTTTGGGGATAAAATTTGCTGCCACCACCCAAGTAATAATAAGGAAACTGGGGAGAGACTACTTGGGAAATCTCAACCCCAAAAGTGAAAAACCAGGACACAAACATTAACCGATACCAGGTTAATAAAAAGAAAAAGAGAGAACTTTTATTATTACAACAATATTTCTGTTGCAAGCCTCATGACTAGATGGAAGAGTTACAAAGTAAAACACATGGGCAGTCTCCACCATGGGCCTAGAACTTAGTTACAAGTAGAGTAAAAGAACATTTCTAAAAAGTGCACAGACATCAGATCCCACTTCCCAAACCATAAAACAATAAAGCCGAATGGATTTATCTAAACTTTGCCCTACTTACAGAACATTGGAGGGGCTGTTCTTGGAGAGAGAGATTCTGTGTTTTTTTTTCCCTTATGGCTGGAAAGAAGAAGAAGGAACAGAGAAGAGAAGAGGGAGGAGCTAAAATTTAATTTTTACCTACATTTTTATAGGCCAACCCCACCTGGCTAAGGAGGTTAACCTTTTTACTTCCAGGCTGCTGGCTAACCCTTATGATTATAACACATTCCATGCGCCAATCATCATGCATTTCTTATATGAAAGGAGCTTGTGCTGTATAGGTGCATCTGGGGTCGACTAAGGGTCATCAGTATGACTGCATCCTTTCAGGTTTGACTGTTGTATGGCATAAGTCTCTGCTGAGGAGCCCTTGGTCTTCCCTGGACTGAGCTAATTTTGATTTTGAATGATGTAGAGGTTTCTGTAACATTTTTTTTGATGGGGGTGAGCTGTTAGCCCATCGCCCAGCCCCCCAACATGGAAGACCAGGCAATCATTTTTTGTCAAGTCTCTACCCGTTGACCTGTCTGGCTTGGGTGACCCTACCAGGAGCACTAGGGTCCTGCCGGCATAGCTCTGCTGGCCCCTGTGACACACAAGTCCCCCTCCAAATCAAGCTAGTGATCCCATCAGGCACTGTTAAGGTGGTCAAAACATGGGCTCATTTTTATTGACGCTTTTTAAATAGTTTTCCAGAATTGCCTAGGGTGCATCTCCCAAGAGATGCAGTTCAAAGCTTGTTTGGTGGATAATGCATTGCTGCAGTAGGGAAATGATTGACAGATAGTTAAGTATGTGAGTTTCATCTGTGTATTCTACTTATGGCCTGCTTTGTGATTTAAACAACTGTTTCTCTTTTCTTTACATTTTTTATCCTCACCTCAGTTTTTTGATGCTAACACCTAGTTTTCCTGGTTTGATATACCAGGAACATTAAATTAAAAGGAATAGTTCAAGAATACAAAGGGATAAAGAGGAGAAAATCTTACCAACTATTTAAATGGGTAATAAACATATTAATTGTGGAGAACACCTGTCTTCATCATGATATGAAGCTTGCCTCTGATCAACAGTAAGTCTTCTAAATGAACTGCACTACACTCACAAAGAGGGCCTCATCATATTGACCCTTCTTAAGTGAGTTAAAATTATATTTCTGTTAGTACAATGACTGAAAGGAAAATAAGGGCAGTCTCCAGAGTGCAACTGGCCTCCATAATTCATGATGCTTCATAACAAGCTTAAGGGGAAAAGTGATGTCTATAAAATGGCAGTAAGTGTTGTAGACCAATATACCTGATTCTTTCATTCTCTTAATGTGTTGTGCTTCAGTGAGCATCTTACAGCTACATAAACTATGTATGCATTGCTTTTCCTTCTGGTTTCTATGAGTTAGGGTCTATAACTTAATGATGAAGGGTAAAAATATCTTGTACGCTCATAAACTCAATTTTCATGTTGTCTGAAACCTAGCCTTAAGATTTACACCAGCATAAAAATGAGTATTTGCTTACACAAAATAGATAATATTAAATAAAATTCTTAGTCTTTAAGCTGCTACAGGTTTGTTTGTTTGTTTGTTTGTGAAGCTACAGACTAACATGGCTACCCCCTTTGAGATAATGATTTATTTTTTCTAACTGCCAGGCATTCCATATATAAAACATGCATGTAGAGTGCTGGAGTGCTGTTTGAAAATATAGCCTATGTTGTCATTGTACCTAACAATGTTGACATTCAAAGCATCAGCCCTAATCTGCAATATCCTCAATGGATTAAGACCTGGTTAACTCATAAACCAACTCATCATATGCATCCTACAGAGTCAATTGCCCTCCAGAGGAAAGATGCCCCAGACAAGAATAAGACATTCAGGTTCTGGGGACACAATATTTTCAGTGGAATCATGCCAGCTGAGGAGCTCTGTTGGAAAAGGTCAGACTGAGGCCTGGCCTGATGGTGATCAATTCTAAATAGAAGCCCCACAGTCTTTTCAATATGACCCTTACCTTCAAGCCTTTATCTCAGTTCATGATGAAAAGAAGAAAATAGAACACTTTGGGAAGGGAAAAGGAGTGGTGTATTTCCTGAGCTTTGTTTGCATTTGGTGTTATACACCAAGACAACAGGTCCCATATAAGCACTTAAAATGCATAAATGGGTCATCTGCACTCACTTCACCATTTGTTTCTCCTCTTATTCCTCAATTCCTCTCTATCATTAACCTGACTACAATATGCTACAAAAAGACCTTTGGGAGTATATGTCTTTGTTCACTCACTTTCAACTGCTACCTCTCAGAAGAGTAATATTTCAAACACCCTTCACACTACCTACCAATAAAAGGGTTTTATGCTCTTTGGAAAGCCTGTGTGTAACTGCATACAAGGCTGCATCATTGCCCCATCACTGTTCTGCATCTTCATTCCCATGACCCTTCATCTCATTGATGGCAAGCTTCCAGATGGCATGAAGATCATCTATAAACTAGATTAGTGAGGGTATACTAAATCTTGGAATACTAAATCTCCTCCTTTTCCAAGGTTTATCTTCCTAACCAGGTAGACAGATCTATGCTTGTTAGGTAAGATTCATTTGAAAACTTGCTGTCTGCATTCAAGAATGTGTCTTACTGACCTGTATAAATCATTCTTAACACAGTTCTACTGCATACCAGATACGTATTCACACTTTCACAAACACCAGAGATGCTAGAAAGAAGAGGAATCCTTCACCACAACAAGAAAAATCAAGACCACAGAATCAAAACATACAGGGCTGCAAAGGACCTCAAGAAGTCATCTAGTCCAGCAACCTGCACAGAGGTAGTAACAAGTAAACCTAGACCACCCTGACAGGTACTGTTCTGACCTCTCTTAAAAATGTTCATTAACAGTTATTCCACAGCAATTCTATTTGAAGCCTATTTCAGTATTTAATTATCCTTATATATTAGAAAGATTTTCTTCATATCAAAATTAAACCTCCTCTGCTGAAGAACAAGCCCATTATAATTTGTTCTACCTTCCATGGACTTGGAGAACCACTGATCACTGTCTTCTACTTAACAGCCATTAATATTTGAACACTTAACAGGTCTTCTCTCAAGTCTAAACATTGCCAATTTTTAACCTTTCCACATGTAATTTTTTAAACTGTTATCATTTATACAGCTTTCTTCTGGACTTTTTCCAATTTGTCTGCATCTTTCATAACGTGTGGTACCCAGAGTTACGGTGCTCCAGCAGAGGCCTCACAGTGGTGAGTAGAGCATGACAGTCACTTCCACAATCATAAAGTACATACAATGTTCCCATTAAAATACCCCAGAATGATATCAGCCTTTTTCACGACTGAGTCACACTGTGGGTTCATATTCAATTTTCAGTAGTGCTGAGCACCCAGCCAGCTATTTCACATGCTGTAGCTGTGCATTTGAATTTTATTTCCTACGTGTAGTACTTTGTACTTGTCTGTATAGACGTTCATCTTGTTGATTTTAACCAATTTATTAAAGTTATTTGAATTCTGCTCCTGTCCCCTAAAGTTCCTACAATCCCCTTAGAGGTTGGCCCCATGAGCAGATTTTGTAAGCATACTCTCCACTCCATTATCCAAGCAATTAACAAAAATATTGAGCAGTATCAGATCCAGGACTGACCCCATGAGACCAGACTTGACATGTCATCCTTGTTTTACAGAGAACCAAACAGATATATGGCAACCTTTTAAAATCTAAAAAGGTTCACCAGGTTTAAAATCTTTAATTTGCAGATGTTTTGTTACTGAACGGAGTAACTTCATCAGTGCCTAGTAAGAGATCTTCAACCTTACAGAAAATGTCAGCTAGACCACTTTTTCCTACTTTGTTTACAAGAAGAACATGGAGGATAATGTCAAAAGATTAACTAATCTCAGGATATCACATCTATGGTTTCCCCATACACACTAGGCCAGTTATCCAGTCACAGAAAGAAATTAAGTTGGTTCAGTATGATTTGTTCTTGAGAAATCCATATCGGCTATTCCTTTTACAACTGTAATCTTCTGAATGCTTACAAACTAATGGTTTAATGATTTGTTTTTCGGTCTTTCCAGGTGTCAAAGTTAGGCTGGCTGGTCAATAATTCTCTAATAACTTCAGCTAGTTCCTTAAATACTTAAGATGAATTTCATCAGGCCCTGCTGACTTGAATATATCTAATTTAAATATGCTTTAACTTGTTTTTCCCTATTCTGGCTTGCATTGCTTCTCCCCTTGCTATTAATATAAATTATACTAAATAACTGATTCCAATTAACCTGCTTTGAAAACTGAAGCAAATAGACATTAAACACCTCACCATTTTGATGTCATCTATTTTTAGTTATTCTTCCCCATAAAGTTGTGGACCTAGACTTCACTTCATCTTATTCTTGCTTCTAACATATTTATAGATCTTCTTCTAGCTTTTTATATCCCATATTAGGTGTAACTCTTGTGTGGCTTAACCTTTCTGATTTTTTGTCCCAATACGCTTGCCCCTACATGCTTGTGCTATTCTTCTGTAGTCATCCTTAGCCATTTATTCATGAGATAAAAGCCTTTTTTTATCATTTTCAGCTCACTGAAGAACCAGATGGAGCTTTATTGGCCTCTTATTGTCTTTCCTTGGCATTGGGTAGTTTACTATTGTGCCTTTAATGTAATTTCCTGAGAAACTGCCAGCACTCCTGAACTCCTCTAGCCCTTAGATTTTCTTTTCCCATGTGTACTGGCATCAGCAGTGCCTCCTGCTGATCAGTGTCTCACCATCATTGCTCTGCTCTTTTTGTCTCCACCCTCTGCCTCTGGACCTGCATTGTTCCTTTGGTCTGAAGTGTCCACTTCAGGACACTGCCCTCCACCAGTGACCACCATTCCATTCTCCCCGCTTCTGTGGGCATCAGCAGCCCTCAGTCCATAAGCCATCACAGGTACCATCTTTAAGAAGTGTGACAGGTCTGACTGCAGAAACTACAGTAGCATCTCCTTGCTTTCAGCCACAGGTAAAATTCTCTCCCAAATCCTCCTGAGACATCTCCTTCCACTGGCAGGAGAAGTTCTTCCAGAGTCACAATGCAGCTTCCAACCAGGGCAAGGAATGACTGATACGATCTTTTCAGCCCATCTAATACAAACGAAGTGTCAGGAGCAACATCTGCCTCTGTCTATGGCATTTTTCAATTTGACTAAAGCATTCAACTCAGTCAACTGCAAGACTTCCTGGAAGATGCTGCAACACTTTGGCTGTCTCCCAAAATTCGTCAGCATCTATGTCTCTTACATGACAACAAGGGTGACACAACTGAACCAACTGATGTCAGGACTAGAGTTAAACAAGGGCGTGTGATAGCACCTACACCATTTAATATCTTCCTTGCAGCCATGACCCAGGTTATTGGAGATGACCTCCCCAGTGGAGTAAAAATAACCTACAGTATCAATGATAGCCTCTTCAATCTGGGCTGCGTCAGAGCCAATATTACAAAGACATCAGTGGTAGAAACCCAGTACAAAGATGATGCCAAGGTCAGTGCTACCTTGGAAGATGGTCTCCAAGCAACTGTTGATGTTTTTGCTGAGGCCTACCACAGGTTGGGACTGACTCTTAATATATGAAAAAACAAAGCTCTCTTTTGGCCAACACCCACCATACAGTTACACAAACCAACCATCATGGAGGATGACCTAACTCTAAAATGACTGCTTACTAACTCTCTGGATGAACCTCATCATTAACACGATATAAAAGGCCAGTGTTCTAAGTTTTACCATCTAAAATTCTGGCTCTCTGATTATATTATAAAAGCCAAATTCTACATGGAAAATGATATAATCCCTCTAACCACCCTCAGCACAGAAAATGCAAAAGAGGCGTTGTTATCCTGGTGCTTTATAAAAAGAAAGTTATACTACTCCAGTCACCAGTGTTACAAAACTACAATGAATCTTGTACAAAGTATGTCATGGAGGGTAGCAGTGGAAAGTTATAACCTGCTCAGCATTATTATCCAGTTCAAATCCACACATCGTCTTTGTATAGGAAGTTGGTAACCTTTATTATGTGTTGGTAGCTCAAGTACGCTGACTTCTTGGGTGATGCCCCAAGACAGATTTGCATCAAAGCCAGCACGCTTGACAGCCCAATAATGACAATCAGCTCACCTCATAAGTCCCTCCTTGGAGACGTTTCAGAAAGGACTGACACAACAGCTGTCCCATGACTCAGTGAATCATACACAGCTTTGTAATCTAAGACTCCATCTTTTTGCCAATAACTTTCCAGACACATGGGATGAAAATATGAAAAAGGAGACTGTGACATCACTGCTTTGCTTCAGTCCTGCTTCACTTCTCTGGACTATGATTTCTAACAAGGAGGAAAATTTGAACAAAGGACTGATTATCTCCAGTTTTGGGGTGAGCCACAGAGACTTATTACAAGTTGGCAGATTTAACATTATTGCTATTATCCTGACCTTCAGACTCTGAAATCAATGTAATGTATATGATTCCTCAGTGGGGCCAATGGTCACCACAGGTCCCAGAGCAAGGTACGGGGAGGCCTGCCTCCATACCCCTGGAGGGGGCAGAGCCAAGGGCAGCTGGCCCTCAGCACAGCCCAGAAAGTGGCATGCCCTCCAGCCATAGCTCTTAGAACCACCTGGACTGCCCAGCATGTCACTCCAGCTGCAATTTAAAGGGGCCTGGGCTTCTGGCCACTGCATTTTATCTTCTAAATTATCTATGAATTAGCGTCAGTTGAAAAGCATGAACAGGAGAAAAAAACATTGTTAAAAACTGTACCTTGATATTTTCAGATTGGCTTATTCATAACTTATTAGTTGGAGGAATTTTTAACTTTGGTTGCCATGACGATTTTAAGTTTGTGAGTGTTACGCAATTGGCAACCTGACACATGTAGCCATAAAAATAAACAGTAAATACGCAGTAGCAGTAGCTGCCCATTTGAATCACTATGCCCCAGGGCACTTGTCTTCTTTGTTCCCCCTGTTCATAGGCCTGTGATTCCTTTCACCTTTAGTATCTTTTTTTAACTAACAGACCTTCCATTTTCAGTTCACTAAAGGAATTGTCTGCTTCATGGTTTTTGGTGAGATCTTGAAACCATAGACTGATCTGGGGAAGAGGCTGGTCAGTTTCTAGCTTTAATAATCATTTATCACTAAAGTCCAGTTGTTTGGGGTATAAGCCAGGGGACAGAGTGGGTCACTGTGGCTACGTCTACACGTGCACGCAACATCGAAGTAGCTAATTTCGAAGTAGCGACATCGAAATAGCCTATTTCGATGAATAGCGTCTAAACGTCCTCCAGGGCTGGCAACGTCGATGTTCAACTTCAACGTTGCGCAGCCCAACATCGAAATAGGCGCAGCGAGGGAACGTCTACACGCCAAAGTAGCACACATCGAAATAGGGATGCCAGGCACAGCTGCAGACAGGGTCACCGGGCGGACTAGCGCTTCCGGGGCAACAGCTAGCCGCTCCCTTAAAGGACAGCCGGGGACGTTTCCAGGACATTTATGTGGGCTGGCCTGGCAGCACACACGACGCCTGGGTTTTCCGGAACTCGGGCCTGTGCCGCCGGCTGGAGGCGGGGACCTACATCCCCCAGCGGGAGATCCCTCTGGGGGACACCACCATGCCCTTCTGCGTCATCGCAGATGCGGCGTACCCCCTCCGGCCGTGGCTCATGCACCCGTACACGGGCCATCTCTCCGCTAGCCAGGAGCGCTTCAACCAGCGCCTGAACCATGCGCGCCAGGTGGTGGAGCGCTCATTTGGCCACCTGAAGGGACGCTGGAGATGTCTCCTGACCCGCCTGGATGCAGGCCCCAACAACATCCCCCAGATTGTGGGTGCCTGCTGCGCCCTCCACAATTTGGTAGAGAGCAAGTGGGACACCTTTTTCCAGGGCTGGGCTGCGGAGGCCGGCAGGGCAGACGTCCAGCCACCTGCTGCCCCCAGTCGGCAGGTGGACCCTGAGGGGACCCAGGTCCGGGAGGCCCTGCGGGCCCACTTTGATGAAGAGGCCATGGGATGAACTCTGCCCAGGCCCCCTACTGCCCGCCCCTTCCTCCACCACACTCCTGCCCCAACACCTGCACCATGGAGCACCCCACCGCATCCCCGCTTCCCACTTGTCCTGGACAAATGACAGCACGCACTTGTGGCTGAACTTAAACTTTTTTTTTTTCTTTCCGAACCTTTTTTTTTTAACTGTAAATATGAGAACCAAAAACAAAGTACGTACAAACATGTTGAAAAAAACTAATATGTACAAAAATAAAACAATACAAAGAAACAACTGTCCTCAATAATAAAAAGAAAACCAGGGAGGATAAAGGGGAGAACTATTTACATGGGGGGGACGGGGCAAACGGGGGGCACAAAATAATAAGTCCCAACTATATACAAGGGGGGGCCACGTCCCAGGCCCCTCGCCCCTAAAGTCCGGCACTGGGCGTGGGCGGCCGGGAGCCCCGCCGCGGTCGCAGCCCTGTCCGGGGCTGGGTGGGGGTGGGCCGGACCGGAAGGTACGATGGCCGGCGAGTGTCAGGTGGCTTCAGGGGTCCCTCGGCGCTCCGGCCCTCGGCGGTGGGTGGCGGGGCGACAGCAGACGGGACGGCGACGGGAGGAGCAGCTGGTGGTGGGGCTGCAGGAGCAGGCAGGGCAGGCGATGCGGCGGCCGGCGTGGCATGGGGGGCCAGGTAGTCCACCAAGCGGTTAAATGTCTCCATGTAGGCCCCCCATGCCTCCTGGAGCCAGGCCAGCGCCCGCTCCTGCAGCTGCAGGTGCTGCTCCGCGACCTCCAGCTGCCGACGGTGGATGGCCAGCAGCTGGGGGTCCGTCGCCGTCGGCTGTTGGTGGCACGGGGTCCGCCGTCTAGCCCGCCGTGGGGCCGGTCGGTCCTTGGCCGAGGGGCTGGCCTGGAGCGATGGTCGCGGAGAGCTCTCTGGGACGACTGATGCCTCGCCGGCGCTCTCTTCCGGTCCTTCTGATGGTGCAGGTGCAGGACACAGGAGAGGAGGGGGGGAAGAAGAATGGAGACAGGCGTTAGTGTGGGCCCCGAGCCGTGGCCTTTGTACCCCCAGCCCTGTGCTGCAGGTTCCCCATCCCCGTCCCTGGGATATGCTGCTGTGATGGATGGGGTTCAGGGGTCCCCCTGCCCTGCACCCCGTCCCCTGGTGGGAGCGACTCTCACTTCACCCCCCAGGGTCTGACAGCAGGAGAGGTTTCTTAGGCCACAGATGGCCAGTTTCTCCCAGGAGTGACAGCACCAGCTGTCGGAACAGACAGTCCTTCCAACCCGTCGTAGGGAGAAGACCCCAAGGGGTGCCCCTCTGGGATGCAGCTTTCCCCCTCCTCAGGCTGGCTGCCTTCCAGCTCTCCCTTCCCCTAGCCTCTACCTGTGGGCCCTGCCCTCGCCCCCCCAAGTCCAAGCCAGCTCGGCTCCTCCCTCCTCTTTGTTCAGGGCAGAGGTGTCACCTGCCAGCTGTAGCCCCAGGATCCTCCTTTGCCCCTGGGAGCTATTCCGCTCTTGTTGCTCATATGTAGCCTGAGTCTCCCTTTGGCACCCCCCCCGACTCCATCACATACTGCTGCTGCGGGGTGTCCCACCCCCTCCTCCCGGGGGCCCCTCGAGGTTCCGCTCCCCCCTGCCCCGGGGATGGGGCATGGCACTGTCATGCGGGGTGCGGGGGGCAGGGGCTGATGCAGTGCTTGAGGGCCATGGCCCTGGTGTCCTTGGGGCCGTGGCCATGTGAGCATGTGGGGGGCCCTGGACACATATCTATTACCCCCGCCCCTCAAGCCCAGGGGTGTCCACCAGAGGGGGGTAGCTACCTGTCGGTCCGCTCCCACGGTCCGGAGATCCCTGGGGGGCAGAGGCCCTGCTGCTGCTCCAGGATGGCAGGAGGAGGATCTGCAGCCCGGATTCTGCAGAGGAGGAGCCCCCCTCCTGCTCCTCCTCCTCCTCCTCCTGCCGCAATGTCCCGGGGGTGGCCTCCGGGGGGGGCCCCTGGGGTGCGGGGCTTGCCTCCGGGGCGGACTCCATCTGCAGGGCCTGCTGGGGCTCGTCGGCCGAGGTGTCAAGGGTGGCCAGAGGGGAGGAGGTGTGCCGGGGGCCCAGGATGTCCCTGAGCTCCCTGTAAAAGGGGCAAGTGACGGGGGCGGCCCCAGATCGGCTGGCCGCATCCCGGGCCCGGGAGTAACCCTGCTGCAGCTCCTTCACCTTACTCCTGACGTGGTCAGGAGTGCAGGCAGGGTGACCCCGGGCAGCCAGGCCGTCGGCCAGCCGAGCGAACGCATCCGCATTCCGCCTCTTGCTCCCCATTACCTGGAGCACCTCCTCCTTGCTCCAGAGCCCCAGCAGGTCCCACAGCTCGGCCTCCGTCCAGGAGGGGCCCCACTGCCCCTTCCCAGCCTGGCTGCCCTTCTGGCTGGGCTGTGAGCCCTGGCTCCCCTTGGGGGGGGTCCCCTGGGGGCGCTGGGGGAGCTGCCGGGCAGCCATCGCAGCTGGGTGGTGGGCTGAGGTAGGTGCAGGCTGGCCGCGTGTGCAGGCTGCAGCCTGCACGTTCCCTCAGCTTCCTGCACAGGAAGGGAGGGGGAGGGGACCTTTAAGGGGCTGCTCCACACGGCCACCAGTGAGCTGAAGGGCTGGAGAGAGCGTCTCTCAACCCCCCAGCTGATGGCCGCCATGGAGGACCCGGCAATTTCGACGTTGCAGGACGCGCAACGACTACACGGTCCCTACTTCGACGTTCAACGTCGAAGTAGGGCGCTATTCCGATCCCCTCATGAGGTTAGCGACTTCGACGTCTCGCCGCCTAACATCGAAGTTAACTTCGAAATAGCGCCCGACGCGTGTAGCCGCGACGGGCGCTATTTCGAAGTTAGTGCCGCTACTTCGAAGTAGCGTGCATGTGTAGACGTGGCTTGTGTATTGGCTTCTTGATAATCAGTATGGTGAGAGAAGAGCTTACATTAGTTACTGGCTTATTGAAATCTAATTTTAGAATACAACACCAGTTTTGGGTGTGTGTCTGATCTATTTCTTACAGTCTGTCCTGAATTTGGCAGTCTCCGTGGTGACCCATCGCAGGCAGTGTGAAAATTATGCTTCATATTATTCCTGTAAATAATCCTCTTATGATTGTCTACTCCTGATAAGAAGTACCCTATACACAATCCTCACGTAATAACTGTTCCACTCTGTTTATTCCCTCTGAAACACCTGGCCTTGGCCAATGTTGGAAGACAGGATATGGGGCTAAATGGACCCCTATTGGTCTGACTCCATATGGTCATTATTATGCCTTTCTGCAGGACTTAGGACTGAGGTAGCCCTGGGCTCCTGCAGGGTGTGTGTGTAGGCACATTATGAACTAGGATTTAGCCTGTATATTGAAAAACAGTTGGGCTGTGGAGGTGTCATCTCTTCATTATGTTCTTCTCCTTTCTCATGTGACTTTGGATTCATATTTTTAAAATACTGAAATATTCCTATTTTAGTAATAATTCCACAGCAATTTTATGACTGGCTGTCTATGCTCATTTCTTATATTAATTGAGCACATGTTTATGAATTATTTTCTACGACTTGCTCATGGCTAGGCCACGCTGCGCTGGGAGCCACTCTGGGCAGCTCACACATGGCCAGACCAAGCTGTGCAGTGCTGGTAGCCACTCTGAGTGGCTTGCACATAGCCATGCCATGCTAGGAGTCATTTAGAGTCTCGCATATGGCCAGGCCATACCATGCTAGAAGCCGCTCTGGGCAGCTTGCACATAGCCACAGCATGCCAGAAGCTGCTCTGCATAGCTCGTGAGTGGCCAGGCTGCACTGCACTGCAAACCGCTCTGGGCGGCTCATGCATGACCAGGCCGCGGTATGTTGGGAGCCACTCCAAGTGGCTCACACATGGCTGTGCTGCACTGGGAGCTGCTATAAGCAGGGTGCCACACTATACAGGGAGACTCTTGGGTGGCTTGTGCATGGCTGCACTGCATGGGGAGCTGCTGTGGGTGGGAGAGCAAAGGAGCCTCCGTCTGCCCCTGTATGAGGTAGGTGGGGGGCTGCAGAGGGGTAAGCTGCCTGGGGATGGTTTGGGATCCAAGAGGTTGAACCAGCTGGGGTGGGGGGCATGGTTCGAGGCTGTGTGGGGTTAAGCTGCCTTGGGATGGTTTGGGACTGTGACGGGTTAAGCTGCCTGGGGGCGGGAGGGGGGTGGTTGAGTTTTGGCACCATTTTTCCTAGAAAAAACCCACTGAAGAGAACGATCCCATAACTAGAGTTCTGCTGCCAAATACTGATCCAAAAGGATGATTCAGCCCCAAAGAGCGGTCGAGTTTCCATAGATACATTTTTTTAACCAGACATCTGCAATTTAAGCGCCAGGCTCACAGATAGTAACATGTTAATATCGTGGGTTGAACAGTAACGTTTTAATGAGCAAAATGAATAACTCCATAAGCAATTAAATTTGAAGAGCCTGAGTTTGAGGATCTCATTCAAGAATTACATTATTGCACATTTTGCAACATTGATGGGGGGAAGGTCTAGACTGTCGCCTAGTGGGGGTCAGTGGATTGAAAAAAGAAAATTGAATAAAAATTGTCAGCTAAACAATACCATGCAGGCCTCGGAAAGCCTGGTGTCTCATGGACTGATTTACTTAGAGAAAGCTCTAGCCAGTGCACAAAGGCCAAAAGTCAACAAAACACACATGGTTTGAGACACAAAATGGGGAGATCACGTGCATGATTTCCTTGAACCGAGCAATGTAATTGCTAGTTCTAGATGCCCTGTCACCCTGGCACCACACAGAATGAAGCAGTTACTACGTCACAAAATTTCTCAATTCACAATAATTCTTTCCATGTTCTTGACAAAACCTCTGACTGCTCTGGGTGATGCCACCATCTGCCTTGTAACATCGGGTGCCTCAATGCAGTCCTGCTCCAGTGCAGAACTCTGACACTAGCAGCCAGCCTACATGCCTAAAACCTCTCATGTTTGCTTCCAGCTGGCTTCCTCTGGTCCTGAGTCTCCCCAGATCCTTTGGCAGCTCATGGTCATACAGGGCAAGGGAAACTCAACCCCTCCTTAGTTTTCCAAGACTTGGGTCTTCTTTTCAGCTTCACTGTCTTTCCATTAGCTTTAATGGTCTACCTTTGCCTTCCCAGAGTTGTACAAGGCTAGGTGCTCAGGGAGGTGGTGCCTTCCCAGACCCCTGCCTGATTCCTTCCCCACACTGCTGTAAAGTGACACTTTAATTGCAACCTGGTTACAATTATAATTTTCAACACTTATGTACATTCATAAACTCAGACAGTGGGGAGAACAGTCACCGTGGGCCTTGGGGCAAGGTGGGAGGGGGCTGGCCCTACAGCCCAGAAAGGGCTGGGCCAAAGGCACAGGGCCTAGGACATCAGCACTTAGCACTGCTTGGATTACAGTTCGGGGACCCCACCCAGACCCACATGGAGCAGCAGCACTACCACATCAGTTCAACGGGGCCTGGAGCTACAGCCATGCCAAAGTAGCAGCAGCAGCAGCTAGAACGCTTTTGAATCACTGGACCCCAGGGCAACTGCCCTTTGGCCCTTCCCCCCGCACCCCCCAGCAGTTCAAGTGGGACTGCCTTCATAACTGTAACCTGTATTCATAGCACCTAATGACCATCAGGTTCAGACCCACGCCCCTTCTCTCTTTTGGGTGTCTGTGCCTCGAATGTCAAACCAATCATTCCTGTGGGATGGGAAAAAGGAAACTAGCTCCCTGTCTTGGAGGGAGTCAGGCTCACCAAAAGACATGAGCTTGGTTTTAAAGTCATGGGATTATGTAAAAATGATAGATTTGATTTTCTTTATATTTGCCTTCTTTTTCTAACCTTTAGGTGAACTGAGGTCACATACTATTATAGTCCCCAAAGGGGTTAAACTAGAAGCCAGAGTGCTCCCAGCTTGGTCAAACTATGAGGTAAGTCAGTAGGGTGTTTGGTAGGTCTGAAGCATGGATTCCAAAGTCCGGGGTATTCAGACTATAAAAGGAAGGGCTCAAATAAGAGGTAAGTCTGAGAGAGCCCTAGAGAGGCCCACAGCTAGAAACAAGCTATACTCAGCCCAGATTTGGGGGATGTTAGATTCAGCAGCTGGGTCTACTCATTGTGGACTGGTGTCTAGCTAGAGGGGGCTGATTTTACAGCTTTGATTTTGGTTGCAGACTTTTCCTATAAATGCAGGGAGAAGATTTCTTTGGAATCTTTTACTTGGGGAGAAGATATTACATCCCCTCCTGCCCCAAGAATAAATCTCTTCCACAGAGCTACCTTTAACTTGCTGTTTGTAAATGCCAAGTTTACTAATGTTCTCATAATATTGGATCCGCTTAATAAAATGTTGTATATATTATATAGTAGTAGTGTTTAACAATAAAAAGCTTCCTTTGTACTTTATTGCCATTCAATAATGACTAACTCGAGAGAGAGAAATATCTTCTGCCTTCATGGTAAATGCTTTTCTACTGTGCAATGAGTCCCCGCTAGACCAAATTAGTCATTATGAAATAAAGGGCCAGCTATATTAGGAAAACAAAATGCATTTAAATGATAGACATTATCAAGGTTAAATGAGAAGAATAAGTGGAAAAGATTCACATTTCATTAACTGCTAGGATGACCTTCAAACAATAAAAAACAGAGACAGTGGACAAATTACAGGCAGAAGGACAAGTTGCAGATGGCTTTCACATAAGCCAAAACTAATTTTGTATTTATTGGCCTTTGCAGATAGTATAAATCTATAAAATCAAATACCATGCAAAGTTCAGTACAAATGATATTTAAATTATGGCTCTGTGGCATTTCAGATATATAATCTTGGTCTCCTTGGTGATGAATTTACATATCTAATCTCAATTTTTAAACAAATTGGTGCCTCAAATGCAGAGGAAAAAATTGATACGGACTACTTGGTACAGAAACAAATCCTTTCCATGACTGGGAGCATATAGACACAAATTGCCACTGAAAACTAAGTATGGAGCAGTTAATGATGATGATTTGTGACCTATTCTACTTGCAATTACTTCATACACAGCAGCAAAAATCTGTTGTTGGTCTATCCAGATGTGGGTGTACTGATGTCTCAGTTTCTCAATCATCTCAGAAGACCTTGCTTTCCTACTTCCTTTTTTCACAGATTTCGATAAAAAGGTAAGTGTTGACCAGCACTAAGTCCATACTCTTGACATGCCTGCACTGTTCATCTCCAGGTTAAGTCTTCTTGATACACTGGTAAAAATAGTTTAGCTCTGTTGGCACAAGGACCAAAAAATCAATGTCAAAACTACACCTGCCACATTAATGCAAGTAAATAATGTTTCAAGTCCACTTCCAAATTAAGATAAAAGAAGAGGTAGCATCCAAAAGCCTAATCCTTCAATGTCAGCCAGGAAGGGGACAATTTTACATGGTTAAACACCTTCAATTCCTGGAGACTTCAGTGAGAAGTGAGGGCACTTAGCACTTGCAAAAATCAATGCCAAAAAGCCCAAGATTTAAGTCTGGTGCCCAGTCCTGGGGAGTGGAATATCTGCCGCTCACTGCACTGAGCCTATTATCTCCATGGACTCTACAGGGCATTAGGACTGTAGTTCATTAACAATAAACCTAACTGAGTGCCTTGGCTACCGAAACAAATCTGTGGTCCATCTAGAAGTTCAACAGAGCTCTGCTGTGCAGACTGTCTGGCCAGAACCAAAAAAGAACACAGAAAAAAGTACTCACAGCCAACAGCTGACAACAACTGGTTTTGTCTTTAGAAAACAGAACTCAAAAGTGAAGTGACGTACTTATTTTGTAATCAAAACAATGATTTTGCTGTATTTTGTTCTGCATTGTTCCAAACATAATGTCATTTGTACTACGTTCCATTGTTACTAAAAAGATTTCCAATTGCAGCATGAGACACGCTATCTCCAAATGGTAATGTACAAAAACTTGTGGGAGAACACTACAATCTCCGTGGACACTCAATAACAGCTTTAAAAGTAGCAGTCCTACAACAAAGAAATTTCAAAAATCAAATGGAGAGAGAAATCTCTGAGCTGCAATTTATTTGCAAATTTGACTCCATCAACCAAGGCTTAAACACAGACTGGCCCCTTACAAAAGCAGCTTCTCTGCCCTGGATGTTAACATCACCACATTAGATTCTGACAATGGGCCACATCCCCCGTCTGATCTGACTAGTTTTTCCCTGTTTTGATACATACTACTGATAATGGGCCATTTCCACCCTGACTGAATAGATCTTGTCAGCTCTGGCCTTCCCTTTTATTGGCACCCCACTCTTTAAATACCCCTCAAACCTGCCCCCCACTCATGCATCTTATGAAGTGGGTCTTTGCCCATGAAAGCTTATGCTCAAAAATATGTTAGCCTATAAGGTGCCACAGGACTTCTTGTTGTTCTCAAAGATACAGTCTAACACGGCTACCTCTCTGATACTTACCTCCAAACATGTCAATGTAACTTTTTTGCAATATTCTAGATACTACATTATTAGACTACAGAAATGAAATATTCTATATGTATTGATTTTAAATGGCTTTTCAGCACCCATTATTCAGGTAAGCATGTTTTTTAAACATTACCTAATTTTCATACATTAATTAAATTTAAAAACACATATTCTTTAGTATTCTAATCTCTAAGGGCATGTCAAAAAGTCCACCTTTTCTCTTCGCTTATGAGAACAGTGAAGTTCAGTAATGGTGAGATATTGAAGGGTGGGACCTATAAGAACTCTGCCATGAAGCCTCTAGGGGTTCCATGCCAGTCCTGAGCCTGGATAAATGAGGAGTGTTGGTCAGATGAGTGTTGATGTGCTAATCATGAAACAACAATACAAATGAAATCTGATGCCAGTACAACCAACTGATAAAAGATGCTGGCTCAGACGTCACCCAGATAAACAGGGTCCATGGCACCGATCAAGCAATTGGGGTTGGGTTGATAAGTTGACTACTGACAGAAAACTACAACTATCACATATACTATCAATTGGAATGTGTAATGTCTGAACACTGTGGCTGACTGGAAAGTTAGAGCTCCTTCAAAAAAAGATGGAGAGATACCAATGTGATATACTTACACTGGCAGAGATGTGTTAGATGGCATCAGGAGAGATGTGCAGCTGCAAAGTCATTTGGTCAGGGAATGAAACGAAGCAGGAGTCTGACTTCTTCTTAACAAAAGAGCTAAAGGAGTGTTGCTGGATACACACCTGTGAGTGCAAGAATGACGGCAGTGAGATTCGAAGAAAAAACATTCAATATCTCAGTCATTTATGTGTATGAACCCACTTTGGACAGTACAGAGAAAGAGATTGAGCTATTCTATAAAGACTTGACAAAGACTCTGGAGGACATACTGAAGACAGATGTGTCGATCATCAGAGGAGATTGGAACGTGAAGGTCAGAACAGATAACGTAGGTTGGGAGAGTCATGGGAAGATTTGGATACAGAGAAAGAAGTGAATGAGGTGATACACTACTAGAGTTTGCTATGGAGCATGAGATGGAGATCAGCAACACAAGATTCCAACAAAAGGACTGTAGGAAGTGGACGTGGTGATTGAATGACGAGAAGTCCAAGAACATGATAGACATGATCTTGATAAGAAGATGGGTAACCTCAGGACAGCAGTGCCAAACTTTCCAAGGAGTGGATATAGACTCAGACCACAGTCTAGTGATCACAAACATCAAGATGAAACTCAAGAGAAAGTATAAGACACAATTTAAGAGACATGGCAAGGCTAGGTGAGGAAGAAATAGGGAGTGCATATAGAGCAGCACTTGAAGAGAAGATTAGGAATGCAGGTACAGAGAAAGCCCTAGGTAAGAGAGTTGAAGCGACGGTCACAGAGATAGAAGAGGCAATTGAGAAGGCTGTTCCAAAAGAAGAGAAGATCAATAAGAAGTGGATTACACAGGAGACACTGAAGTTGGTCCAAGAGAAGAGAGTGTGGAAGATCAGAAAAGATGTTTCCAAGAGGGCAGAACAGCAGTATAGAGTGAAATGCAATGAAGTAAGAAAGTGGCCAGAAAGAATAAGGTGAAATGGTTAGAGGAGCAGTGTGCAGATACAGAGAGAATGGTATTACAGTGAGTGTAAGATAAGGGAGGTGTATAAAATGATAAGGAATATTAATAAGTGGCAGCTGAAGCAGCTGACGATCAGAGACAAGAATGATGAGGTGCTCATGAAGAAGGAGAAGGTTCTGCAACAACGGAAGAGATACTGTACCAATCTATACAAAGCACAGTTGGACCCAAGTGTCTCAAAGGAACTGATCAAAGAACTGAAAAATATATCCTGTCCAAGCATCAAGAGTGAGACCAATATTTCAAAGGAGGAAGTAGAAAGAGCAGTGAAATGACTAAAGAACAAGAGCCCTGGAAATGATAAAATCACAGGAGAGATGATCAAATATAGCAGAGGAAGTACAATTCAGGAAATACACCGACTATGTAGTATAGCATGGAAGGCACCTAAGGAATGGATAAGATCCGTTCTAGTGACAGTACTCAAGAAAGGAAGTGAACTGGAGTGTGAGAACTACAAAATTATTGCCCTAACAGTCATCTTGGCAAGGTGCTGATGATGATACTGACAGAAAGACTGAGATCACAGAAAGAAGAACATCTAGCGGACAAGTAAGTGAGATTCAGGAAAGATAGAAGCACCATACAGCAGATATTGGCACAAAGACTGATAGCAGAGAAACCTCAGTGAAAGAACAAGAACATCTACAATTGCTTCATCAATTTTCAGAAGGCATTTGACAATATAGATCAGAAAGTGACTTGGGCAGTGTTGGAGTCATACAGCGTGGATAGCAGACTGATACGGTTGTTGAAGGGTATCAGCAATAATGTGGAGACAGTGGTGAGAACATGCAGAGAGTTGGGAAGTTGGTTTAAAATGCGTAGGGGTACAAGTAAGGAGATCCAATATTGCTGAGTACTTCATCACACACCTAAGCTGCGTCTACACGTGCACGCTACTTCGAAGTAGCGGCACCAACTTCGAAATAGCGCCCGTCGCGTCTACACGCGTCGGGCACTATTTCGAAGTTAACTTCGACGTTAGGCGGCGAGACGTCGAAGTCACTAACCTCATGAGGAGATAGGAATAGCGCCCTACTTCGATGTTCAACGTCGAAGTAGGGACCATGTAGACAATCCGCGTCCCGCAACGTCGAAATTGCTGGGTCCTCCATGGCGGCCATCAGCTGGGGGGTTGAGAGATGCTCTCTCTCCAGCCCCTGCGGGGCTCTATGGTCACCGCGGGCAGCAGCCCTTAGCCCAGGGCTTCTGGCTGCTTCTGCGGCAGCTGGGGATCTATGCTGCAGGCACAGGGTCTGCAACCAGTTGTCAGCTCTGTGTATCTTGTGTTGTTTAGTGCAACTGTGTCTGGGAGGGGCCCTTTAAGGGAGCGGCTGGCTGTTGAGTCCGCCCTGTGACCCTGTCTGCAGCTGTGCCTGGCATCCCTATTTCGATGTGTGCTACTTTGACGTGTAGACGTTCCCTCGCTGCGCCTATTTCGATGTTGGGCTGAGCAACGTCGAAGTTGAACATCAACGTTGCTGGCCCTGGAGGACGTGTAGACGTTATTCATCGAAATAGACTATTTCGATGTTGGCTGCACGTGTAGACGTAGCCCTAGAGAGAGTGATGAACAAGATCAAGGAAGATGTAGAAGGGATATCTGTGCACAGGATGAGAATCAACAACTTGAGGTTCACAGATGATATAGTTATTGAACAAGATGAAGAGAAGCTAGCGAGAATTGTGCAGGTGCTAAGCAAGGAAGGGAAGTGGTACAGACTGATTATGAACAACGATAAAACAAAAACAATGGTATTTGGACATAAGGAAATATGAAGGAAAATCAGTGTAGATGGGATCAAACTAGAGAACATAGAGAAGTTCACATATCTGGAGAGCAACATAGCATATGATCTAGACTTCAAGAAGGAAAGAGCAACTAGAATAGTGAAAGCAAGAGTGAGCTTGAAGGCAATGGGTAAGATCTGGAAAAGCTAAGTGATTAGCTTAGGAATGAAGCTGAGCATCTTGAAAATGTGTATTCAGCAGCATGTTGTATGGATGTGAGACATGGGTGATAATGAAAGATTCAATGAGAAGAATATTGGCGTTCAAGAGGAGTTTTTATAGAAAGATCCTGAGAATAGGATGAACGCAGAAGGTCACCAATGAGGAATTATATAGGAAGATACAGCTGAAAGAGAACCTTCTGCAGAAGATTATACACCAGAAGTTACAGCTATTTGGGCATATCTGCAGAATGAATGACGAATGAAAAATCAAGACCCTGGTATTCAGCATAATGGACAGTCCGAATAGGAGAAGGAGACCCCACAGAGAATGGGTAGATCATATAGTAGATTGGTGTGGAACTAGTCTACAGAACTAAGTCATTTCACACTGGACTGGGAAAAATTAAAGGAAATGGTGAGGGAGGCATCAGACACCAACAAGTGCTGAGCCCATGGTTCTTGATGATGATGATGGGAGCTATAATGTTTTCAGCTTTCTGTTGTTTACCTGTGACCAGGTGATTGTCATTTGGAGAATGATAAAAAAGAGGCAATCATATTTTTATAACTGTTGAAGACACAGAGTTATGAACTGATGTGGTTTGTATTGGGTGGGATAAATAAAAATAATGAATACAATTACATCAGCATTACCCATAGCTGGTAGCATTATTTGTTACCACTACATATTAATTAATGGTACCTGAAATATTAGCAATTCTAATGTCAAAAGCAAAACAGCACACCAAACACAAAACCCGATGAGAGCATATTCAGTACCTAACTCTCACCCAACACAAGAGCTGGTGAGCCAGAGGGAGGTGCAGGTGTCAGAAGGGAAATGAGTCTTCACCAAGAAGGCCCTGCCACTGGTTCTACAAAATATAACCTCAGACACCAAAGACATGAGTACCTACTGTGACATGCTGCACAGCAAAAGAAAAAAAAATCAGATAACCTGGCCTCAGACCATTCCATGATTCCCACTAAAACCTCTCCTTAAGTGCAACCAAAGGCACAAAGGGAACAACTACAGAGTTAAAACAAACACTCATAATGGCTTCTAGTAGATCATGCCATACAGGACATGGAGAGAACATGCTGCAAAATCTGGATGGTCTTGATAGCTAACCCTAAGTACTATGTGTTACAGAAATCTCATCCAGAAATAACAAACATGCAGAGACCAGCTGCAGAGTTTACATTACAGAGGAATGTAATGTGGACGAGCCATAGATGACAAACAACATGTGGACCACACTGCTATCTGAGACCTCAGGATCATTGAGAGAAGGAATAAAAACCCAAAACTATTAACCATTTTAGATAGCAAAAGAGAAGATATTCACCATTTATGGAAAATGCATTTTCAGTTTTATCTGTGCTAAGTAAACAGTTTACTTTCATCCAGATTCCTCTCCTGACCAGACACTGGTAGAGACAGTGAAGTCCACAAGTGATATCTGAAATTATTACACTAATGTAGCTTTCAAATTTTGTAACCTAGTTCTTGTTCTAGCGGGGGGAAACAACAGAAACTTTCCAAAAGTTGGAGAATATTGAAAAAACATGAAAAGACCTTTAAAAATAGTTAGGATATTTAAATAGAAACTATGCAGAGAGCTTCTATGCTGGGAGACTTGCTGGCTTTACTATGCCAGTATGATACTGCTAATATCATCGTTCATGTGAATACTCTTATTATGGAATTTAGTGCATTCACTTTGGAAGCTATACTGGTATAAATCCACAGACAAGGTGCAACACAACCTTAGAGTAGTATATCCAAAAGCTCTCAAACAAAATTTTGTTCCCTTTGAAGCCAAAAACAAAATACTCATGGACTTCAGTGGGAGCAGAATTAGCACACAGTGTTTTTAATAACCCCACTCTACATACTTTGCCAGTTTGAACGAGTGCCCTGTTTGCAGTTTCCATGGAGCTCCAGGTCAAGTTTAATCTGCTTCTATCTGGTGACAGCCCTAGAGACATTATTAAAGGCTACGGCTACACTGGAGTTTTCTCGAAAAAACTCACCACACATCCACACACGGAATGCATTTTGTCGATACTCAGCACTTCCACCAACACCATTCTGCCTCTCCCATTTGAGGAAGAGCACCTTTGTCGACAGAATCTGTCACCACAAAAGCTGTGTGGATGCTCTGGGGGACCATCTGACGACACACAGGACTTCCAGGACACTGGGCAGCCCTGTCTATTGTCTTGTGCTTCTGGTTGGCTGTTTTGCTGAGAAAACAGCCAGGCAGTCCGGCCACTGTGTCAGAGCAGCTCACTCCATTGATCTGCTTTGGTATATGGCCATGATCTGCGAACAGATGTTTTGTTGGAAAATCTCTTCTGACAGAAATGTCTGTTGACAGATGCTTCTAGTTTAGCTGTAGCCAAATTGATCATCTCTTTCACTAAAGGTAAGCTGTGGTGCTCAGGGACAGGACACATTTTCTTGTACCTAATACAGCAATGTCTCTTGCCATTATAACCATGAGAGGCAATTCTGAGTAATTTATCATGGCTCCCAAAAATTAGTCTTAATTTATGTGGGTACCTCATTCACAAGAGCTCCAAATCCAATTGATCTACCACCCCATTTAGCTAGGCTACGCTCTGAAGAAATCCACACAAACCAGTGTGGTAAAATCATCTCTGCCAGTCATGAAACAAGCAGCAGAGCTGCTCCATCACTGATACTGTAGCCCCGGGGTGGACGTGGTATTTTTCATAGGTAGATCTTTGTTGTTACATTTTTTCCTGCTTATGCACAGAAGGTGACTTTATTGTATACTTTTCCTAACATATTCCTATTACGTACCATTTTCATTCTGTACTCTTCTAATAAAAAGTACATAATTAGACCTCAAATAGCTATTACTGATCGGCCTGTTACAGGCTTCTTTATTTAATATCATAATTAAAACACTATAATACAAAGAAAGAGCTTACATAAAATCTATTTTAGAATCCAATCCTACAGATCAGTTTAGAGATGAACAATTAAGCAACACTTGTCCACGAATTGATGAGAAATTGCTTTTTTGGAATGGCTATCCATATGTTTGCATGGCTACAGCTCAAAACTAAATTTAAGAGTATAGATAGTAAAATGATAGCATGACTACAGAAAAGGTAAAAAGTAGTATCAAAGTTACAGAAACCCATGAAAGAAAAGACATACATTTTTATAGGGGCAGTGTAGAAAATGTCTGGGAATAAATAAAACAGCGTTCTGTATTGTGAAGTTGCTCACACAAGTACTGGAAGAAAATGGCAGTGTGTCCTTAAGGGATATATCTATTACTTAAATGAAATGGATATATGTTATAGACTTTGTAGTATCAAGTACTACAGATTGCTCACGGGAGAAAGTGCAAAGCATAACCTCAGGAAGAGTTTAAGGCTTTTGAATTTGTTGAACAGAAATCAGGAAAAAAGACCATCCCAAGAGGAAAGAATGAATTCCTCATTGGAATGATGTTGGCATAGCAAATCTTATAATGAAAAGGAATCAAGTTCAACTAGAGACTGAATGGGACTGTGAAGATGGGGAGACCAGATGAAAATGGAACAAAGTCCTGAAAGAGGTCATCATGTCTATACAGCAAAGTTATTTTGCAATAATGGATGCTATTTCAGAATAATTTTGCTAGTTTCTACGCAACACAACCACTATTTTGAATTTTGAAATGGCAGACTGTTTATTTCAAAATTGGCAAACTTCATTGTACAAGCAATAGTGCCTATTTCAAAATAGGGGTTGTGTAGACAGAGAATAGAGCCTATTTTGAAATAAGCCACAGTGCATCCAATGGCTCTATTTCAAAATAGGCTTTATTGTGTTTAGACGCTCTATTTTGAAATAGCTGAGCACTATTTTGAAATGCATTTTGTGTGTAGCAGTGTTATTTCAAAATAAGCTAATCCAGAAAATCCCTTCAGCTGTGTCTACACATGCAAGACACTTGGAAATATCTGGCCCCTTTTGAAAGAATGTGAGGAGTTCCTGCACACGAAACACATTCTTTCAAAAGGAAATCAACGGAACTTGGTGGAAACTTCAAAATCCCAACCCTGATCCCATATCAGGAAGAGCATCCCCTTTTGAAAAACTGTTTCGAAAGAGTACACATGTAGATGCTCCGTGGCCCACTTTTTCAAAAGAGGAGTCCACCAGGGTGCCAGCCAGCTGGAGTGTGGGTACGATCTAGGCTGCATCAGCAGGGTTCTATGATCCCTGCTTCTGGACACAGAAACCCTGTGGCAGGAAGCTGAGAGCATGCTAGGAGCAGTCACAACACCAGCTCCCACAGCATGCCCTCTCTGCAACCCCAGAGCAGCAGCGGTCACCCATGGCAGCAGCCAGTCCCCACAGAACCCCTGGGCCCCCCCTCAAAACTTTCGCAGGGCTCCCAGGGGCCTGCGACAGAGGAAAAAAAAGGACTCCCACCTCAATGAAGCCAGAGCTGAGAGACCTCCTCAGCCTCTGGAAGGAGGAAGAGGTCCTCCTTGAAATGGGCGTTAAGCGGCATGATGTCACTGCATTCGCCACCTGGCCCAGGACCTCTTCACCTGGGGCACCTGGAGCACACTGTAGACCAAGTCCACAGTACAGTAAAGGAGCTCCAGCAGGGCTGTGCCTGGGCCTGGGATGTGGCTTGCCACTCTGGGGCAGTTCCACCACCTGCTCCCCACCACCAGCTGTCCTGGACACATCTGTGGACGTCCCACAGCCAGAGGTGGAGGAGCAGCTCGGCCCAGGGAGCCAGAAGCCAGATGTGACCACAGAATGGTTGAGTGAGGAGGGGGACCTCACCATCCACATCCTCTACTGTTCATCCAGCCGGAGGACCGGGAGCCAGGCATTGCCGGACATCATTGAGGGACTCTCAGGCATGTACACAGCGGGGCATGCACCCTTGTTTCCAAGGTGGGGATGATGCATCCGTCAGTCAGCCAGGCACAGGACCAGTGGTCCTTGGCCAGACACTTCCCACCCTGGCAAGGCACACGGCACCCCATAACGGCTGCCGGTGACAGCCCGCCCCTGCCCCCAGTGGATAGCACCACGAGCCTTGCACGTGGCAACAGGTAGTTGGGGCTGGACAGCACCCAGGGACTGTTCCACACAGGTGAGGAACCCCTACCTACTCGAGATGCCCCATGGCTGCCATGCTGTCGGAGGGGGGCACCATCCCCCCTCTGGGTCCAGGAGCTGTCTGGGGCTCCAGGGAGGGGGGGATGTCACCCCGAGGGGGAAGGATACCACTCCCAGGAGAGGGGATAGTGCCCCTAGTGGGAGGCATGCCACCCCACAGTCTCAGCCCCAAGGGCCATGATATGGTACCAACATGCTGTCCTTCTCTCCATACAGCTGCACCATGTGAGGGCCAGGAGAACCCCACATCCTCTATCGTCCCGGAGGGCCCCCCAGCAGAGGTGGAGACCACCCAATTCCCCCCCCATATGGCATGCTGTTGGGGCCATGGCCGGAGAGCCACTCAGCGGGAAGAGGAGGATCTGCCCAGCAGCCATCAAGCCAAGGCAAATGAGTGGCACCTACACCTCGCCAAGGCTGACATGGAGTGGTGGAGAGTGGCCTGGGACCAGCTTATGAACAATCTTGAAAACATTGGCAGTGGCGTCTAGTAAAAGACAGCTCTGTGGGGAAGAGACTAAACTTCCCACAATATATTGAAAAGAAGAGACTGAACTTCCCACAACCTATATTGCTGATACCACTTGGGGCTCCTAGTGTAGGATACTGAATGCAACATACTGGCTACGTCTACACATGAAGCCTACATTGAAGTAGCTTATTTCGATGTAGTGACATCGAAATAGGCTATTTCGATGAATAACGTCTACACGTCCTCCAGGACTGGCAACGTCGATGTTCAACTTCGACATTGCGCAGCACCACATCGAAATAGGCGCTGCGAGGGAACGTCTACACGCCAAAGTAGCACACATCGAAATAAGGGTGCCAGGCACAGCTGCAGACAGGGTCACAGGGCGGACTCAACAGCAAGCCGCTCCCTTAAAGAGCCCCTCCCAGACACAGTTGTACTAAACAACACAAGATACACAGAGCCGACAACTGGTTGCAGACCCTGTGCATGCAGCATGGATCCCCAGCTGCCACAGCAGCAGCCAGAAGCCCTGGGCTAAGGGCTGCTGCACACAGTGACCATAGAGCCCCGCAGGGGCTGGAGAGAGAGCATCTCTCAACCCCGCAGCTGATGGCTGCCATGGAGGACCCGGCAATTTCGACGTTGCGGGACGCAGATCGTCTACACGGTCCCTACTTCGATGTTGAACGTTGAACGTCGAAGTAGGGCGCTATTCCGATCCCCTCATGAGGTTAGGGACTTCGACGTCTCGCCGCCTAACGTCGAAGTTAACTTCGAAATAGTGCCCGACGCGTGTAGCCGCGACGGGCGCTATTTCGAAGTTAGTGCCGCTACTTCGAAGTAGCGTGCACGTGTAGACACAGCTACTGTTTGATAGCTTGCCCAAAACTTGAACATGCGTCATTTATCTGGTCCCATGTGCAACACTGAGCTGGAGCAGTTGTTCCTGGTATACATAACTGGAGCTGTCATAGACACTCCAACTGTAATTTATTTGTGATGTTCAGCCTCTTCAGAACTGTAGAAAAGAATAGATAATTCAGTACAGAAAGTGTCTTGGAATATTATCACTGTTGAGGTCTGTTCAGGCTGACATGACTGTCTTGTTTCAAACCACGTGTAAAGGCAACAGAAGGCATGGAAGTATCTTGTGATGTGAGCAAGGTGGAGTGGGTGAAGAAGATTCTGTGTCCACTAATTCCTCTGCATGAACCTACTTATGTTAGCAAGCCTTCCCTCAGTGGAAGATTCCAAAGTGGAACACATGGGCATGGTCACACTAAGGAAAATCATGGAAAAGACCATCCAACAATATCAGTTACAAGACAAATAGATTCATGTGTACACTGATGATTCATCAGACCAATCCTTCAAGAAGGGTGGTTGTGGTGTCTTCATCCAGTGGTCAAATGGACATGGCACAAAAAACCTCACTAATTCAGGACACATCCAATCAAGTTATATGGCTGAAATGAATGCTATTTTCACTCCACTGAGAGAAACACACGGAGCAGAAACAGAGCTGGGTGCTGGTGATGTTAGTTGACCCTCCGGCAGATATCCTGAGTTCCATTTAAAGAAACAACATAATTATTAATCGTAAGGTGGCTGACAGAGTGAGGTAACACGCTGATTTTTCAATGAATTCTAGCATATGTTGGTATACATCAGAGTGAGGCAGCTGATGAGCTGGCTAAAGTTGTAAGATTGGAAACTTGGGTAGGAATGACAGCAGTTGAGGATATTGATTTCCTATGAAGAAAAATGGCTGAAAGATAAAAGATCTGATCCATACCAGAGAATCTCCAAAAATAATATTCACTATTATGAGACTGCACACAGGGCATACTGCTGGAATGACAATTAGTAAATATAGCCACTCAACAAGTTGTGCTGAGAGCAGGGTTTATCACCTGGCCATGCTTTCCTATGTAATTTTGTAAGGAAAGCGATACTCTCTGGAGTCAATATCTTGGCTCAAGTCCTAACAATGGACTGTGCAAGAGCTGCCAAATTCATTCCTGAACTTAATGGCTTCATGTGATTACTGTTGGACAAAACAATAACAGTAGCAATACCAGAGATTGATAGAAACAGGGACAGATCTACCTGAACCATATCAAAGTGTGCAATTATTTACTTTCAGTGGACAGACCAAATGGAATGCAATCATAATTTATCCATATTAGCAGAGCCCACACCTTTGTGGTGGTTACCAAGCCAGGAGCTCACCGGCAGCCCCAGCCCCGAGGATCCAGCCTGGGCTGGGGGAACCCTGGCACCCCCAGGACTCAGAGCTCTGCTGGCATCTCCAGCCTAGGGGATCTGGCCAGGGATATCAGAGCCTTGGCAGCTGACTTGGGGGAAGAGCACTGCTGGCAGCTCCAGCCACAGGAATGGGGTCAGGCAGCTCCAACAACAGGGACCCAGCCAGTGTGAGGGGAACCCTAGCAGCCTGGGGAGTCGGCTGGAGAACAGAGCTGGGAGTTGGCTGGAGACCGGAGCCCTGCTGGCAGCTGCAGCCACAGGGAGACAGCCGGGACTGGGGAAACTTTGGCAGCCCCGGGGCTGGGAACTGGCTGGGTACACAATGATGTCAGCAGCTCCAGCCACAGGGATCCAGGTAGGGCTGGGGGAATCCCATCAGTCCCAGGGCCAAGAGTTGGCAGGGGTGCAGAGCTCCACCAGCAGCAGCAGCTCCAGGGATGCAGTTGGGGCTGAGGGAACCTCAGAAGCTCCAGACCCAGGAACGTAGCAGGGGCCAGGAGAACCCCAGCAGCCCTGGGGCTGGGAACAGGCAGGAGCATGGAGCTCCACTCGCAGCCCCAGGGCCAGGAGCCAGCAGCCCTGAGGCCAGAAGCTGGCTGGGGCACGGAGCTCCAGCGGCAGCTCCAGCCCCAGTGACCTGGCTGGAGTGGGACGAACAGAAGGACACCTCTCCTTTTAAACTATAGATGACTCAAAACTGTTGTTATTTTATTCACTTGAATTTATAAAGGTTTAACTACTGAACTGAAATTCTTATTGACTTTTTAAATTGCATTACAGTAGAAGATGACTTGCTCAGACAACAACGCACATTAGCTTCTATTCAGCTTGTTACTGAAGCATATGCCAGCCTCACTTTAAATTAGAATGCCCTTGATATCAAAGACTACGTCTACACGGCGGAGGTATTTCAATATATCTCAGTATCCCACAATAGTTATTCCACATCTTTGAAACACACCCATTATTTTGAAATATTTGTCTGAAATAACAGGCACGCTATTTCAGCATCCCTGTAGCCAAAATTGCGTAACTTATTTCGAGTTTATGCACAAGCTTAAAGTTGGGTACACAGTTAGGTAGCTTGCTGAATAAAGGCCAATGCTGTGTCAGATTTTCCATTTTAAATAATTTTAACAGCTTTAGTATTTGCAAAAAAAAAAATCTCTCAAGTGAAGTAACATGATTAAAGAGCAGTTTGGGCCCACACTGCCACCTACTAAATGAATTTTGTAACTGTGTTAAACAATAGCCTTTGAAGCCTGCTTCAGAAGAAGTCTTGAATATGATAGTTGAGTACAACTTTGCTTATATCCTTTTCGTAGTAATAAGGTGCAGGATTTCCTGTAGATCCATGTTAGTTATTCAATCTAATCCAAGGGCACGGGAATGTGTGGATGGGGTATGCCCTCATCACTTTTTAACCTCCCTGAAGGGTAGTGATGGAGGAAGGAGCAGAGAGGACTGAGCAGGAGCAGGACCTCATGAGAAGGGGTGGAGCATGTGCAGAGCCACGGTTCAGGCACCAGCGCCCCTTCCACATCTTCCAAGGAGCTTCTGTTGTACCTGCTTCCATCAATCCTACTACGCACATTGATGGCACAAAGAACACATATGCCAAACTTTTTGAGTCACCAAGTAACTTGGGCCTGCACACATTGCCTACACAAAAATATAACCTTAGACATGCAAATGAGTGTTTCTGAACTAAAATTCGGGAAATCAGAGGGTTTTTTTTTTTTTTGGTTGGTTGGTTGGTGTGTTTTATTTTTTTGCCAGAATGCCATGGAACAGCGTGCTGGCACCTTTCTTCCTGGAGCTGCCATTTTTAAAAAGCAGCTGAGTAGCACCGAGACGGATGTGGCTCTTCAAAAAGCCATTTGCGGCTGCCGCAGCTGAGGCTCTTTCCCAGCTGCCAGGGCCATGCTGGCTGAAAGAGGGCTCAATTTAATTGGTTTAAACAAATCAATTAAACTTAGTCCTATTATTAGCACAGCAGGGTGCTGGAAGCTGCCCTGGCCACACTGCATGCAGGCGAGCCAGACGGACTTGCTGCAGCTGTGCAGGGAAGGAAGGTAAGTGATACTGGAGATGCGAGCTGTGGTTTGGGGCTAAGGGGGGCACTTCAGGCCCTGCCAGGGAGTGGCTGGGCCCCATGCAGGGGGGCATAGCTCAGGCCCTGCATAGTGAGGGGCCAGACTGGAACCTGTGCAGGGCGCAGCCAGCTCCGGCTTTGCATAGAGGGGCTGGCTCAGGCCCCATGCAAGTCGATTTGGACACACTGGGAGATGTCCAGCTCAGGCCACATGTGTAGTGATTTGAGCCCTGCTGGGGGCTGGCTCAGGCCCTGCATGGAGTGGCTTGGACCCCACTGGGGTGGGCTGGCTGGGACCCCTGCATGAAGGGTGGGCCAGTTTGGACCCCATACAGCAGGGAACAGCTCAGGCTTCACATGCGGGGGGAGGGGACTTGGGCCCCACGCATGTCGATTTGGGCCCTGCCAGTAGGGCGGCTCAGAACCTGCCAGGGAAGCCACTTGGACCCCGCATAGGGGACAGCAGTTAAGCCACTGGGGAGGCGGCTTGGGCTCAGGCCTCACACGGGCAGTTTGTGCCCCACTCATGGGTGGCTTAGCCATCGGGAGGCATCCTGGGCCGTGGTTTGGGCTCCACACCGGGTTAGAGAGTTAAGCTGCTGGCAGGGGGGCAGTCAGTGGAGGGCTTGAGTTCTGCCACCATTTTTTCTAGAAAAAGAGCACTGGCTAAAATGGTGTATTTTCCAGTACAGACATTCATTTGATAATTTTGCACCTAAAATTTAGAGGGCCATCTGTGAAAGAAATCTAGCTTCACCACAAAAAGTACCCTATGTCCAGATTATGAAAAGCTTCCTTTAACTCTGCACTCACAATTTTACATGAAGTGGAATTGCATCCTACTCTCACGAGTACCCTAGTGGCTTGGCAAAAAGGTTCTACCAGCATCCCCACTTCCTCTGCCACCAACTGGTTTATACATTCCTTTCTTTGTTTTCATAACAATGCCTAGAAAGCTAAACATTTCACTGGCCAAAATGAAGTATTTCATTTTTACTAGTTGTTACTCAACATTTTTTCAGCTTTTTATGTCACTGAAATATTTAGCCACACAAATTTAAGTTCAACCCAAATGAAAAAAAAAAAATCAATGTTTTTAAATTGCCAGCAAAACAAAACAAAAAAATCCATGAGTCAGCCAGCTCTCTCTAGGTGTTCAAAAAAATGAAATACGTGCATTCAAATTGCATGATCAAACTGTGTAAATGTACCTGCTTTCTGCCAATCAAACATACAGAGCTGCCCCATCCCTAGGACGAATTGGCCCTGTGATTCTAGGGGCACTGGTGTGGCCACCACGGCTGGCCTACTGATGGGACCCAGAGGCATGACCTGGGGCAGCGTGTGGTGGTGGCAGCAGAAGCAGACAGTGGCTGCTCCTCTCCATTTCCCCCTCCCCCAGCACTCACCACATGGGTGGAGCAAGAAGCAGCCTGCTCTGCCGTGCTGTGCCCTCCTGGCCTTATGTGCCCTGCTTCCCCATGGCAGCGGGAAGGGCCTGTGCTCCCTACTGCCCAAGGGGAGCAGGGCTCTGCAATCCAGGAGGGCACAGAACAAAGCAGGCTGCCACTTGTGCCACTAGATGAGGTGGAGGAGGCAACCCCCTGCTGCTACCCCCAACCCTGATGGTTGGAGAAGGGGCAAAGGAGAGAGGGTGGGACTGGAGCAGGAGAGAGGAGGAGCCTACAGTGGGGAAGCTGCCCTGAGCCCCACTCTGGCATTGGAGTGGAGGGTGTCGCACGTCCCAATCACCTTGGGATGGCCCCACAAACGTATTCACCAGTGTGAGTTGTAGGATCCAAAACTCGCACACAAAATACAGGGACGCAAAATAAGAATATTTTTGATGCTTTGCAAAAAATTACTTACAATTTTTGGACCAAATGTCAAAAAGAACAAGAAAGCCAGATCCTTTGTACCACTTACAGAAGTGCAGCTAAGATGACCAATTGCTTCCGTAGTCAGGGTCTAGAAAAGTGTTGCATTCTTTACCAGCAGAGATTCTCAAAATAAATCATTTCATAATTAACAATGATGCCTCTAAATTTAAACAAAATCAGTTTTCAGACTCTGACTATTCTCTTATAATATTCTAATTAAATTAGTTTACTGTGCCTCAGTGATTTGGCAGAGATGCCTACTAATCGTCAAGATGACGAAAGCCCACTAGGAAACTGCTATTTATATTCTGTAGAAGTAAGGGCCTGGTAATGATGAGAACTGGAAGCATGACAAAGAGTTGCCTTTCTCCAAAACCAAGTAATAAAATAATTGACCACCTCTCACTGAGCTCTGAAAATGCTACTCCATAAAACTACCCTGGAGATTTTGGGGACTAACAGCAAAATTACTTTAAAATTCATCTTGCTCTTCCGCTATACTGGATAAATGTAGAGAAAGAAAAATTAAGACAGAGTCTTGCTCAGGAACTGGCTGGCCAAGGCGTAAACTACCATAAGAAAATCCTACAGGCAATGAATCTTGTCACAAAAGTCATAGCTGTGATAATAACCCAGCCTTAATTGTTAATGTCCATTGGTTAAACTAAATATCGTGGCTAAACACAATATACTAATTTAGCAGATCACAAGTTGTGAGACAGCACTATCAAAACTGGACAATAAGGAACACTAAAGCCCACTCTTAATTTAGCTGTTTGACTTCTAACGTAAAACTAAACCAATGAAGGGCTCTACCGATTCCAGTGTTGTTGTGAGGGGGAGCATTTAGGGACAGCTCCTGACACACTTATGTTGAAAAGCCATTTATGCCTTAAATGTGTCCACTGAATTCCATTGGACAACTTGTGAATTGAGGTGCTACTCAACCTGCGGAAAGGTATCAGATTCTGCCCCTCAGTAAATAAATATGGAGCCATTAAGCCTCACAGACACTCTAGTGATCGATAGACAGGCAGAAAGTGGGGGAACTTTCTTTCTTTCTTCCAATGCTTATCTGAATTGTAAGCTCTTTGGGACAGGGGCTGTCTTTTTACTACACTTTTGGCCAGGTCTTTATACAGTGAGGCCCTAGTCCCTGACTCAAATCTCTGTGCCTATCACAATACAAACAAACATATTTTCTGCCAACACTGGTTATTTTTCAGATAGCTAGGGAGTACGTTTCTCTGTCGGGGAAAGGGATCCACACACAGTGAGGCCATCAGCTTCACCGAGACCATGGGCAAGTGGGGGCAGCTCCATGTTCCCAGAAGGGGCAGGGCCTGCAGCGGAAGGGGCAGAACAGAAGCCAGCTAGCCCTCACTGCCACCCAGAGTGTGTTGTTGCACCCCATCACCCCCAGTAGCTTTCACAGCCTCCCAGAGCACTCCATGTAGCAGTCAGGCAGTAATGTAAGGGTCCCAGGTCTCTGCCTGCCACCGCTCCTGCAGTAGCAGCCAGAGTCACAGGCTCTTTTGAACCACTGCCTCCCTTTGTCCCTTCCCCTCCTCACTGTCCACACACATCTCCTCTCTGAATGCTTAATACTATTTCTTCTGTCTTTCCTATTCCTCCATACATTTGTCATTTATAACAGTGGTTCTCAACCAGGGGTACATGAACCCTGGGGATACGGAGAACTCTTCCAGAGGGTACATTAACACAGTGTTTCTCAACTTTCTTTATGAATAAAAGTGAATTAATTTTATGTTCATCTAATTCTTTTCATTAATCCTATTTCATCATCATCGTCATCTGGCAAGTTTATTGCTTATAGGCAATTTCTTTCAACCAACTATTTATTAATAAGTTGTTTAAGTAAATGTGTTGCAATAGTAGAAAAAACTGCATGTCTGAAAATTGTAGCTACTATGGGCACTTATAATTTTTTTTGAAAAAGAGGTACCCTATTAAAAAAAAGGTTGAGAAATACTGATTTTTAAATACAATGTCCAGCTGCTAACTAAAGTTTCTCCTAGAAGTGTTACAGTTTTGTCTCCCAAGTTTCAGCTATAGTTCTCCATTTTCCATAAAGCAACTGTCAGGAGAAAACAAACTGGTCTATAGATTGAAGATAATTGCTGTACTTGATTCTCTATTCAAGGTATGTTTCCCACATGCTAAGGGTGTGTTCCCTGCAAGGATAATATGGCACCACAAATCCCTTTCTCACACAATTTCAATGGTAGGAAGGAAAATATAGTCTATGTCAGTATATCCATCATCTAAACTGGCACAAGTGTTTTGCACTTCAAACCTGATTATGTATTCTGGTTTTCAACCACAAAACTGGGTGATGAGATTTGCTACAAAATAGCCATTAACTTAGCAAAGTGTCAGCTATGGATTTGCACAGTGAAGCATCCAATTATGTTGATAAATAAAACTTCCTGTGGGAATGGCTCACTGTAAACAATATAATGGCTCCATTAGAAAATATAAGTTGCTCCAAAAAAGAGCTAAAGTGAATTAAATTATAGCTATTACATAGCATAGGATGTTTACATAATTAGAGTTACATCTGCAGAAAGATGAGGGTTTCCAACTGCTTGTTTCTAACCGATGGCGTGTAAAAGCAAAAAAAAAACTACTGCATGATAGCCCTAATCCTATTGAGAGATCCAAAGTAGAAGAATGGGAATAAACATCAGACTTGTATTTAAGGGCAAAAATTGGACATCTAAACCTAATCAATAACTTATAATGTTTGCATATGTAAATAAATACTGTGGCAAAAGTAGCATGAACAATTTATTAATTATTCGGGTATGTCTACACTTGAAAATGAATTTGAAGTAACCCCTTTTCTAGGCAAGCCCTGAAAGATACTATTGCCTTTGCAGAAATGAAAACACCTACAGAATTTGTAAGCCTTCTTTGGCTGTATCTACACGTGCCCCAAACTTCGAAATGGCCATGCAAATGGCCATTTCGAAGTTTACTAATGAAGCGCTGAAATGCATATTCAGCGCTTCATTAGCATGCGGGCGGCAGCCACGCTTCGAAATTGACGCGACGCGACGCCGCGCCGCGCGTCCAGATGTGGCTCCTTTTCGAAAGGACGCCGCCTACTTCGAAGTCCCCTTATTCCAATGAGCTCATGGGAATAAGGGGACTTCGAAGTAGGCGGCATCCTTTCGAAAAGGAGCCCCGTCTGGACGCGCCGCGCGGCGGCAAGGCGCGTCAATTTCGAAGCGCCGCTGCCGCCCGCATGCTAATGAAGCACTGAATATGCATTTCAGTGCTTCATTAGTAAACTTCGAAATGGCCATGCAAATGGCCATTTCGAAGTTTGGGGCACGTGTAGACACAGCCAATATGATTGACTGGTTTAAGAACACAATTTTTAAAACTGAAAAAAGCAATGCTAACAGAAATTGTTGCAAATGGGCATTTTTTTTTTATCCCTTCTGGAGTCTGCTGAACTCCATGCACACTCATTGACTATCATGCTTTAACAGCAAACACTTGCACAAAATCAGAGTTTGTGCAATGTACACTGTGCCTGTATAATATAATTGGAGATATGCATCTCCTAGACCTGGAAGGCACCTCAGGAAGTCATCTAGTCCAGTCCCCTGACCTCTTTGCAGGACCCAGCACCATGGCTAGCATCTATTTATCCCAACCCCTAAATGGCCTTCTCAAGGATTGAGCTCACAACCCCAGGTTTAGCAGGCTAATGTTCAAACTAGTGAGCTATCCCTGCCCCTGAATGCTGAACTATTTAATTTCTATTTTCCTGGAATTATATTGCCACAGGGCAATATAAAATCATGGGATAAACAATTAAATGTCATCAATGCAAATGATTACCATTGGGCCATTATAAGCAGTTCTCAGAGCAAACTAACCCAGAACTCATTAAAACTGCTCAATTATCCAATTCACAAAGGTCAGCACTGGTCATATTGGAATTTATCCACCACCCAGATTTTTCATATTGGTGGTGGATGGAGTGCATTAGACCAAGATAGCAAAGATCGCTAGTATTTAGGCAACATATGTGTTTTACCAAAAGATTCAATATCAAGAGACCAACAAAATAGTAAGGGCTCATGCTACAGCTCTGTCACTTTAACTAATTGCTAAATTGCACCTTGTCCCACTGAAATTAGAGGGACTATTCAGGAGGTAAAACTCACTACATTAAAATTAAATTGGACAAAATGAGTGACATGAGCACATACATTTCAGGAGATGAAGAAGAAAAGACTTGCCTTTCCTCTTTAAAAGTTTGGTATTGGTTTAATCCTCAGTAAACAAAACTATCATCATTGTGAGGAAGATGATGCAAAATAAGTATTTTCTTCCTGAAATTTAGCACTTGTTTCCTTAGGGTGTAGAAAGTTGAATTTAACAACGTTGATTTTTAATGCTAGATTTTATAAAGTTGAAGTTGAGTGTTTGAAACAGCCCACAAAGTCAACTTAATGTTTCCCCTTTAAATTGCCTAAGTTTGACTGTGGCAGCAGTGCATTATGGGCACCTACCCCACAGTTCCTGCAGAATTGTTGCATTTTGGGATTATGTAAAAGTGTTTTGTTGGGGAGAAAAAAAAGGTGCCACAAGGGGTTCTGGGCTTCTGATGTCATCATCCCAGAGTGCATGTCCCTCTCTCTTCCTGCTTCTCGCTGAAAAGAAACAAACAAGGGATGGAATTTTCATACAGCTTTATGTTGACTGCCACCCACGATTACAAAGAATAACATGGATCAGGAGATGCTTCAATGTTTGGTGCAGTGTTTTGTGATGACTTCCCAGACTGCAACACAGGATATTCTGGCTGTGAGAATGAGTTGATTGATGCGGGGCGCAATGACAGACATCAAGATCTGGAGAATACAAACACGGAGTTATTGGCAACGCTGGAGTCATGGTACAGCAAGCAGCAGACATTCTGGTCCTGTGAAACCAGCTCAGACTTGTGGGACTGCATTATTGTGCAGTCATGGGATGATCAGCAGTGGCTGCAAAACTTCCAGATGTGTAAGGCCATTTCCATGGAACTTTATGAAGTGCTATCTCCCTCCCTGAAGTGCAGCAATGCCAGAATGAGACCTGCTTTGACAGTCCAGAAGAGCATGGCAATTGCAGTGTGGAAATTTGCAGTGCCAGAGAGCTACCAGTCAGTGGGAAATCAATTTGGAGCGGGCAAATCTACTGTGGGGTATATTGTCATCCAGGTAGACAAGGTGATTGCTACCCTTCTCCTGCTAAAGACAGTGACTTTGGGGAATGTGCAGGACTTAGTGGATGGATTTGCTGCCATGGGGTTCTCCGACTGCAGTGGGACCATGCTGGAACTCACATCCCCATTGTGGCACCAGACAACCAGGCATCAGAGTACATTAATCATGAGGGGTACTTCTCTATCATGTTGGTGGACCACAAAGGTCTTTTCACCGACATCAATGAGGGGTGGTCAGGAAGAGTTCATGACGTGAATCTTTAGGAATTCTGGCCTGTTTAGAAGGCTCCAGAATGGTAGTTACTTCCTAGACCAGAATATCAACACTAGAGACATGGAAATGCCCACAGTGATTCTTGGTGACCCTGTTTATCCTCTTTCCCTTGGCTCATGAAACCATACACAGGCACCCTGATCCTCATCAACTACAGGCTGAGCAGGTGCAGAATGGTGGTAGAATGTGGATTTGGACGTTTAAAAACCAGGGTCAGATGCCTTCTAACCTTTTAGACGTCAATGAAGAAAACATTGCCCTTGTTGAATCCTGCTGTATTCCTCCCTTCCTGTGAGTGAAGGGGGAGAATTTCATGCCAGAGTGGGGGTGGGGGAAGACTCACATCTCCTGGCCAGTAATTAACAGCAACCAGACACAAGGACAAATAGCCTCCAGCTGCATGGCAACCCTCATCACCACATCCAACTCCAAAGCAGAGATCCCAAAGCGTATTAACTAATAAACAGAAATTTCCTTTTCCAACCTACAATGTTTTTATTTAGGGTGCAATAATGGCAGAATGTTGGGTATAGGGAAAACAAAAAGGATAATAAACTCCATGAATTTATCTAGCTCTTTTTGAAACCCTATTACAGTCCTAGCCTTCACATCCTCCTCTCACAAGGAGTTCCATGTTTTGACTACGCACTGTGTGAAGAATTTCCTTTTATTTGTTTTAAGCCTGCTGCCAATTAATTTCATTTGATGTCCTCTAGTTCTGATATTATGGGTGTGACACAACCGCAGGCTTGTCCTTGTGGGTCCCTGCACTATGTGGCAGTTTAAAAGCAGCCTCAGAGGCCACTGCATCCCTCACTCTGCTTCCTGTACTCACAAGGGCTTGGTTCACAGCATCACCGGGCCATTCTCATCATTGGCTAGTCCAAAAACACAGTTTCTCAGGGAGGAGACTCACTCCTTGCCCACTGCCCCTCCAGGGCTGGCCTGATATGTGGGGTGCTCTAGAGGGAAACTCAGTCCCCTCCCACATGTCCCAGGTTCCAGCCCAGGGACCTTAGGCAGCTCTAGCAGGAGGGACTTCCCTCTCTGGACTCTCCTACTGCCACAGCCCGCCTCCCTGGGCCACTTCCACCATACTCCCGTGTAACACAACCACAGTACCTGTTTACTTTGCCTCTGGTATTGGCTTACCCTGGTGTTGCAGGCTGCTCCTTCCTGGGCCTTAGTCCTTGGGAAACATGAAAGGACACACCCAGCTGCCTATACATCTCCCCTCCCACAGGGTGTTATAAGCTGGCTTCAGGCCTGGGTCTATCACAGGGAACAAGTAAATTTTTTCTTGCTCACTTTCTCCACACCACTCAATTTTATATCTCTCTAGCACATCTCCCACTTAGTCTCCTTTTTCTAAGCTGAAAAGTCCTATGCTGTTTTATCTCTTCATATGGGATCCATTCAAAACCCCTAATCATTTTATTTGCCCTTTTCTGAATCTTTTCTAAAGCCAATACATCTTTTTGAGATGAAGAGACCACATCTTTACGCAGTATTCAAGATGTGGGCGTACAATGGTTTTATATAAGGGCAATAAGATACTCTCCATCTTATTCGCTATCCCTTTTTTAATGATCCCTAACATCCTGTTTGCTTTTTTAACTGCTGCTGGTCAGTGTGTGGATGTTTTCAGAGAATTATCCACGATGACTCTTGATCTCTTTCCTGATTAGTTGTAGCTAAGTTAGCCACCATCACATTGTATGTATATTTGGGGTTATTTTTTCCAATGTGCATGAGTTTACATTTATTCACATTAAATTTGATTTGCCACTTTGTTGCCCAATCACTCAGTTTTATGAGATCTTTTTGAAGTTCTTCACTGCGTGCTTTGGTCTTAACTATCATGAGCAGTTTGGTATCATCTACAAACTTTGCCACCTCACAGTTTACCCCTTTCTCCAGATTATTTATGAATAAGTTGAATAGGATTGGTCCTGGGACTAACCCTTGGGGAACACCACTACTTATCCTTCTCCATTCTGAAAATTTACATTTTATTCCTACCCTTTGTTTCCTGTTTTTAACCAATTCTTAATCCATGAAAGGATCTTCCCTCTTATCCCATGACAGCTTCATTTACATAAGAACCTCTGGTGAGGGACATCGTCAAAGGCTTTCTGGAAATCTAAGTACACTATATGTACTGGATCCCCCTTGTTTATGTTTGTTGACCCCTTCAAAGAACTTTAATAGGTTAATAAGACATGATTTCCCTTTACAGAAACCTCGCTGACTTTTGCCCAACAATTTATGTTCTTCTATGTGTCTGACAATTTTATTCTTTGCTATGGTGTCAAATAGTTTGCCCAGTCTCAACGTTAGACTTACTAGTCTGTAATTGCCAGGATCGCCTCTAGACTCCTTTTTAAATATTGGCATTATGTTAGCTATCTTCCACTCATTGAGTACAGAAGCTGATTTAAAGGATAGGTTACAAACCACAGTTAATAGTTCTGCAATTTCCTGGGTAAAAACCATATGGGTAAAAACTCCTGGGTAAATACCATATGGCCCCAGTAACTTGTTACTGTGAAGTTTGTCAATTACTTCAAAAACCTCCTCGAATGACTCCTCAGTCTTGAGCAATTCCTCAGATTTGTCACCTACAAAGGATGGCTCAGGTTTAGGAAACTCCCTAACATCCTCAGCCATGAAGACTGAAGCAAAGAATTAATTTAGTTTCTCTGCAATGACTTTATCATCTTTGAGTTCTCCTTTTTTATCACTATCATCTAGGGGGCCCACTTAGCAATCTTCCTGGTTCTGAAGTACTTAAAAACATTTTTTTTATTGCTTTGAGTTTTTGGCTGGCTGTTCTTCATACTCCTTTTTGGCTTTTATTACATTTTTACACTGAATTGGCAGTGTTTATGCTCCTTTCTATTTTCCTCACTGGGATTTGAGTTCCACTTTTTAAAAGATGCTTTTTTTTTAATCTCGCACTGCTTCTTTTACATGGTTGTTAAGCCACATTGGCTCTTTTTTGGGGCTCTTACTGTGTTTTTTAATTTGAAGTATACAATTAAGTTGGGCCTCTGTTATAGTGTCTTTGAAAAGTTTACATGCAGCTTGCAGGGATTTTACTTTAGTCACTGTACCTTTTAATTTCTGTTTAACTAATGTCCTCATTTTTGCATAGTTCTCCTTTCTGAAATTAAATGCAATAGTGTTGGATGGCTGAGATGTTTTGCCCACCACAGAAATGTTGAATGTTATGATATTATGGTCATTATTTCCAAGCGATCCTATTACAGTTACCTCTTAAACCAGATCCTGCACCGCACTCAGAACTAAATCAAGAATTGTCTCTCCCCTTGTGGGTTCCTGTACCAGCTGCTCCAAGAAGCAATCATTTAAGGCATTGAGAAATTTTATCCCCTCATCTTGTCCTGAGGTGACATGAATACAGTCAATATGGGGATAACTGAAATCTCCTACTATTACTGAGGGATTTTTTTATTTTTATTGCCTCTCTAATCTCCCTTAGCATTTCATAGTCACTGCCACTGTTCTGGTCAGGTGGCCAATAATATTTCCCTACTGCTGTAGTCTTATCTGAGCATACAATTTCTATCTATAGAGATTCTATGGAACATTTTGATTCATTTGAGGTTTTTACTTCATTTGATCCTACACTTCCTTTCACATATACTATTACCTCCCAAACTGCATGACCTGTTTGGTCTTTCTGATATGTTTTATACCCAGGTATAATTGTGTTCCATAAGATTCTTTATTCCCCCAGGTTTCTGTGATGCTTATTATATCAATATCCTCCTCTATAAGGCACTCTAGTTCACCCATCTTATTATTTAGACTTCTAGCTTTTGTGTATAAGCACTTTAAATACTTGCCACTATTTATTTGTCTGCCCTTTCCTGACACATTAGATTCTTTTTCATGTGATTGTTTCTTTTCTGATACAGACCATACTTTATCCTCTTCCATCCTTTCTTCTTCAGCCGAGGCTACACTAGCCCCTGCCATTCCAAACAAGCCACTTTGGCGGATGCTAATGAGGCACTGCCATGAGTATACAGTGCCTCATTAGCATAATGGTGGCTGTGCATGTTTCAGAAGCGCCTCTTTCAAAATGCATGCTGCTCTTGTAGATAGGGGCCTTTCAAGAGAAGCCCTTGGATTTTGAAAGCCCCTTCTTCCCAAAACCAAGTGGCTCATTAGCATACCCATTTCAAAAGGCGGGGGCTACTGTAGCCACGGCCTTCCTGACTAAAACCTAGAAAATCTCTGTCAATAGACTCTCCTCTAAGAAAAGGCTCTGTCTGATCCACATGCTCCTCTGCACCAGCTGGCTTTCCCCCATCTCTCAGTTTAAAAACTGCTCTATGACCTTTCAAAGGGTAAGTGTCAGCAGTCTGGTTCCACTTTGGTTTAGGTGGAGTCCGTTCTTCCTGAAGAGGCTCCCCCATTCCAATAGTTTCCCTAGTTTCTAATAATCTAAACCCCTCCTCCCTACACCATCATCTCATCCACACACACACTCTGAATTTCTGCCTGCCTACGTGGCTCTGCACATAGAACTGGAAGCATTTCTGAGAATGCCACCATAGAGTTCCTGGATTTCAGTCTCTTTCCTAGCAACCTAAATTTGGCCTCCAGGACATCTCTCCTACTCTTCTCTATATCATTGGTACCTACATGTACCACAACCACTGGCTCCACCCCAGCACTACACTTAAGTCTATCGAGATGTCGCAAGAGATGCACAACCTTCACACCAGGTGAGCAAGTCACCATACAGTTTTCCCAGTCATCACAAACCCAGCTATCTCTGTTTCTAATGATCAAAACTCTCATTACTTGCACCTGCCTTTTCCTACTGACTGGAGTTCCCTGCCCCACAGAGGCACCCTCAGTGCCAGAGGATACCACAACATCATCTGGAAGAAGGGTCCCAAATATGGGATGGTTTCCCTCAGCTTCCATTGACTGCTCTTCTCCCCTGAGTCTTTCATTCTCCTCAACAGTGCAGAGGCTGTCTGACTGGAAGAGGGACAATTCTACAGTGTCCCAGAAAACCTCATCAACATACCTCTCTGCCTCCCTTATCTCCTCCGGTTCAGCCACCCTAGCCTCCAATGCCCACACTCAGTCTCTGAGAGCCAAGAGATCCTTGCACCAAATGCACACATAGATCACCTGACTATGGGGTAGGTACTCATACATTACACTGGATGCAATAAACATGTGGACAGCCCCCACTCTGCTGCTGAGCTTCTGCCTGCATTTTCTGTGGCTAATTAGACAATATATGGGATTATTATTTAAATGTGTATATAGATAGAAGATACTAGAGACACTGAACCTGGTAATAAATTAAAAAGATACAAAGTTTCTATCAGATGATTCAGTTATTTAACGCACCAATTTCAGAGTCTTAACATTAATTTGAAATAGTCTCATCTATGTGTCCATTCTTTCCAGCAATATATCCCTGCCCATATTAATTAAATGTATTAGTTGCTCACAAATATTTTTTGTTTCAGTCCAGGTGATATGACAATAAAGCACAACAACTAACCAATAAGAGGTATGTGGTTTTGTACAATATCATTCTTGTATTGTAGATTACACATAAAATACAATTTTGCTCTGTAGGTCATATAAAGCCACAAAATCTGTGCTGTAAAAATTTTAATTTCAGCTAATTTCTAAAGTAATTTAATTGCCAAAAAGGAATCTATAGAAAAATATTAATTACACTCTACTTTGCTTAAAGATGTAAGTGAAGAGGGTACCAGATTTAGAAAGAGAATGAGAGTCCCTGTTTTAACACGTATACAATAGCAAACAGAAGAATTAGAATTCCAGTATTTCCAGTAATGGGATAGGCATTCTGAGGGTAGAAGCAATGATACCATTCCACAGATACCGAATGTTTCATGTATATGTCACATCACAGATCCAAAAACAACTATTCATGTTTTAAACATAAACCACAGTGGCTACATATTTCAATAAGCAGGAGCTATATGGAGTTGTGCAAGTCTGGGAAAAAGACAAGTGTGGGAAAAAACAAAGCGGATGGGCTGTAAAACTTGTGTTGACCTAAGTTCTGGATTCCCAGAAGCTAATACAGATTGAGCTGTAACTTGCGAACCGTGGCGATACTTACATAAACCCCTCCACTGCATTTGTGAGCACTGTTATACCCCTAAGAATTACAGCATGGGTGAGTGAGGATGTGGTCATTCTCTAGTTTTCAACTAATTCCAAAACAATCAGGGCATGTCTAAATAGAGCTGTAGTGCCAGCAGCTCCATGCTAATGAGCAGTCTGGCAATTGCAAATGGTTGCTCATTAGCATAATCATTGAGCTAATTAGCATAGCCACACAAGATCATGCTGTCAACAGAGGGTGCTGCCAGCAGAAAACAACCTGTGAAGATGTACCTCTGCCAGCTAAGCCCCCTTCTGTCGCCAGCCCCTCATACCTCAGGGGCACATCTACACGGCTTGTTTACTGCTGGCAGTACCCTCTGCTGACAGCAAGATCTTGCACAGCTATACTAATTAGCCCTGTGATTATGCTAATGAGCAGCCATTTTCAATTGCAAGATTGCTCATTAGCGTGGAGCTGCTGGCAGTACAGCTCCCTTTAGATGTGCTCTCAGAAAGGTGTGGACTAATGCTACATCCATGAATTTTTCAGTTTCTCCCTCTTTTGATTTTCTGTTGAAAGCCTCAAACCACAATAAATTTAACATAGGTTAAGGAAAAACACATTCCTTTTTAGGAGTGAAAAATGGACCTATGTAACAGCTGTTATTCCTGAAGGACGCATCCTGTTCATTAGGGCTTCATGTACAAGTTATCATTAAGCTGAGTGATTCTTACCTGATTTCATTCATCAAGGTGATGTTTTACTGATGTAGATTTGTTGCCTTGAGAATCCAGAACAATGACTCTCCAAAGCCGTTCAGTCATACATGGGAAAAAGCTTCTCAAAAGTTGCAAGGCTTGAATTGCTGCCAGATTTATGCAACTTGAAACTGTTTTTCTTTTTTCTGCTTTCAGGCTTTACTGACATGGCTAAACACAATGAAAGGTTTTCTGAGAAGAGGTAAGGAATTAAGAAGCAGTTCTTCAGAAAGCTATGAGTAAGTCCTTTCGAGAACTAGGAAGATCAGGAAGGTTTGAGTTTCCCCACAGCATATACAGGACTTCTGCTACTTAGCCTTCCTTATTTCACCACATTCATGACTTCAGGTTAACTTGATCTTTGTAATCATGAAACTGCCATGGGAACTGTACTCCCCAGACCCTCAAGCAATGGAAACTATCCTAACACAGACCCCGCCTCATAACCCAATGAAAGGGTACTTCAGCCATCTTTGCACCAAGATTCCATCTTTTCCTACGTCCTGTGAAGATGTTCCATAGGGGCTGGACCCACAGGGGAGGAAGGGGTGATGAATGGAAGAGCAAGGACACACAGGGCCTCCCAACCATCTGAAGCCTGAAGAATTTACCCAGAAAAAAATCATAGGATTATATACTGTGTGGGATTATACTAATTCTATTGAGCTGCCCTCTAATCACACAGATACTCCGGAGTGATTTTTATTAGGGAAAAAAATGGGAGGCTGCCACATAGATGGTCCTGTCCTCCTGCAAACCAAAAATAGTAAGGAGCAAGATCCTTCAGCTGGGGTAAAATGTCCGAGCTCCATTTATTTCAGTTGACCTTTGATTATTTACACAAACTGAGTATCTGTCCCTTGAGTCAGGTCTTGTGGCTTGGTCACCCATGAGAAGATGTGGGGTTGGCAGGGAGGAATGCAAGGGGATCCTCAAAGAGATCTCCTCCTTTGATTTCTCTGCCATAGGTCTTACTGGGCAAGATGGAGAATGATCGTGCTTGGTAAATCTTCCCACAGACACGCAAGTGATTATTCAATTACTTTATAATCACAGGTTGCAGAAGCAAAAATAAAAAGAAGGCTAACACAGAATAAAATGATACATGGTATATATATTGTAAGTGCTCATTTTTCAAACTCATGATTCTTTACAGTTTTGCTGGTTGTTTGGCCCTGGACTTTTCAATAGGCAACTTTAGCCTCTCTTTGTCTTAAAATATAATATTTAATATCAACTCTATAGTAGGCTTATGTTTTAAAAAAGAGGTACCTCTAGGCAGAAATGGAACATCAGTTTTTATAAATTACAAAGAACTCTGGCTCCCTCTTGTGACTGAGGAAGAGAAATTGAAAAGACCTTCAAGTTGAGGTTTGTTTCCTAGAGTCTATGTATGTTATTCTTGCAAATGAGACTGTATCAAAAATTATTCCCCAAAACATTCTGCCCACTGGTGCTTGAGAGAATTAATTCAGAGTAACTGTACTCCAAATGGTTTATTCCAAACTTAACAGCAGAGATTCCAGTGGTGATAGCTGGGTCACAGAGATCCCCTTGAGACTGTCACCTGTTGGGCTGATCACTGAACCTTCTCCCTGCCTTCCCGGGTGCTCCGCTAATCTGTCCAGCTGAACCAGAAGTTCTGGTTTCCCCCAGCAAGGCACAGAGTTGAGGTTACAGCCCACAGCAGAACGACACAGACACTAAGGCCCAGTCCACACAATAATATGAGGTAGAACTTAGCTGACAGATTGATTTTCTAAGCAGTCAGTCCACACCACAGGTCTGTTCCGCTGACTTTAAAAGGGCTCCAAAGGTCAATTTTTGTTCTGCTTTTCATGAGGAGTAACACCAAATTTGACCTTGCATGGTCAATTTTAGGGTAGTGCAGATGAAATTCAGTGTTCTTGGGTTTCCTAGAGATGTCTCTCACTGCCCCAATGTGCAAAGGTGGAAAAAAGTACCCCAAAAGTTACTTGAGTAAAAGCGCACCTGCTTTTATTTCTGGGTACTTGAGTACAATGTAGATGTGATGTGTGTTTGTGTATGTTTTGTCAAATAGTTTTCCAAAGGGACACTGGTAACTTGTACTTAACTACACTCCATGCCCCACCCAACCCCCTAGCAGCAAAAAAGCAGCTGCACTTTTACGCAAGTAACTTTTTGTGGTGGAGGGGGAGGAGGACGACAATGGTCAGCACTGAAACAAGCAACTGATCTCACCAAGAGACAGAGACCTTTTTTTTAAACTTTGGCTTTCACCCCTTCCTCCCAGGCCATTTCACAGCTGGACCCTGATGATCGGGACGGTAGCTCTGGTGAGTTCTCATTCTTCAGGCAATTGGGTGTGATCTGTGGGTGGGCTCTAACTACACAGCCCAGACCCCCTACCCCCCCAAAAAAAAACTTGTCATTGACTCTGAGGACCGAGCTGCAATCCTCCTTACACAGCTCCATAGAGTTCTCAGACAGGCACTCTAAGTCTTCTCGCAAGGTTTCCAGGGAGGCCTGCCTTATTCAAACCTCCACAACAGGACACCTTTCCATGCGAAGCCAGCTGTAAGTAATGTGGCATCATAGAAGAACAGAGCAGTGAAGCACACTGACCAGCCTTCTGTCCACATTCAGTCAGAATCCATTCCTTACCAATGTGCATTATTCTAAGGAGGCTAATATCTCACATTGCAACCTAGAGGAAGCAAGGGAAGGTATATGTAACATAAGGGTATTAAGCTGTGATAGCACAAGCTGAACCATCACGCCTGACCAAATCCCTGTCTTCCCTTCTACAGGCTCCTGGGGGGATGGAAATTTTAACTGTCCCAGCAAAGGGGGAAGCAGAAGCACACAGCAGCTGCAAGAGCCACACCACCCTGATAGCACAAGCCACACCCCCATGCCTATCCTGCCCTCTCCCTTCCCTTCCCTGGGCTCCTGAGAAAAGGAAAACTTTCATTGTCCCAGCAAAGCAGGGAGGGGAAGCATACAATGACTGACACTGACCACAGCCCCAACAGCCAGCCTGCCAGTGCGTGCGTGCCCACCCCACGCACGCGCGCGCGCGCGCGCACACACACACACACACACACACACACACACAGCTTTTGGAATCACAGGCTTGAAATCAGGCCCAATCTGTGCCTTACCCTGGCTGGAAACAAACTGAGTCAACCAAATCCCTTAAGATCTCTGTATAGTATCTGTCTAAAATGCCTAAAAGCAAAAGTTCGTCCTTGTACATAACACATCCCTATTGCTTGCCAGAGAGGTTCTTTCATGAAATTACTTTGTGTATTGTAAAATTTGTCTCATCTACAGTAAATGTATCTCCTTTATATCTGGCCTTCACTTATGTTTTGTTGCACTGTGTGCAACAATGGGCTCTTTGACCACTGCTCATCACCCGCTTCAGCTGTTAGACTGACACAGATCAAAAGGAGAAAATTAATGGGGAAAGATATGTTCTTGGATCACAGGCAAGCCACTTCCATGGACAGGACACAATTAAAGAACCACACTGGAGGAGAGGAGGGTGGATTAGAAGGACAGGAGAGCGTTCAGAAAGCGTGAAGTCCAAACCCTGAAGGAGACGTTGAAGCTGATGATGCAGAAAACAGATCTCCTGAGATGCCTGGTACAGAAGCAAACATCTCCACTGCAGCCCATGCTAAACCACATGCCCTCCTCACTGTGTTCTGTACCATCCCCACATCAGCACTCCAGAATGCAGGGGAGAGGGGAAATCAAGGGCAGCCTTCCATTCCATTCCCAGGGACGTTTCCCCACCTGTGATTGGAAAACGCCTCTTTTTCTTGCTTACGCACCTCCAAAGCCCCTGCCATGAACGCCTTTACTGTGTGCTTCGTTTTGTCCTCTAAACAAAAACACATAGCCTCAAACACAAAAGCTGTGTCTACACTAGCTCCTTCCTTTTGGAAGAGGCATGGTAATGAGCGAGGTCGGCAGATGCTAATGAGGCGCCGCCATGAATGTGCAGTGCCTCATTAGCATAATGGTGGCTGTGGCAATTTGAAGTGGGGAGGGAGTTTTACAGGGCCAGCACACATCACACAAGTGGCAACTTCTTCACAGCAGCAAACATGACTGTCATGTGGCTGACTGATCATTCATAAAGTTGTTTTTCAAAGCCTCCCTGATTAGCAGTGCCTCTTGCTGTGCTGTCCTTATTGTTCTCATATCTGGCTGCCCATAATTAGCGGCCACATAATCTGCCTCAGCCCTCCAAATATCCTACAGTAGACATATCTTAAGAACACTTTAGCTCTGGGAAGTCACAGGAGCTTGACACAGCACATGAGTGCAGTGCCCCAATGCTACCAGAAGGCCAGATAAATCCATCTTAGCCCACATAAAAGTTTTATACACAGCAAGATTATAAGGTGTTCATTCCCTTTATCTACAAAAATGAGCTATTGTTCCCCACAGCCACCAGTAACTTATTTACACTGGATTTGGTAAGAAACAAAAGTGATTTCATTAAGTATAAAAGTAGGAATTAAAAGGTAGCAAGTGACAACAGACAGATCAAAGTAAGTTACTAAGTTAAAATAAAACAAAACCTTCCAACTATGGATAATAAACTAAAAGAAGTTGTTAAATAATAATTTCTCACCTTAGTTTATATTTTAGCAATATCTTTTTCATGCCAGAGCTCTTCTTTCTGATCTGGGTCCAGCAGCTCATCTTCATCCCTGTCATTAGAGTGCTTTTACTTCCAAATTTTCTCATGTATCCTCTTAGGGTTGGGAGCAGTCTGTGAATCTGAAGACAATAGAATATACAGAATTTCCCCAAGGTGGAAAGTCTTTGTTCAATTCTCCCCAACCACCCATGGAGAAGTACAAAATTTAAGATGGTTTCTAGCACCAAGTGGCATGGTCATATGACTTTGTAGGACCAGCCATAATCCAGGTTTACAGGAAAAATAAGACTATTCACAGATTGTTGTTTTGAGAACAGGGCACTAAGTTTTTTGAGTACTACTAATGGCTGTCACTTGCACATCTAGATATATAAATGGGTTTATACTTCATATTTCTAACTTCACATACAAGAATCATACATGCACACAAGTAGTAGAAACACATTCAGTAGGTTACAAGTTTTCAGTGACAGGTTACAGGCCACATTTTGTATATATCATGTTCAAGTTAAACATGTTCATATTCAAAAACACTGCTATAAAATCTGAGGGTGCAATATCACACCAGTGACAATAGTACTGCGTGTACACTGAACATATGAGTGCCTTTACTTTAGGAACCATTGTGAATATCACCTTATCTTTATTCCTGAAGCATTGTGTCTTCAGATAAATAGAATATTGACCATCAATATCATTCCACTGACCAAGAATCAGAGGTGTTCATCAAACTACCTGCTCTCCCTGATGCACCCTTCCAAGCTTCAGGATGCCATGACCCCATGAGAAGGTACAGCAGAACGGGTGGTACAAAACTAGCTATCCTGGCTTTATGTCACTGACACCAAGAAAATCCTCAGCTGAACATCTAGGGCAGCTTGAATGCCATTTTGTGCTGTTTTAATGATCTTCCAGGGGCTGAAGTTCTGCTCCATTATCAGAATGTCTCCCCAGGAACCAATTAAGAACCGCAGCTTAATTTATGCAATTCTTCTTAGAATTTTCTAGGCTGTGTCAAGTGAGCAGGGCTGGAGCTACACAGGCACTCTGTTGACAGAGTAAGCCTTTTGCTGACAAAAGTCACAGAGCATCCTCACTGTTAAAGCGCTCTGTTGACAGTGTGTTGACAAAACCTTGCTCTTCAGCTGGCAGCGTTATACCGCTCCTCTCCTACAAAATTGCCGTGTAGATGCTCAGGGCTCCTTCTGTTGACAGACTAAGTCCTCCATGGTGCCAGCTGGCCAGCACTGGGAGGCACCCTTCTCCCCACCACAAATCCATTGTTCCTGCTTCCAGCTGCACTTAAAGGGGCCAGCAGCCCCAGGAGCCCCAACCAGGAAGCTGGGGGTGTGGCAATAGGCCTGCAGCATGTGGCTGCAGCCATACCCTAGCATCCAGTCCCTGCAGACAGAAGAGATGGCAGAGGCAGCTGCGGACCACACTGGTAGCTCCCGCATCTCAAGGGAGGGATCTCTGGGCTCCAGAAGGGTGGCAGGAGGCAGGCCCCATCCTGGTCCAGCCTCAAAATAAAGGACTTGCTGGCCCTCTGGGCTGAAGAGGAGTTGGTCCTGGACCCCACTGCCAAACACAGGAATGCCCTGGGGTACGTGCGGATTACCGAAATCCTGGTGGAGCAAGGCCATCCTGCCCACACCCTCAAGCAGATGCAGGCAAAGGTGAAAGAGCTCCACCAGGGCTACATGCAGGCCTGGGACGTGCACCAATGGTTGGGGGCAGGGCCGGCCACCTGTCCCTATTACAGGGAATTGGTCCTTCTCCTCAGGAGCAAGGATGGGTTCCCCAGCACTATTCCCATGTATACTGGGGAGCGGCCTCCCCCTCTGGAGGGTGCCTCCCCAGAGCCACCCAGCTCACTGAAGCCACCCGACCAACAGCCAGCCTCAGAACCAGAGTCCAGCCACGGCATGCTGGTGATTGCCCTCAGTTCCAACACCACCAGTGTCGCAAGCTCCACATTGGCATCCCCAGACATGTTCTCCGGACCACCTGGTGAGTATCCCATCTGGCACATTCCCCCAGCCTTGGGGGCAGGGGCAGGCAGGCATCTCGAGGGCTCTCCACCCATGCACACAGAGCATAAGAACATAAGAACGGTCATACTGGCTCAGACCAAAGGTCAATCTAGCCCAGTATCCTGTCTGCTGACAGTAGCCAATGCCTGGTGCCCCAGAGGAGGTGAAATGAAGACAATGATCAAGCGATTTGTCTCCTGCCATCCATCTCCCGCCTTCGACAAAGGCTAGTCACCATACCTTACCCCTTGCTAATAGCCATCTATGGACCTAACCTCCAAATATTTATTGAGCTCTTTTTAAACTCTGTTAGAGTCCTGGCCTTCACAGCGTTCTCTGGAAAGGAGTTCCACAGGTTGACTGTGTGCTGTGTGAAGAAAAACTTTCTTTTATTAGTTTTGAACCTGCTACCCATTAATTTCATTTGGTGTCCTCTAGTTCTTCTATTATGGAAACAAGTAAATAACTTTCTGTATTCACTTTCTCCACACCATTCATAATTTTATATACCTCTATCATATTGCCCCTCAGTCTCCTCTTTTCTAGACTGAAAAGTCCCAGTCTCTCTAGCCTCTTCTCATATGGGACCCATTCCAAACCCTTAATCATTTTAGTTGCCCTTTTCTGAACCTTTTCTAATGTCAATATATCTTTTTTGAGGTGAGACCACATCTGCATGCAGTACTCAAGATGTGGGCGTACCATAGTTTTATATAGGGGAAGTAAGATACTCTTTGTCTTATTTTCTATCCCTTTTTTAATTATTCCTAACATCCTATTTGCTTTACTGACTGCCGCTGCACACTGCGTGGATGTTTTCAGAGAACTATCCACTATAATTCCAAGATCCCACTCCTGATCTGTTGTAGCTAAATTTGCCCCCATCATATTGTATGTATAATTAGGGTTATTTTTCCCAATGTGCATTACCTTACACTTACCCACATTAAATTTCATTTGCCATTTTGCTGCCCAATCACTCAGTTTGCTGAGATCTTTTTGAAGTTCTTCACAGCCTGCTTTAGTTTTGACTATCCTGAACAGCTTGGTGTCATCTGCAAACTTTGCCACCTCACTGCTTACCCTTTCTCTAGATCATTGATGAATAAGTTGAACAAGATTGGTCCCAGGACTGACCCTTGGGGAACACCACTAATTACCCCCTTCCATTGTGAAAATTTACCATTTATTCCTACCCTTTGTTTCCTGTCTTTTAACCAGTTCGCAATCCATGAAAGGATCTTTCCTCCTATCCCATGACCACCTAATTTACATAAGAGCCTTTGGTGAGGGACCGTGTCAAAGGCTTTCTGGAAATCTAAGTATACTATGTCCACTGGATCCTCCCCCCATCTGCATGCTTGTTAACCCCTTCAAAGAACTCTAATAGATTAGTAAGACATGACTTCCCTTTACAGAAACCATGCTGACTTTTGCTCAACTAATCATGTTCCTCTACGTGTCTGACAATTTTATTCTTTACTATTGTTTCTATTAATTTGCCCGGTACTGACGTTAGACTTACCAGTCTATAATTGTGGGGGTCTCCTTTAGAGCCCTTTTTAAATATTGGTGTTATATTAGCTGTCTTCCAATCATTGGGTACCAAAGCTGATTTAAAGGATAGGTTACAAACCACCATTAATAGTCCTGCAATTTCACATTTGAGTTCTTTCAGAACCCTTAGGTGAATACCATCCAGTCCCAGAGACTTGTGACTGTTTAGCCTACCAATTAGTTCCAAAACTTCCTCTAATGATACTTCAGTCTGGGACAGCTCCTCAGATTTGTCACCCATAAAGGACAGCTCAGATTTGGGAGTCTAACATCCTCGGCGGTGAAGACTGAAGCAAAGAAATCATTTAGTTTTTCCTCAATGGCATTATCTTCCTTGATTGCTCCTTTTATATCTCTATCGTCCAGGGGCCCCACTGCTTTTTTAGCAGGCTTCCTGCTTCTAATGTACTTAAAAAACATTTTACTATTGTTTTTTGAATTTATGGCTAACTGTTCCTCAAAATCTTTTTTGGTTTTTCTTATTACATTTTTACCTTTAATTTGGCAGTGTTTATGTTCCTTTCTATTTTGATCGCTAGGATTTGACTTCCACTTTTTAAAAGATGCCTTTTTATCTCTCACTGCCTCTTTTACATGGTTGTTAAGCCATGGTGGCTCTTTTTTAGGTCTCTTACTATGTTTTTTAATTTGGGGTATACATTTAAGTTGGGCTTCTAATATGGTATCTTTGAAAAGTTTCCATGCCGCTTGCAGGGATTTTACTCTAGTTACTCTACCTTTTAATTTCTGCTTAACTAACCTCCTCATTTTTGTGTAATTCCCCTTTTTGAGATTAAATACCAGAGTGTTGGACTGTTGTGGTGTTCTTCCCAACACAGGAATATTAAATGTTATTATGTTATGATCACTATATCCAAGCGGTCCTGTAATAGTTACCTCTTAGACCAGATCCTCTGTTCCGCGCCGTACTAAATCAAGAATTGCCTTTCCCCTTGTGGGTTCCTGTACCAGCTGCTCCAAGAAGCAGACATTTAAGGCATCAAGAAATTTTCTCTCTGAATCCCTTCCTGAGGTGACATGTACCCAGTCAATATGGGGATAACTGAAATCTCCCATTATTACTGAGTTTTTTATTTTGATAGCCTCTCTAATCTCCCTTAGCATTTCAGCATCACTATCACTGTCCTGGTCAGGTGATCGATAATATATCCCTAGTGCTATATTCCCATCAGAGGAAGGAATTGCTATCCATAGTGATTCTATTGAACATTTTGCTTCATTTAGGATTTTTATTTCATTTGATTCTATATTATCTTTCACATACAGTACCACTCTGCCGCCCACTCGACCCATTCTGTCCTTCCGATATACTTTATATCCCACTGATTGTCCTTATTCCACCAGGTTTCTGTGATACCTATTATGTCAATCTCCTCCTTTGATATGAGGCACTCTAATTCACCCACCTTATTAGACAGACTTCTAACATTTGTGTAAAAGCACTTTAAAAAACTACCACTATTCATATGCCTGCCCTTCCCTGACATATTGGATTCTTTTACATGTAATTTTTTTCTCATCTGATCTGGCCCATATTCTATCATCTCCCTTCTTCTCTTTCTGACTGAATTCTAGAGAATCTCTGTCAATGGAGTCTCGACTAAGAGAAGTCTCCGTCCGATCCACGTGCTTCTCTGCACCAATTGGCTTTCCCCCATCTCTTATTTTAAACACTGCTCTACGACCTTTTTAATGTTTAATGCCAGCAGCCTGGATCCACCTTGGTTTAGGTGGAGCCCATCCTTCCTGTATAGGCTCCCCCTACCCCAAAAGAGTCCACAGTTCCTAATAAATCCAAACCCTTCTTTCCTACACCATCGTCTCATCCACGCATTGAGACTCTGAAGTTCTGCCTGCCTACATGGCCCTGCGCATGGAACTGGAAGCATTTCTGAGAATGCCACCATAGAGGTCCTGGATTTCAGTCTCCTTCCTAGCAACCTAAATTTGGCCTCCAGGACATCTCTCCTACCCTTTCCTATGTCATTGGTACCTACATGTACCACGACCACTGGCTCCTCCCCACTACTGCATATAAGTCTGTCTAGATGCCTCAAAAGATCCGCAACCTTTGTACCAAGCAGGCAAGTTACCATACGGTTCTCCTGGTCATCACAAACCCAACTATCTATATTTCTAATGATCGAATCACCCACTACTAACACCTGCCTCTTCCTAACAACTAGCGTTCCCTCCCCCGGAGAGGTATCTTCGGCGTAAGAGGATACCATAGCACCCTCTGGAAGGAGGGTCCCAACTATGGGATGGTTTGTTTCCCTCTGCCCCCATTGACTGCTCTCCTTCCCTGAGCCTTTCATCCTCCTTAACAGCATTGGGGCTGTCAGATTGGAGGTGGGACAGCCCTACTACGTCCTGGAAAGTCTCATCAATGTAGCTCTCTGCCTCCCTTAGCTCCTCCAGTTCAGCCACCCTGGTCTTCAAAGCCTGCACTCAGTCTCTGAGAGCCAGGAGCTCCTTGCATCGAGTGCACACATAAGCCACCCACCCACAGGGTAGGTAATCATACATATTACACTCGACACAATAAACTGGATAGCCCCTGCTCTGCTGCTGGTCTTCTGCCTCCATTTCCTCCTCTGATTTAATTTAATTCTATATGGGGTTCTTAAGTAAAAGTATCAGATGGGGATGTTATAAAAGATTTAAAGACGTTAGAAGTAACTAGATCCCTCTAAGCTCCCCCTCTAAACTCCCCTCTCAAAACTTCCGCCTGTTAGCTGTTGGCCTGTTTGCAAGCGCCCTGGTCGCTTGCCAGCAGGGTTTAAAAGGCTCCGGCCTTCCTGATAGCCCCTCCTGCTGGCTACAGCTCAGGCAATCAGCATAGAGGTTTAGATTTCAAACCTAATCAAGGTTCACAGCTTCCAACTGCCAGCCTGAGCACACGACCTTTCAAACAGACAGCTCAGCACTCCAAACTCCAAGCAAACAGACAAACACAAGCCCAGAACCCTCAAACACAAACACCCACACACTCTAGACAGCCACTTACCTCAAGGTGCTGTAGATTGCCCCCTCCTTCACCAGGAGAGCCCCTTTCAAAACTCCCGCCTGTTTGCAAGAGCCCCAGTCACAAGCCACAGCAGTGCATACCACCTGCACAGCGGGGAGCAGTTGAGCAGCCGCCAGCCCCCCATGGGGATCCCATCACATCCTGTGACTGCCGGGGCGGGGGGGCGTGACAGGGCCCTGGAGTTGTGCTGCAAGAAGGACTTGCCCTCCCGATTTCTCCCCACAGTTGCAGCATCTGAGGGCCGGCACAACCCCACCATGCATCCGAGCAGCTCTGGGAAGGAGGCAGAAGGCAAGAGACAAGCGCCCAGTGCCCCCGAGGGCTGACAGTCTGCTGGCCCCAGCATGTCAGTGCATCCGAAGTTCCTGGCGCCACCCTGAAGAGAACACCCTAACCTCTCGGCCCCCAGGTCGTATGCCCAGGCGGCAGCCGCCGCCCCACACCCTGCTCCTTCCGTCTCCGCCAGGACTACCATCCCCAACGGTCGCAGCCCCTTCCCCGCGCTCACCAGGAGGCACGGAGTCCGCTGCCTCGTAGTGTCGGCCTCACCCCACGTGGAAACCTACGTGCGGGCGTTGGCACGGGTGGTGGGGCCCGCGGCCGTGGTGGCGGCCTCCCGGATGTTCGGGAAGATCGTTTTCTTCCTGGCTTTGGAGGCTGCCACCCAGGAGGCAGTGGAGAGGGGCCTGGCAGTTGGGGGCGTGCACGTACCCCTGGAGCCGCTGGAAGACCTGGGCGTGCGGGTGGTTTTTTCATCTGTTCCACCCTTCCTTCCCAACTCCGCCCTTCTGCCTTTCCTCACCACCCTGGGCCGGCCTTTGACGGTCCTGAGTCCCCTCCCCCTAGGCTGTAAAGACCCTGCCCTATGGCACGTGCTCTCCTTCTGCCAGCAGGCCCAGGTCCAACTGCCGCCGGTGGCAGCACAGGGCGGGGTGGTCCAGGAGGGGACTATACTGGTGCCCTATCAAGGGGCCCAGTACCAGGTCTTCTATACCCTGGGGGAGGCCCGGTGCTTTGTGTGCCGGGTGGCAGGGCATGTCCGGAGGGATTGCCCCCTGGCCCGGCACGAAGGGGAGCCCGGGACCTCCTCCGACCCGGGGGGTGTCAGCCACGAGATCGGCGGCACCCCAACCGCGACAGGCCCTGGGACTGACCCTCCTCCTCTCGTCCCGGACGGATCCATCACCGCTCGGGCATCGGAGGATGCCCGGCTGCATGGTGCCGGGCAAGAAGAAGCAGGCGCTGGTGCCCGAGCGGGCACAAGAGCCGGGCCTGCGGAGGAGAGGGAGGCAGGGCCGGCGGCAGGACCAGAAGAGGGCCCACCCCAGGGCGGGTTGCCCCTCCCCCTTGCCGCCCCGCCCCCCTCTTCCCTCCCTCCCTCCTCGTCGGCTCTGTCCCCTGGCCCCTCTTCCTCTACTGCCCAGCCCACCTCTTCAGAGGGCTTGGTGCTGGTGGGGGGGAAACGGAGGAAAAGGTGTGTGCGCACCCAGCACCCCACCCCATCGGAGGACAGGGTGGAGATGCCGCGCAAAGCACTAAAAAGCGCTGCTAGCCCTGACCCATCTGTCGAACCCCCGGCTACTGACCATCTGCCGGGGGTGACAGAGGCTGCCACGGCGGCGGCTAAGAAAGGTAACATCCCCTCTGCCCCGGAGCCAGAGCCCGAGGAGGCTGAGAAGGCCTTTTCTGCGCCCGTGCCCTCCCCCGACACTCCTCCGGCCGCCACCCAGACCACTGCTGCGGAGCGTCCAGAGGAGGTGGGCTTTGGCCTCGCCCTCCTCTCGCAGGAGGTCGAGGCCTTAGGCCTCACCCCGGTGGCCCTGGATGTAGACGGCCTGCTACTGGAGGCCTGTGGGCCGGCCATCCACTCACCACCACCCCCTCCACCCTCCCCATCTACCAGCGACCCCTCAACTACCACTTCCCTCTGCCTTGGGACGTCCCAGGAGGCAACCCCCTGCTTAATTAGGGATGACCTCCCCGCGGAAGTCAGCCAGCCCCTGGGCGCCCCAGGGGAAGCAGAGTTTTCCATGTGCCCCCACTTTGGCCCCAGAACTAAAGACCCCGACACCCACCCCCTCGACCTGTTGGCACTTCCTGCCGAGCATGTCAGCACCTCACCCTTACCCCTCTTCCCCCCACCACCATCCAAGGAAGCCCCTCCTCCCGAGACCCCTTCTGTCCAAATCCCCGCCCCTGCTCCCATTTTAGCCCCACCACCTGCCACCATCCCTGTACCTTCTCCAAGCCAATTCCCCACCCCAGAACCTGCAATCCTACCCCCTCCAGACCCTCCTCTCCCTCCACTCCCTCCTTTTCCTCCTCCCCCTCAGCCCCTGCCCCCTCTCCCTTCCCCTCACGACCCCTCCCTTCCCCCGATGATTCCCATCCCCCCCGCCCCCACCCCTCCTCCTCCTACCCTTCCCTTTGATCCCTGTCCACTCATACCCGCCCCCGAGGCAGTAATCCCTCGGGAAGCCCCCCCTTATATCGCCCTCTCCCAGCACTTCCGGGGCTGCTCCCCCTCTGCCGCCCTTATCCCCCCCAAAACCAGACCCCAGTCCCCGCCCCAATCTTTTCTCTGGCCGTGGGGCCCAAAAGAACACAAGGCCGACGGGTACTCAAGACCCTGAGGCCTTAGCACCCCATGCGCTGGTGGGAGAGATGCGCCAGTTCTTGGATGACGTTCATGGCTCCAAGAACAAGGTTGCTCTTGCCCTCCAGTGCTGGGGGGACTTCCACACCATCTTGGAGTCCGTGAGGGCCCTTCTGAAGGAGGGCAAGGGGACCAGGAGGAGGGACGCCACGGTTTACCAGCGGGCCCGCGGCTTCCGTGACACCCTCGTCACCTTTGGGGTCGGTCACGGTTTGCTGCGTGGCCCCACGGGAACCGTCTGTGCTCTCTCTGGCGAGGATCCTCCCCAGCCCTCCAAATGGCGCCGATCATCTTTGCCACTCTAAATGCCAGAGGCTGCGGGTCGGGTCTCTGTAGGTGCCAAGTGCTCTGCTTCCTTCGGGAGTGGGGGTGCTCAGTCACCTTCCTACAGGAGACCTACACTACCCCAGCCGCCGAAGCTTAAGTGGCGGCTGGAGTGGGGAGACGGGGTCCACTTTAGTCACCTCTCGGCCCACCGGGCCGGGGTGGCGACCCTGTTCTCCCCAGACCTGCAGCCCGAGGTGCTGGGGAGCGTCGAGGTTGTGCCCGGCCGCCTGCTGTATCTCCGGGTGCGGGCGGAGGGGCTGCCTCTCCACCTCGTCAATGTCTATGCCCTGACACTTGGCCCGGAGCGAACACCCTTCTTCCGGCAGGCAGCAGCCTTCCTCGATACCATCGACCCTCGCGAGTGCCTGGTCCTCGGCGGGGATTTCAACTGCACCCTCGAGGAGCAGGACCGCACGGGGACCGAGCGGTGCCAGGCCGCTGCGGACGTCCTCAGGGAGCTTCTCATCCATCGCTCCCTGGTGGACGTCTGGCGCAGCCACCACCCGGACGAGGACGCTGGTTTCACCTACGTCCGAGTGGTGGGCCATAAATCTGTACACTCCCGGTTGGACCGCATCTACATCTCGCGGCACCATCTCTCCCAGGCCCACACCTCCAGCGTGTGGCCAGCCCCCTTCTCGGACCACCACCTGGTGGCTGTGAAGGCTTCCCTCTCGCCGGGGAAGTGGGGGTCGGCCTACTGGTATTTCAATAACAGCCTGCTAGAGGACGTGGGCTTCGTGGCGTCCTTCCGGGAGTTCTGGCTGGCCTGGTGCGAGCAACAGCGCGCCTTTCCCTCGGCACGGTGGTGGTGGGATCTGGGAAAGGTGCGTGCGCGGCTCTTCTGCCGCGACTATACTCGGGGGGCCAGCCAGCGGCAGGATGCGATGATAGGGCAGCTGGAACGGGAGGTCCTTGAGCTGGAGAGGCGTTTAGCCGCCAGCCCCGGAGATCCATCCCTCTGCGGCACGTACCAGGAGAAGAGGAACGAGCTCAGGGCCCTTGACGCCCTCCGGGCACAGGGGGCTTTGGTGAGCTCGCGAATCCAACTCCTCCGGGAGATGGACCGCGGCTCCCGCTTCTTCTATGCCCAGGAGAAAAAGAGGGGTGCCAAAAAACACATCCTCTGCCTCCTTGCAGAGGATGGCACCCCTCTTACGGATCTGGTGGAGATGCGCGAGAGGGCTCGCGCCTTCTATGCCACCCTTTTCTCCCCGGATCCGACCGACGCTGACGCCTACAGGGTGCTCTGGGACCAACTCCCGTCGGTCAGCACGGGTGACCGGGACCGGCTAGAGCTTCCTCTCACTCTGGCCGAGCTCTCGGAAGCCCTCCGCCTCATGCCCACCAATAAATCCCCGGGCATAGACGGGCTGACCGTGGAGTTTTACTGCGTGTTTTGGGATGTCGTCGGCCCAGACCTGCTCAGTGTCTGGGCTGAGGCCTTGCAAAGCGGGGTCCTCCCCCTGTCATGCAGGCGTGCCGTCCTCACCCTGCTGCCCAAGAAGGGGGACCCCCGCGACCTCAGGAACTGGCGTCCCATCTCGCTCCTCAGCACGGACTACAAGATCATCGCTAAAGCCATCTCCCATCACTTGGGGTCCGTGCTGCAGGACGTGGTCCCCCCCGACCAGACCTACACCGTCCCGGGCCGCACCATCCTCCATAATCTGTCCTTGGTCCGGGATCTCCTAGAGCTTGGGTGTAGGGACGGCCTGTCGTTCGCCCTCCTGTCCTTGGACCAGGAGAAGGTGTTCGACAGGGTGGACCACGGGTATCTCCTGGGCACCCTGCAGGCCTTCGGCTTCGGACCCCGCTTTGTCAGGTTTCTCCGGGTGCTGTACGCTGCCTCGGAGTGCATGGTCAAGCTCAACTGGACCCTGACCGCTCCGGTCAGCTTTGGACGGGGAGTACGACAAGGCTGCCCGCTCTCAGGACAGCTGTACGCCCTGGACATCGAGCCCTTCTTCTGTCTCCTTCGTCGAAGGTTGACGCTTCCAGAGGCAGGCCTGCTGCTGGTCCTGTTGGCGTACACCGACGACGTGCTCCTCGTGGTTCAGGACCCGGGAGACCTGGTGTGTCTGGAGGCTTGCCAAGCCATCTACTCGGCAGCCTCCTCCGCCCGGGTCAACTGGGTCAAGAGCTCTGGCCTGGTGGTCGGGACTGGATGGCAGATGAGCCGCCTCCCGCCCGCGCTTCAGGCCATCCGGTGGAGCGTGGGTCCACTGTCTTATCTGGGCGTCTTTCTATCCACCACGCATCCATCTCCGCTGGAAAACTGGCAGGGTTTAGAGGGCAGAGTCGCTGAGTGGTTGGGGAGGTGGGCGGGGCTGCTCCGGTGTCTCTCCCTACAGGGGAAAGCACTGGTGCTGAGCCAACTCGTCCTGTCCATGCTTTGGTACCGCCTCAGCACCCTGGTCCCACCCCCGAAGTTCCTGGACCAGGTCCAGAGGTTAATCCTGGAGTTTTTCTGGCCAGGACTGCACTGGGTCCCTGCAGGGGTACTCCACCTTCCCCCGGAGGAGGGGGGACAGGGCCTGACTTGCATGCGCACTCAGGTCCATGTCTTCTGCCTCTGGGCCCTGAAGGGACTCCTGAACACCAACACCAACAGTGCAGATAGTCCGGCATGGAGCACGCTGGTGCATGCTTTCCTCCGCCATTACTGAGGACTCTGATACAACCGGCAGCTCTTTTATTTATCCTGGAGAGACCGTCCGCGAGGCCTCTCGCAGCTGCCGGCCTTCTACCAGGACCTCCTCTGCACTTGGCGGCTGCTCGCAGCCTCCAGGTCCTTAGGGGCCACCGTGGGGGAAGACCTCCTCGCGGAGCCCCTGCTACACAACCCCCACCTTCGTGTGCAGGCGGCGGAGTCTCCCACGGTGCGCCGGAGGTTGGTCCTAGGTGGAATTACCAGGGTCGGAGACCTCCTGGACTACGACCGGGAGGACTGGATGGAGGCCCCGGCGCTCGCCCAGCGCATGGGGCTCTCCAACCTATGCTCCCCACGTCGCGTACTCGAGGAGGTGAAGGCCGCCCTGCCGCCCACTGCTCACGTCTACCTCGGCCGGGTCCTGCGAGAGGGTGCACCCCGCCCCCCTCCCACTCCTAGCCCTCCGGACCTCTCCGTGGGCCCCCGGCTTTGCGATCCTGCCCGCCCCCCTCCCCTTCACCACCTCAGCCGGTTGCATGCCTTGCAGCCGGTCCCCTTCCAAACTGCGCCTAGACATCTTCTGTATGCGTTTGTGCTTCACACGCTCCACTTCCCCACCCTCGTGTCCCACCCTGACCACAAGTGGCGGGACCTCTTGCTGCCATCGGAGGGTGGGGAACCCCGGTGGGCCAGCCTCTACTCCACCTTGGTCCCACGGCCCGCCGGGGACATCAGCTGGAGAATCCTCCATGGAGCGGTGAGCATGGGCATGTACCTGGCGCGGTTCACCCCCATCCCAGAGACCTGCACCTTCTGCAGCATGAGGGAGAACCTGGCGCACATCTACGTTGAGTGCACCAGGCTGCAGCCCCTCTTCCGGCTCCTCCAGAACCTCCTCTTGAGGTTCTGGCTGCACTTTTCCCCGCACCTCCTCATGTTCTCACACCCTATCCGCGGCCCCACAAAGTCGCAGGACCTCCTCGTCTGCCTCCTCCTGGCCATGGCCAAAATGGCCATCTACAAAACCAGGGAGAGGAGGCTGGCAGAGGGGGCGACCTGCGATTGTGGGGCCTACTTCCGTTCCTCCCTTCGCTCACGAATCCGAGCAGAGTTCCTCTGGGTGGCGTCCACCAACTCCCTGGACACCTTCAAGGAGCGGTGGGCGCTGTCCAGGGTCCTCTGCTCAGTATCCCCTTCCGGCTCCCTCATTTTAAACCTTTGACCCTCACTCCCATCCCTGTTTTTTCCTTTGTTGTCCCCCGTATCCATTTGGTGACTGGGTGTTTTTAGTGGCCCCCCCCCCTCACTGTGAGAGGGGCCTTTTAGCCATGGGCAGGCTATGCCTGCCCACCTCCCCCCCCAGTAACTCCAATATGAGGCCCTTCTGTTTGTTTGGGCTCCATCTGAGAGGCCCTCCACCCTGGCCCTGCCACAATGGCCATGTCTACACTAGCCCCAAACTTCGAAATGGCAATGCAAATGGCCATTTCCAAGTTTACTAATGAAACGCTGAAATACATATTCAGTGCCTCATTAGCAAGCGGATGGCCGTGGCACTTTGAAATTGACGCGGCTCGTCGCCGCGCAGCTCGTTCCAACAGGGCTCCTTTTCGAAAGGACCCCGCCTATTTCGAACTCCCCTTATTCTCATCTGCTCATTGGAATAAGGGGACTTCAAAGTAGGCGGGGTCCTTTCAAAAAGGAGCCCCGTCAGGACGAGCCACGCGGTGGCGACCCGTGTCAGTTTTGAAGTGCCGCGGCCTCCTGCATGCTAATGAGGCACTGAATATGTATCTCAGAGCTTCATTAGTAAACTTCGAAATGGCCATTTACTTGGCCATTTCGAAGTTTGGGGCTTGTGTAGACACGGCCAATATGTGAACAAAATGGGAATTGTTGGTGCACTGTGTTCCTAAATCTGCACGCTGACAATACCAGGGCCTCTAAGATGCTGAGAGCTTTACAAAGCTATAGCAGAATGAAAAGTCACCAAACTCAGTTTGCACTCATGCTAATGGCAATCCTATGGGAAACATGAAAATTGAAAATAATGGGCTCGGTTTCCTTCTTTTGCAGCCTGGAAGACTGGTGAGATGGTTAATGATTTTTACAAGACAGAGCCCCCCAGACTGAGCTCAAAGACAGTGCTCTGGCATGAATCCCAGCACTACTTCTGTTTCCTCATGGGCTGATTCATTGGTCTTACCCAAACCTTGTGAGCAACACAAGCTCTGCCCCACTCATGCTGCCAGTAAGAGATGTTAATTGTGTTAATCTTCAGATGATTGTCCACAGTGATTAATGTGGATCAAGATAGAAGGGGGAGCTCGCCAAGCTGGAAAATTTCAAAGAAAATAAATCTCATGCTGTTAAATTCCTGTACTGATCTTTTTAAAATAAGCACGATCAACCAGTATCACACAGTTATTGTAAGTTAGCTCTTTTACATGTAGTAGGTACAACCTATTTTCATCTGCATTTGATAAATCATGTGGCAGTACCCTAGCAGATTACCTATGATTTTGGGTAATAATGTAGAAAACAAGCAGGTTGTAATGAGTTTTAGTTTTCTATCTTATATTTTGTTGATATATTTATCTTCCTATATTCGCTACAAAAATTTAAAACAGAAGATTTTTTTTTTAAATCATGAGGCGGCTTAGGAGTGATATTTATATTCTGAAACTGTTGATTTCCCTCTTGAGCATGCTGCTGTCAATGTGATTTTGGATAGCCCTATTATTTATGATTTTCCTTAGAAGTGAGTGGTTTTGTGTTTGTTTGAATCGCTCGTTTATGCATCTTGAAGGAAATCCAATTTTGAAATTATGACTAGACTGAAATAAAATTTCTATATTGACATACCGGGTAATGAAACTAATTCACTTTTGCTGAGTTCCTCTTGTATTATGTAGCAGCTGTTACAACAAACAATAGGGTAGATTAATTCCTCAGGGCACAGCTAATTCTGTTAGCCCAGATAAGGGTTTTCAGTCTTCTTGTGACATGCACCTCATTTTGTTTGTTTGCTGTGCCTTGGCCCTAAAATAGTATATTTTTTTACTATTCTGTGTACTCTGCTTGCAAGTTACCCTGATTAGATTAAATCTTCCAGGTGTGCAGCCAGGGTGGGTGTTGCTAAGAGCTGAACAAGTGATTCATACATCAGTAGTGAGACAGATTTTCTTTACATTTGAAGTAGTCAGCCTGGTAAACACCTGATTAAAAATGCTAAAAGTTAGTAAAAATCTTCAGCTGTGAATTATGCAGACAAAACCTTATTTTGTGCTTCAGGAGAGATGATCCTTTACAGAGATCTTGTGATATGGGAGAATTTGCAAATGTTAAACTTCAGATGCATACCTACAATATATAATTACATATATACATACCTTGACTTCTAATATTCAAGAGGATATGTTCATGTCCTTTATTGCAGCCCAGTTTGTGGGTCCATGCATAGTAAGAAATGCAAACATGGTAGGTAACCAGCTTGGCTTAACAGGGAACTCCTTAGTCATCTTAAATTCAAAAAGGATGTGTACAGGAAATGGAAATGTGGACAGTTGACTAAGGTGGCGTATAAACATATGGCTGGAGAATGCCGGGCAGTAATCAGGAAAGCATAAGCCTACTTGGAACTGCAGTTGAAAAGGGATATGAAGGGTACCAAGAAGGGTTTCTACAGGGATGTTAACAATAAAAGGGTTATCAGAGAAGGTGTGGGGCTGTTACTGAATGAGAGAGGTAACTTAGTGACAGATGAAGTAAGAAAAGCTGAAGTACTTAATGCTTTTTCTGCCTCAGTCTTCATGGACAAAGATAGCTCCTACACTACGGTGCTAGATCATGCCGTATGGGGAGGTGGAGGGCAGCCATCTGTGGGGAAAGAACAAGTTATGAGCTATCTAGAAAAACTAGATGTACACGTATCCATGGGTCTGGATTTAATGCACCCAAGGGTACTGAGGGAGTTGGCAGATGTCATTGCTGAGCCTTTGGCCATTATCTCTGAAGACTCTTGGAGATCGGGAGAGATCCCAGATGACTGGAAAAAGGCAAAAGTAGTGCACACCTTTGAAAAAGGAAAGAAGGACAATGCAGGGAACTATAGACCAGTCAGCTTTACCTCGATTCCCCAGGAAAATAATGGAGGGGATCCTCAAGGAATCCATTTTGGACCACTTGGATCAAAAGTAACTAACACGGATACCCCAAGGGCAAGTCCTGCCTGACCAATCTGGTTAGCTTCTATGATGAGGTAATAGACTCTGGACATGGGGAAGTCGGTGGATGTGATATACACCTTGACTTCAGCAAAGCTTTTGATAGTCTCCCACAACATTCTTGCCTGTAAGTTAAGGAAATATGGACTGGATCCATGGACTGTAAGATGGATAGAAAGCTGGCTTGACAGTCAGGCCCAACAGGTAGTGGTCAATGGCTCAATATCTGGATGGCAGTCGGTTTCAAGCGGAGTTCCACAAGGCTTGGTTCTGGGGCTGGCGTTGTACAACATCTTTATTAATGACCTGGATGAGGGACTGGACTGCACCCTCAGCAAGTTTGCGAATGACACAAAGCTAGGGGAAGAGGTAGATAAGTTGGAAGGTAGAGATAGGATCCAGAGTAACCTGGAAAAATTGGAGGACTGGGCTAAAAGAAATCTGATGAGGCTCAACAGGAGAAGTGTAGAGCCCTGCACTTGGGATGGAAGAATCCCAAGCATTGTTATAGGCTAGGGACCAACTGGCTAAGAAGCAGTACAGCAGAAAGGGACCTAAGGGTTATGGTGGATAAAAGGCTGAATGTGAGTAAACAGCATACCCTTATAGCCAAGAAGTCTAATGGCATATTAGGGTGCATTAGGAGGAGCATTTTGAACAGATCTAAAGAAGTGGTTGTTCCTCTCTATTCGGCACTGGTGAAGCCACATCTGGAATATTGTGTCCGGTTTTGGCCCCCTCTGCCAGTATAAAAAGGATGTGGATGTGCTGGAGCAGGTTCAGAGAAGGGCAACAAAAATTATTAAGGGGCTGGAGCATATGACCTATGAGGAGAGGCTGAGGGATTTGGGCTTGTTTAGTTTGGAGAAGAGAAGACTGAAGGGTGATTTAACAGCAACCTTCAACTTCCTGAAGGGGAGCTCTAAGGAGAATGGAGAGAAACTGTTCTCAGTGGTGACAGACGGCAGAACAAGTATTAATGGTCTGAAGTTGCAGAGGGAGAGCTGTAGGTTAGATATCAGGAAAAACTACTTCACCAGGAGGGTGGTGAAGCACTGGAACGCGTTGCCTAGAAAGGTGGTGGAATCTCCATCCCTAGAGGTTTATAAGTCCTGGCTTGACAAGATCCTGGCTGGGATGACTTAGGTGGGGTTGATCCTGCTTTAGGCAGGGGGCTGGACTAGATGACCTCCTGAGGTCCCTTCCAGCCCTATGATTCTGTGATTCTATAAAGTCCCCCTGGGAAGCGGGTGCAGTTCCAAAGTGGGGGTCCAATGGAGTGACAAATTTTAAAACTGCTCTTATCCTACATAAGCCTTGGAGCTGAGCAGAGCAGCAATGGCATGAATACTTCAGCTGACTCTGCTGAATGATGAGTTCTCTATATTGCCAGGGGTATTCTGAGTAAATGGAATGATTGTATTTTCTAAATGATGATGGCATTAGAAAGCACTTTGGAGAAAAAGATTTATAAATAATACCTAGGAAACTGAGTTTTATAAAGCATCCTTTAATGATTTTCTGTCTTGTACAATGCAGGTCAATTAACCAGCATCAACATTTCAAAATTTATGAGAACATCTTAAGTGCCCTCCTGTCATTTTTAAAACCATTTTGGATTTTCCATCTCATCAGAAACTAAGAGCATGCGCCTTAGAGATGTGCCACTACATAACTCCACACAAATACACAGTACACATGGCTGCCTATGGATCTGCTTCAAAAGAGCAATTCTTTAAGGACACATTTTTTCTGTCCCAATATTTTTGCCTTACTGAGTCGTGTGTCTTCAAGATGATGTGATGACAGCCACCAGTTCTGGAGAGCTCCCCTTTCTTCTCTTAATCCACATTAATCACTGTGGACAGTCATCTGAAGATCTACACAATTAACCGTGAGCAGCATCTCTTACTGGTAGCATGAGTGGAGCAGAGCTTGTGTTGCTTGCAAAGTTTGGGTAAGACCAATGAATTAACCCATGAGATAAAAGTAGCGGTGCTGGGATTTCTGTCAGTGCTGTTTTTGTTCTCTGCCTGGGGGATCCATCTTTTGTAACAACCATTAACCATCTCACCAGGCTTCCAGGCTGCAAAGGAAGGAAACTAATTTCTGATGGGGGTACCACTCCAAGAACTTGGGAAATGGTCAAGGATTGCACTCTTCTATGATATTAAGGGAAGAGGTATGGGGTCTGGGATGGAGGTTGGATGTAGAAGGAAGCTTAGGGTAAAGAACTGGAGTAAGAAGTGGGTGTGGAATCTGGAATGGAGTTGTGGTGAAGGGGGAGATTGTGACCTGGGGCATGGGACTGGAGTGCAGGAGGGTTTGGATTTTGACTGAGGGCAGGGGATTAGGGTGCAGGGTCTGGGAGGAGGTATGGATACTGTGAGGTGGCAGAGGGTTTGGATGATGTAGGGGAGGGGGTAGGAGTAGGGAGGTAGAGGTCTGTGGGGAGTGAAAGGCTGGGTTTCCAGAGGCAGGCTCTCCCCAGGAGACACTTATTTAGGTAATTCCTGGCCAGCAGCCCTGCAGGTTTCCTGCCTTCCATGCCCTGAGAGGCCACTCAGAGCAGCCAGCTATGGGACTGTGTGTGTCTATAAACAGCTGTGGGCCCAGGGGGAGAGGGAAGGAGTACTTTGCATGGTGCCTGCTCTTCAAACAGGCAGCTCCCATGGGCCGTTTTTTGGATGTTGACCTATCACGAGAGGCTGAGGGATTTGGGCGTATTTAGTTTACAGAAGAAAAGACTGAGGGGTGATTTAATAGCAGCTTTCAACTTCCTGAAGGGGAGCTCTAAAGAGGATGGAGAGAAACTGTTCTCAGTGGTGTCAGATGGCAGAACAAGGAGCAATAGTCTGAAATTACAGAAGGAGAGGAGCAGGTTGGATATTAGGAAAAACTGCTTCACCAGGAGGGTGGTGAGGCACTGGAATGCGTTGCCTAGAGGTGGTGGAATCTCCATTCCTAGAGGTTTTTAAGTCCCATCTTGACAAGGTGCTGGCTGGGATGACTTAGATGGGGTTGACCCTGCTTTAGGACCAATGGACTCCTCTGGCTATGCTACTACTGCAGGAGCGGTGGCAGCTGGTGCTCAGGGGCCTTTAAATTGCCCCCAGAGTGCTATGCAGCATGCTCTGGGCAACTCTCAGGGCTGGTTGGGGGAGGTAGTGCAGTGTGCTCTGGGTGGCAGTTAGGACTAGCTGCTCACAGCCCCACCCCTTCCTCCTGAGGCCCGGTCCCAGCTGGGAGCTCTGAGCCACCCACCACGACCTTTCCCATGGCCCAGCAAATCTGTTGCTCCCACCCCGCATTGAATTCACTTGTAATTTGGCCATGGAGTTTGAGGAGTTCAAATTCACGGACTTAGATTGCAAAGATTAAAAGGAAGGGACGATTTTCTTTGTGTTTTGTACATCACCCATACTCAATAAATCAACATGAGCAAATGCTGCTACGACTGCTCACTTTAAATACTGGAGATATCACACTGGAAGCAGAGAACTCACACACAATGGTGCAGACTCCCGAGATGGGCCACAACAAATTTGTGCCAGTGAGGTGGCACAAAGGTCCCAAAGAGGCACAATCTTCTGGGCATTTGCAGCATGAGAGTCCCGATGTTAGGAAACTCTCCACTGGGGCATCTGTGATGCTTCTGGCACTGAGCCTAGGCCCTTAATTCCCTCCCAAGAACAGCCATTGTGTGTGTAGTTGGGGGGCACGGGAGGGAAGAGACTTGTTTAGTTTCACTAATCTTCCTCTGATGTGGGGCCGATTATGGATCATGTATTGATGGCAGGTGTCCCAGAGCAATATTCATAGTAGGGAGTTTTGAGAGTCACTGAACCAAACTGTAAACTCTACACAAGAGTGACATGATTTCAAGACAGAGCGTGTGGCAGCATCTCTATCACTGGCACCTATGATTGACAGTGCAATGACTGTATGTTGCATCAGGGCATGGGCTGGCCCTTAGAACTAGGAGCTAGACCTGGCTTCAAATACCCTGATCCTCACTTCTCCTGAACTGAGCAAAGCCCTGGGAATCTAGACCATTATGTGCAATTATTTAAAAAAAAATTGGAAAGACATTCCACAAGTAGTCAACAAGGTACTGGAAATGGAAAACAAATTGCAGTTGGATCCAAAATTAGTACTAATGCACAATTCCAGAAAATCAGCCATCACTGCATAAACCACAACACTCCTATTAACCATATTCTAGCCAAAACTATCATTACAAAGTGGAAATCCCCAATCAGCCAACTCTAAAATAGAAATGATGATTCAAGGTATTTTGTGCCATGAAATAAACAAGAATATTGTCTATACAGATTACAGGACATTTTTTGTAATACATGGGAATCATAGACTCACTACTCAATATAGGTTGCATGTTGCAAGTTAATCCTAAATCTTTCACAATGAAGTATATATAAACACTTTCATAGCCAGCAGTCCTGGGACTGGGAGGTTGCCGGATATTCAAATACTGTGGATAACAGAGAGGTATACCTAGCAATGCATAGCACTAAAATAAAAAAACCCAAGGTGAGATATTAAGAAACAAACAAAAATTTATGCAGAGTACTTTATTTACCAATAACTGTAAAATTGCACTGTATGCACTGTATTTATATGTATTTACTTTCACTGTACCATACATATGGAAAACATAACTAAAATTTAGTTATGGTTAAATGCCATTATTTGAGAGTTCTAGATAACAGAGTGCTGGACATGCAAGTGTTTACTGTACTGCAGTTATGCAATAGCTATTATCTCGATTAGAGAAAGTTTTTTTTTAAAAAGTATGAACTGTCCTAAATACTCTCAGATACATCCTACAAAAATTTTTGGTTGCATGATGATATACTATAGGCATATATCACTAACCAAAAACATGGAGAAATGACAGTGAATCAAATCATGTGTACTCAATTAGTTCAATATTCCTTGAGCAAAGCACCATTGCCTTTTGAGCAGCCTGATATTCTTCCTGTATTTGTGCTCTGTTGAACACAATCAAGCTCATGGCTTCCTCTGTGATGGTGATAACATGTGTCTGACTTTGTTGTTGGCGGCTGCAGTGGAGGGGAAGACAGTGCCCTTTCACCTCACTGAAGCAGCACAGAGCTTATCAGATCCTCTCCAGATATTGGTGAAGGAAATGAGCCTGGAGGGCTGGCCCCAGATAGGAAATATACATAAAAAAACTGTCAGCGATAATCTTCTTAATGCCATTAAAAAAGCACTACTGCAAAATGTAGTCCTAGACAACAGCATTTGTACAAGGTAATTTGAAATGAAAGAACAAGAGAAAGCATTGTATACTTCACATCAACACATAACAGGAATGCTTCATTTTACAGTGCCAGGATAAACTATTCTGCACTATTCTCCCTGTTCTCTCTTTTTACAGTGGGCCAAGTCTTTAAAGGACATTTTGTAAATCATCATAAGCCTCCTTTTCCACTAAATAGTACATTTTACAGGTTTGTTAACATATTAGGGCTTCTCACCAGGTGATAGTCAAGCACAGTTGTGCTGCCTCTAACTAACTATAAAGTAAAGCACATGTCTAGGTGACTATTAGGACTATTATGAAACACGGGAATGATGACAAAACTGAACTTTATTCCCTGACCTAGTCACCTGATATGGATCAGGGTTACAAGGATTAGTGCCCCTGTTTCAAGACAAGGGTAAATATCAGGCCCGTACGCTGAGGGCAGGAGGGAGATGCAAGGGTTGTGAACGCATGCCGCCCATGGGCCACGCTGTCCTGACCAGCCTGGCCTGGGATCTGTGGGGCAGGGAGCCAGCAGGCAGCAGCAACTGCAGGGCATCACCTCCCTGCAGCCTCCTTCCAGCATTCACAACACAGTGCTCTGCCACTGCCTCCTGGCCTGCAGAGCCCTGCTGGGCAGCTGCAGGTGGATCAGGGTGGGAGGGTTTTCAGGCTGAGTGGGCATGGGTGTTTGGTATGAGATGGGGACTGTGTTTGGGTGGGGGGTGCATTGGGGCCTTGCTGGGAGAGTTCACTCTGAGTGGAGGTAGGGAGTCCTTGAGGTATGTGGAGGGTGGCAACGGTGGAGCCAAACTGAGAGTGGCTGGAGGGGAGATGGGGGGCAAAGCCAGCTGGAAAACCAAGAGTAGGGGGAGAAGGGAAGGGTCTGGGGGGGTCCATATTTCCAAAAAAAAAAAAAAGCACCCCCCCAAAATTCCTGTATATGGGCCTGAGCATCACTTTTTCCTTGAGAAAATGGCTTTGCAGGAAAGCCTAAGAATAGCCAAGCTCAGCGATAAAGCTTAGACTGAAGTTTGTGTTCTGTCATTGTAATGTGTGTTACCTATAAAGCCAAATTCCAGGAAGGCAGAGATGCGTGAACTATAGATTGTATGTGCAAAGCCTGATCACAGCAGGGTGGGAACCTCACTAAATCAGATTCAAGATTCACATGCAGCTTTAATTCTGTATCATCTCTAGACACCATTGGTGAGGTTTTACGTCCACTTTGCAAAGCTGTAAGGGACAAAACATATGAGCTGCAAGACCCAGAGAGAGCCCATATGCTTTCCCCCCAAGAGCACGCTCTAGCATTACGCAGCCTTTTACTGGAACACGAAAAATACCTTCAGCTGTGAAAAGAGATCATAAAAATCATGAGACTAGAAATTTGAGATCTCTTTTTTAAAAAATCAGGTTTTGGTCCATATCCTGGCTTTGGAACTCCCCATGAGCACATCCAGGGTATGTTAGTGTCAGTTACAGGGTTAAAAAAAAAAACATGATGTATGCCAAATATGCACATAAAAATTCAAGCCCTCTGTCAGTCAGGCACTCTCCCCAAGTTCCCCTCTTCCCTCACCCAGAGCCCTGCAAAATCCCCTCAGGCAGGCACTGCCAGCCCCTCGTTACCTCCATCCACACACACGGTCACATTCCAGCAGGGTCTCACTGCTCTTAACATCCCAGCAGCCACTCCTTGTCTCTGGCCTGCAGAGGCTCCTCCTGGGTTCTTAGCACCAGGAACTGCACTGTGATGATAACGGAGAAAATACTGCTGCCCAGCAGGCAACTCTGTCCTGCCCCTCCTAGAGCTAGGGACCATCCCTCCCATATTGGGTGGGATGGTCCCATATTCGGGATGCCAAAAATGTGTCCCAATTTATTTTTTAAAAGGGACTTGGTGTCCCATATTTAGCCCCACCCCACCCCACCTTTTCTGCCAGCAGCTGCGCAGGCACAGCTGCTGGCAGAAGTCACTTCCCTGAGCCTCGGGGAAGCAGGGGAAGTGTGTGTGGGTGCCGCTTACCTGGGCTCCCACAGAGCATTGGCAGCTGCACCTTCCCCAGGGCTTTGGGCACAGCTGGCAGCTGCGGCTTCCCTGGGGCTCTGGTGGATAACCCATGACTGCCACTTCTCTGGGGCTCCCAGAGAGTGCAGGCAGCTGCAGCTTCCCCAGGGCTCCAGCTCTCTGTGCTGTACTTGGGACAGAGAGATATGTGGTCGCCCAACTCAAGCACAAGAATGCACCAGGACTGCAGGCAACAATTACAACTACAAGTAGCATTGAGGCCTCTAGTGGCTGAAGGAGCTATTGCAGACAGTTTGGGATAAACTCCTAAGCCACCTGAGTTTTAGAGCATGAAATATTGGTCCAAAATTACTGCACTTGTGATATCATACAACACTGCATCTGCACTGTTTCACAGTGCTGTGCTCTCCTTTGCATGCATGCGCGCGAGAGAGTGGCACTGCATCAAAGTGTGAACTTTCCACTTTGAGGGGTTATTTATTTATTTTGGCTTGTAAAACCACATGGAAGGAATGTAGCTAGAGATGTTTGCCACACTGGTACTGGTTTATTTATTTAGGACCTATTGCATAATTCTCAAGACACCACAGAGATCATTGGCTGTTTTTGTTGGTTTGCTTGATAAAAAACATACACCCAAAATGTTTCCTATTTGTATTACAATAATACCTAGTGGGCCTAACCAAGGTCAGTGCTCATTGTGCTACACAGACAATACAGACAAAGGCTACGTCTATACTACGAGATAAATTCAAATTTATTAATATTGATTTTGTAATGCTGGATTTTACACATTCGAATTTGACTATCCTCACCTCCCCACATGCAACTCACAAAGTCGACTTATTGCAGCCACATTCAATCAGCAAACATCAACTGTTGCAGAAGTGCATTGTGGGAATCTATCCCACAATTCCATCATCCCCGTAGCATTCTGCATATGTTCTCTGGTATTTTACATCATCTTCCCCCATTGAACTGCTCTCATTCCCCTCTCGTGTTAAGCAAGAATCCATTTTTCCTATCAGAAGGAGGGAAAAGTAGGGCACCTACAAAGACAGCAAAGTTAACAGAAATCTCTTTCTTCTGTAAGTGAATTATCAAAGATTTTATAAAAATCAGCAGGTGTGTATCTTCTCAACTGGCCATCCACTGACTGTCCCCGCTCCCTTGATTGCATCCGATCCCTGAAAATAACAGGGGCAATGAAAAGCTTGAAGAAAAAGTTGATAGTAAAGGATTGAAAAAAGAGAGTCACTGAGGGGAGGGTATTTGACTTCCCTGTTCATTATACAGCATCTGTGCACAGTCTGCAGTCTCCACTGGCCCTCTACCCACTCTTCCCTGCATGAAGGGGTGCAAAGTTAGAAGAAAGAGAATAGAAAAGAAAAGAAAAGATTTTTGACTTCCCTCTTCACCACACAGGAATTGCCAACACGGGACAGCAGAAACACACTGAAAATCTTAGCCACCAAAGGAAGACTTCCCCCTGGCAGCAGCAAGACTCCCAGGTCCTTGTTGGGGAAGGGGAGTGTGGGGAGGTTTCAGTGGGGGGGCAGTTGAAGTAGTCCCCCGATGTAGCGGCAAGGCCCTGAAAAATCTTGGCCCTGGGGAAGACTTCCCCTGGTGGCAGCAAGGCCCCTTAAATATTTTTGGTTGGGGGACAGTTGAAGTAGTTCCCCTGTGCAGCAGAAAGGCCCCAAAAGTCATAGCCACCATGGGAGACTTCCACCCAGTGGCTGCAAGCCCCTGAAATTCTTTCCCACCCTTGGAGCCTTAAGTGCGCTCATGTCAGGACACAATGCTGCCTAGCAGCATGGTCAGCACCAAATGGCAGGCACATCCTTTTAATGGGTCGGGGACTACCCATGTGATGTGATTGAGCACGGAAAAGACCCTGACTGTGTGGCACCTGTGGAGAAGGGAGGGTGGGACTTACACAAATGTAAATCACTGAGAAGTTAGTCTCCCTGCAAACTGCCAATCTCATAGAGCTGGAAGGGACCTTCAGAGATCATCAATTCCAGTCCCCCGAACTCACAGAAGTACCTATCACCGCCTCTGACTGGTTTTGTGCTCTTGTTTTTTTAATGCATTTGCCCCAGATCCCTAAATGGCCCCCTTAAGGATTGAATTCACAAGCCTGGGTGGAGCAGGCCAATGCTCAAACCACTGAGCTATTCCCTAACCCCAGCCTCTTATGCAAGCACAACTCCCACCATACCCTTGCTGCCACATGGTGCAAACAGGCAACTGCTGGCACCAGGCACCACAGAAAAAAATAAGCATAGAGACAGAGCCACAAAATCTCTGCAGGGGCTATCTGAATGGGCAGATAAGCTCACAGAGCTAACAGCAAAGAAAGTAAGATATTTCTCAGGCTCTCACACAAACATGAGCCCACAGCCACAGACTTCCTGGTCTTGATCTGAAATTCAAGTTCTTCCTGTTACCTAATTCCTGCACACCTGAGCCGTGTCTACACGTGCACGCTACTTCGAAGTAGCGGCACTAACTTCGAAATAGCGCCCGTCACGGCTACACGCGTCGGGCGCTATTTCAAAGTTAACTTCGACGTTAGGCGGCGAGACGTCGAAGTCGCTAACCCCATGAGGGGATAGGAATAGCGCCCTACTTCGACGTTCAACGTCGAAGTAGGGACCGTGTAGTCGTTGCGCGTCCCGCAACGTCGAAATTGCGGGGTCCTCCACGGCGGCCATCAGCTGAGGGGTTGAGAGACGCTCTCTCCAGTCCCTCGGCTCAATGGTGGCCGCGTGGAGCGGCCCCTTAAAGGTCCCCTCCCCCCTCCCTTCCTGTGCAGGAAGCTGAGGGAACGTGCAGGCGGCAGCCCAGACACGCGGCCAGCCTGCACATTCCTCAGCCACCCAGAACAGGGCCAGCACCTGCCATGGCTGCCCGGCAGCCCCCCCAGTGCCCCCAGGGGACCCCCCCCCAAGGGGATCCAGGGCAGCCAGGCTGACAAGCGGCAGCAGGGCCCCTCCTGGACGGAGGCCGAGCTGCGGGACCTGCTGGGGCTCTGGAGCGAGGAGGAGGTGCTCCAGGTAATGGGGAGCAAGAGGCGGAACGTGGATGAGTTCGCTCGGCTGGCCGATGGCCTGGCTGCCTGGGGTCACCCTGCCCGCACTCCTGATCACGTCAGGAGTAAGGTGAAGGAGCTGCAGCAGGGTTACTCCCGGGCCCGGGATGCGGCCGGCCGATCTGGGGCCGCCCCCCTCACTTACCCCTTTTACAGGGAGGTCAGGGACATCCTGGGCCCCCGGCACACCTCCTCCCCTCCGGCCACCCTTGATACTTCGGCCGACGAGCCCCAGCAGGCCCTGCAGCCGGAGTCCACCCCGGAGGTAAGGCCCACACCCTGGGGGCCCCCCCCGGAGCCCACCCCCAGGACATCGCGGCAGGAGGAGGAGGGGGAGCTCCTCCTCCGCAGAATCCGGGCTGCAGATCCTCCTCCTGCCATCCCGGAGCAGCAGCCGGGCCTCCGCCCCCCAGGGATCTCCGGACCGTGGGAGTGGACCGACAGGTATGTACCCGCCTCTGGTGTACACCCCTGGGCTTGAGGGGCGGGGGTAATAGATATGTGTCCAGGGCCCCCCACATGCTCACATGGCCGTGGCCCCAAGGACAGCAGGGCCATGTCCCTCACAGCAGTGCATCAGCCCCTGCCCCCCACCACCCTGCACGACAGTGCCATGCCCCATCTCTGGGGCAGGGGGGAGCGGAACCTCGAGGGGCCCCTGGGAGGAGGGGGTGGGACACCCTGCAGCAGCAGCAGCAGCAACAGCAGCAGCATGTGATGGAGTTAGGAGTGCAAAAGGGAGACTCAGGCTAGATATGAGCAACAAGAGCCGAATAGCTCCCAGGGGCAAAGGATGATCGTGGGGCTACAGCTGGCAGGTGACACCTCTGCCCTGAACAAAGACGAGGGAGGAGCCGAGCTGGCTTGGAACTGGGGGGGGAGGGTGGGGGCCACAGTTAGAGGCTAGGGGAAGGGAGAGCTGGAAGGCAGCCAGCCTGAGGAGGGGGAAAGCTGCATCCCAGAGGGGCACCCCTTGGGGTCTTCTCTCCAGGACGGGTTGGAAGAACTGTCTCTTCCGACAGCTGGTGCTGTCACTCCTGGGAGAAACTGGGCATCTGTGGCCTAAGAAACCTCTCCTGTCAGACCCTGCGGAGTGAAGTGAGAGTCGCTCCCACCAGGGGACGGGGTGCAGTGCAGGGGGACCCCTGAACCCCATCCATCACAGCAGCATCTCCCGGGGACGGGGATGGGGAACCTGCAGCACAGGGCTGGGGGGACAAAGGCCACGGCTCGGGGCCCACACTAATGCCTGTCTCCATTCTTCTTCCCCGCCTCCTCTCCTGTGTCCCGCACCTGCACCATCAGAAGGACCGGAAGAGAGCGCCGGCGAGGCATCAGTGGTCCCGGAGAGCCCTCCGGGGCCATCGCTCCAGGCAAGCCCCTTGGCCGAGGACTGACCGGCCCCATGGCGGGCTAGATGGCGGACCCCGCACCACCACCAGCCGACAGCGACGGACCCCCAGCTGCTGGCCATCCACCGTCGGCAGCTGGAGGTCGCGGAGCAGCACCTGCAGCTGCAGGAGCGGGTGCTGGCCTGGCGCCAAGAGGCATGGGGGGCCTACATGGAGACTTTCAACCGCCTGCTGGACTACCTGGCCACCCCATGCCGCGCCGGCCGCCGCAGCGCCCGACGTGCCTGCTCCACCCGCCGCACCACCAGCTGCTCCGCCCGTCGCCGTCCCGTCCGCCGTCGCCCCGCCACCCACCGCCAAAGGCCGGAGCACTGAGGGACCCCTGGAGCCAGCTGAGACTCGCCGACTATATCTTCCGGTCCGCCCCGCCCCCAGCCAGCCTCGGACAGGGCTGCGGCCGCGGCAGGGCTCCCGGCCACCCACGCCCAGTGCCGGACTTTAGGGGCGAGGGGCCCGGGACATGGCCCCCCCTTGTATATAGTTGGGACTTATTATTTTGTGCCCCCCATTTGCCCCGTCTCCCCCATGTAAATAGTTCTCCCCTTTATCCTCCCTGGTTTTCTTTTTATTACTGAGCACACTTTTTTATTACTATTGTTTTATTTGTACATATTACTTTGGTTCCACACATGTTGCATATAGTTTGTTCTTGTTTTATATTTATAGTTAAAAAAAAAGTTCTAAAAGAAAAAGCAGTTTAAGTTCAGCCACAAGTGCGTGCTGTCATTTGTCCAGGAAAAGTGGGAGGGGGGGTGCGGTTGGGTGCTCCATGGTGTGGGCGTTGGGGCAGGAGTGTGGTGGAGGAAGGGGCGGGCAGTGGGGGGCCTGGCAGAGTTCACCCCACGGCCTCATCATCGAAGTGGGCCCGCAGGGCCTCCCGGACCCGGGTCCCTTCGGGGTCCACCTGCCGACTGGGGGCAGTGGGTGGCTGCAGGTCGGCCCTGCCGGCCTCCACAGCCCAGCCCTGGAAAAAGGCCTCCCCCTTGCTCTCCACCAAATTGTGCAGGGCGCAGCAGGCACCCACAATCAGGGGGATGTTGTTGGGGCCCGCATCCAGGCGGGTCAGGAGACATCTCCAGCGTCCCTTCAGGTGGCCAAATGAGCGCTCCACCACCTGGCGCGCGTGGTTCAGGCGCTGGTTGAAGCGCTCCTGGCTAGCGGAGAGATGGCCCGTGTACGGGTGCATGAGCCACGGCCGGAGGGGGTATGCCGCATCTGCGATGACGCAGAGGGGCATGGTGGTGTCCCCCAGAGGGATCTCCCGCTGGGGGATGTAGGTCCCCACCTCCAGCCAGCGGCACAGGCCCGAGTTCCGGAAAACCCGGGCGTTGTGGGTGCTGCCAGGCCAGCCCACATAAATGTCCTGGAAATGTCCCCGGCTGTCCACCAAGGCCTGGAGGACCACAGAATGGTAGCCCTTGCGATTCATGTAGCATCCTCCACTGTGATGCGGGGCGCGGATGGGGATGTGAGTCCCATCCAGAGCCCCGAAGCAATGGGGGAAGCTCAGGGTGGCAAAGGCCGCGATGGTGGCATCTGGGTCCCCCAGCCTCACGAGCCTGTGCAGGAGCATGGCATTGATGGCACGCACAAACCTGCAGGGAAAGCACATGGGACAGCACCAATGAGGGGTGAGCAGGGTGTGCATGGCCCTGCCCTGCCCTCCTCTGCCCTGCCCTCCCCTCGCCTCCTCTGCCCGGGCCCCCCTCCCCTGCCCTGCCCTCCCCCCGTGGGTTCTCTTACCTCCATGAGGACAGCGCCAACAGTGGCCTTGCCGACACCAAACTGCTGCCCCACGGATCGGTAGCTGTCGGGAGTGGCCAGCTTCCAGACAGCGATGCCGACCCGTTTCTCCACTGTGAGGGCACGCCGCATGGCGGTGTCCTGGTGCCTGAGTGCGGGGGTGAGCCACTGGCACAGCTCCATAAATGTCTGCCAGCTCATCCTGAAGTTCCTCAGCCAGCGGTCATCGTCCCACTCCACAAGCACCAGCCGCTCCCACCAGTCGGTGCTGGTGGGGTAGCTCCACAGCCGCCGGCGTGTGAGGCGGGGGTGGGGGCAGGGTGCTGCAGGGTTGGGGGTTGAGCCCTGCTGCCCTGGGGGCAGCTCCTCCTCCGGTGTAGCAAGGAGGTGCTCAGCTGCCTCCTGCATGGCATGGAGCAGTGCAAGCCCTGCTCCTGCCGGGAGGGCTGGGTGGACCTCTGGCTGCTGCTGCTGCTGCTGCTGGGGGTCCATGACTGCGTCGCCCGGGGTCTGTGTGCCTATGGCTCCTCAGACCGCGTGCTGTGCAGGCTGTGTGTGTCTGGGAGGGGCCCTTTAAGGGAGCGGCTAGCTGTTGCCCCGGAAGCGCTAGTCCGCCCTGTGACCCTGTCTGCAGCTGTTCCTGGCATCCCTATTTCGATGTGTGCTACTTTGGCGTGTAGACGTTCCCTCGCTGCGCCTATTTCGATGTTGTGCTGCGCAACATCGAAGTTGAACATCGACGTTGCCAGCCCTGGAGGACGTGTAGACGTTATTCATCGAAATAGCCTATTTCGATGTCGCTACATCGCAATAAGCTATTTTGATGTAGGCTTCACGTGTAGACGTAGCCCTCGAGAGCAGTGGCCAGAGTGGAGCACTGTGGGGCATTGTGAGTTACATATGGGACACCTCTGGAGGCTAATAAATTGGATTTTAAGATGTGGCACTTCCATACTGGCCTTTATTCAAACTACACTACACCCAGCAGTTACCAACAATATTATGATATCAATATTAGTGTTCCCTAAATTGAGCTAATGGTATTTACAGTGAAGACAGTCACGTGGTAATATCAAGCTAACTGCTGTAAATTCACATTTATGTTGTAGTGTAGACATAGCCAAAAAGTAGGTGGGAAGGAAATATTGCCTCCATTTTATATCGCACAACAAAGGTACAGAGAGACCAAGTGACTTGCTCAAGGTCACCAAGCAACTGTGTGCCAAACTGAATAATTAAGCCAGATCTCCTGAGTCCCAGTGTGGTGCCTAAATCAAAGACCATCCAACCTTTCAGGTCTTAATATATTCACCTGATGACAGTCTTTAAATATGTTAAGGCCATTATAAGGAAGACGGCTATCAATTGTTCTTCATGTCCACTGAAAGTGGGATAAGAAGTAATGGGCTTAATCTGCAGAAAGTAAAAGGTAGGTTAGTGTCACAAGTCCCTTGTCAGCCCCCTACAGGTTCTGCACTTTTTGGCAGGTTTTGTAGTATGACACAGAGACTCACAGTGGCTATGTTCCATGATGCACCCACACCTGACCAACACCATCCCAGGCCACATGATCTTCAACAATCTGTTTCATCAGGGATCTCATAGAGCTTGGGTGTAAGGATGGTCAGTCATTTGCCCTCCTGTCCTGGGGTCAGGAGAAGAAATTCAACAGGGTGGACCACGGGTACCTCCTGGGCACTCTGTGGGCCTTTGGCTTTGGGCCACAGTTTGTGAGGCTTCTTCAGGTGTTGTACTCCTCCTCAGAGTGTTTGATCATGTTCAATCAGACCCTGGCCACACCAGTCAGGTTTGGACGGGGAGTACATCTGGGCTGTCTGCCATCAGGTCAGCTGTATACTCTGGCCATTGAGCCCTTCCTCTGTCTCTTTCACAAGAGTTTGGTGGAGTTGATGCCCTGTTTGCTGGAGATGTGGCTGGTCCTGTTTGTGTATGCTGATGATGTTTTTCTCATGGTCCAGGACCCAGGCAACCTGGCGTGAAAGGAAGCCTGCCAAGCCATTTACTTGGCAGCCTACTTCACCTGTCAAGAGCTCTGGCTTGATGATCGAGGCTGGGAGACAGGCAAGCTGCCTCCCACCCATGCTTCAGGCCATCCAGTTGACTGCAGGTCTGCTGCTCTATCTCAGCATCTTTCTTTCTGCCACGCATCCCTCCCTGCTGGAGAACTGCCAGGTGTGGAGGAGAGAGGTGCTCAGCAGTTGCAGAAGTGGACAGGGCTACTCCAGTGTCCTCTCCCTGTGAGGGAAAGCACTGGTGCTTGACCAGCTGGTCCCATAAATTCTCTGGCACGATCTCAAAACCTGGGCCTACCCCTGGAAGCTGGTACTGGGGTTCTTCTGGCCAGGACTGCACTGGGTCCCTGCAGGGGTTTTCCATCTTCCCCTGAAGGAGGAAGGGCAGTTCCTGACATATGCGCAGACACAGCTCCATATCTTCTGCCTCTTGGTCCTCCAGAGGCTTCTCTATAGTGCAGGTAGTCCAGAGCGGAGCACGTTGGTACACACTTTCCTCCACTGCTTCTGAGGGCTCCAATATGACCATCAGCTCCTTTACCTTCCTCTGAGAAGTCATCCCCAAGACCTCACTAAGCAGGCCATTTATAAGACCAGGGAGAGGAGGTTGGCTGGGGGTAGGCTGCAACAGTAGGGGCCTACTTTCACTCCTTGATCAGTTCACGTTTCCAGGCAGAGTTCCTCTTGGCAGCATCCACCAGCTCCCTCAATGCCTTTGGGGAGCTCTCTGCTCTGTCTCCTGGCTCCCTCACTTTGACCCTATGACCACCACACCCATCCCTGTTTTTCCTTTTCAGTTGTCTCCTGTAACTATTGGGGCTCCTGAGCCCAGTGGACCCCCACCCCTCTAGGGGGGATCTTACAGCAGTGGGCAGGCTTGTGTCTGCCCACATTTCGGTTCCCCAATAGAACCTGGCTTTTGTAGCATGCTGCCTGTGGACTGCCACATTAGATGGTGGGAAAAGCTTTATAACCACAAGGATAGGTAAGGTTTGAAAGAGGCTTCCATGGGAGTTTGTGGAATCCCAATCATAGGAGGTTTTTAAGAATAGGATATATACCACCTCTCAGGAATAATCTTGGGTTTACTTAGTCCTTATTCAGTGCAAATGGCTGGTCTTGATGACCTCCGAAGATCCCTTCCTGCAGTACAAACCTGTGATTCTGTGTAGCTGCTTACAGCTAGTGATTAATCCTCTCAACCTTCTCTTCGTTAAACAGAACAGACTGAGCTTCTTGAGCCTGTTACTGTAGTAAGACATTTTTCTAATCCTTTAATCATCTTGTGGCTCTTCTCTGAAATGTCTTCATAGAGACTGCTCCCATTTCAATGAATAATAGAATCTAATGAGAATCAGGTCTCTAAATACAATTGAGGATCTCTTTTTTGGAAACTATACTGAAATATTAGGATAACTGGTTTTAAATCAGGATGGAAATAAAGGATACAGAGGTCTCTCCCCACCTCCACCTCTGTAAAGGGGGAATTTTCTCTCTCTTTTTCTTTTAGGAAAGATTTGTTACAAATGGCATCGTACAACTTATATCTGCTTAAATTCCAAACTCCTGGTGCCAATATGTGTATTAAATTTACAGTTAGTGACTTCACAAGTCTAAGCTTTTTGCTTTTTTTCTAATAATTTTCTAATGTGAAGGGCATTTTAAACCCTTGGCTTTTATAGCATTATGAATAATGAGATGGGAAGCTTCTATTTACCATAAATACCCTCCTTTCAGTCTGGACTTTTCTCTAAGTGAGATACTGCCGGAAGTGGGGATTTCTTAAAATGGAAATAGTACTGTATACTTAATGGCTGGTTTTGTGCTTCGTGAGTCACTGGCTCAGTTAAGTGTTCATGTGGCAGTATATATACACATGGCTTCCTAAGGATCTACTGAAAGGATCCTCTCTCTACTCCCACCTGTGCACCAGCACTTTCATATAAGACGAAACCTCAGCTACTCACACAGAAATAACCAGGAAACTCCATAAGCTGTACTCTGTTGGGTTTCCAATCCACAGAGTAACCACTCACTTAGGGCAGACCATTGCTCTTGTTTATATGCTTGTAAAGTGCTTCACCCAGCTGGAGGAAGCACTTGTCGCATGGTTCCATCAAACCATGCAGCACCAATGGAACAACTTGGGATGGATGTTTGTGAGAAAATTCTTGGGTCTTCCTGACACAAAGCCTCCCCACATAGCTTTTATCACTGGGGAGCATTTTGCATATGTGTCATTTGAGTCTTAAAACTTTTCTCAGCACTACCAGTGCAATATTTTATTTATTTACATACAGTGCTCTGATTATAACTTGAAAAATATGAAGTATAACGTAAAGTATGTACTAAATCATTATCAGGACAAATTTATAATGTTTTATAATAGAATGTCACTTTATGGTCTTAAACCTGCACTTATGTCATGGAAATTTTGCCATTGATATCAACAGTGCAAGATTAGGGTCCTTTTATAGCCAATATTGTCAACTGTCTTAATAATTTTGAGTGTAAGGCTCAGTCTCCTTTGTGGTATCCACAGATCACACTATAGGCACATGGAAAAACTGTTTTTTCTAGCATTTATATGTACTTTCTTCCCAAACTAGTAGGTGGGAGGAGAATGGAGAAGAGCACAGAATGACTAGAACCTTGGCTTTGACTCCTAGCAAGTCAAGCAGTAAATCTGAGCTGGTATGAGGGAGTAAACTGCACTCTTTACATTGGCCAAACTGGAGATGCACATAGTGATATCTCTATAGGCAATTTAGAATAAGCACAGAAGTTTCATTAAAGTTTGTCCCCTTAACATTATTGCACTGCTCCCTGACCACGTAAATTTCCCAGGACTGCCTGGCCCTACTCCATGGCTGGCAGGCTCTCCGTCTCTCCCCTCTGCACATCTGGCAGGCTCTCCTGGACCTCCTCCTTCCCACAACACAACTGGAGGGCTCCCTGGCTCCCCGCCACCACCACATGGCTGCAAAGGCTTTATGAAGAGCCACGGAGAAATTTTTTTTCTGCACTTTAGTGTTTACAGGGCTGACCACCCCCAGCCAGCCATGCACCCAGTGGGCTCATACCCTGTCCCCTGCCATGTGGCTACTAGGCTGAGTGGACCCTGCTCCTGGACACTGGCATGTCCAGCACAGGCATTCCCTGCTTTAAATGACTTTTTCCCTGCACAGGATTTATGAGGATTCACAGGGAAATTTTTTTTTCTGCACTTTACTGTTTTCAGAACTGATGATCCATCCCAACCTGCCATGAGCTGCTGAGGTTTTTTCCATGCTTTACAGTTTACACAGCTGACCACCCACCCAGCCTGCAATGAGCTGCCATGACAATTTTTTTTTTTGGTGCTTTAGAGTTTACAGGACCGACCACCCACCAGTCCTCCATGCATCTGGCGGACTCATAACCTCCCCTTCACCATGCGGCTGCTGTATTGTGCAGACCCTGCTCCCAGACACCGATATGTCCAGCACAGGCTCTCCTTGCTTTCAGTGGCTTTTTCCCTGAACATGATTTATGAGAAGCCAATGAGAAACTTTTTTCTGTGCTTTACCATTTACAGGGCTGACCACATGCTGCCCCCAACCCCCAGCCTCCTAAGAATAACAGAGTGAAAAAGAAAACATGCTGTGTGAGCACAGGGCTGGAAACTTGCTAGAATGTTGTGTGGTGCTGTGATACCAGATTACTTACTGGTTGCCTGGTGTGGCCACAATAAAGCTGTCCTCCCCAAAAACATTGTGCAAAAAAGAAGAGTACCTGGCCGAGACCTTCAGGGACATCTCCAAAAGAATATGGACTCCATCCCCAGAAATATTAACAAGCTGTTCCAAGGGGCATAGATTCACCATACCTGACCAACAACGCACTTATAGCAGTTTAAAAATATGCTCTACAGAAGTAAGTCTACACCCCAAGCCAGCCACAACTCCCTTGTAGCAGTCTAAAAATACATCTATATATACTCACCAAAAGAGCCCTCAAAAGCACTGCTGGACCCAGAGCATCAGGTGCTGATGAGGGGACCGGCTCCAGGGTGAAAAAGAGCTCTGGGCTGGCATGATCAGCTTCCTCGGGCATCCGCTGAGTGGCAGCATCCTCCTCTTCATTGGCCTCTACCTCCTCCAGACCCTCTTGGCTTTCACCAGTGACCTGAGGACAGTGTCCTCAGGGACTGTGATTCAGTTCCTCCCAAGAAAAGCATGGAGCTGCTTGTAATAGCGACATGTCTTGGGACATGTCCCAGATCGCCTGTTGGCCTCTCTCTTTCTGATAATTTTGCTGACTTCCTTTATTTTGACTTGGCATTGCTGAATGTCCCGGGCATTCTCTTTATTGATCATGCCCCACGAAATCTCCTCATACATGTCTGCAGTCCTTTTTTTTTTTTTGCTGGGTCGCAGTCTGCGCCACACAGGTTCTTCACCCTACGCTGAAATGATCAAAGACATCTTTATGGCTCCATGCTGGAGCTCTTTTGCAATCCTGAGAACTCAGATCAGACGAACCCCGAGAACTCGTGATGGCTAGGTGCAAAGGATTGCTCCTGAGGTGTGCTAGCCATGCTAGTCACAAAGAAAATGAATTCAAATTCCCAGGCTTCCTGTTACCTACTTCCTGCATATCTGGAGAGCAGCGGCAGTGAAAGCGGCCACAATGGACACCTGTGGGATGTTGTGGGATAACTTTGGGAAACTTCTGGAGGCCAATAAAATCGATTTAAAGTAACGCTATTTCCACACTAGCATTAATTTGACCTTTTAAATTCAAACTTGGTGTTACACCACACAGAAGGGGTGGGGCCAGAAAGTTGATGTTACCTCTCTTTTAAATCAACCTAATGGTATTTGCAGTGAAGATAATCCCATTGTAAAATCAAGTTAAGTGCCTTAAAATTGACTTTATGCCGTAGCATAGACATAGCATAAGATACTCACAGATCATTCTGCCTGTTCCCTTCCCAAGCTTGAACCCTTCTGCCTTGCCCACTCCAACTCTATCCCATCACTTTCCCACCTCTGGTACCTTGTCCCAATCCCATTCTCCCTGTTTTCCTATTCCCAGGCTCTCTTCCTCAGGTTTATCCCTCTCCCAGTCTCCTTACTTAGCTGGTCTGTCTCCCGCTCCTGATGCTCCATTCAAATCCCAGTTTCTGCCTCCATTCTCAGTCCATCTCCTTGCCCAAACAATCATAGTTCTCTCCTCAAAGTCCCTCATCTAGTCTGCTTCTCCCTCCCACCACACTTTAAGTGTGGTGATTCGCTTTTACCCATTTAACTTTCCCTGCAACCTCTCTTCCCTCAATGCCAGTTCCCACCCCAGAATCCTCATTCCCTATCAGTCTCCCTCTCCTTGTCTCAATATTTGTGGATAGCCAGTCTCAAGTCTCCCAACGTCCCTCAGCTTTTGTCAGATGTCTCCCCTCCTCTACTCTCATTCCTTCTCCAACTGGTTTCCAGTCCCAGTCCCTCTGTTCATTCTTTTGGCTCTCAGTTTTGATGTCCCAGACTCCTCCCCTTGCCACCATCCCTTTGATGGGTCTATGTTTCCATTAGCCACCCAAGTAGCTCTTAGACTCCTCCCCTTCTCCTCACCATCTCCCAGTCCCAAACCTCCCTATTCCTAGATTCCTTGCTCAACAAATCCCAGCCTCCAAAATCCCCAGGACCATCTCCTTGCCCAGTCACTCCAGACTCCCCTCTCCATGGAGCTGAGCCCCAGGCCTCCCCAAAAGTATCCACAGCTTCTTACACCCAATGCAGCCCCACTGTCACAGTCTCCTTTTCTAAATCTGCTCCCTTTCTTCAGCTCCTCAGTCTGGATTATGTCAAAAGTGCAGGTTGCCTGGGTGCCAAAGGGACAGAGAGACATTCTTCCTGCTCTCAGTTCTGGTGCCCAGGCCAACGTAGCTATTATAGGAACTAATCTGACTTAGTCCCTTGCCCTGACTGGAGCATGCCTCCTCCCTTTCTGGAGATACTTCATACATAGCCTGGCCAGCCGTAGGAGTTTTGAGCCCTGAGAATACTCAGTGCACATGGAATCTTTGAAGACTTCAGCTACTAAAGTCCAGATCCACAAAGACATTTGGGCTCTTTACTTTCATTGATTTCAACTGAAGTTAGGAGCTTAAAACCTATCTGTAGGTATGAGTCTATCTATGCTCAGTATATGTGAACTAAGATGTTTGGAAAGGAGTTACAAGCTGTCCACATCTGGGCACATTTGCACAAGAAGAGCAAAAAGCATATTGCTGACACAAAATCTACTTCACTGCCTATTTTAAGTTACTACTCCAAAGCATATGAGCACTAGAACTTGTCAAAGAAAGGCTGACAGACTACTCTTAATTAGCAAACCAAAATATCTCCCTTACATAATTCACAGAAATGAATGAACCATTATGGAAAATTTTAGCCCAGAGAGTTCTAAGTATGGCAAACTTACTAAAAAATAGTGTGTTATTACGGGAAATGTTGAATAGCTTTAATAATGGGACAATTACTGCCCCATCTATAACAACATCTAATTTACAGCACCCTGTTAATTTTAGTTATTACCTTGTGACATCAGACTACGTCAGAAGCCAATCTTATTTTTTCTGAGAGACAATAGGTCTACATAATATTGTTATTTTAGATTAGGAGATAGATACAAGATAGTCCTATAATACAGAGGTGGAACATGATTGAGTAACAAATGAATGAGTCAAACAAAGGAAACATCCTGGCAGGAACTAAATAAAACTAATCAAACAGATCTAAGATATGGCTGACTTTCGGTCACTTTCAACATGGCTGAGATTTAATTAAAGGTCAATTTCCTATTACTAAACTAAATCACCCAGGCCTTTTCTACAATCTTTTAAGTAAATATGCAACTTTACAAAATTTAGACGATGTCTGCAAGATAGCGTGTCTTCCCTTTTTCCACACCCATTTTAAATAAGCAAAGCTTCATATTTGGGATATGGATCTGCTCACAGCAACATGTCCAGTAAATACAGGAAATGGTTGTGTCATCCTAAAGCATTTAAATGAGTGGAAAGTCTGCAAAGGAAATCTTTTGAACCTGAATAATTAGTGAGTTGGGTGGAGCACTGGGTTAAGGCATTTTCAGGACAGGAATTTAAGCCTGGAGTCAAAAAATATGTAATGGAAAATTTAATTTAATCATTTAACACTTTATCTCATGTATAGCATGATATTAACAAAATAAATATATAGTCTGCCACAGCTACTATTTCAACTCATTAAATGAAGTCCAATGGATTGCTGAGATGTGAAAACAAAAAATTAGCCTGATCTGGCATGTTTCATGACCAAAAAGGAGTATTTAAAGAAAACCTTTTACCCACTCCATTAGATATATTCTAATCACAAAATTAAAATGAGTGTTGAAATTTAAAAAGACAGAAGACTAATAAAACACAGCTAAGCAGTTCTGATTCTATCTAGTACAGGCGAGTAGCCATACACACAAACCATTTCTTTACCAAGCATGATGAAGTAACACATGCATCACTATGCTGATCTCAGTCAAACACAACATGCTTGGAAATCATGTCACAACATCATCATCATGTGGCAACATGCTTGGAAATCAATACATTTAAATTAGGCAAGGATTTCAGACACACATCAGTGCATATCTAGAGTCTCCCACAACACAATGTGTACTGGTTATTTTTAATCTTCTAATAAAACAGCTGGTACAACCTTTCCAATACACTGCAGCTATGAAACAGCAATTCTAAGTTGAACCTCATTAACAGGCTGGGGTAACATACAGCGGGGAAAATCATTGGGCTCAAATTTGTTACACATTGGCTACGTCTACACGTGCCCCAAACTTCGAAATGGTCACGCAAATGGCCATTTTGAAGTCTACTAATGCAGCGCTGAAATGCATATTCAGCACTTCATTCGAATGCAGGCGACGGCGGCGCTTCGAAATTGACGCGACTTGCAGCCGCATGTCTCGTCCAGACAGGGCTCCTTTTCGAAAGAACCCCGCCTACTTCGAAGTCCCCTTATTCCCATGAGCTCATAGGAATAAGGGGACTTCGAAGTAGCCGGAGTCCTTTCGAAAAGGAGCCCCGTCTGGATGAGATGTGCGGCGGCAAGCCACGTCAATTTCGAAGCACCGCGGCCGCCCGCATGCTAATGAAGCGCTGAATATGCATTTCAGCGCTTCATTAGTAAACTTCGAAATGGCCATTTGCGTGGCTATTTTGAAGTTTGGGGCACGTGTAGACACGGCCATTATTTTCTGCTGCATTTGTCATTGGCTCAAAGATTCTCAACATCTGACAAAAAATAATTGATAACATGACTTCCAGAAAATCACATTACTTCAGATTCACGTTGTTTATAAAGATGAGCCCTCCTTCTCTTCACCAATGCAATTCAGCCTCTCCATATAAACCTCCTCCACACACAATTATCATTAGCAGGTGTACCTATTGGATGCCGGGGGAGTGGGCAGGCGTAGCCTGCCCACGGCTACAAGGCCCTTCTCACGATGAGAGGGGACCCATTAAAAACAGCCCGGTTCCAAGTGAATACGGGGGACAACGAAAGAAAAACCAGGGGCGGGAGTGAGGGTCAAAGGTTTAAAATGAGGGAGCCAGAGGGGGACACCGAGCACAGGACCCCGGACAGCGCCCACCGTTCCTCAAAGGCGTCCAGGGAGTTGGTGGACGCTGCCCAGAGGAACTCTGCTCGGATTCGTGAGCGGAGGGAGGAACGGAAGTAGGCCCCACAGTCGCAGGTCGCCTCCCCTGCCAGCCTCCTCTCCCTGGTTTTGTAAATGGCCATTTTGGCCGTGGCCAGGAGGAGGCTGACAAGGAGGTCCCGTGACTTTGTGGGGCCACGGATAGGGTGTGAGAGGATGAGAAGGTGTGGGGAGAAGTGCAGCCAGAACCTCAAGAGGAGGTTCTGGAGGAGCCGGAAGAGGGGCTGCAGCCTGGCGCACTCGATGTAGATGTGCGCCAGGTTCTCCCTCGTGCCGCAAAAGGTACAGGTGTCCGGGATGGGGGTGAACCGCGCCAGGTACACGCCCGTGCTCACCGCTCCGTGGAGGATTCTCCAGCTGATGTCCCCGGCGGGCTGCGGGACCAAGGTGGAGTAGAGGCCGGCCCACCGGGGCTCCCCACCCTCCGATGACGGCAAGAGGTCCCGCCATTTGTGAGCGGGGCGGGACACGAGGGTGGGGAAGTGAAGCGTGTGAAGCACGAGCGCGTACAGAAGGTGTCGAGGCGCGGTTCGGAAGGGGACCGGCTGGAAAGTGTGCAGCCGGCTGAGGTGATGGGGGGGAGGGGGGCGGGCAGGATCGTGAAGCCGGGGGCCCACGAAGAGGTCCGGAGGGCTAGGAGTGGGAGCGGGGCGGGGTGCACCCTCTCGCAGGACCCGGCCGAGGTAACTCTGAGCGGTGGAGGGCAGGGCAGCCTTCACCTCCCGGAGTACGAGACGGGGGGAGCGTAGGTCGGAGAGCCCCATGCGCCGGGCGAGCGCCGGGGCCTCCATCCAGTCCCCCCGCTCATAGTCCAGGAGGTCTCCGACCCTGGTGATTCCACCTAGGACCAGCCTCCGGCGCACCGTGCGAGACTCCGCCGCCTGCACACGAAGGTGGGGGTTGTGTAGCAGGGGCTCCGCGAGGAGGTCTTCTCCCACAGTGGCCCCTAAGGACCTGGAGGCTGCAAGCAGCCGCCAAGTGCGGAGGAGGTCCTGGTAGAAGGCCGGCAGCTCCGAGAGGCCTCGCGGACGGTCTCTGCAGGATAAATAGAGGAGCTGCCGGTCGCATCGGAGCCCTCGGTAACGGCGGAGGAAAGTGTGCGCCAGCGTGCTCCACGCCGGACTATCTGCACTGTTGGTGTTGAGAAGCCTCTGCAGGGCCTGGAGGTGGAAGACATGGACCTGAGTGCGCGTGCAGGTCAGGCCCTGTCCCCGCTCCTCCGGGGGGAGATGGAGTACCCCTACAGGGACCCAGTGCAGTCCTGGCCAGAAGAACTCCAGGATTAACCTCTGGAGCTGGTCCAGGAACCCGGGGGGTGGGACCAGGGTGCTGAGGCGGTGCCAGAGCATGGACAGGACTAGTTGGTTCAACACCAGCGCTCTCCCTCGGAGGGAGAGACACTGGAGTAGCCCTGTCCACCTCCACAACCGCTCAGCGACCCTGCTCTCTAGGCCTTGCCAGTTTTCCGGTGGAGAGGGATGCGTGGAGAAGAGAAAGACGCCTAGATAGAGCAGAGGACCCGCGCTCCACCGGATGGCCTGAAGCGCAGGTGGGAGGCGGCTCGTCTGCCATCCGGTCCCGACCACCAGGCCAGAGCTCTTGACCCAGTTGACCCGGGCGGAGGAGGCTGCCGAGTAGATAGCTTGGCAGGCCTCCAGACGCGCCAGGTCTCCCGGGTCCTGGACCACGAGGAGCACGTCGTCTGCGTACGCCGACAGGACTAGCCGCAGCCCTGCCTCTGGAAGCGCCAACCCCGTCAACCTTCGCCGAAAGAGGCAGAGGAAGGGCTCGATGGCCAGAGCGTACAGCTGTCCTGAGAGCGGGCAGCCTTGTCGTACTCCCTGTCCGAAGCTGACCGGAGCGGTCAGGGTCCAGTTGAGCTTGACCATGCACTCTGAGGCAGTGTACAGCACCCGGAGAAACCCGACGAAGCGGGGTCCGAAGCCGAAGGCCTGCAGGGTGCCCAGGAGATACCCGTGGTCCACCCTGTCAAACGCCTTCTCCTGGTCCAGGGACAGGAGGGCGAATGACAGGCCGTCCCTACACCCAAGCTCTAAGAGATCCCGGACCAGGGACGAATTATGCAGGATGGTGCAGCCTGGGACGGTGTAGGTCTGGTCGGGCTGGACCACGTCCTGCAGCACGGACCCCAAGCGACGGGAGATAGCTTTGGCAATGATCTTGTAGTCTGTGCTGAGGAGCGAGATGGGACGCCAGTTCTTGAGGTCGCGGGGGTCCCCCTTCTTGGGTCGCAGGCTGAGGACTGCACGCCTGCACAAGAGGGGGAGCACCCCACCTTGCAGGGCCTCGCCCCAGACGCCGAGCAGGTCTGGGCCAAGGACGTCCCAAAACACGCGGTAAAACTCCACGGTCAGCCCGTCCATGCCCGGGGATTTATTGGTGGGCATGAGACGGAGGGCTTCCGAGAGCTCGGCCAGAGTGAGAGGAAGCTCCAGCCGGTCCCGGTCGCCCGTGCTGACCGACGGGAGTTGGTCCCAAAGCGCCCTGCGGGCATCAGCGTCGGTCGGATCCGGGGAGAAAAGGGCGGCGTAGAAGGCGCGAGCCCTCTCACGCATCTCCACCGGATCCGTAAGAGGGGTGCCATCCTCCGCCAGAAGGCAGGGGATATGTTTTTGGGCGCCCCTCTTTTTCTCCAGGGCATAGAAGAAGCGGGAGCCGCGGTCCACCTCCCGGAGGAGTTGGATTCGCGACCTCACCAAGGCCCCCTGTGCCCGATGGGCGTCGAGGGTCCTGAACTCGTCTCGCTTCTCCTGGTATGTGCCGCAGAGGGATGGATCTCCGGGGCTGGCGGCTAGACGCCTCTCCAGCTCAAGGACCTCCCGTTCCAGCTGCCCTATCATCGCATCCCGCCGCCGGCTGGCCCCCCGGGTATAGTCGCGGCAGAAGAGCCGCGCGCGCACCTTTCCCAGGTCCCACCACCGCCGTGCCGAGGGAAAGGCGTGCCGCTGCTCGCGCCAGGCCAGCCAGAACTCCCGGAAGGACTCCACGAAGCCCACGTCCTCCAGCAGGCTGTTGTTAAAATGCCAGTAGGCTGACCCCCGCTTCCCCGGCGAGAGGGAAGCCTTCACGGCCACCAGATGGTGGTCCGAGAAGGGGGCCGGCCGTACGCTGGAGGCGTGGGCCTGGGAGAGATGGTGCCGCGAGATGTAAATGCGGTCCAACCGGGAGTGTACAGATTTATGGCCCACCACCCGGACGTAGGTGAAACCGGCGTCCTCGTCCGGGTGGTGGCTGGGCCATACATCCACCAGGGAGCGACGGTTAATGAGCTCCCTGAGGACGTCCGCAGCGGCCAGGCACTTCTCGGTCCCCGTGCGGTCCCGCTCCTCGAGGGTGCAGTTGAAATCCCCGCCGAGGACCAGGCACTCGCGAGGATCGATGGTGTCGAGGAAGGCCGCCGCCTGCCGGAAGAAGGGGGTTCTCTCTGGGCCGAGTGTCGGGGCGTAGATGTTGACAAGGTGAAGAGGCAGCCCCTCCACCCGCACCCGGAGGTACAGCAGGCGGCCCGGCACGACCTCGACGCTCCCCAGCACCTCGGGCTGCAGGTCTGGGGAGAACAGGGTCGCTACCCCGGCCCGCTGGGCCGAGAGATGACTAAAGTGGACCCCGTCTCCCCACTCCAGCCGCCACTTGGCTTCGGCGGCCGGAGTAGTGTGGGTCTCCTGTAGAAAGGTGACCGAGTACCCACCTCCTCGGAGGAAGGAGAGCACTCGGCACCTGCGGAGACCCGACCCGCAGCCCCTGACGTTTAGTGTGGCAAAGATGAACGGCGCCATTTGGAGGGCTGGGGAGGATCCTCGCCAGAGGGAGCGCCGGCGGTTCCTGTGGGGCCATGCAGCAAGCCGTGAGCCAAGCCAAAGGTGACGAGGGCGTCACGGAAGCCACGGGCCCGTTGGTAGACCGCGGCGTCCCTCTTCCCGGTCCCCTTGCCCTCCCTCAGAAGGGCCCTCGCGGACTCCAGGGCAGAATGAAAGTCTCCCCAGCGCTGGAGGGCGAGAGTAACCTTGTTCTTGGAGCCGCGAACGTCCTCCAAGAACTGGCGCATCTCACCCGCCAGCGCGTGGGTTGCCGAGGTCTCGGGGTCTTGACAACCCGTCGGCCTCGCGTTCTTTTGGGCCCCCCGGCCAGAGAAGAGGTTGGGGTAGGGACTGGGGCCTGAGTTTGGGAGGGATGAGGGCGGTGGAGGGAGAGCAGCCCCGGAAGTGCTGGGAGAGGGCAATGCAAGAGGGGCCTTCTGAGGGGTTACAACCTCGGGGGCAGGTATGAGCGGGCAGGGGTGAAAAGGAGGGGGAGGGATGGGGGCAAGGGAGGTAGAGATCAGTGGGGGAAGAGAGGGGTCATGGGGGGGAGGGAAAGGAGGGAGTGTGGGGGGAGGAGGAAGGGGAGGGTTTAGAGTCGGGGGGATTGCGGGTTCTGGAGCGGGGCATTGGCCGGGAAGGGGTATGGCGGGGGTGGCGAGCAGTGAGGCCAAGGTGGGGGCAAGGGCAGAAGCACGGGCCAAGGAGGTCTCTGGGAGGGGGGCTTCCTCAGGCAATGGCAGGGTAGAGGTTGAGGTGCTGGCACTCTCAGCGGGAGGCGCCGGCAGGCCGGGGGAGAGGGTACTGGGGTTTTCAGTTGCGGGGATGAAGGGGGGGTGCAAGGGGAGCCCTAATTCCCCTGGGGCGTCCGGGGGCTCGCCGACCTCTGCCGGGGGGTCGTCCCTAGTTGAGGGAGGGGTTGCCCCTTGGGACAGCTCAGGGCAGAAAGAGGTGGCAATTGAGGGATCGCTGGTGGGAGGGGTGGGGGAAAGTGGGAGGGGTGGGAGAGAGTCCATAGGTGGCCCACAGGCGTCTAATAGCAGGCCTTCCATGTCCAGGGCCTCCGGGGTGAGGCCCAGGGCCTCGACCTCCTGCGAGAGGAGGGCGAGGCCGGGAGCCACCTCTTCCGGGTGCTCCATTACAGCCGCCTGGGTAGCAGCCGGAGGGGTGTCGGAGGAGGGCGCGGGCACAGGGAGGGCCGTCTCAGCCTCTTTTGGCTCTGGCTCCGGGGCCGAGGGGGTGTTAATCTCCTCGGCCGCTGCGGCGGCAACCTCCGTCGCCCCCGGCAGATGGTTGGTAGCCGGGGGTTCGGCGGGTGGAGCGGGGCTGGCGGATCTCTTGGGTGCCTTGCGCGGCACCTCCACCCCGTCCTCCGGTGGGGTGGGGTGCCGGACGCGCGCACCCCCTTTTTTCCTTTTCCCCCCCACCAATACCCAGCCCTCCGAGGAGGCGGGCTGGGCAGTAGAGGAGGAGGGGCCAGGGGATAGGGCCAACAAGGAGGGAGGGAGGGAGGAGGGGGGTGGGGCGGCGAGGGAGAGGGGCGACCCGCCCTGGGGTGGGCCCTCTTTTGGTCCTGCCGCCGGCCCTGCCTCCCTCTCCTCCACGGGCCCGGCTTTTGTGCCCGCTCGGGCGCCGGCGCCCGCTTCTTCTCTCCCGACACCATGCTGCCGGGAGCCCTCCGACGCCCGAGCGGCGATGGATCCGTCCGGGCCTAAAAGAGGAGGGGCGGTCCCAGGGCCTGTCGCGGTTGGGGCGCCGCCGGTCTCATGGCTGACGCCCCCCGGGTCGGAGGAGGTCCCGGGCTCCTCTTCTTCGTGCCGGGCCAGGGGGCAATCCCTCCGGACATGCCCCGCCGCCCGGCACCCAAAGCACCGGGCCTCCCCCAGGGTGTAGAAGACCCGGTACTGGGCCCCTTGATGGGGCACCAGTATAGTCCCCTCCTGGGCCACCCCACCCTGTGCTGCCGCCGGCGGCAGTTGGACCCGGGCCTGCCGGCGGAATGACAGCACGTGCCGGAGGGCGGGGTCTTTGCAGCCTAGGGGGAGGGGACTCAGGACCGTCAAAGGCCGGCCCAGGGCGGTGAGGAAAGGCAGAAGGGCGGCGTTGGGAAGGAAGGGCGGGACGGACGAGAACACCACCCGCACGCCCAGGTCTTCCAGCGGCTCCAGGGGCACATGCACGCCCCCAACCGCCAGGCCCCTCTCCACCGCCTCCTGGGCGGCGGCCTCCGAAGCCAGGAAGAAGACGATCTTCCCGAACATCCGGGAGGCCGCCACCACGGCCACGGACCCCACCACCCGTGCCAACGCCCGCACGTAGGTTTCCACGTGGGGCGAGGCAGCCACCAGGAGGCAGCGGACCCCGTGCCTCCTGGTGAGCGCAGGGAAGGGGCCGCGACCGTCAGGGATGGTAGTCCTGGCGGAGGCGGAAGGAGCAGGGTGCGGGGCGGCGGCCGCCGCCTGGGCGTACGACCTGGGGGCCGAGATGTCGGGGCCCCCAGGGGTGGTGGAGGGAGCAGGGGGAAGGGGAGAAGGGTAGGCTGCGGCGAGTGCTTGGGCAGCCGGGGGGAGAGTCCCCGCCGCGGGGGGTTTAGACTTCCGGGCGGGGCTCTTGCCCTTCCTTTTCCCCTGGCCCCTCCTGCCCTTTTGGTGGGGTGGGTTCGGGGCCAGGTTGCTGGAGGACGCCGCGGCGGAGGTGGTGGGAGCCCCGGAGCCTGTGCCCGCGCCCGCGCCCTCAGCCGACCTGGCGGCAGAGTGTTGGGCGGCCCTGGATGAGTGGGCCGCCGTTTCGGGGCTGGGAGGGGTGACAGTGGAAGACGAGGGGAGGAGGGGGTCACCGGATGACCCTCCGGCGGGTGTGGGGGTCATGGTGGGGGTTTTGTAAGATGGGGGAAGTTTGTTGGGCGTGGGGCCTTTAAGAGAGAGCGGGGGAGGGGAGGAGAGTGGAGTGGAAGGAAGGGTGGAGGTGTGGCTGCCCCTCCCCCACCGGCCGGGCTGAGGACCCAGTCAGGTGGGGGAAGGGCAGAGCAAGGGCAGTGAGGTCAGGGGAAGGTGAAACCTAAGATGGCCGCTGCTCCCAGCACAAGATGGTAAAATGGCTCCTTTTCTGCACTGGGATGTGAGGGATTAAAGTTTATGCGTGTGTGGTGGGGGGGTGGGGCTTGGGTGAAGTGAAGAATAAAAGGGGGTGGGAGGGGGCGTGGGCACAGCCAACCTGGTGGAAATGGGGGGGTGGGGGTGCCCACGTGCGCCTGGGGGGGGGGGGGCCACAGCAGCTGCTGCAGAGCCTTCAGGAAACCAGGGGGAGAAGGAAGGGGCATCTGGTTAGAAGGGGGCCTAGGTGGAGGAGGGGCCCCCCAGTGGCGGCTGGGTGTGGGTGGGGGGGCAGTAAGGGGGGGTGGCTGCAGGGGTGGGGCAGGGGCTCACCCTAACACCCCACCCCTGGCTATGCAGCCACCCCTCTGGAGCCCCGATGGAAAAGACGGGCTCTGCCCAAACTCACCCCTCCCAGGCCACTCCACAGGAAGAGGCCTGTGGAGGGGGCCCAACCGCCGCTTTCAGAAGCCCCTTACCTTTCCTGGGGGGTGAGGATGCAGCAGCTGCTGGATGAGGAGGTGGGCTGCTCAAGTGGGGGGCAGCAGCAGTTCCCCAGTCTTTGGTAGTGTGGGGAATGTGGCAGAAGGAATGCAATGCTGCTGAAGGCTGGGAGGAATGTGTCTCCCAGAGGTCATCTGCATGAGAATGCAAAGGTGTGCATGTGTGATACCTTTTCAGGCAAAGCCTAATGGGTAGCAAGTAAGCCATGAGATTTGGTCTATTGTAAACATGTAGTTGTAAAATCACAATTTAAGCTGACACGTAGTGTGGGAGTTGTGAGATCTCACCAATGCTCTGGGTTGTTGTGGGGGACAGGGCAGTCACCATAGATGCATGAGACATTGATTACACAGGGCTCCCTGGTTTAAGGCATTGTAAAAGAGAAGAGGAGGGGGACTGGTTGAGCCAGCTTGCTGAGTGCCTTGGCCACATAGCCATAAGACTGGCTTGACTAACCCTCCCCATTGGGTTGGAAGATAGAGCTGGGTACTAGGGTGTTTGTAAAGCTCCATACTAGAGAGATCAAGAGCTGAAATCACAGAGGAGCAGCTGGGGCCATGCAGAGCTGAAATCACAGGGTTCTGCCTCAGGGCAATCCCAAACAGTGGGGGAGGGAGTGGTGACCAGCAGGCAGCTAGTAGGAGTGGCAGCAGATGATGACAGGTGGCTGGTAGGAGTGGTGGAGGACAATGGTGACCAGTGGGCAGCTGGTAGGAGGAGCAGCGGATGAGGGTGACGGGCGGGCAGCTGGTGGCAGCAAGGGGAGGCTGCAGACAAGTGGACAGCTAGTACTGCCCTGGTGATGTATCTGTGGACTTTGGGTTTGGGACTGCACCGCAGAAGGTACACCCTGTAACTGTGTGTGGGGTAAATGGCCAAGAGGCCCAGCAAGAGACTTGGTTCTACTGCATATGGGGATGGTATCTTGGCAAAGGAGTTGTCTCTTCTTTGCTTAGATATACTGCATCTGTCACTGTAACCTTGGGGTAGATTATGGTCATTAAACAAGCCATTTCTATCTCAGACTCTGTGCTTGCGAGGTGGGGAGAACCGCCATACAGGCACCCAGCACGGGGGGTGAAATTGTCCCAGGCCACTGGGTGGGGGCTCGAGCCGGTTGGTTGTATCCTTGACAGGAAACCCCCCCCCCCCAGGAGTTGAACCCGGACCTTCTGGCAGGCATCTGGCATTAATAGAAGGATTACATAGGGATGAATCTCATGAATAGCAGTCAGACTATGGAATTAATAGATGAAGAAAACAGACCATTGTTAGGACAACAGAGTCAGTACAAATGTGACATTGTGATTCACCTGTATACAAACAGTGACTGGAAGCACCCATTTAACACAGAGCAATAGTAATGGAGAAAGAAGTGTGGAAATGTCAAAGAATCAAACCAAAGAAAGAAAATGTTAAGTAGCAGTATTGGTTTGCTCCATCTGGTCTAGATATTCCTTATCACACAGTAGCTACGTCTACACGTGTATGCTACATCGAAATACCTTATTTTGATGTAGCGAAATCAAAATAAGCTATTTCGATGAATAGCATCTACACGTCCTCCAGGGCTGGTGCCGTTGACGTGCAACTTCGACGTTGGGCAGCACCACATCGAAGTAGCCGCTGCAGGGGAGCGTCTACATACCAAAGCGGCCCACATCGCAATAAGGGTGCCAGGAACAGCTGCAGACAGGGTCACAGGGCGGACTAGCACTTCCCTGGCAACAGCAAGCCACTCCCTTAAAGGGCCCCTCCCAGACACACTTGCACTAAACAGCACAAGATCCACAGAGCCGACAACTGGTTGCAGACCCTGTTCATGCAGCATGGATCCCCAGCTACAGCAGCAGCAGCCAGAAGCCCTGGGCTAAGGGCTGCTGCGCATGGTGACCATAGAGCCCCGCAGGGGCTGGAAAGAGCGTCTCTCAACCTCTCAGCTGATGGCCGCCATGGCAGACCCCACTATTTCGATGTTGCGCGACGCGGATCGGCTACACGTGCCCTACTTCGACGTTCAACATTGAAGTAGGGCACTAGTCCCATCTCCTGATGGGGATAGTGACTTTGACATCTCACTGCCTTACATCGATGTCAACTTCGAAATAGCACTCGCCACGTATAGACGTGGCAGGCGCTATTTCGAAGTTGGCGCGGCTACTTCGAAGTAGCCAGCATGTGTAGATGCGGCTAGTCAGACTGCAGAGAGCATCCAAAAAACTTTCTGCAAATTCTTATTGATGCTTGTGCCCCATAAATGCTAAAAGTATTTTTGCAATAGCTAATGTACAGATCTCCATGACCAAGCATTTTACACAACAGATGGAGTGAGAGATTACAGTTGCCCCATCTGCCTGTGGAGAATATAGTGTTTGGCAGCTGTGCTGGAAGCTCAGAGACAGAGAAAGTCTAATGCATTTATTAAATGCTGCTGAATCCCAGCACTAGATGAAATTCAATCTGAATAGTGAATTCAATAGGTAATATAAGCTGAGAAACAGATGATTATGTAACTAAAGAAAGAATTGCTGTTAAGGTGAAACACTGATCCTTAACTGATATTTCATGATCATGAAGTGCTTCATTTTACAACTTTAAAGTATTATCAGTATTTTAAATTTGAGTACCAAAATTTGAGGGACATTTTGCTTATTTGCACAGATGAAAGGTGGTTAAAAAAGCAGTGTCTCCAAGGTTCCCAAGCTCCTCAGACTTGGAAAAATTGCAGATGGAGTAACATCTCTCTAATTCTGAGCAACTTCCCTTTACGACTAGTGTCCTTTCACAAAGGCCATTGGAACCCCAGTGCCTTTGACAGAAGGTTGTGGATTATCAGAAAAGACATACACCTCAATTTTGTTTTGGTAAATCTTAGTACAGTTATTTAGCCTCCCTGCCTTGGTTAGCCCACTTGTAAAATAGGGATTAATATTATTAATTGTGTTTATTATAGTTCCTAGAAACCAACCAAGAACAGGCCCTGCTGTGCTTGGTACTATATAGAGTAGTAGTCACAATCTAACTTAAAGAGCTTATCCCAAAGGAATATTTACTAACTATGTCACAACACAGTGTGCCACATTTCCCTATAGTGAACACGGGACACCTGGTAAAATTCCATGTATTCAAGCGAGTTCCTTATCAATCAATTGTATAAATGGTCAGAGTAACATCAAGTTGACTAAGAACCTGTAAAACATACTACATAGCTGGATTTTTTTTATTTTTAAGGCTTTAGGGTTCACACAGGGAGGGGTGACACACCTTCATCCACCCTCCCACACACGAGAAAAGGTTCCACACACTCACACCCCTATAGACCTCTACCGCATGGGGGGTGATTGATCAACACAACCCGCCCTGCCCAGCATGATCTTCCCTACCTGACTAGCTGGGCCCCCGGGTTGGACATGATTCTCTTCATACCTGGTACTGCATCTTCCCATATCAACATGTGCAGGGAGGGGGGCACACAAGGTCATAAAACATAACTCCTCACCCCAAATTTCTGCTGGGGTTCACACTAGAATGTGGCCAGCAGCAGCTTTTTGGCACTGTGCAGGAAGGAAGGGATCAGAGCTGCTTCCAGCTTCATGGGAGGAGAAGGGAGTATGTGGGATGGGATGACTGGCCCATGTCTACGCAGAGCTCTTCTCCGTTCCCCCTTCCTGCCCCTCCCCAGTCCCATGTGACTAAAAGCTACTTGTCCCTTCCTGACTGCACAGGGTTGAAAGGCAGCTAACACCTCCAGGCTGCTGCTGGGCACTGACATACCCCAGTACAGCCCAGAAAGGAGGCACTGTGCATTAGGGCCCAGGGAACCTGACTGTAGGGGCTTCAGTGAACATGGTCAGAAAAAACAGGACAAATTGCCCTTTTTAAAGAAAAAAATCAAGACCTCTGCAGAAGTGTTTAAGTATGGGACTGTCCCTCTAAAAAACAAGCTATCTGGTTACCCTATCATTAGAGCATAGAGAAAGAACTAGTTTGCATTATTTTACAAAGTTACTGTGCCATAAAAGGGAAGAGAAGTGGCAGCAGACACTTGGGGTATAAAGCTGGCACAATCTGTGGCCTCCTGCTGATCCTCTGGAACCTACACAGGCAAGACTCCAGCCTGTTCCAGCACTGACAGGAGAGCAATATCAGCCTACCTCCCATGGAACAATTCTAAGCTTACCATGGTCAGACACTTTCAAAACACGATGGTGAGAATTGTTATGTCCTCTGCATAGACACAATTCCATCACAATTACTTTCCTGCACCTTTGGAGAGGTGATGAACAGATGGTATGAGCTAACTCACTATGGCTGCATCTCCACGTGCCACTTCTTCCAGAATAAACAGCACAGTAATGAGCTATCTGGAGATGCTAATTTTGGGACAGAGACCATTTCCGGAAGAAGGGTTTCCTTCCAGAAGATCCCTGTGGGCCACACGTCTGCACGTGTACTTTGGAGTCTGGACGAGCCTCTTCCGGACTCTGAACCACATGCTGATATGCATCTGTGCCTCATTAGCATCTTCCAGATAGCTCATTTCTGTGCTGCTTCCAGAACAAGCGGCATGTGTAGACACAGCCGATGTGGCTATCAAGGTGTCTATTATTTCTTCTGCTGTGTGCTTCCATTGAAATGGGTTACATTGTCCATTTTTAGTATTATTGGGAAAAATAATTATGTAAGGATGCCTAAAGAATAAGATGGGTAATTAATATAAAAGAAAGAGGTACAGACTGAAGGATGCCTACTACTACTACTACCTGAACTAAGAACACTATACAAATAATGATTAATATTTATTTAAAAACTGAAGAACAAAGTGCAACAGTTCCCCCTACTGGCATCACAAAAAGCAGGTTACTAACAAACATTGTTCCCAGAGCACACTCACGTGTTATTCTGTAACTGGCCTAACCAAGCAAGCAAGCAAGAAATCAGATTAATTTCAGCTGCATAAGAAAACAATCAAGTTTTGCCAAATGCTAGAGGACAAACTGTTATTTACAAGTTTTTGAGGAAATACTACACACAGTGAATAAACCACTGGAAAATATTCTTAGGCTTATTTTAAATTACTCAAAATAGAGACAGAAATTCAAAAATACATTAGGCATTAAAGAGTGCACACAGCATTTCAATTAACTCACTGCTAAATTACAGCTGCCATTTTTGGCCATTACCTATGGTGCTGTGAATGATTTTGGCAGAAGTCAAGTATCCCCACCCTCCCAGCTGGTATGGTAAACACTGCTCCAGCCATTCCTAGAGTCCTGCCACTAACAAGCAGCCCTTCCTTCTTATCCAGACTGAGTTGCAGCCTAGTCACTCCTACCCAGATCTTACTTCAGTGAACCAGACTTCAGGCTGTTAAAAGGTGGAGTTAATGAAGACAGACTGACAGCTAAATGTAAATAGTACTCTCTTAAATTGGTCAAAAGGGTCTTTGCACAGAAGTTAAATCCGACAGGTTTGAGGTCTTCCAGTAAAAGAGCAGCTGCACCCTGGGAGGAAGAGCATGGACACAGTTCTGGAAGCACCCATTGTGTATTACTTGCTTGTTTGCCATCTGTTTGCTCCAAACCAGTGTTCCCTGTAAGCTGAGCATTTGGGCACCCACCCAGAAGACAATCAGGTGCCATACAGCTGATTAGCAAAGCCCTCCGGAGCAGGCAGCATGTGTTTCTATTGGTGGTGCATGTCCACACATGCCTTAGTGCACATGACAAAATTTATTCTGCCTCGATGGGAAAAAGTAGAGGGAACACTGCTCCAAACCCCTCCCAGATGTTCCCTGAACCTACGCCTATTGTGAGGGAGGCTGCAGAGTGGTGCAGTCAGTGGGAACTCCTAGGAGGAAGGATGGGACTTTCAGCATAGCCAAATAACACAAAATGAGAGGAAAACCAAAGAATGGAAAATCCCTGGCAGAAGGGTGGGGCGGGACGGAACTTCCACGCGCTGCTCTGGCTTGGCCTAACCGCTGCCCATCGGGACGGGCCAAGGCCGAGCGTGCCTGGTGCGGTGCTGTCGTGCGGTCGGTCACTGTACCCAGCAGCGGGAGCCGGGCCCGGCCTGGGAGAGCCTGGGGTGGACCCGTTCTCCAGTACCGCGCCTCCTTCCGCTGCACCGCAGCCGCCTTGGCTCCCCTAGGCGAGATTTTAACACACGGTCCCTGCCTCTGATCCGGCCTCCCCCTCCCAGGGCCCGCTCCCCGCAGGGCCTGACCGGGGCACGGCCTGAGCCGGCCCCCTCTGCCCCCAGGGGTCTGACCCGGCCCAGGCAGGTAACTCGAACTCCAGACCACCACCGGGAACGTCGCAGCCCTAACGCTCGGGGGCCCGAAGGGCTCGTGGCCGGGCCCGACCACAGGACGCTGAAACTGCTGCGGAGCCAGAGGCCGCGCGCGGCGGCGCCCAGACAGCTCCGCCCCCTACGGGCGCGCGCTGTTTCCATGGGGACCGGCGTTAACGGCGAAGGTCCTGAGGCGGCTGGTGCCGCTTCCCAGGCCCAAGCCCGCAATGAGGCGGCGGCGGGCCGCGAGCACCCGGCTGAGCTGGCAGCAGGACCAGGCGCTGGGCAGCACCATGCGCCTCGTGCGCGAGCTGGGCCCCACCGGCTTCGTGCTGCAGGAGGACGGGGGCGCGGCGCAGCGGGTACGGGGCGCTGGGTGACGCCGAGCCGGGAGGCTGGGTCAGCCAAGGGAGCCGCAAGGGCCTTCCCTCCCCGCGGCCCCAGCTCGGCTGCGCCGCCACCGACGCTCCTGTCCTCTTTCCCCAGGTCTTCCTGGGGCAGCCGCACTCCTGCACCTGCGCCACCTTCCTGAGGGAGAGGGACCTGTGTCGCCACATCTGCTGGTAAAGGCGCCTCCCTTGGCCCCCTGCGCACAAGCAGGCGCTGGTTCAGAACAGGGGTTGCTGAAAGTTGGCAGCCCCCTGAGCGCCGGGGTGTGCACGTAGGAGCAGGGAAGGAACCCGAGACGGAGGTGGCGGAATGGCTAACAAACCCCGTTCCCCATTCACACCGCCTCTTACAAGGGCAGAACCGAGGGACGGTGGCGAAGCTGGCGCAGGGAAAGCCGCAGTTCTGTGGCCTTACTACAGAGCAGGGCGTCTGACTTTGCCGGGTCAATGACAAAACAAAGGTCACCCTGAAATGATGGGGGACAGACTGTTCCTGGCTGCTGTAAAGAAGCGTCTGCTTTCCAATTTATCATAGGCTCTAGCCCAGCCCCAATCTTTGTACTTCATCTTTGCTACGGAAGAGAGCAGGGCTAGGCTAGGTACCTCTGTCCACATCCTCCTTGGTGAAGACTAATGTAAGGAAATTATTTAGATTCCAGTCAGCGATCTTCTTTAATTTCTCCCTTTAGGCCCTGATGATTCAGCAGATGTACAGATTTTATCAGAGGCTTCCAATATACAAAAAGAATTTCTCAGTAGTATCAACACCTTTGGACATTTGCTTTTTTGAAATCAGTTTGGCCTTCCAATTTCTCTTTTACTTTTTATCTGCTGTAATTTACACTTTTTATGAGCCTGATCATATTTCCAAAGTCAAAGGAGAAATTTCGTTTAGCTCAACTGGCCTTTCAAGCCTTGCGGTTTTGCCGTATTAGTTCACTCATGAAATGGTTGGTTCCTTCTTTGATCTGCAGTGCACATGCCTTCTGAGATTTTTAAGCAGCATTTATGCCATCTCCATGAATTCTACTTGCAACTTCAAGGCCTTTTTGACTAAAAGTATCTCATTTTACTTAACCCTTCTTTTCTCAAGGTTAGTGTCAGAATGGTATGTTTTGGTAGCATCTTTCCTCCTTTCCCACAGGGTGTTGTTACTATTTAATAGTTAACTTTTCTTTTTGAATCAACTCTTGGTTGTCACATAAGACTCCATCAACAAGTTTCTCTTCTTTGCTCTAGAATTAACTGTTCCCTTGAGCAGGCCCTTAAAGTATGAAATTGTTTCTGTAAGGCTGTGTCTACACTAGCCCCCTTCTTTGAAGGGGGCATCGTAATCAGCCTGAGCAGGCACTAGTAATGATGTGCTGGAATGCTTATGCAGCACCTGATTAGGCTAATTGTTGCTGCGGCAACTTTGAAGTTAGCAACTTAGAAGTGCTGGCAAGCCGTGTAGCCACCGGGATTTTGAAGTACCCTTACTCGCTTCAAGGAAGTATGGGCACTTCGAACTTGTGTGGGTACTTCGAAGTGCCTGCAGCTACACACCTTACCTGTGCTTCAAAGTTGCTAACTTTGAAGTTGCCGTGGTGAGAAACAGCTTAATGAAGTGCTGTGTATGCGTTGTAGCACCTCATTACTATTCCCTGCCCTAAATGCTGTTACAGTGTTTGATAAGTTAGATGTACACAATCATGTATTTCCAATCCAATAGAATTCTTCGCCTATGTAAACAAAATAGTGGGTGACAGAGAACAAGTGGACATGATTTTAATTTGGATTTTGAAAAAAGTCCCTCATAAGAGACTCTTAAGGAAACCAAATATATCTGAGGTAATAGCTAAAGTACAGTCATGGATTGGAAAATAGCAAATAAATGGATGGAAGGAAGTAGTGGGAGAGGCATCAGAAACCAATGGGAACTGAGCCCACAGTTGATGATGATGATGATGATGATGAAATAAATGGAGAAAAACCAGAAATAATTAGTAGTTTCTCAGCATTGGAACAGGTTTGCGCAGAGGCCCCAATTTTGATAAGAACATATAGTGTAAACTTTTATTCTAACAGTTTATCTTAATATTTTCTCTTTGACATGTAAAACTTTAAAGATAACTGTTGTCCTTGAAATGTAAAATTGAAAGGAATAGCCAGTAGTTAGCTTTAATTGACTTTCACAATCATCAGCTGATGGTCATCTTATTGTTGTTGTTAGGATATTGTTGAAAAAATTCAAAATCCCAAGAAACCATGAATGTAAGTATAATCCTTTTTGTTTGCTTGCTTGTTTTATCTTGCATACAGAGTTTAAAGGCACAAAGGCAGAGTTCTCTGGCTTTTCTCTTACGTAGCATATCAGCATTTTAATGTGTAGGGCATTGTCAGGATTCTGAAATATGATACGTTTTTATCAGATTGCAACTGCAGCTAAAGAAACAACTGTGGAGTACTTAAGGCAAAATATAGTTATTTGCAACACTTCCTGGGCCTTAGAAAGTTATCATGTAATTTAATAAAGCACTGTTCCCACTCAGATTATCTTAAATCATTTTCAGATGCAAGGACTTCATTTATTTGGCAAACTTATAACTCGTATTGCACTTGGATAGAGTCTGTACCGCACTCAAACTAGACTCATTATAGAAAGTACAGCTCCTTTTCTAGCCATGTTTGTGCCACACATACTGAGAATGAGCTGGGGGGCTGACTTGTTGCAGTTAGAAGTCAGAGGGAGAGGACAGCGTTCATGGCCCCAGAATGGAGGCAGGGAAGGGGAAATAGTTCTGAGGGGACAGATCCAGATTCCTGGCTCTTCATGTCTGAAGGGTGGGGGATAGTTCCAAGGGGACAGGTTACGGGTGGAAGGGTGGAGCACTGGGGCTGGGGGCACTTACCTATCCAGAAACCGGCAGGATGGAGACCCGTGTCTCCATGTGGCCACAGTGTTCCTGCTGTGGCTGCCCCTGTGGTCACTCAGAAGAATCGCTGTTCCTTGTGGTCACTGCCCCCAGTGGAGGTCTGATATATTTTGTCCCTCCTCTTGGTGCCCCTTTCTTTCCATGGTCTTAAAGCCATGCGATATCCATCCTGTCCCACTTTCCAGGCACAGCCAAACCCTGACCTTGGTTTAAGTTAGGGTAAGAGGAAGCTTCATGGGAAATTTCATGGTCGTAGCTCTTACGGTTTAAGAGGAGTTCTTGATCAGACTTAGAGCAGACAGACAGACGTGCACTCTTGAGTGTATGTGTGTGGACATGCACACCATCATATTGTGGTGCTTTTTCAGAAAACCTGGCTTGAGGTTTACAGAAAAGCTTTTGAACCATTTCTGCCATAAAGATCACTTTTAGACGTGAACTTAAACAAATTGGAATTGCAAATGAGAAATGAAGAGTTAGTGTTTCTGGCATTAGATGCGTTGACATAGATGGTTCACTGCAAATGATTTAGCCTGACAGGTATGACAGCTTAGTATTACTAAATATTAAATTTTTGCCAAAAAGGTTTAATTTGAGTTTTTTCTATAGATGCTTTTCAGCTGGGTCTTCTCGAAAGAGAAATCAGTGATATACTAAAGCAATTACATCAAGAACACTTACTGCCACCAAGAGCAAACACTCCTTCCACCAAAACAGTACAGAAGGAGGATGATGGATACATTAATCAGAAGGAAATAGATGCAGAGGATGTCTGTCCTATTTGCCAGGAAGAGCTGCTAAAGAAAATGTTACCCATCACTTACTGCAGGTTAGATACAGTTTCCAGTTTGTTCTCATGGTTGAAACTTAGTAAGGCTATGTCTGCACTGCAGCATAAAGTTGATTTTAAAGCACTTACCTCAATTTTTACAATGTGACTATCTTCACTGCAAATACCATTATGTCGACTTTAAGGGGTGCTAAGGTCGACATTCTTGCATCGACCCTCTGATGTGGCTGTGACATGAAAGGATTAGGATAGGGAAACCATTTTATATGTCCATTGTACTGGTTGGCACCAAATATTATGCTGAGGGTGGGGTCGTCTGAGGTATCTAATTAAAGCTAATGATGCACTGAATTTATGTACATGGCTTATAAGTCTATATCATGCTTGTATGTAACGTTATACATTTTTAGCTCTGCACCTGCATGAGAAATGTTGTAGTGCTGAGGTTCACAAAGGGAGGTGGGGCTCCACCCTAGCCAGGACAACAGACTGAGCAAAGGCTCAGACGGCCCATTTTGTGATTGGAGGAGTTTTCCCACTGGGACTGCAATGAATGGAAACTCAGCACAGAGACCCCTCGGGTCAGTTGGGTGGCCAAGTCCTATGGAGTAAAATGGAATTTTCCCTCCACATATGAAAAAACTATAAGATGGGACCTGGCAGGTACTTCCTTTGTTCTTCAGTCCTCCTGAGTTACGCCTGTCTCGACTGGGGGTCCATCCCTCAAAAGGATGCTTACAAAGACTTCCAACCATCAGCAAATAACATTGTTGGCCTGCATCAATAGTTGCAGTTGATGTATGTAGAGTATTGCTTTAACAATTCTTCTTTCTAACCCTGTTCTTTCTTTTTGCTTGTTAATAAATCTTTAGATTTTAGATCTAAAGAATTGGTAAGCATGTCATTTGGGGTAAGATCCAAGTACATATTGACTGGGGTCTGGAAGAATCTGTGGGGTGTTGGGTGAAACAGGCTTAAGCACCTCTCTCCTGAATTGGTGGGTTGGTGGTCTGGGCTAGTATAGCAGCTGAGAAGTCTGTGGGTTTGCCTTTGTGGCTTCTGGCTGGCCAGTGGGGCTGGCAGAGATGTGATGTGGCTGGTTGAATTTGTTTTAGTAAGAAGGAAATCCCAGCCTGGGGCTGTAAGTGGCCCAGATTTTTAGCATCGTTACCCTGGATTGATTTCTCTAGCTGTGCCCAGAAACCCTGTCCTATTACTGTTGCGTAATGCCAAGTTTGAATTTAAAATATCGAATTAATGCTAGTGTGGAAACAGCATTACTTTAAATCAATTTTATTGCCCTCCAGAGAAGGCACACAGGTATACCATAATGCCCCACCCAAAACGGACACCTGTGCTGTCACCTCTATTACTCTCCAGGTGCACAGGAAGTAGGTAATAGGAAGCTCAGGAATTTGAATTCATTTTCTTTCTGACCAGCGTGGATAGTATGGAGTGCACCTCAGGAGCCATCCATTGCATTGCATCTAGCCATCAGGACTACTTAGCATTCTTCTGATTTGGATTCTCAGGGTCGCAAAAGAGCTCCAGCATGGAGCCATAATGAGATCCTTGATCTCATTTCTGCATGGGAAGAAGAATCAGTGCTGAGCAAACTGTGAGTCAGAAAACAAAATGCGGACGTTTATGAAGAGATTTCACAGGACATGGTTGATAAATGGTATGCTGGGGATGCCCAGCAATGCCAACTCAAAATAAAGGAGCTTCATCAGAATTATCACAATATGCAAGAAGCCAACAGGTGATCTGAGTCACCTCCCAAGACATGTCTCTACTATGAGCAGCTCCATGCTCCCTGAGGCTAGGAGACTTTCCTCAGGTCTACAGTGAGAGTCAAGAGAGAGAACAGGAGGTGGAGGCAGATGAAGAGGAGGATGCTGACAGTCATCAGGCACTCAAGGAAGCTGATTGTGCCAGCCAGGAGCTCAGTCATCCTGGAGCAAGTCCTCTCATAAACACTTGATGTTCTGGGGTTCAGCAATACTTTTTTGGGCTCTTCTGGTGAGCATATTGTTTTAGAATGCTACAGGAGGGTTGCAGCTGCATTGGAGTATAGGTTTACTTCTCTTGAGCACATTTTTTAAACTGCTACAAGCAGGCTGCAGGTCAGGTGCAGTGGATTTATGCCCCTTAGAACAGCTTGTTGATATTTTTAGGGATGGAGAGCTTATCCTTTTTGGAGACTACCAAAAAGGTCTCAGCCAGGTACTCTTATTTTTTGCATGAGGTTTTTAGGGAGGTCTGATTTAGTACAGCTTGTCATGCCAGGCAACCAGTAAATAATCTGGTATCATGGCACCACGCAGCATTCTGGCATAGTATCCAGCCCTGTGCTCACACACTATGAGCATATTTTTTTTCACTGTCTGCTATTCTTGGAAGGCTGCTGTCTCTTTCTGCAACTTAGAAGCAGCATGGGAGGTGTCGTTAGAGTTTGTCCCCTTAACATTATCACACTAATCCCTGGACATGTAAAATTTCCCAGGACTGCCCTGTCACACCATATGGCTGGCGGGCTCTCCTTCATCCTCTGTGGGCTGTCCTGGCTCTTTCCCCTCCCATCACACTGCTGGCTGTTTCTCTGTATGGGATTTATTCAGATCTGTGAGAAATTTTGTTCCTGTCCTTTACAGTTTACAGGGCTGACCCCTACCTCCTAGCCCACCATGTGGCCAGCAGGCTCCAATACTCACCCCACCATGTGACTGCTGGGATGTGCAGACCTTGCTCCTGGCATGTCTAGCGTGGGATTTCCCTGTTTTAAATGGCTTTTTCCCTACCCAGGGATTATGAGGCTCCTCCAAGATAGGTTTTTTTTTTATGCTTTACAGTTTACAGGGCTAACCTTCTCCCCGCTTCCACACTGCCACCTCAGCCCACCAAGAGCCACCAAGGAAATATTTTTCTGTGTTTTTCAGTTTACAGGGATGAACACCTCCCCTTGAGCCACTGCAATTTTCTTTCTGTGCTTTATATTTTACAGGGCTTTGTTTCAACCCTACCCTTCCCCACCACCCTTAAGCTGGCAAGATCTTACCATGTCCACAGTGAAATGATCTGGATAAACAATAGCTTCTGTTCTGCAGAGGCTGATTCACTGTCAACCTTAAGAAGCCAAAAGTGGCCTTGGAAAACAAAAGTTGCAGTGACTGTCATATGGAGATTCATTCATTTTATGGATAAGCACTTTGTACCACATTAAAAATTGTATCTTCAACAGGCAGCGTGAGTGGGGGAGACAAGGTTGCTGCTATGAGGCAAAAACAAAAGAAAGAGAAGTCCAAACAGGACATCATCTTGCAATAGCTTGTGAAGGCAGAGAAGGAGTGAGCCAAAGCCACTGCTGACAGAACATGGACCCAGCAGTGGCAACAAACCATTCTCCAGTGCAGAAACAAGGACTTGGCAGAGCTCCTGATGACTGTCAGCAAGCAAGTTGACATCCTGTGTTCCATGCTGGAGTTACAGAGGAACACCCACCATAGAAATAATTATGTGGCCTCTATACACTGTTGCCCAGCCTGTCTTGGTATGTCTTAACCCCCACCCCCAGTCAGGGTCCGTGAACACGGGGGGGCAAGGACAGTCTCATGCTCCACCAACATGGCCTCCCCCACTGCAAAAGTCTCACATTCCACCACACATGATGCCAGGATTTCCTTCTTTTTCCTACCCCTTAATGCTCCCCACCCACCCAATAAAAAGAATGTTTTTCATGAAAACCATAGTGTTATTCATTCGTTCACATGCGGGGGGGATGCACTTGGAGGTGCTTTCATAAAGGTCAAGCACACATCATTGTGGGGTTGGTACAAATGTTGCAGATTCATGTGGCTGTCTGCTCATTCATAAAGTTGTTCTTTCAAAGCCTCCCTGTTTGTCATCGCTTTTGCATGTACATTGTTCAGTGCCCTTGTGTTCAGCTGTTCATAAGCACAGCCTAGGGCATATGCCTCTGCAACCCAGGCTGGCATTAAATTTCCCCCCTTTGATTCACAAATGTTATGGAGAATACAGCATGCTGCAACCACGGTGAGGATGTTGGTTTTACAAAAGTCCACACAGGTCAAAAGGCACCTGAATCTGGCTTTTAAATGGCCAAAGAGCACATTCTACCACTATTCTGCACTTGCTCAATCTCTAGTTGAAGTGCTTCTGGCTGCAGTCCAGCTTGCCTGTGCATGACTTCATGAGCCAAGGGAGCGCAGGGTCACCTAGAATCACTATGGACATCCTCACATTGCTAATCTTGCTTTTCTGATCTGGGAAGAAAGGTCCATCCTGGAGCTTTCTGTACAGACCTGAATTTTTAAAGAGGCACACATTGTGTACCTATCCTGACCATCCCCCTTAGATGTTGTTGAAACACCCTTTGTGATCCATCAATGCCTGCCACACCATGGAGGAGTATCCCTTGTGCTCTATATACTCTGAGGCCAGGTGATCCGGGCAGGTTGGGGATGTGCGTTCCATCCGCCACCCCACCGCAGTTAAGAAACCCCATGGCAGCAAAGCTGTCCACTATAGCCACTTTTCCCAGTGTCACAGTCTTCCACAGCAGCGGGGCACTGATTGCCTTGGCTACCTGTATCAGTGCAGCCCCCACTGTAGATCTGCCCACCCCAAACTGATTTCCCACTGACAGATAGCTGTTGCACACTTCCACAGAGCAACTGTCACTCTCTTGTGAGTTGTCACAGCAGGTCTCGTTTTGGTATTGCTGCGCTTCAGGGCTTAGGTTAGTAAATAACAAAGTTCCATGAGAGTGGCCTTGTGCATGCAGAAATTCTGCAGCCACTGCTGATCGTTCCACACCTCCAAAATGATGCAGGCCCACCAGTATGTACTGTTTTCACATCTCCTGAGCTGGCACACCATTGCAAGCAATGCATCCAGGGCAGCCAGCAGCTTTGCATTTCTCTTTTTCAGTTCTTCAATATCATTGTCTGCATCCCTCTCATCCTCCCACTGGCTTTGTCTAATAAAATACTGCACAACACTTTGGAAAGTGGCCATAACACACTGCAACGAATCTAAGCTGTTCAGGATCCATGTTACCAACCTGCAGTGGCGTGAGGCAGGGGCAAACTTTTGGGAAAATGGTATGAAGAATGGCACAAAATACCTTGGACTTGCCATTTGTTTTCCACCATCGTCCTGGCTCCCTGCCAGAAGCAGATGATTAGCCTCTCAGCACAGCTCTCATGAGAGGCAAGGAAGTCTGTGGTAGCTGCCCCACCTTTCCTGGATGGGAGCATGGAGGTGAGAAGCCCCCAGTTGCTGGCCCCTCAGCACTGTGCTTGGAAGCGAGACATCCTAGGCAACAGTTGGGCTTCAAATGGGGAGCTCTGTGGACCTTAGAGTCCTGTCTCTCAATCTCCTATATTACCTAGAGCCCTCTTCATCCACAAAAAATGAACCGTAGATATTCACATACACATCTGCAGATGAGGCTATAAAGCCAATATCTGCAAATGTGCAGGATTGTAGATACAAAATTTGTATTTGCATCCATATGTGCAAAAACGAGCCACAGCTATCTGCATTTACATTGGTAGAGGCAGATACCGGCAGAGACAAAGCAGATATCTGTGGCTCTGCAGTGCTGTAATACTGCCCCTCTTCAGTTGGTGACGTGCTGCTGGTGAGGACATGCATTACAGCAGGTAGTGTGGGCATCGGCCACCACCGTAATTAATGTGGCAGCTTTAAGTTGACCTAAAATAGGTCAATGTAAGATTGTGTCGTATTGTACAGCTAGAACTTCTTTAGCCCAACACTCTCTTGTCTGTCATCATTCATGGTCCAGCATGATTTTAGTTAGCTGGACTAAAATCTTGAATGGCCAAGTTTCCTGTGGTCCTGCAAAGTTTCTTTACAGCCACCAGTCTTGGCTCTCAGTGTTTTATGCTATAATTTAGCTCTAATTTATCGGTAAATGCCTTCTAGAAGCCCAGTAAACAGTGGAAGTGCTGGTAATGCTGCTAGACAATATTGACCTCCTGTAGTTTGGCAAATTCTCTGGTTTGACACTAGGTCTAGAGGGTGCCAAACTAGAGAGGTTCAACCTGTAATTATAGTCTTACTTCTGTAGGTACAGCTGTGGAAACAATGTTCATATCACATGTATGAAGATCTGGGCTGATCATCAGGGTGAATTACAGCGTGACTCCATGGTTAAGTGCCCCTTCTGTAGAGAAGAATTTGCACCATTTAAGCTCATTTTAGAAGAATTCAGGAACTCCACTCAACTTGTGACTGCAGCAGAGAAGGTGAGACTTGATAGACACCTGGGACTCCCTTGTAACAACTGCAGAGCATTTCCAATTGAGGGTAACTGCTACAAGTAAGTATTTTTAAAACAAAATAGGTATACTTAATTTAACAGTACAGTTCTTTGTAACCTGTAACTTATTACTCATTCCCCTTTATCTTTACTGTAACTAAATAATCAATGTTGCTCTGTGGGATAGATGACTTTGGCTTTTTCTAGCTCAAAGCTGATTAGGGTAACAGATTTCTAATGGGATCTTCAGCTTCACATATCAAGTTGAGTCAGCACCTCAAAATTCCATAGTGCAGGGGTAAGGAGCCTTTTTTGAGGTTGGAAGCCAGTGACCCACCAAAAATCAGTCAGGACCACACACAAGAAGCAAACTAAAAAACTCAATAACCTCTTACTGATTTGGCCCCTGATTAGGTGCAGAGGAGTTGGGCAGCAGGAAGACTGTTACAGTTCAGTACCTGGAAGCCCATGGCTGTAGGGTCATGAGAGGCTGAAAAATCTTCTTTCTTTTCTTGCGTAGTAGCACGGCTGTGGGGTCTGTGGTTCTGTGTATACCCCTGCTAGCTGTTTTTATTTCTTCACTGCCGGGTGCCAGCCGCTGCCTCCCCAACCCCCGCCGCAACATGTGTCAGCTAGTCTGTGGGTGGGGGTCCTGCTTGTGTGATAGTACGAGAAACTTCTTTTCAGCCATTTATATGTTGTCCTGCCCCCCTGCCCCCACCACATCCTCTCCATTCTGTCCCCGAGAGGCACCACACATTCTGGAACTTTCCCTCACCCACATCATGTGGCAGCTAGTCATGCTTGGACAAGAAGCTCTTTTCAGATGCTTTACATTTTGTCCTGACCCCTGGAGACACCACACCCTTTAGAAAATTCCCATGCTCAGCTGCATGATGTGGCTTAACCCTGAACCAATAAAAGGATGTGCTGTGCAAGGTGCCAGGCAGCTTGCACATGGTGAAGGTCATGATTTTCAGGGGCTGACTGTAGCCGGGGGTCTTTTAGCTGCCAGGGAGCCATCTCCCTCAGCAGTCACAATTTTCAGGGGCTGGCTGTAGTCTGGGTTCTTCTAGGTGGCTGTGGGAAGTCTCCCTCAGTGCTCATGAATTTTAGGGCTGGCTGTAGCTGGGGGTCTTTTAGCTGCCTGGGTGACATCTCCCTTGGTGGTCATGATTTTTGGGGGCTGGCTGTAGTCTGGGTTCTTTTCAGCAGCCGTAGGAAGTCTCCCTCAGCAGTCATGATTTTTGGGGCTGGCTGTAGCCAGCAGGTCTTTTAGCTGCCTGGGGGATAGCTCCCTCAGCAGCCATGATTTTTGGGGCTGGCTATAGTCAGGGATCTTTTATCTGCCCAGGGATGTCTCCCTCGGCAGACATGATTTTAGGTCAATGAAAGAAAATACTTCGTCACTAAAGTGGCTGTCCTCTGGGACCAAATTTTTTATATGGGCTTTATCAAAGGCCAAAGGAGCTGGCTTTATTTGGGGGTCTTTTATCGGCCCTGACTCATTACTGTTTCATTGATTTATTCGAGTTTCAGTGTAGCAACCATATCTACTTAAACAAAAGGGTCTTCTTTTGCAGGAGGTCTAAATCCAGATTCAAGTTCCTACATAATGAAAGGGTCCCCATGGGCGGTCACAGTTTTCGTGGCTGTCAAAAATCTGCTGTCTGTTAGCCACCCCAACCTGTTACTGATGAGTGATTTGAGTTTCAGAGTGGCACCTGGGTCTACTTAGAGTCCTCTGTCCCAGGAAGCCTAAATCCATATCCATGCCCAAAAGAAGGCCTAGGCACACTGCTCATAGGGGAAATGGTGGGTCTTCCTGGGTGGACATGGTTTTCAGGGCTGTCAAATGTCACGATTTTTGGGTGCTGGCTGTAGCCAGGGGTCTTTTAGCTGCCTGAGCCATACATGTTTCAGTGAGGGAAATGTACTAGCTATACAATTACCACAGTTTTTGAAGTAAGGCTTATATTGGGGAATATTCTTGCCCTGAGGGTCTTTTTTGGCAGGTCCACACCTGGCTGTTGTCTGGGTATTTTAGCCACCCTAAGCTGTAATTGTGAATGATTCATTCAAGTTTCAGTGTAGTACCCGTGTCTACTTAAATATACTTAACATAGCAGTGGAAAGAGGGGAAGGAAATGTTGTTAGATAGTGTCCTATGCCTATCTCTGTTTGTGGGGCCAGAATGCTACCGAGCTCAGGGAATTGTGGGAGAGGTTCCCATGATACACTGCTGCAGCACTTGATTTAAGCTACTTGTGTGTGGTAGCAGTAAGTTGATTTCGTGGAGGGCACAAAGGAAAGTGAAGATGCTCAAAATTGAATGGATAAAACTCAGCATTAAGCAATTGATTTTTATAAAATCGATGTTATCTCATAGTGTAGATGCAGCCTGGGAGAGCAGAGTGGGCTGAGGCTGGGCTGCACCACTTCCCACTGCAGTCATTCAGTGCAGGGGTGGTTATGACCTGTTCTGCTGGTGGCAGGCACCCTGCTAGTCTTCTGGGTTAGCTCAGGGGCGGGAGTTTGGGTAGGGGAAGAGGTGGAGTACGAGCAGGAAAAGACATGGAGGGCAGGGCTTGTCCTGGCTCCTACCCTTTCCTAGGGATGCCACCCCCCTTGTTAGGGGTGGCACAGGCAGGAGTCATATGGCCAGTGCCCCCCAATGTACCTCCCCAACTGTCACCTTGTTGCTGACTGTGGGACACTCACAGTCAGCAGCAAGCATGTATGTCAAGTTTCTGTGCACTGTGCAGTCATACCTGGCTTAGTAACTCTGACCTGAGCAGCCTCTCCACAGCCTCCCTCTGGTTTCCACCCATCTTGTTATGATGAAGGTGACCCCCAATACATTTCTGGTCCCAAATTTTCTTCAAACCATATAGTCTGCAATGTCTAGTCCTCTCTTAGCTTGTTCAGAGAAATAAGGGTTGTTCATTCCTTCAAAGAAGCAAAAACACAGAACAGCTTGGATGCTGGTTTAACTAGATCATTATCTGCAGATACATAGATTCATTGAACACTAGAACTGGAAGGGACCTCAAGGGGTCATCAAGTCCAGTCCCATGCCCTCACAGCAGGACCAGGCACCATCCAGACAATACCTGATAGATGTCCGTCCAGCATGCTCCCAAACACCTCCAGCGATGGAGACTCCACATCCTCCCCAGATAGTTCATTCCAGTGTTTAACCACCCTGAGAGTCAGGAAGTTTTTCCTAATGTCCAACCTAAACCTCCCTTGCTGCAGTTTAAGCCCAGTGCTCCTTATCGTGTCCTCAGAGACCAAGGAGAACAATTTTTCTCCCTCCTCCGTGTAACCTTCTTTTAGGCACACAAAAACCACTACCACCATGTCCCCTCTAAGTTTTCTCCCCTCCAAACTAAACAAGCCCATTTCCTTCAGTCCTCCCCCACGGTTAATGTTCTCCAGACCTCTAATCATTCCCGCCGCTCCTCTCTGGACCTTTACCAATTTTTCTACATCTGCCCCCCAAAATGCAGTGCCCAGACCTGGGCACAGTACCCCAATTGAGGCCCAATGAGCGCCAAGCAGAGAGGAAGAACAACTTCTCACATCCTGCTCTCAACACTCCTGTCAATGCATCCCAGAATCATGCCCGCTTTTTTTTTTTTTTTTTGCAACAGTGTCACACTGTTGACTCACATTCAGACTGAATGGTTTACAGTCAAAATAAAACTAATTTATTAACAAGACATAGGTTGAGGGACACCACATAAATGGAAAAAAGTTAGAAAGGGTTAGAGTTAGATGGCCATAAAACAGCTTATGTCACCCTAACTTTGTAAGCATCTACACTACAGTGTTCCTCCTACTGATGTATCTTGCCTGTAATAACCACTGTGTGCAGCCTAGCGACTAGATCAATTTAGTTAGGTTAACAGTGCCCCTGTAGACACTGCATTGCTTATATCACCTGTGGCTAACTTTGACAGCCAAAGGCCTGCAGTACCACCTGAGGATGACAAGCCACGCAATCAGCACTAAGGTTCCAGCTGTCAGTGTGCCACAATGCTGCCCTTAAATGGTGCAAGTACTCCTGATCAGGCAAAACTGACAGAAGGAGCATAATGTGGACATGAAGAGCCAATTTTAATTACTGTAAGTCAACCTTATTAACTTAGTGTAGCCATGCCCTTTACAAGGAAGTAAAATTGAAGACATCTAAAATTTAATCTACTTAGGTATAGGCTTTGTTCAGAATGGTTGTCTCTCACCAGTATTCTTGGTTATGACTTGACACTCCCTCATTCAGTGCCTTCCACAGAAGTACAATATGCTGGCTATTCTTGTCTTCCTATGTGAAGGCTGTTTGCATAAGCACATCTGCAGTCTATGGTCAGTTTCCAGAGACTTCAACTCCTCCTCAGTTGAAGAACTCATCTTTCTGAGCTTGCGAAAGTGCTGGCCTCTTGTCTGTAATGATGGATGCTCTATGTGACTCCAAAGCTTCTCTATTTCATCAACAGAAATTGATCCAATAAGACTTCCTCACCAACTAGTCTCTCTGAAATTATTCATATAATTGTTTGCGAAATTGGAGTCGCTGTGCTGAGTAGTTGTTTTTTCCTTCAGATGAGTTGTGCTGGGAGTTGAATCAAGGTCAAATGTACAATGCTATGTTGAATCGTGTTTTAAATAAAATACTGATCAGCTAGAATCTTGTCAACAAATATAGAGAGCTGTGAGGTTATTTTAAATAATGTATTTTCAGAAGACTGTTGAACCCAGAATCACTTTTGGAAAATTAGTTTACTTGTCCTCCCTAAAGCATGTTGCAAAGTGTTCCTCCACCCCTCCCCCGCCCTCCCTTATTGTTTTTACTGAGCAAAGCATCTTCCAGGATTCCTTCATCTTAAATTACTTTGTGCATATGCTACTTTGTCATGACTGTATTATCCTGAGGAGGAAAATACAGAAATGTTGGTGGTGTTCAGCAAGCTGAGGGAATGTGTATGGGTTTTCTCCTTCAAGTGTGAAATAACCAGTGGTTTACAGTCTCTCGTGCCCCGCAACACACACTTTAGGAGGTCATAAAACAATTTTGAAGAGAGGGCAGAACCCTTGAAAATTTAAGACAGTCCACAGAATACAAGAGATCTGTGTACCAAAGAATGAAAACCTCTGTTCTGTGGTAATGACAGCATTTTCTGGGCCCCTTTGACATACTGGGTCCACAGCCCACACCAGTAGCAAAACACTATTCGTGTTTGTATAAAATTCAGCCAAAAACAAAGCAAAGGGCTTTATTTTCTAAAAACTTCCCCTGGGGCTATAGGTGTGTGTTAGAACAGTTTTATACTGTAACAGGGGACTTTCTGATACTAAACAGTATTTTCAACAATGGCTTTTCTTACATTAATAAGTTCTCTGGAACTGTTAACATTCCACTCTAAGTACCTTATATTTTTGTTTTTTAGGTGCACTGAATGTAGCGAATATCACCTATGCCATAAATGCTTCACTAGCTTTTGCCATTCTCCACATGTTTTTAGCTTTCGACAGGTACAGAATTATATTTTAATGCATCACATCCAAAGATAGAGAATGGTCAGATAGAGAAAACATTGTACTTGGGAATGTAAAGCAACTCTTGTTTTTTAAAAAATAAAAAATCTTTACACTGAATAAGATCACCTGTGCTTGAATACAAACCACTATGAAATACTTCAAATAGCTAGGAAGCAGTAGCACCCTAAATTGAATGGATACTCCAAAATAGGCCCAACTGTGGGGATGGGGATGGTGACCCATGATCAGAATGTTGGCTGCCTCTGTACTGTTAGTCCCCTGTCTTGCCTGGATCTTTCAAGTGACTGTGCAGAACCAGGGAACAGACATGTTTCCCATTACTCATGTCCAGCAGTACTTTCTGTAAAAATAATAGGCACATTGTATTACCTCCTCAGTGCCCCACTCTATGGTCGGGGTCACCCTTTAAACCAGAGGTTTCAAAGACATGGCCTGTGGGTCATCTATAGCCTGAGCAGTTCTTCTTCAAGGGTCACAGTGGGTGCTCCACCTTTAGGTGCTACAGCCCTGCAGTGCCTACTGGTTGGAGACTCGTTGGTAGCAGTGCTTCCCAGACTGCCTGCACAGGCATGAGATGCCTGTGGCACTGCGCACGCTCAGACAGTTGGATCCTCAGTTTTTCTCTGACTGTTGCTGGCTTTGGTTGCAGTTGAGCAGTTCCCTCACCACACACACTTAACCAACTATTCAAAAAAAGAAAAAAAAAAAAAAGAAGAAACCTAATTAGGAAACAAGGAGATAATAGAGAAAAGCCAGGGACTCCCTCAGTTGGTGGACACAGCTATAAAATATATGCAGACGTTTCCTTTCAAAGAGCCTCACCAGCTGTCATGACAGACACTTCATGACTAGGCTGGGGTGCCCACCTACAGAGCCAAGTGGTTCAGGGCACATGGTCAGCAGATGAATGGCTCAAGCGTATCGACCTTGGGGAGCTTAGGGCAGTGTGATGTCTGCATGCACTTCTCCAGGGAGATAAGCAACAACACAGTCCAAATAATGACAGACAATATGACAATCCACTACATCAACAAACAAGGTGGAATACACTCATGACAACTCTGTCGAGAAGTAGTACAGCTGTGGAGTGGTGTATCCCTCAACAAATCCACTTTGTAGTGGCCTATATATCAGGCAGAGAGAATCTACTGGCTGACAACCTCAGCCACAATTTTCTCCTCAATCATGAGTGGGAAATAAACAGATCCACCATCTTACAGCTCTTCCACACTTGGGGATTCCCCCACTGTGGATCTATTTGCCACAAATGCCAACACGTTGCCTCTACTACTGCTCCAAACATGGATTAGGCCGCAATTCACTGTGGGGTGCATTCAACATAATATGGAATACACCTTTAGCATATACATTCCCACCAGTCCCTGTCATGCAGAGGTCATGCTCAAGATAAAGCAGGACAAGGCTCGGGTCATATTACTAGCACCCAGATGGCCCAGACAGCCCTGGTTCTCTGACCTTCTACTGCTGTCCAGACATCCCCCATATAATCTCCTTCGCATTCCCTCACTGCTAACCCAACAGAACAGGTCCATTTGCTACCCAGACATCAACCACCTTTACCTCCATGCATGGTACCTGGTTGGCTGACAGATTCATAGCTGCATTGTCCACTGGAGGTCCAAGTAATCCTGCAGAACAGCAGATGACCTGCAACAAGGAAAACCTATTCACATAAATGGCAGTGCTTTGTCACCTGGTGCCTCTCTGAACCATGTGATCTCTTGCACATGGGGATTCCACATGTACTCACGTACCTGCTTAACATGCAACAGACAAACCTATCCATCATAATGATTAGGGTTCACCTTGCAGCCATATTGGCTTTTCACCCCCCCATCCAGGACCATTCGGTCTTCACCCACCCATCAGTCAAGCAGTTCTTTAAGGGCCTCCACAACATGTTCCCTTCAATTAAAGAACCAACACCTGCATGAGACCTCAGTTTAGTCCTCAGGGCCCTAACCAGCAAACCCTTTGAGCCGAGAGCCACAGGCTCTTTGTTGCACTTGTCCATGGGAGTGGCTTTCCTTGTAGAGATCACTTTGGCATGAAGGGTGGGAGAGGTGGAAGTATGTTGGAGCCACCATGTGCAACCTTTTACAAGGACAAAGTAGTCCTCCACACCCACCCTGAATTCCTCTAAAAAGTACTTACCACTTTCCAATGCCAGTATACTTACCAGCCTTCTTCCCCAAATCTCATACTGACGATAGGGACAAAGCCCTGCATACTCTCAATGTCCACGGGGCCTTGGCCTTCTACCTGCAAAGAACACAGCCATTCCAGAACCATTTGTCTCCTCAGTTGAAAGATCTTGGGGCATGCCTTTCTCTAGGCAAAGGTTTGTCCAAGTGGATCTTGGGTTGTGGAAGACTCGCTGACAACATGTTTAACAGATAACTCCCAGCAAATGTCTGTGCCAATTCCACACAGGCAATGGCTACCTCCACAGCCTTCCTCCTGGGCATGTCCACTGAGGACATTTGTAGAGCAGCTGCTTGGGTGTCTGCTCACACGTTCATGCACCATTATGCTATACAGACTTTTGCTGACATACATACTGCATTTGGCCATTCTGTACTGTCAGCAGCCAATATACACCATCTAAAGGTTCCATGTCCAAACAGTGGCGCTGCTTTGTAGTCACCTAAAGGTGGAGCACCCATGGGGACCCTCGAAGAAGGAGGCAAGGTTACTTACCCTGTGAAGTAATTGGAGTTCTTCGAGATTTGTCCCTGTGTGTGTGCGCTCCACCACCCACCCTCCTCCTCTCTGTTTTGGATTCCTGCTTTAGCTTCCGGATCAGAAAAGAACTGAGGAGCCAGCTGCTTGCGCATGTACAGTAAGTGCCACAGGAATCTCATGCCTGTGCCCTGCATGTGTGGGCAGCTGGGGGTGGGGGACACTGCTACCAATGAGTCTCCAACCAGTAGGTGCAGCGACACCTAAACGTGGAGCACCCATGGGAACATCATCTCAAAAAACTCCAGTTAGTGCACAGGGTGAGTAACCTTCCCTTCCACCATCTGGCCTGCAAACTATTTATGAAAAAATTTTTAATCAGGCCCATGCCAGCACGTGAGTCCCTGGGGCCCACGGAGGAGGGTGTTGTGTGCACTGCTCAAGCTGCGGGAGCAGCACATGGAGACATATACCTCCTCCAGGCCACAAGGACATGCTGGCAACAGTGTGTAGCTATCAGCTAGAAGCTGCTCTAGGCCAGTTGTGCTTCCTACAGAGGTGGCAGCCCCCTCCCGCTGCAGGGCATTTTAAATTGCCATGGAATGGCAGGCAGGGCTGCACGACATGCACTGGAACAGGCGAGTATCCAAAACAACAGGGTGGGAGGTTGACTGACGGAGGGTGGATGGGAGGGAAGATGCAGAGATCCCTGTCCCCATAGAGATGCTGCCAGAGGAGGGTGCCCTAGTTAAATGCCCCACTCCCACATGTACACCTGCTGTCTCCCAGAGCCTATACTCATCTTGCTCCACCTCCCTCCAGCCCCCAAACTCCCTAGCATAGCCTGCACCCCAGATTCTCTCCTCCACCCAAACTCCCTCCAAAGTTCAACCTCTTATACTTTCTGCGTCTAAACTCCCTTCCAGAGCCTGCACCCCAAATGAACTCCAATACCCTCCCCCCCTCCAAACTCCCTCCTAGAACCTTAGGCAGGTGGGGAGGTGGTGAAAATTTTTCAGTAAAATTATTGGTTTTATAGGAGGATTTGAAGATTGACACTGGGCCTAAAGTAAACTGAGTATGACCCCACTGCTTTAATGCTGAGGACAGCCACTAGCTCAGGGGTCAGCAACCAGAAGAGCAAGAAGAGCACTTTATTTTGAATTTGGCAAAAAGCTCAATAATTCAAGAGCTGCTGTGCATGTGAATATAATATAGTCCTTAATAAATAACATCAAACCAGACTTTTTGTAACTCCTATTTTAAGAACAACATACATTCACATCCCACAGTGCACTGCCCATATTAAAGAGGAAGTCCAACATTTAGGCCGTGTCTACACTAGCACAAAACTTCGAAATATTTCGAAGATTACTAATGAGGTGCTGAAATGCATATTCAGTGCCTCATTAGCATACTGCCAGCCACAGCTCTTCGAAATTGCTATGTTTTGCTCACGCACGGCTCGTCCAGATGGCGGTCCTTTTCTAAAGGACCCCACCAACATCGAAAGTTCCCAGGGTCTTTTCAACAAGGACCCCCATTTGGACAAGCCGCGCGGGAGCGAAACAGAGCAATTTTGAAGAGCTACAGCCAGCGGCATGCTAATGAGGTGCTGAATATGCATTTCAGTGCCTCATCAGTAATCTTCAAAATGGCCATTTGCATGGCCATTTCGAAGATTTCTCTTAGTGTAGACATAGCCTTAGAGATTTAGGTGGGGGTGCACTGTGTGCATGACTGTCAGAAAGTTTTGTCCTAGCTGCTACCCATTGGGTTGGCTGTGGAGCCGCCTGGAGTGGTGCTAGTGTAGAACCTGATGTATAACCCTTCTGACCCGACTACCCCTTCTTGCTGGCTACTTTGACAGCGGGGAAAGAGGATGGGTTTTGAATAGCTATGAGCAACACATCTCAAAGAACAGTTAAAATGGTAAGTAACCCTTTTGTCTTGTTTTAGTGCTTGCTCATATCTATTCAGGGTACGTGAATGACAGGCCCAACCTAGGAGGAAGGGTCAGAGTCAACGCATGGTTGACTCAAGGACAGAGGCCCTGAAGGCAACATCCCATTTAGACTGCTGCACAATAGCATAGTGCAATGTAAAAGTGTGTACAGAGGACAATATTGTTGCTCGACAGATTTTATAGAGGGGAACATGAGCCAGAAAGGGAGTGGAGGACGTGGAGCTCATATAGAATATGCTGTAGCTGAAGGGTTCCAAAGGGGTGTCCAGGAGCATGCGGAGAACTAGATTAAGGTCCAAGCCCAGATCTGGCTGGTGAGTGAAGGCAGTCCATGCCCTCGAAAAAGTGGTCCATGCCTACCATGAGGTTCAAGAAAACAGAAGAGACAGCCTGCCTTCCATGGATGGAGGGCTGAGATGGCTATCAGATGGATCTTGAAGGAAGAAAAAGTGAGACCCTGTTGCTTCAGGGAAAGAAGTTAATCCAGAATGTGGAGGACAGAGGAAGACATAGGTATGAGGCAATGCTGGCGAGCGATGGTCTAGCTGCAAACATGAACATGGTTCTTCGTGATGAAGTCTAGAGGCCAGGGAAGCCAAATAGGTGGGAGCACCCAAGAGTATCATTAGCATGGGGGTACCAGGGAATGTCCACTCAGTCCCTGTAAATCCTGAGAAGCATCTTATGCACAAGAGGGAGCAGAGATAAGGCAAAGAGTAGCCCCAAGTTCCAAGGAAATCAGGAACACGTGTGCTAAGGAGCCGGGACTGAGATACCCGAAGGAGCAAAACTGAGGACACTTAAATTTGCTTGGAGATGTGAAGAGGTCCAGCTGGGGAAAGCCCCACTTTTGGATGACAGAGCAGAGGACATTCATGGGAAGCAACCACTTATGAGAAAGAAACAGTGACTGAGGCCATCTGCTGGCCAATTCTGGAACCCCCAGGAGACAAGAGGCCTCCAGGTAGATCGAGTGAGCTATACACTATTCCCACAGTCACAAAGCTTCCAAGCTGAGTGAGGAGTGTGCTCTCCTGATGACTGGTGTAGTTAATGGCCAGGATGTCATCCTTTAGGACCATGACACAGAGGTAGTGGAAGTGAGACAGGAAAGCGAATGGCCTGAAGCTCTTGCATATTGATATGGAGGGACAGCTCCTCTGCAGACCACATTGCCTGAGTTGTGAGATGCCCCAAGTGAGCCCCACAGTCCAAAACAGATGGGTCTGTTACTAGAGACATGGTAGGCTGGGGGGTGGACATTAAAGGGAACACTGAGCAGCACATTTTGAGGATCTAACCGCCAGCAGAGAGTGTTGGATATATACTGCAACAACCATTTCCATGCTGTCCTAGCCAGGGTAATATGCCGATGCCAGTCATACCTGGAAGGAGTATAAGCACAGCCTGGCAAAGGGAATCACATATGTTCATGCCACCATGTGGCCCAGCAGGCAGATGCTCATACTGACCATGGTGACCAGAAACTATGGTGGCATCAACTTCCAACCCAATAAATTCGATGTGTTGAGTGGGATTAATGAGGACTTTGCCAGGTTGAGCATGAACCACAGCTTGGTTAGATTTTCTATGGTGAAAGCCACCTTGGCCTGTACCTGCCAGAGTAAGCAGCCCTGCAGAAGCCCATCCTCCAGGCAGGGGTAAATGTCAACACCGTTGCATCAAAGGAAGGCAGCCACCACCGTCATACATTTAATAAACACCCCAGGGGCCGTGGAGAGCCCAGACAGAAGGGCCATAAATTGAAGATGCAGATGGCTCACAGTAAATTGAGATAGCGCCAATAGGAAGGCTGAATTTCAATATGGAAGTATGCATCCTTCCAATAAAGAGTGGGAATGATGGTGCCTAGTGACACCATGTATAGAACTGGTGGGATCCAGATTGATTCAGATATCCTTGAATTTTGGGGCTGGAGCTTGTTGACCCTGTCACTCCTTTTCATTAACCATGTTTACCACCAGGGAGCAAGCGGGGAGGGTGAGTATACAAGTGCTCAGCCTGAGCTATTTGCACACGCACCGTGAAGTGGGAGAAATTGAGAGAGGAGTTTGCCAGATGAAGGTGACAGGGGACAAAGATGGTCTTGTTAAACAGAAGGGCCACATGCAAAGGACCCTCCACTGTGAGGATGTCAATGGTAGGATCATCCGACTCAGTGACGTCCTCAATGGGAAGGTTGAGGCTGATAACTCTTCTGGTGAAGGAGGTCCTGGAGTGTCTGCAAGTCCGTAGGTAGAGGACCTGAAACAGAGGTACCCACTACTGCCTTGTCTGGAGAGGAGGTGGAGGAGGCCAATGGGGGTGTTGTCTGTACTGAAACCCCAGACTATCCAGGTGGGGGGGTATGAGGCGTTTCCTCTGGAGGAGTGGAAGGATGAAGGTCCAGAGGAGGGCAGCTAACTGTAGCTTCAGGAGCCAGAGGGGTGTCCGAAAGCTGAGGCTGAGGAGGGGGCATGGTTCCTTGCGCCTAATGGTATGCCAAAGGTGTTCAAAACTGCCACTGGGAGGGAGACCACTGAAGAACTCCCATGTCCCTATGCAGGCAGGGGTCCACCAGGGTGGAGCAGTTGGATAGCACCAAAGACCCTTGAAGTGAGGCAGGCATGACCAAGCAAGAGGGCCATGGCAGGGCCAATCCAGCGGGAGCCATTGGTGGAGAGGGGCAAACTGCATTGAGCCAGGACTGGGAACACCAGTGGGACCAATGGGGTAAGTGAGACTAGCAAGGAGAGTGAGACAGGTATGAAGAATAGGATGGCGTTGTGATGCAGGCTGGCGAGCCACAGAGGAAGGGCACCAAGAATGATATCAACATGTTGAATGCAGCGGATGCTGAGAATGGGACCAACATTCTGAATTGGATCTGCAGGCAGGCTGTCTTGCTTTTTCTTTCCTCCAGAACCCATCAGCTCACAGAGCAGGAATGGTGCTGAGGAGTGCCTGGGCCTGCCACTGGATGGGGCAGAGGTGATTGACCTTTGGGGACCAGACAATGGCTGGAAGGATCCAAACTGGAACAGCATCGAGATGGATGTGGACCTGTACAGAGACAGTGTCGACATAGCTGCTGTGAGCAGAGCGTCTCAAAAAATTGTAGTCAGAGCTGCCCACCATGGAGACACTCTAACAGGCATTGCCATGCGTGGAGCAGGACAGAGATCAGTGCTGCGAGTGCAACCGGAGCCACGAGTCAGACTGAAGGTGCCGTGGATGGCCAAGTGGTGGCCTCAGAGTGGTGCCAGGACTCTGAGTGGCCAGGCACTTGCGCTGGAATGGGAGGACCTATAAGTGCAGGCTTGCTCCCAGAGATAACACCAAGGGGCAGAGGGTTCTGTCTGTCAAAGACTGCATCATCTCTATAAGTCCCCACATCACCCAGTACGTGTCAGGCATCGAAGAAGGGCCAGACAGCACAAGTTCTCTGGGTGAATTAAGGAAGATCGGGCTTGGTGTATGTGTTGTTGAGGCATAAGTCACAGGCCCTAGATGTATTAAGGTTGATGTGGCTGGTGCTGATGACTTGGGCACCTTGGAGACACGTGCTGGAGAGAGAGAGTGCTTCTTAACTCCAAGTCTAGAGTGGAAGGCAGCATGCTGTGCATTGAAGAGCCAGATGTGGAGCCCTGCTGCAGAAGGTGAAGTGCTGACTCCATGAGGAGTTGACGAAGCAAAAAGTCTTGATCCTTATGAGTCTTGGCTTGAAACCTCCGCAGATTCAGTACTTACCAGCCTGATGAGCTTACGCCAGACAACGAAGGCAAGAGTCGTGGGGGGTCACTCATCAGCATAGACTTCAAGCAGGAGCTGCACTGCTTAAAGCTCTGGGACTTTTTCATTCCAAGAGGGGACCCAGGAAGAGAAGGGAGACCTGTCCCTACCTGCTGGCTACTTAATGCTAATTTGAAAACAATGGCTATGCTAAAGAGCTGTTTATAATTATTTATACAGTGAAGAGCTAGGGAGACGTGGCATAGCAACAAGTACTCAGCCACAGTTCCAACAGTCCACACTAGTGGTAAGAAGGAACTGAGGTGGGGGTTGGGTTTGCATGGTCACATATAGGGCTCCACAGCCAACACAATGGGTAGCAGCTTGGGAATGCTTTCCAACAGTCATGCACATGGCGTGCACGCACCTATGTTGAATAGACATGAGCAAGCACTCGAAGAACCACCACACTTCTAGGGGAGTGCTGGGAGCACAGGCCTAGTACTAAAGTATGGGGTTATAATTGTGAACTGCCTAGACCTTCAGCTGTGCCCTGCCCCAGGATCTAAAAGGCATGGGGCCTGATCTAACCTGTTATCAATTTTTATGGCACTAATTCACTGTGTAGCGTCAAGCCACATAAACCACGTGAACAAAGATAGCTATATCCTTCTTAGAGTCAATTGTGACTCAAGTATATAGATCTGATTTTTCTGCAGCTTTGCTTTTAAGGACCCAGAAATATTGTCTTCAAGTTTACTATCCATAAGGATAAGTTTATTTGGGTTTTTAGTTTGTTTCAGACATAAGGGCCAAGATTGTTCTTTGGGCTTGTGAGATATGACACCACAGCACTTCAGAGCTTTTAAAACTTCTAACAACAATAGTCTGTCTCAGGTCTTTTTTTTTTTTTTTTTTTTTTTTGTGCCCATACAGTCACTTGGGGGTGAGTACCTGCACCTGTCCTTTTACAAAAAAAAACACCCCACTGGTCTCTGTTAAATATAGGTTGTTCAGTCAAAATCATAATTAATCCATGGTGTTTTTTGCCACAGAATTTTCTAGAGAACAAATGTATTAAATTGTTCATCATTTCTCTTTTTATGATTTTACAAAACTCATTTTGGCTATTGAGAATTTGAGGGCTTTTTCCCTCAATTTCTTGCATCATATTTAGCAGTCTTTCATTAGCTCTTTCTGTGTGCAACAGAAAAGAAATCAGAGATGGAGATCACTTGACCAAGTTTCACAATTTTCAACTTCAGAGGGAAATGCAAAAAGCATTAATAGTCGGGATAATTCTGAAGAGGAGATTTTACATCCTCGGGAGACGTAAGATACATTTTCATCCTATTTAATGTAATCAGAGTCCATCTTTAAGACAATTATTTTTCTCAATTCATTAGCGTTCCTTTTTGCTTATAGAAATGAACCCGCAAAAGGTAACAGGAAATGCTTTAGAGAAACTGAACAATATATATTAATTTTTTAACTTCTTAACCTACTTAAAATTAAATTTCAAATGTCCTTAACTAGTGAGCAAGTTGTCTGCTCACCTGTGTTTATGGACTAACCACCTAAGCCATGGAAGAGCATTTTAAACTATCATATTATGAACTACGTTTTTGGACAGCAATTAAAAAATCTGCTGTCAAAAACCAAAAACTATTTATTTTAAAAACTAAATGTTTGGAATTTGTAAATGTAAAGAGGAAGTACCAGTAATATCACATTAAAAGCTTATGAAAATGGGCTTACTACCCAGGTTTGAAAGTGAAAGCGATTTGAATAAATATGAATTGAGTGCTCATTGTAATCAAACTTTTTGCAGTTCAGTGGTAAGAGCCAGCATTTTACTACTTTGTACTAGAACGGAATACTGATTTAGTGTACTGTAACTTCAACACAATCCACACATGCAAACAATCTGTACACCATTCATAGAAAGTCTTAGGAAGGATAGCTGTGTCATTAAGATACTAGTCAACTTTCAGGCTCAACACAAGCTTCCTACGTGATTTGGAGCAACTTGCTTAAATCCTTTTTGCCTTGGTTCTCTGAGAAATAAAAATGGGCATTATATCATGTCAACCCAAAATTATAAACTTGATGCAGGAATTACCTGAGTGAAATTCTTTGGCCTATATAATACAGAAGGTCAGTTTAGATTATCCTGCCAAGAGGGCAGAGGACTGGACTAGATGACCTCCCAAGGTCCCTTCCAGTTCTATGAGATGTGTATCTCCATATCATAATGATCTCTCTTCTGGAAGAAGTAAGGGTCCTCTTATGATGCTTCTGTAGCAAGATCAAGGGCTCTGTAATGATGGCCAGACTCATCTGTCTACTGAATCAGCCTGTCAGAGTGAGAGTCCTATCACCAAACTTAACCTGTCATTTTGAAGGTTCAGTTTCTATTGCCTTTTGCTACTCTATGCTAAGATGAATATTCTGTATTTTCTATTGTTTAGATTCAGTTGCATACCAAAGGATATTGTAAAATCTTTACCTATGATGCTGATTAGAAAACGTAGCCAATTTCTTGCTCCAGGTCTGCAATGCAGGCTCTGCTTGAAGATCTTTCGCCTTGGTCAGTATGCAAGACTCTTGCCATGTAATCACAAGGTAAAGAAAACTAAATTTCTAAATTACACTAAACCCAAAAAACAGTATTCATGCCAAAATCCTAATGCACGTGGATATAATCTAGACACTTGGTCCCTCCAGTGCTTGAGTTTTCATCAACTTTTTAAAATGTGTGAATTATGCTATGAACTCTGTAGCGTAGCCATAGTTTCACTATTACAGCTAAATACACAATGGAACAGATTGTTTAGCATAAGTAGTTAATGTATTTCAAGGATCATTCAGGGTGAAGTGGATTATTAACATCCCTCCATCCCTAGAGCAGAAAGTAGGAGGGGCAGTTGTAAGAAGCCATAAATCCACTGTGTCTGTTCAGTCCATGATTTTTAGCATTTAGCAAAGTTATGAATTTTAAGATTTTTGACAAGCTCACCTTTTGAAAATCATATACAGTTTTCTTTGTTTTTAAAGGATGACAAGGGAGCGGTATTGAGTGATTGTGTAACAGCCAACAGGTGGAACCAAACCTGCAATTGCTGAAGCATAGCGCATAAGCTAAAAGTTACTTGGCTCTCAGTTAAGGCTACAGAGGAGACTCATTCTTTCTCTCTGTGTCACCCAGTAGATGCGTGGGTTATAAGTGCTCAGTGAAAAGTGTTCATGCACAGGTAGCAAAGTGGTTTAGTCTGTTGTAATATTCCTCTTAAAGTTCATCTAAGAGCAATGTGATTGCCTAGCCAGATACTATAGAGTCATTTAATGCCCCGAATAAGATGCCTCACATTGTGATAGCTGTGCATGGGACTCATGGATCTTGAAAAGTATGTTGTGGGGACTGCTTCCTACAAAACACAAGCTTTCTCCACAAACTCAACAACGTTAACTTGCCACTGTGAATGTCACCTACATTATACACCAATATCTCTCACAAAGATGGCATAACTGCCTCACTCAAATATTTGCAAGATAAAGGTATTGGATATCATACCCGAACATATGTATTTCATCCTCACGCATCATAATATTACATTCAACAATAAATGTCCAAACTACGTGAATAGCTGTGGGTACTATGAGAGCTCCCCAATATGCCACTCTCCTCATGGGTAACCTTGAAGAGTAATTTATGAATAAATGCACCACAAAAATGATATACCTGAGATACAGTAATGATATTTTCACCTTGCAGACAAACTCTCTCTCAGATTTCCACCACAACTTCAACCACCAGTTGTCCATTAAACTGTTTTCAGAATATCCCCACACCAAACATCAACTTCCTGGACACCATGATCAGCTGCAGCAGTGGAACCCTATATACAAGAAACCCACAGATCTCCACACTTATCTTCCTTGACCCAATAACCACTTGTAACACACCAAGGCACGTTATCTACATCCAGGCACTCATACAACAGAAAGTAATGGAGTGGGCCATTCTGTTAATGACTGAAGAGTTTGCGTGTTACCAAAGAAAAATTTTCACACCACTATTGAAAGGGAGACAGCTGAGCTGTCTTTTGTGTTCAAATTTGGCACATTAACACGTGGTTTGAACTGGGCTGGGAATTTTGTGAGTCACTATAGGGGCTTATTTGCATACGTGGCTTAATCTAATTCTTGACCTCCCCCGACTCTTCCTTCTATCCCTCTACTCCAATTTGCTCACCTTGATCATTTTTTTCTGATTTATCCTCCTTGATTACTGTTTTTGGTTCTCTGTGCCTTAAATATTGAGTCTGTTCTGGTATGGCTATGGTCTGAAGAAGTGGGTCTGTCCCACAAAAGCTCACCTGATAAATTATTTTGTTAGTCTTTAAAGTGCTACTTGACTGCTTTTTTGTTTTGATAGTATATAGACAACCACAGCTCCCTCTCTGTTACTATCCTAAGCGTGGGATATATGCCTTAATACACTTTAAACCACCTTCATGAACCAAGGAAACTTTTCCAAAGAAAGAAGTAAGTTGTTTCTTGGGATGGGTCATTCAAATACCCTATGGGAACCTGCTGCTATACAAAAATAACCCCCCTCTGGCTTCACACCACTAGTTATCAGACACTTGAACCTGAAACAATTTTTTCTTAGCCCTCCCACTTCCTTCTGTCTTCAAACAAGACCCTGTCTCTCTAAGCTTATTGCCAGAAACAAACTCCCCTAAGGCCAGGACATACCAACTCAAATGGGTACCAAACCCTTCCAGAACAACAGATGCAAAACCTGCAGACATATCACCACTGATACAATGGATCAACACCTTTCACAGAAAACCTTTCAAGATCAGTAACAGATAGCTGTGCTAGTCTATATACGATCAAAACAAAAAAGCAGCTAATTAATGGGCACAAAACAGACGTAAAAACACTTCCGATTCACAAACCTGTCAGTCAACACTTTAGTGCAGTGGGCCATTCTGTTCATGACCTGAAATTTTGCGTCTTACTGAAGAGGAATTTTCACAACTGTTTGGAAAGAGAGGCTGTTGCACTCTCTTTTATATTCAAATTTGCCACATTAACAAGTGGTTTGAACCAGGATGGGAATTTTCTAGGTCATTATAGGGGCTGTTATGCATACTTGGCTTTATCTGATTCTTGACTCCCCCCACCACCTCCCCTTCTGCCCCTCTACTCTCTGATTTGCTCACCTTGATAATATTTTTCTGATTTGTCAACTTTGATTACTATTTTTGGTTCTGTGCACCTTAAATATTGAATCTGTTCTGGTATGGCTGTGATCTGAAGAAGTGGGTTTGTCCCATGAAAGCTCATCACCTAATAAATTATTGTGTTAGTCTTTAAAGTGCTACTGGACTGCTCTTTTCTTTCAGTATCAATGGTTCTTCATGGCCCTACACCTCTATATGAGTGAAAACAGATTTATTAGGTTTTTGAATTAACTTGCACGGGAGAATAACAAAAGACAAAATTACTAAAGCAGCTTCTCTGCTGTGGGTGTTAACATCTCCACATTAGACTCTGACAATGGGCCATATCCCCTTGTCTGATCTGACTTTTTTTTCCCCTCTTTTGATACATACTACTGATAACGGGCCACTTCCACCTTGCTGAATAGACCTTGTCAGCTCTGGCCCTCACTTTTACTGGGACCACACTCTTTAGATAACCCTCTGGAACCCCAAACCCCAATCATGCATCTGACGAAGCAGGTCTTTGCCCATGAAAGCTTATGCTCCAAAATATCGGTTAGTCTATAAAGGTGACTTCTTGTTGTGCTAAAAGACAAAATTGCCACATTTCCTGGGGTGAACACTTTTCACAAAGCAATCACTCTAAATCAGACCTCATTGTCCTTATCCTTAAAGGAATTCTGCACAACACTTCCAAAAGACAAGCCTAGGAGTAAGTTCATAAAACTTTGCTAGACACTAAAAATCATGGACTGAATGAAAACATGATTATTTTATTATGATAACAATATGTAACCCATTAACAACTTTTTCCTTGTTGCTTTCCCCTTCCTTTCGATGCTGTGACTGCAGGGGCATTAACGACCCACGTCGCCTTGAATGATGCCTTGAAACATGCGTTAGCTATTTATGCTAAAGTATATGTTCCATCTTTTATTTAAGGGTGCCACTGAAGCCAAGTCTACACGACGCACTTACTTTGGTAAAACCATGTCAACTCAGGGCTGTGAAAAATCCACGCTACTGAGCAATGTAGATGTACAAAGATACACACAAAGAGTGTAGGAAGTGCTGTGTTAGTGGAAGAGCTTCTCTTGCTGACATGCTTCTCACAGAGAGGGAATTATTAAGCTGAAGGGGAGAGCACTCTTCCATTGGCTTAAGGCAATCCCCAATCCCCTCAGTGGGCCACAGCAGCCTATGGCTCACTGGGGTTCCACCTCTGGTCTCATGGCCCCCAGCCCTCACACATCTCTGGTGCACCAGGGTACTGGATCCCCGCACTTACCTGCTTCTCCCCATCCCTCCCAGCACTTTCAGATCACTGCAGATAACCTGATTCATGTTCCGTCCCCACTCCTCCAGCTCCTTCCCAGAGCTGGAACACCCACAAACAGCTGATTCACAGTGTGCCAGCTCCTGGAGGGAGGAGGAGTAGGAAGTGCAGGGCTTTGGTACCCTCGTGCACAAGAGGTGTGGGGGCACAGGGAGGGCAGCCAGGAGGTCCACGGGCCACAGGTAAAGTCCCAGTGAGCCTTGTGCAGCCTGCCCGCTGCAGGTTGCTCACCACTGTCTTAAAATATCTTCACAAGAAGTGCTACAGTGGTGCAGCTGCCCTGATGCAATTTTGTAGCATGGACCTAATCTGAGTGTTCCCCAAAGCTGAAGAAAAGCTCTGTGTAAGCTTGTTTCTCCCACCAGCAGGAGCTGATCCAATAAAAGCATTACCTCACCTAAATTCCCTCTAATCTGCATGACAGCCACATAGCAGGCTGCAAAAAGCCACTCAGAAGCTGCACAACAGTGGCCTGAAGAGGAGAATTAGAGTGTGGGAAGTGGGGAAGGGAGCCAGTTGGGGCATGCAGGACTGCCATGGGCCTCTCCTTTGGGCCTGGAATTTGCTGCTGGCTGCTACTGCTGAGGGTGCAGAGACAGAGGCCCCTCCTTCTCCAAAGCTCCTTGCAGCTAGCAGGGAGAAGGCCGGGGAAAGAGTCCTATATCCCCAGCCCCTGGGCAGTCTACCTGCTCCCCAAACTCCTCATCCACAGCCACACCCCAGGCCTGCACCCAAGACCATTCTAAGGTGGGGATGTGAGCAACTCTCCCCAGTGCCACAGGCCTGGAGCCTGGGTCAACCCCCTTGGCTCTCCAAGGCACAACCCCTCCCTTGCTCTGCCTTTGCCCCACCCCCTTACCTCTTCCTCCAGCAACAGGGCCAGGGATTACCTGGGGCTGGGGATTACACACAGCAGTGGTAGCAGAAGCAGAAGGGGGTCAGCTCCCCCACCCCAGGCTGGTGGAGGGAGCAGCAGCCTGTTCTGCTTGGCTGACCTCCCAGCCTGCTGCAGTAAAGTGAGGGGTAGCAGAGTGCCCACATGATGAGTTGGGGGGGAGACAACCCCCTGATGCTGCTACCACTGGTGCCGTGTGCAACTCCTGGCCACAGGTAAGTCTCCTGTCCTCAGGTAATGCTCCCCACTCCTGTCCAGCAGATCAATGGGGCTGCTGCAGGACTCTTAAAAGTGCAGGGCCTGCACCTACACACCTGCTCCCTGCCCACAACACACTCCAACCTTCTGTCTCAGCTCTACAACATAGACCTCATTCGCACACCCCACCCTCTGACCTACCTTGTGTCCCCTCCCACACTCCAAACTCCTCAGACCCACCCCATTCATTTTGTTATGTGTACCAATATGGAGGTGATTTGTCACATATCATCTCCATATTGGTGCACGTAACAAGATTCATTCTGCACACGAATGGGGAAAATTAGAGCACTATAGCCTCTACCTCACCCTGTCTCTCTAAAATCTAACACCACATCAAAGGCACTGTGACACAAGTTAAAAGCCACATTGCTACATCTTCAATGAAGAAAAAAATCCTTAGGTTAGTTAACCTGGGTTGAAATACTATTGTAAGATGTAGTCTGTGTCTCTAATGAATGAGCAAACTCCTTTTCTCATTTGTAAAGAGGAACACCTTTCACCTGTGCGCTGCATGGTTTCCCCTGAAACATAACCGATAGTGCTTCCTGGCTTCACCTTGAAACCTTAAAGTTTTCTCAGTATACATTTGTAGAAAGGCACTTTACCCATCTGAAACTCAGATGTCTGGCAACCAATTGACAAAATGTTTTGTAGACATCATTGTTTTGGACTACCTGTCTTACTAGACTATTCTAATACCCAACCATGCCTATTATACAATTTCTTCTGCAGCCTCCCTTTCTCCAAAACACCGTAGGAAGCCCATAGGTGCATGTAACTACAGATCTGCAACTTGACAATATATTCGTTGTTGAAAATCATTAACTATTCTGTAGCAATTCACACCTGCCTGTAGAAAGAAAAGCCAGTGTTGCCTAAAATGACATAAATATCAATCTAACTTCTATATTTAGTATATTTTATAGATTTCTCGAAAAAGTGGTAAATACAGTGCCAGGACAATTAGACTGAACTTAAAATACTGGTGTCAAAAGTAAGTCTATAGGTCAGTAAGGATAGATGCAACTATTTTCTTTTTGGCACATGATTAAATCTGAAGCATGTCAACAAATGTACTTCAAATGTATTGATTTACAGCAGCCAACCTGAGCTGAGGAAGGCATTTTCCACAGTAATTTAGAGTTGGGACTTGATACATGAAACGAGTATGCTTGTTATATATGAATGTAGCTCCACTGAGACCCATTGATTATACTACTGACAACAGTGGTGAAAAAGAAAAAACAGGCTCCTTGGAATGTTGTTTTTGCATGCAATAATTATTCCTATAGTATTCTTCCAAGATGGAGTAAATATTGTATTGTTTATAATTATCTCACCTGACTGTTTTTTTTTTAAGTTCCACAGGGAATGTATTGACAACTGGTTATTGTACCGAAAAAATGCATGTCCTATTGATGGATATATTGTGTATAATCCATTAACCTGGAAGGATATATCAGCCAGTCATGATGTCAGTCAGCCAGGATCTCAGACGTATATTGCCAAACTTGTAAAGCATGTAGAACCAGAGCTTTTCATACCTGGCACTGGATTGTTCTTCAAGCAAACACTATCTCAGGACAGCCTCCAAACACTTCATAACAATCAAGATCCACCACATTCTCAAAAAGGTTTAATGTTAAATGGCTTAAGCTACTTTCATCTAGGAAATTCTGATTCTAATCAGCACAGCATTGGTAGAAATTTAAGTCTACAGTTTTCCAGGCATGGTAAGGATTTAGCCCACAAGCCTTTCCAGAACGTACTGTCTGAAAAATCCTATTCTGTTACATCTAGAAAGGATGCAGTTTCTAATGATATGAGAGGCTTCAATGGAGCTTGTGCCAAAAAAGAGAAAGGAGCACAAGTGTGCCACACTAACCATGCTAACCTGAACAAAGTAGTTGCTTTTGAAGACAGCAATAATCATGGAAGCTCAGAGTGTATAAGATTTCCTGGAAAATTAAACTTTGAGGGTAATTGGGGGGATAAAATTGATTATATGTTTCCAAAAAGCCAGGGAAAAGCCAAACAGCAAAGACAACTTCTAGTAAGACCACCTAAGCATAAGCCTCCAAACCGTAACACTACAGAGGTAGCTTTATTAATGGAAGGAATTCCACTACATATAAATAATGCATGAAATATATTGACAGAAGCTATATTTTTATAGATTTAAATTCATGTTTTTGCTTAAGATTTTTCATTAGTGCAGTCCCTAGAGACTATTTCTGTGACATTTACAGTTCCTTTCCACTACTGGAATGGCTTAATAGAGTCTGAGAATCAGATCCTATAACTAACCAGAGCTGAATAAAGTGAAGCTAAAGCTGAAGGCTGATGTATTTATTGTCCAAATACTAATAATTTTAAAACTTTCAGCTTCTCTTACCTAGTCAAGAATATATTAGAATTTTTTAAACAGAAAAGATTTACAACTAAACTGAAATAAAATATTAAAATGTTAACAGACTACAGAATACTGCAAAGTAAGCAGAGTTGACATACACATCTGATAGAAAAGACAGAAATCCACAAAGTGATTTTTAGTTGCTTTTCAGAGAAGTATCACACTGTAAGGAACAATCAAAGTTTGGTGCACAATTTCTTAGATGCCATTTATCACACCAAAAAAAAAAAGAAAGAAAGAAAAAAAGAGGAGTGATATATCTGAGAGGCTGCAGGGAGTCAAATACAATGGTATTAACATGCATTCGAAATTGGAGCAAGTATTTTATCTGGTTATATTAAATTATGTCCAACTAACATTTACATTTTGCTGAAATACTAATACTGAACCTGCAATTTGGAATAAAAAAGAAATGTAAACACAAAGATCTTATATTTGAGAGTATGTGTCTATCTGTGCATACTATGTTTGTTCAAGACCTTCTCCTAAACCCTAAGTGCTATGACCATGAAGTTTCTCTTACGCCAACTTAAAACAAGGTCAGGGTTTGGTTGTGCCTGGCAAGTGAGAAGTGACTGAAATCTCAGGATTTCACAGAACATGGAAAGCGAGAGACATTGAGAGGAGGGACGGCATACATCAGACTCAACACTGGTGTCGGCAACCACAGGGAACAGTAGTTCTGCAGTGTGACCACGCAAGGAAGGTGCAGCAGGAATGCAGTGGCCGCATGGAGACAGGACTTGTCCAGGTGGCCTGCCACCAGACAGGTAAGTGTTCCCTCAGCCACAGTGTACTGACACCGGTAAGAGACCATTCCTCCCCCAGACATTGGGGCCAGGAACCCTGGCTGGACATTGGCCCCCTTTGTCCCCAGACTATTGCCCTCCCCATGCTGGTGCCAGGAACTCCACTGCCCCTCCCCTGACCTCAAACTGCCCATCTGGCCTTGGCCCCAGCCCCCCCAGTTCATCCTGGGGCCAGGCCCAATATTGCCTCACAGCCCAGACTCCCCCACCCCATTTGTATTTCAAAAAACAAAAAACAAAACAAATTACCACAACACCTTAACGTAAACCTTTAATTTTGCAAGTATTTATTGGCAGATACTAATCAGGTGGGGACCCATCACAGATAACTTTGAGAAAACATAGCTTTTTATACTCATCAAACTGGAAACAATCTATAAATTTCCAGTAAAAAGAAAAGTAGTTCTTCTAATTTATAGTATATATCTAATAGGTTATTGTGCCAAAGAAATGCATTTTGTTGAATTACTGAAAACATACTAGATAGGAAACTATGAGTCAGGGGAGCTGCATATAAGGCGCAGCCAGGAAATGTCTGAATGTTTAATAGTTAAGAATTTAAGAATACTTAAGCAACCAATGGGTGAACTCTACTTAATTCTCTAAGGCTACGTCTCCACTACAGTGATCTTTCAAAAGAAGCTCTTCTGGAAGATCTCTTCTGAAAAATCTTCATTTGAAAGATTGCGTCCACACACAGAAAAGCAGATTGAAAGATCGATCCACTGTGAGAGTGTCCACACAGCCCCCACTCTTTCAAAGGAATGGTCTGGGGATCAAAAAGTCCAGTGACATGAGGGCTGCTCCCTTGAAAAAAGAGCCCCTGGGATGTCCACTATTTTTTTTTCTGAAAGGATCTTTCAGAAAAAAGACCACTCATCTGGGAGAGGAAGAGGGCTGCCAGAAAAAGTGCTTTGTTCTTTTGATTTCAGATCAAAAGAGTTCATTGTTCTTTTGAGAAAAGTGCAGTTTTTTTGAAAGAACTTGCTAGTGTAGATGCAGCCTAACAGTCTGAATCTTGTGTTTGAGGGTACATTCTTGAATTTATATTAATTACAACAGTAACTCAGTAAGAAAATGTCAGAAAAATGGGTAGAAGGGAAGAAGCAAATAAACTTACTAAAGATAGCTGAAGGTTGAATGACAAATACTGGGGCCTCATTATGATGCACGGTGTACAAACATATAGGAAGACAGCCCCTGTAATCAAAAGCTAATGCAAGAGGATTTTAAGTAGATTTAATAATTACAGGAAATATAAGGAAGATTGGGGAGAGTACCACCTATGAATGAAACAGGCAAGGAAGACAGCCCTGAGCTTCTGGGAAATATTTTCATAACTCCAAAAAAAAATCAACATGATTCACATTTGAAATTATTGCTTCTGCAGTGCATGTAGTGAAGATGTGTGCCAACAGGAGAAAGCTCTTCTCCCACTGTCATAATAAACCATCTTCACAAGTGGCAGAAACTATGTCAGTGTGAGAAGGTCTCTCACCAACATAATGCTGTGTGCACAAGCTTTTACATTGGTGTAACTTATGTTGCTTGGGGGATGCTTTATTCACCCCTGTTTCTTCACGAGGTACTCTGTTGCACCTCTGGAATGTGCTCCCAGTCTGTGACTAGTACTTTTTAGTGTTTTATACCATTAACCTTGTGTGTGCCACATTTTGTTAGCAAAGCCTGTCTGTTGTGACAGTTTAGCATTAGCACACCATTGTGGCTTAGGCCTCATAGGAGGCTTCTGGTATGTGGGCTTATGTTTCATGCCCTTGTCTTACTACAGTGGGCATCAAAAAGATATGAGCAACACATCTCACAGAACAGTTACTACAGTAACTTTTCTCTTCTTCAAGTGCTGACTCAAGGACAGCAGCCCCAAAAGCCGTGTCCTTGTTTGTGCAATAGCATAGGGTGACATAAAATTATGTACAGAGACCAAGTCACATCTTAACAGATTTCCTGGAGAGGCACATGAGCCAGGAAGGCAGTTGAAGAGGCCTGAGCACAATGTAGAATGCACCATAATAAGTGGACAAGTAACCTTAGTGAGCTCAAAGCACATTCATATACAAGATGTGATCCAGGAAGAGATGCATTGCAACAAAATGACGAGTCTTTTCATACAATCAGCAATAGCCACAAAGAGCTGCAAGGTTTTGTGGAAAGGCTTAGTCCTTTTGAGGTAGAATGCAAGTGCCTGACTCACATCAAGAATGCAGTAGCTTCTCCCACAGGGAGCTGTAAGGTTTAGGATAGAATACAGGAAGGAAAATGTCCTGGCCAGTATGTGAACTGGAGACTACTTTTGCAAGGAAAGTTAGATGATGGCAGAGTTGAACCTTGTCCTTACAGAACACTGTGTACGGGGTTAGGGACTCAGACATGAGGGCCTGGAGCCCAGACATCTGTGATGGAGTGCGGGGAGTGCCGGTGTGAGACTCAGGCTGGATCTGAGAGACAAGCAGAGCAGCTCCCAGTGGCTGAGAATGACCCTGGGGCTACAACCTAGGCTGGCAGGTAACACCTCAGCCCTGAACAAAGAGGAGGGAGGAGCCGAGCAGGTTTTTGAATCGGAGGCGGCAGTTAGAGGCTAGGTGGAGAGGGAGCTGGAAGGCAGCCAGCCTGGGGAGGGGGAAGCTACACCCCAGAGGGGCACCCCTCGGGCTCTTCTCCCCAGGATGGGTTGGAAGGACTGTCTCTGACTGCTGTACTGAGGCTTCTGTGAGAAACTGGGCATCTGTTGCCTAATAAACCTCCTGTTGTACCTGCTGAGTGAGAGTCACTCCTGCCAGTGGACAGGGTGCAGTGCAGGGGGACCACTGAACCCCATCACACTGGTATCAGGAGTGGGATGCACTGCACCCACAGATGAGCTCCCAGCAGTGGCCGACTGAGCGCAAGAGAAGGAAGGAGCTTCACAAGAGCCAGAGGTGGAACAGAGCAATTCCTGCAGCTGCTGCTGGTGAGTGGATACCCCGGGAGACGGTGGGGAGATGGATTATACCTGACTCCTGAAGGCAGAGCTAGCGGGGCTGTGCAGAGAGAGGGGCCTGACCATGGGGAAGGCGACCAAGGCCCAGCTGATTGCCCAGCTGGAAGAGAATGACCGATCCAGGGGGCCAGAGCCTGTCCCGGCAGGAAGTGGCCAGTGACCCTCAGGAAGCGTTTCGGATTCTCCGACAGGAGCGGGGGCTCGATGCCGTCAGACACACACGGTGCCCACCAGGTCGCGCTCAGCTAGCGGGAGTCCATCGCGGGCAGAGTCCCCTGCCACAGAGCTGCGATGGCTGGAGCTTGAGGTGAGATTAAAGGAACTGGAGCGCCAGGAACGGGAAAGAGAGCGTGAGTACGAGCGCCAGGAACGGGAGAGAGAGCGTGAGCACGAGCGCCAGCTACAAGAGAGAGAGCGGGAGGAGAGAGAGCAAGAGTGGGAGCATGAGTGGGCCATGGTGGAGGTGAGACGCCAAGAGGCCCCAGCTGCGGTAAGCAGGGAGAGGGCCAGACGGCTCGGGGTGGCCAGTCATTTGGAGACGCGCATGCTGGCCCAGTGTCAGGACCCAGGGGACTTGGACGAGTTCCTTACCGCCTTTGAGTGAGCCTGTGAGTTGCACGAGGTTCCCCCAGCTGAGTGGCTCCGGCACCTCCCCCCCTTGCTGGGCCAGAAGGCCGCAGCGGTGCTCAGCCAGCTGGAGGGGCTGCAGCCTGGGGACTATGAACGGGTCAAACAGGCCCTGCTGCATAAGTTCGGGCTGACTCTGGAGATGTACAAGAAGAAGTTCCAGGAAGCGCAGAAGAGGCCAGAGGAAACCTATGTAGATACGACCTCCCGCCTGAGGCAATACTACCGGAAGTGGGTGTTCGGGATGGGAGTCCAGTCCGCAGAGGACCTGATCAAGCTGGCGGTCCTGGAACGATTCTATGAGATGTGCTCACCTGACCTGAGGGTGTGGCTCGTGGACCGGAGGCCTGGGGATTCACTCAATGCACGGAAACTGGCAGATGACTTCACAAACAGCCGGGCCATGTTTGAAAGTGAGCCCCACAAAGAGAGGGAGTCCCGGAGGGAGAGGGAGTCCCAGAGAGACCGAGAATCTCAGAGAGACCGGTTCCTGACCATACGACAGAGGGGACCACCTCTTGGGCAAGCCCAGGAAAGAGGGGCCATCCACCCACCCCCCAGAGAGCCAAGCAGAGCCTGGATGGAGCAGCTGGCCCGAGGGACACAACAAGACCCAGGCTGTTATCGCTGTGAGCGAAAGGGGCATAGAGCAGCCCAGTGCCCCAAGCTCCCAGACAGGTTGAGCAGGCCGGGTGGTCATGGAGTCAACTGGGTGGAGTCCCAGAAGCCAGAGGGGCTGGTGGCCAAGGCGGGTGGTGCTGACAGTGGGCACTCGGATTGGGCTGAGTCCGCCCCACAGACCAGCTCCTCAGGGGGACCAAATGCTCAGAGGTCAGTTTACAGAGTGGGGGCGGCACTGCCTCTGCAGAGCAAGTGTCTCACACACCTCGAGGTAGACGGGAAAAAGGTCACAGGGTTCTGGGACACAGCTGCTGACATGACGCTGGCCCGACCTGGGGTGGTGGCACTGGGCTGCATGATACCCAATTCCCATCTGACGGTAACAGGAATTGACGGGACCCCTTTCAAGGTGCCCATGGCGAGGGTGCACCTGAAATGGGGGAACAAGGAAGGCCCCACGGAGGTGGGCGTGCACAGCCATTTGCCGGCGGATGTACTGATGGGGGGGGTGACCTGGAGAACTGGCCAGGTGAATGCCCTCGTGCCCTGGTCCTGACCCGTAGCCAAAGAAAACGAGGGGTGCGTTCCCCAGATTCTGGGGTACAGGCCCAGCCAAAGCCACGGGCCAACCCTGAGAGAAAGGGGGCCCCCATAAACCAGATCTCACAGACCAGGGGTGCTGGAGCCAGGCAGGGATGGGGAAGTAGCTTCCGCCCCTGCCCCAGCCGAAGAGTTCCAGGCAGAGCAGCAGAGAGACCCCTCCTTGCAGAAGCAGAGGGAAGTGGCCCATCTCAGCCCAGCTCCACAGCTTAGGGAGGGCTGCAGGGAGAGATTCCTGTGGGAAAAGGGATTCCTGTACCGGGAATGGGTTCCCAGATGCAAAGCGGAGCCATGGAAGGTCCAGAGGCAACTGGTGGTTCCCCAAAAGTACCGGCGCAGGTTGCTGCACCTAGCCCATGATGTCCTGCTCGCAGGACACCAAGGGATCCACTGCACCAGGGAAAGGTTGTTACAGAACTTTTTTTGGCCAGGGATCTTTGCAGCGGTCCGTCAACATTGCCTGTCCTACGATCCCTGCCAGAGGGTGGGGAAGACCCGAGACAAGGGGAAAGCTGCCCTGAGGCCACTGCCCATCATAGAGGAGCCTTTCCAGAAAGTAGCTACGGACACAGCTCTTCAGGAAGGCAACGCGTCTGGGGAAGAAATATATTTTGGTGGTGGTAGATTTTGCCACGCGATACCCAGAAGCAGTGGCCTTGACCTCTGTCGACACTGACACCGTGGCGGATGCACTGCTGTCCATTTTCAGCAGAGTGGGGTTCCCCAAGGAGGTCCTCACAGATCAGGGGTCCAACTTCATGTCGGCCCTGCTGCAAAGCTTGTGGGACAAGTGTGGGGTCCGGCACACCTGGGCCACAGCCTATCACCCGCAGACCAATGGGCTGGTGGAGAGGTTCAATGGGACTCTAAAGCAGATGCTGAGAACCTTCATGAATCAATACCCCCATGACTGGGACAAGTACTTACCCCACCTGCTGTTTGCATACAGGGAGGTGCGCCAGGAATCCACGGGGTTCTCCCCATTTGAGCTGCTGTACAGAAGGAGGGTACGGGGACCCTTGGACTTGCTCAGAGAAGAGTGGGAGGGCACGGCCTCTCCTGAAGGGGAGTCAGTGGTACAGTATGTACTGACCTTCTGGGGAAAACCCACCAAGCTCATGGGCCTGGCCAGGGAGAACCTCTCCAGGGCCCAAAGGAAGCAAAAGGTCTGGTACGACCGTAACGCCCGGGTCCGAGCCTATGCCACCAGGGATCAAGTGATGGTTCTTGTACCTGTGCGGTGGAACAAGCTGCAAGTGGCCTGGGATGGGCCCTTCAAGGTCGGCAAACAGCTGAATGACGTGAATTATGTGGTGGAACTGTCAAACCAGGCCCACAGCCACCAGGTCTATCATGTGAACATGATGAAACCTTACTGGGACAGGGAGAACTTGGTGCTGGCCGTGTGCAGACACTGGGAGGGGCAGGGGGATGATCCCTTGGTGGATTTGCTCACAGGGACTGGAGCCGGCTCCTTGCTGGAATCTATTCCCCTCTCAGATCAGCTGACCCCTGCCCAGCAGACAGAGATCAAGGAGGTGCTCCATTCACACCAACAGCTGTTTTCTGACAGACCCAGACGCACTGACCTAGCTGTCCACTGAATAGAGACAGGCACCCACGCCCCTATCAAGTGTGTGCCATTCAGATCCACAGGAAAGACGGCTCAGGACATAGAGCGGGAGGTTGAAGACATGCTGGCTCTGGGGGTGATCCAACCCTCCTCCAGCCCCTGGGCCTCTCCCGTGGTGTTAGTCCCTAAAAAAGATGGGTCTGTTCAGTTTTGTGTGGGCTATCGCAAGCTTAAAGCCATCACTCTATCGGATGCCTACCCCATGCCCAGACCTGATGACCTTTTAGACAAGCTGGGGGGAGCCCGTTACCTCACCACCATAGACCTCACCAAGGGGTACTGGCAAGTGCCATTAGACGAAGATGCCCGGCTCAAGTCGGCTTTCATCACCCCTGTGGGGCTCTACGAGTTCCTGGTCCTGCCCTTCGGCCTCAAAGGGGCACCTGCTACCTTCCAGCGTCTGGTGGACCAGCTACTGAAAGGGATGGAGAGCTTTGCCCTGGCTTACATGGACGACATTTGCATCTTCAGCCAGACGTGGGAGGACCATGTGTCCCAGGTCAAGCGGGTGCTGGACCAACTTCAGAAGGCCGGGCTGACTATCAAGGCAGGGAAGTGCAAGGTGGGAACGGCTGAGGTGACCTACCTGGGCCACAAGGTGGGCAGCGGCTGCTTAAAGCCAGAGCCAGCTAAAGTGGAGGCTGTCAGAGATTGGCCCACACCCCAGACTAAGAAGCAGGTCCAGGCCTTCATTGGGATGGCGGGGTACTACCAGAGGTTTGTGCCCCACTTTAGCTCCATCGCAGCCCCCCTCATGGAGCTATGTAAAAAGGGAAAGCCTGACAAGGTGGTCTGGACCGAGCAGTGCCAAGAGTCCCTCTGCGCGCTGAAGGAGGCTGTGGTCAGGGCCCCAGTGCTGGCAAATCCAGACTTCAACAAACCCTTCCTGGTGTTCACCCATGCCTCAGACGTGGGGCTGGGGGCTGTGCTAATGCAGGTAAATGACAAGGGGGACAAACACCCCACTGTGTACCTGAGCAAGAAGCTGCTGCCCCGGGAGCAGAACTACGCAGCCATAGAGAAGGAATGTCTGGCCATGGTGTGGGAGCTGGGGAAGCTGCAGCTGTACCTGGTTGGATGGCGTTTCACCGTGTACACCGATCACTCACCCCTGACCTGGCTGCATCACATGAAATGGGCCAACGCCAAGCTCCTGCGGTGGAGTCTGCTCCTGCAGGACTATGACATGGAGGTGGTCCATGTGAAGGGGAACAACACCACCATAGCCGATGCCCTGTCACGCAGGGAGGGCCCTGAACTTGCCCAGGTCACTGGCTAAGTGACCCCGCTCAGTTCGGTCTGGAAGGGGGGAGAGATGCGATGGAGTGGGGGGAGTGCCGGTGTGAGACTCAGGCTGGATGTGAGAGATAAGCAGAGCAGCTCCCAGTGGCTGAGAATGACCCTGGGGCTACAACCTAGGCTGGCAGGTAACACGTCAGCCCTGAACAAAAAGGAGGGAGGAGCCGAGCTGGTTTTTGAATCGGAGGCAGCAGTTAGAGGCTAGGTGGAGAGGGAGCTGGAAGGCAGCCAGCCTGGGGAGGGGGAAGCTACATCCCAGAGGGACACCCCTTGGAAGGACTGTCTCTGACTGCTGTACTGAGGCTTCTGTGAGAAACTGGGCATCCGTTGCCTAATAAACCTCTTGTTGTACCTGCTGAGTGAGAGTCACTCCTGCCAGCGGATGGGGTGCAGTGCAGGGGGACCCCTGAACCCCATCACAACACCCTTCTGCCAAAGGTGATAGCTACAAGGAAGGCCATTTTTCAGGAGAGGTAAAGGAAGGAACACACAGCCAAAGGTTCAAAGAGGGGCCCCTAAGCACATGGAGAACCAGGCTAAGGTCTCAGACTGCAACCGGCTGGTGGACAGGTGGGTGAAGGTAGTCCATGCCCTTGAGAAAGGTCCCACCACGGTTTTCACACAAACAGAGTGCCCATCATTTCCAGGGTGGCTGCCACGTGGACCTTGAGGGACAAAGATGCAAGGCCCTGGTGCTTCAGGGAAACAAGGTAATCTAACACCTATAGGACAGAGGTAGACAAAGGTCATGCTGATGACACCAGCAAGGGAAGTGTGTCAGCATGACACCAGCAAGGGAAGTATGTCCACTTAGCCAAGTTGAGTGCCACATGAACAGCTTGTGGCTGCTGAGGAGGATGCGTCACACTTGTTCCAAGCATGACTGTTCAACAGGGTTTAACCATGAAGCAGCCATGCCATGAGGTGAAGGTTCAAGGGGCAGAAACAGATATGGTCCTGCGTGATGAGGTCCAGAAGCAAGAGATTCCAAGTGGGCAGAAACACTACCAGTGCTGACAAACCCAAGCTGGGGCTATCAGGATAACATCTGCTTGATTGCTGTGACTCTTGAGGAGCACCTTATGCATAGGAAGAAAAAGGGGTGGGGGGCATAGAGCAACCCTTAATTCCACGGTATCAGGAATGAGTATGCTAAGGAATCAGGACAGAGGCAACAGAAAGAGCAAAAATTGAGGACACTTGCGGTTGCTCTGAGACATGAAGAGGTCCAACTGTGGTATGCCCCACATTTGGAAAGCAGAGTGGAGGACTTCCACAGGAAGTGACCACTTGTGAGCAAAGAACCAGTAGATCAGGTCATCTGCCAACTGGTTCTGGAACCTCTGGGAAATGAGGCCTTCAGGTGGATGGAGGGGGCTAAGCACAGTTCCCATAGGCACAATGCTTCCGAGTAGAGTGGGGAAGTGTGCATTCCCCAATGGCAGATGGCCATGGTGTTGTCGATTTGGATTTTGACATAGCGGCCAAAGAGATGAGGGAAGAAAGTGAGACAGGTGAGGTGAATAGCCCAAAGCTCACATATGTTGATGTGAAGAGCTAACTCCTCCATAGAGCACATTGTCTGAGTGGTGAGTTGTCCCAGATGTGGCCACTTTGAGCTGGAGCGGGCCCATCTGTTACCAGAGACATGGCAGGTTGAAGTGTGTGAAAGAGGATGCTGACCAGCATGTTTTGGGGATCTAGCCACCAGTGAAGTGTGTGGAAGACATGCCACAGCACCGTGATGACCACGTCCATGCTATCCCAGCTGAAATGATACACTGATGCAAACCATGCCTGGAGAAGGCAAAGGCGCAGCCTGGCAAATGGGACCATGTATGTGCATGCTGCCATGTGACCCAGGAGGTGGAAGTCCCACATCCTGACTATGGTGAAAGGAAACTCAGACAGGGAGCATAGCAGCTGGATGAGAGCCTGGAAGTGATGATCAGAAAGGAATGGCCTTACCTTGGTGGTGTTAAGCACCACTCCGATGAACTCTATGTGTTGAGTCAGGATTAATGAGGACTTTGCCAGATTATGTACGTGCTTCGTCATGTCCAGAGTTTCTCTGGTGAAAGCCACCTGGGCCTCCACCTGATGGAATGAGCAGCCCTGGAGGAACCAATTACCCAGGTATGGGTAAACCTGAAAGCAGCTGCATTGAAGGAAGCCCCCCACCCCCCTCGCCCCCCACTGCCATACATTTGGTAAGCACTCTGGGGGTCATGGAAAGCCCAAAGCTGAGGGCTGTAAACTGGAGGTGCAGGTAGTCCACCTTGGAAGTTCAGCCTGAGGAGTCTCCCCCAAGCAAGGAAGGCAAGAGTCATGGGAGCTCACCCCTTGGCATAGACTTCAAGCAGAAGCTGCACTGCCTGAAGGCCTGGGACATTTTTATGCCCCAATCCCCAAAGGGACACATGGAGACACAGAAGACCCTTCTCCACCTGCTGACTACATATCCCTTTCTAAAGGATAGCTAGGCTGAGGGTATGTCTATACTTACCAGGCAGTTGACGTGCCGCGATCAATTTTCCAGAGTTTGATTTTGCCGCGTGTGAAGACGTGGCAAAAATCGATCTCTCTGGACTTGGCCATCATCCCTAGTAGTAAGGGACGTCGGCACAAGCTCGAAGAGCCCCGATCTAGACTAGGGCAGAAAGTCAATTCTAATATGTTGTTCTAGCTATGCTAATGGTGTAGCTAGAATTGTGTATCTGGGATCAACTTTGTTCCCTAGTGTAGACCAGGCCTAAGAGAACTATTTGCAACTATTTACACAGTAAAGATCTAGGGAAACGTGGCATGGCAACAAGTAATCAGCCACAGAACCCACAGCCTACACAGGCGGTAAGAAGGAACTGAAGGGCAGTTGGATCAGCAGTTATATATAGGGTTCCATACCGGTGCCTCTTCACAAGCTTCCATAGCTGATTTGATGGGCAGCAGCTAGGGTAAAACTTTGTCAGTTGTGCATGTGGTGTGCACCCCCCTAACTTGGACAGATGTTGTAGAACCCTAGGGCTGGAAAGGACCCTGAGGTTATTGAGTCCAGCCCCCTGACTAAAGCAGACAAAAAAATAAAAATCAAACCTGCCCTGGGCCCTTGAAAGGGCCCCTCAACAACTGAGCTCACAGCCCCAGGTTTAGAAGGACAATTCTCTAACCACTGAGCTATCCCTCCCCAAAGCCAGGCCACCAAGCGTCGTGATATGGAAGCAGAAAAAGGGCTTGTGTGGGACTTGAACTCAGGCCCTCTCACCCAAAATGAGAAGCATACCCCGAGACCAGGAAGCCACCCCTTGTTGAGCAAGCACTCAAACACTATTCTTTCACGATTATCTATTAATATTGTAAACACTTTGGCTATGTGTACACAAGCAGTCTATTTTTTTTTAATGGAAGAAGGGTTCTTTCAAAGATGGGGATTGCTTTTGAAAGAGCTGTGTCTACAATGCTTTTCTTCTTTTGAAATAATATGCAAATGAAGTACCAGATGTAATTTTGCACCTCATTTGCATTTTTCATTTCTCCATTTGCATGCCTCTTTCGAAAAAGGAATGCTACTGTAGGCGTAGCCTTTTTCTATATTATGTCACCAGAGAAAAGTCACTGTTGGCTTTCCTTCAAAACCTGCAAACCACCATCTTCTTGCTGGAACTAAGATTCCTGGGGGACATTGCTGATACTTTAAAGTATTGTTTCTCTGTGTAAAGCAATACAAAAACTAGACTACTTTGGAACCCAGCTACCAAACATTTCAGTTTCTCTGTAAAGCTGACTCTGCTCTTATAAAGCAGGAAACTGGCTGAGGCATTGGATTCAAAATCTCAGGTCAATTCCCAGCTCTGCCACTGATTTCTTATGGATCTTGGTAGAGTCATCTCATGTCTTCATGCCCCAATTCCTTGTCTGTAAAATGTATTTCTTCTATCACATCCTGTCTCTTGACAATTTACAGTGTAAGCTCTCAAAGCCAGGATTGTCTCAAACGTCTGTACATCCCCATGAAGGGTCTAACCACTGACTAAAATATCAGAGATGGACAAAATGACAAGAGATGTCAAATCTTAGGTTTACTGATAACCTCTAAATCAAATACCTCTCTCTAGGTATTGTCTTTTTGAAGTTACAGAACAGTTAGTTAGAGTGGTTTCTTATACTTCCAGGTCAGTCAATAAAGCCAGACTAGTTAGATAACATTCTGGATAATATTAAGTTCTTCTTCGAGTTGTCCCCATGGGTGCTCCACATCAGGTGTCAGGCTCACCCCGGCGCCACAGATCGGAGATTTTCAAGCTGTATCTCGTCAGGTCGTGCATGCGCCAGTGTGCGCCGGTCCTTCGCACGCTTTTGGTCACGTGCGCGATCTGGTCCATGCCAGTTCCTCTCAACCGCCAGTGGCTGCAGATGGAATTTGCTTCGGCTCCAATGCCTAAGACAGATAAATATGTTATTAGTGCCATTCTCAGTTTTTTCTTGTTAAATTCGTTCTCCTACAAACTGTTTAAAGTTCTCTTCTGTGTATAGTTCAAAAAAAAAGGGGAGGGGGGAGAGAGAGAGAGAAGGGGCAGCTGCCTCTGTGGCCTGCTTATCTCTACAGACTGTTGAACTTTATCTGTTTTTAGTAGCTGTTAAGTACCTTGTTAAAGTTACAAGTTGTTAAGTACTTCTGAGAAGGAGATGTCTCCGCTGGAGTCCAAGAAATGCGACTTGTGCCGGGAAGCTATGCCTGCCTCCGACAGCCATAGCAAGTGTATTTGCTGTCTGGGAGAGACCCCTGTCCCACAAAAATATCCTCACTGCTCTAAGCTGATGGCCAGAGCAAGAAAGGACAGGAAAATGAAGCTGAAAATGATTTTATTTGACAAGGCTCTTCAGCCTGAGCCATCGGAGACACCCCAAGGGGAAGGGCCCTCAGGGCCGCATATGTGGAAGGCAACCTCTCTGACCTCCTTGGTGCATAAGAAAAAGAAAATATCCCCTACTCAATCCTTGCTGGTACTACCTGTGAGCAGGATAAGTGAGGCACAGGGCTGGGAGTGAGGCACAGGGCCTCCTCGTCCTCCCCAAATGAAACAGTCCTTCCAGGAGATATATCTCCCCCAGACGATCTCAAGCAATTCCAAGAGCTCTTTAAAAGGGTAGCACAGTCCCAAGACATACAGATCGTGGAGGTGCAGGAAAAGCAACACAAGCTCCTCAAAAACCTAAGACCTCCTACATCATCAAAAATTGCCATCCTGCTAGATGAAGCCATTATGGAGGCTGCCACAAACATCTAGCAGACCCCAGCCTCTATTCCACCTACCAACAAGTGGGTGGACAAAAAGTACTTTGGTCCCATCCAGGGGGATGGAGTTCTTGTTCAACCACCCCCAACCGACCTCCCTCATGGTGGAGTCCTCTCAGCACAGATCAAAGACACCACAGTACAAATCCACAGGGTCCGACAGGGACGCAAAGAAACTGGACTTATTTGGATGGAAGGTATATTCTTCCTCCACCCTACTGTTGCGCATGGCCAACTATGCCACGCGTTTATCTAATCACAATTTCGACAACTATACAAGACTTACCTCACTCATGGACTTCCTTCCAGACGATAAGAAACTGGTCTTGAAGACAATAGTCCAGGAAGGCTACGCAGCCTTGCGTACAGGTGTCTGAATTGCCTTAGACGTGGTGGACACAGCAGCACGATCTACAGCCACCACAGTGGTGATGCAGAGAGAGCTGTGGCTCCAAATATCCAGCATCTCCAAGGATGTGCAAACAAAAATTGTAGACCTCCCATTCGACAGAGAAAATCAGTTTGCCGACTCCACAGACTTGGTCCTCCACTCCAGCAAGGACTCGAGAACTACGCTCAGAACGCTGGGAAGGTACACCCCTCCTTACAGGAGGAAAAGATTCTACCCACACCGTTGTTACAGGCTGGGGTCCGACTGGCTCGGTAGTAGTTTTGCAGAAAAGGACCTGGGAGTTGGAGCGGACGAGAAGCTGGACATGAGTCAACAGTGTGTTGTAGCCAAGAAAGCTAATGGAATATTAGGTTGCATCAAGAGGAGCATTGCCAGTAGATCCAGAAAAGGATTATTCCTCTTTATTCGGCTTTGGTGAGACCGCATCTGGAGTACTGTGTCCAGTTCTGGGCCCCCAATTATAGGAAGGATGTGGATACACTGGAGAGGGTCCAGCAGAGGGCGACCAAAATAACTAGGGGGCTGGAGCATATCACTTATGAAGAAAGGTTGAGGGAATTGGGACTGTTTAGTCTGCAGAAGAGAAGACTGAGGGGGGCCTTGGTAACAGCCTTCAACTTACTGAAGGAGGGCTGCAAAGAGGCTGGAGAGAGGCTGTTCACAGTGGTCACGGATGGCAGAACACGGGACAATGGTCTCAAGTTGTGGATGGAAAGGTCCAGGTTGAACATTAGGAAAATCTTTTTCACTAGGAGGGCGGTGAAGCATTGGAATGGTCTACCCAGGGAAGAAGTAGAGTCTCCATCTCTGGAAAAGTTTGAGTCTCGCCTCAGCAAAGCCCTGGCGGGGCTGATCTGATGGGTTAGGTCCTGCTTAGAGCAGGGGGCTGGACTCGCTGGCTTTTTTAGGTCTCTTCCAGCTCTATTGTTCTATGATTCTAGGATTCAAAGACGTTACACCTACCAATCCCAGTGCCCACAATACCAGCAAGGCTACGATCAAGGGCGCCACGACCACCACCAACAACAGCAAAGGCTGTACATCAGCAGCATAGACTCCTAGGCAGTAAGTTTGACTGCTGTGTCGAGGACTGCGACACCACGAGTATCCTTCAGTGCCGTCCACAACATATTCCGCCACCGACTCAGACCATTCTACCGTCAATGGGAAAGTATCACTGCAGACAAATGGGTATTGGAAATTGTTGCCATGGGGTACACCATCCCGTTGCATTCCATGCCCCCACCAAAACCCCCTACCCAGTCGCTCCTCAGGGACCCCCTTGCGAGATGATGTTAAAGCAGGAGGTGCACCACCTCATATCCAGAGGGGTGGTGGAAAGAGTTCCGGATGAGTTTCAAGGGAGAGGTTTTTACTCCCGATATTTTCTCACAGAGAAGAAAACAGGAGGCTGGAGATCAGTCCCGGACCGATGGGCTCTCAATCGCTGTCTCTGCAAACAGCATTTCAAGATGATCACAATCACTTCCATAGTCATGGCACTGGACGATGGGGACTGGTTCGCAGCCCTCGACTTACAAGATGTGTATTTTCATATAACGATCCATCTGGCACACAGGCGCTTTCTCCGCTTCACCGTGGGCACGGGGCACTTTAAGTACAGAGTCCTCCCCTTTGGCTTTTCTTCAGCACCCAGGGTCTTTACGAAGACATTCTCTGTAGTGTTAACTTACCTGCATTGACAGGATGTATTCAACTTTTCGTATCTGGACGATTGCCTACTGAAGAGTGTCTCATGGGCATATGTTCTGCACATGACAGCCATTACCACAAAGACTTGTCTCTTGCTGCGCCCAGTCATCAACTTCCAAAAATCAATGATGGAGCCCACACAAGACATAGAATTCATAGGCGCACGCCTAGACTCCATTACATCTGCCCACCGCACATTTTCATGCCATCCGGTCCTTGGTGTAGGTGCTGATGTACAGCCCCACAGTACCAGTCCTAACCAGCTTGCAGCTACTGGGACACATGGCCACCACCGTGTTTGTGATGCAGAACGCCAGACTACATATTCGGTGCCTTCAGCACTGGTTGGTAACTAGTAGTAGTCGGCATTCTTCAGTCTGCATAGACTATGGATTGCACCGTTTAAAGTTTCAATTGAGGACTTCATTTACAGCGTCTATTGTGACTATGAAGACCCACACGAGAGGGACAGTCCTTGCTGCATCTCTTGCAGATGTAGTGGGTGTCTGGCAAGTCCTTACTGTGCTTTCTGTGCGCTCGCTTCTCCTCTGCTAGCTGTCTGATCTTCATCTTGCCCTTCTGAAGGCCCTTGTGTAACCCCTGCCTCCATCTGCTGCGGTCGTCTGCTAGCTCTTCCCAGTTGTCCAGCTCGATGTCTACCTCTCTGAGGTCTCTCTTGCAGACATCTTTGTAGCGCAACTGGGGGCATCCGGGAGGTCTTTTGCCAGAGGCTAGCTCACCATACAGGATGTCCTTTGGAATCCTTCCATCGTTCATCCTGTGGACGTGGCCAAGCCAGCGGAGTCGACCCTGCCTGAGGAGGGTGTGCATGGTTGGGATTCCAGCTTGCTCGAGGACGGCGGTGTTGGTCACTCTGTCCTTCCATGATATTCCAAGGATGCGCCTGAGGCAGCGCAAGTGGAGGACGTTCAGCCTCTTTTCCTGGCAGGCATACAGGGTCCAAGTCTCACTGCCATAAAGGAGGGAGCTGAGGATGCAGGCTCTGTAGACTTGCATTTTGGTGTGAGTGTACAGCTTGTTGTTATTCCACACTCTCTTGCTGAGTCTGGACAGAGTTGTGGCTGCTTTTCCGATCCTCCTATTTATCTCAGTGTCCAACGACAGGGTGTCAGCGATGGTGGACCTGAAGTAAATGAACTCGTGGACGACCTCTAACGTATAGTTGTCAATGCTGATTGATGGGGATTCAGCAACATCCTCACCGAGTACGTTTGTCTTCTTTAGGCTGATGGTAAGCCCAAAGTCCTTGCACGCTTTGGAGAACTGATCCAGCAGTTTTTGAAGCTGGTCTTCTGTGTGACACTACAGCAGCATCGTCTGCGAACAGCATGTCTCTCCTTGTTGGCAACTGTGTACAGGCCAACGATACATGCCACTCACAAAAAGGTATCGCACCCAGTGGAGGTGCAAAAGTCTCTGGCATGGTGGGCAGACCCCAAGAATTTGCTATCGGGGTGCCCTTTCACCAACTGCAAATCACTTTTTTTTCTCACAACAGATACCTCCCACATAGGATCGGGGGGGGGGGGGGGCGCACATGGAAAGCAAATCAACACAAGGGCTATGGTCCCTCACAGAGATGGCAATGCACATAAATGTACTGGAGCTACGGGCAGTGTTCAATGCGTACAGGCACTTCCACAAATACCTGTGGAACAAGGTAGTCGGGGTCAATACCGACATCATTTTGGCACTGTATTATATCATTCGCCAAGGTGGAGCCATATCCTGCACATTATGTGCAGAAGCGGTCCCACTGTGAAATTGGTGCATTGCAAACAACATAATTTTAAAAGCCTCCTACTTACCTGGTGTCCAAAATGCAAGGGCAGATCAGCTGAGCAGGCACTTTGCTCTCACGCACGAATGGAAGATCCACTCCGATCTGCTCCACAGTGTATTCGATATATAGGGGTTCCCTCTGGTCGGCTTGTTTGACACCTACATCAACAAGAAATGCCCTCAATATTGCTCCACATTGGGCATTGGACAGGACTCACTGGGGGATACCTTCCTGCTCTCATGGAGAGGCCCCTTGCTGTATGCATTCCCTCCCACAATATTTATCCACAAGTTCCTGGAAAAGGCAAGGAGGGAAAAATAGTTACAGCCCCAACGTGGGACCGACAGCACTGGTTCCCTCTGCTGCTATGCATGTCATGCTGCCCACCACTCCCCCTCCTGATCACCCCGGACCTCCTCACACAAAACCAAGGGACCATAAGACACCCTAACCCTCGAATGCTTCGCCTCAAAGCATGGCTAATCCCTGGCTCAGTGCCCTTGAGAAAATATGCTCAGAAGGAGTAAAAGAGGTCCTGGAATGCAGTCAACAGGCCTCTACCAGGAAAACTTATGCATACAAGTGGAAACGTTTTACATCCTGGTGTCTGTCCAAACAATTAACTCCCCTAGAGGTCTCGGTTCCCACAATTTTGGAGTACTTACTGGACCTAAAACAGGGCTAGACTCATTTTATCATCACTAAAAGTCCACCTTGCAGCTATATCGGCATTTTGACATACGGTGGATGGGACAACTGTATTTGCCCATCCCATTATGGCATGATTTCTGAAGGGCCTTGTGAACTTATACCTCCCATGGAAACCGTTATCGCCTCCTTGGAACTTAGATCTGGTCCTTGACGCACTGTCTAGACCACCCTTCGAACCACTGGCCACCATCTCCCTCCGACTACTTACCATGAAAACGACCTTTCTTCTCACGATTACATCGGCTTGCAGGGTGAGCGAACTTGTGGTGATAATGGCAACACCACCCAATACAACTTTCTTCAAGGAAGCGGTGGTTCTGCATCTACACCCAACATTCCTTCCAAAGATCTCAGAGTTTCACATTAATGAGCCAACAATTCTACTATCCTTCTATCCAAGACTGCACACCTCGAGTAGGGAAGTGCGGCTGCATTCACTCGATGTAAAAAGGGCACTAGCCTTTTACACAGAGGCTATGTCTACATGTGCCCCAAACTTCGAAATGGCCATGCAAATGGCCATTTCGAAGTTTACTAATGAAGCGCTGAAATGCATATTCAGCGCTTCATTAGCATGCGGGCGGCAGCGGCGCTTCGAAATTGACGAGCCTTGCCGCCGCGCGGCGCGTTCAGACGGGGCTCCTTTTCGAAAGGGCCCCGCCTACTTCGAAGTCCCCTTATTCCCATGAGCTCATGGGAATAAGGGGACTTCGAAGAAGTTGGCGTCCTTTCGAAAAGGAGCCCCGTCTGGACGCGCCGCACGGCGGCAAGGCTCATCAATTTTGAAGCGCCGCTGCCGCCCGCATGCTAATGAAGCGCTGAATATGCATTTCAGCGCTTCATTAGTAAACTTCGAAATGGCCATTTGCATGGCCATTTCGAAGTTTGGGGCATGTGTAGACACAGCCAGACAGAACTAAACTCTTCTGAAAGACGGATTGGCTCCTGGTGTCTCTTGCACCCAGATAGAAAGGGGAAGGGCTATCATCACAAAGAATTTAAAATAACATCGTATCCTGCATAAAAATGTGCTGTGAGCTCCGTAAGACCCCTCTGCTAGTTCCGCCCAGGACTCACCCCACGAGAGCAATGGCGATGTCAACAGCCTTCTTTAAAGGAGTCGGACTAAAGGACATTTGCAGAGTGGCGACATGGTCATCCTATTACACCTTTGCCAGACACTATGTGATTCACTGGGTGTTGGAAAAGGATACATGTTTATCGAGAGCAGTCCTTTCAAGGGCAAGCTGCACATCAATCCGGTACCCACCTCCATTTTTCTGGGGGTCGCTGCTGGGTAGTCACCTAATGTGGAGCACCCACAGGGACCACTCGAAGAAGAAAAAGAAGTTACTCACTTGTGTAGTAAAGAGAAGTTACTCGCCTGTAGTAACGATGGTTCTTCGAGATGTGTCCCCGTGGGTGCTCCACAATAGGTGTCGGGCTCGCTCGGCGCCGCAGATCAGAAATCTTCCAGCAGTTTCTCCTGGATCGTGCATGCGCCGGTGCACGCTGCTCCCCCACGCGCCCCTGGCCACGTGCACGATCCGGTCCCCGCCAGCTCCTTCACCAACCGCCTCAAATGCTCCTGAAAAACACTAAACAGAGATCCGAAGCGGGGAGGATGGGCGGGTGGTGGAGCACCCACAGGGACACATCTCGAAGAACCATCGTTACTACAGGTGAGTAACTTCTCTTTCTTCTTCGAGTGGTCCCCGTGGGTGCTCCACAATAGGTGACTACCCAGCAGTAACCCAAGTAAGGAGGTGGGTAATCGGTTTATGTGCAGCTTGCCCCCGAGAGGACTGCTGTCGACAGACGGGTATCCTCTTCGAATACCTGATGTAGGGCATAATGCTTGGCAAAGGTGTCGTAGGATGACCAGGTCGCCGCTCTACAGATGTCTTTTAACGCGATGCCCTTGAAGAAGGCTGTTGACGACGCCACCGCCCTGGTGGAGTGAGCCCTGGGCGGGGCCAGCAAAGGAGTCTTTCGAACCTCGTAGCACATTTTTATACAGGACACAATGTGCTTTGAGATTCTCTGTGAAGAGAGACCTTCTCCTTTTGACCTGGGAGTGACAGAGACTAGAAGCCTGTCCGTTTTCCGGAAGGACTTAGTTCTGTCTATGTAGAAGGCCAACGCCCTCCTCATGTCCAGGAGATGCAGGCGTGCCTCCTTGCTGGAGCTGTGAGGCTTCGGGTAAAACGAGGGTAAAACTATGGTTCGTTAAGATGGAACTCCGAAGAAACTTTTGGAAGAAAGGCTGGGTGCAGCCTTAAGGTTACCGCCTCCTTTGAGAATACTGTGCAGGGCGGCATTGCCATCACTGCTGCGAGCTCACTCACCCTACGGGCTGACGTAATTGCAAGGAGGAAGGTTGTTTTTATCGTAAGGAGACATAGGGGAACTGTGGCTTATGGTTTGAAAGGTGGACCTGATAGCGTGCTGAGTACCAAGTCCAAAGTCCATGATGGTGGAAGCGGTTTCTGAGGAGGGTTCAGGTTTACCAGCCCCTTCAAGAACCTTGTAACGATAGGATGGGCAAATACAGTGGGCCCTTCCTCTGTATGCCGAAAGGCTGATATAGCGGCGAGGTGGACCTTTAGCGAGGATAGAGAAAGCCCGCTCTTTTGAGGTCCAATAAGTATTCTAGTATTACAGGTATAGGAACATCAAGGGGAGCTAACTGCTTGGCGGAACACCAGGCTGTAAATCGAGTCCATTTCTGCTTGTAAGTCCTCCTGGTGGAGGTCCTTCAGCTACATTCCAGGACTTGTTGTACTCCCTCCGTACACATGCTCTCTTAGGAGCTGAGCCATGGATTAGCCATGCTTGTAGACGCAGACCCTGAGGGTGCAGGTGCACTATGGACCCCTGAGTCTGCGTGAGTAAGTCCGGCGCCACCGGTAGAGGAAGCGGTGGGCTGTCCGACATGCGCAGAAGCAAGGGAAACCATTGCTGCCGATCCCAAGTTGGGACTATGAGTGTCATGTGAGCTCTCTCCCTTCTGGCTTTCTGCAGAACCTTGTGGATAAGCGCTGTGGGGGGAAACGCGTAAAGTAGGGGGCCCCTCCATGAAATCATGAATGCATCCCCCAGAGACCCCCGCCCCACTCCTGCCCTGGAGCAGTACTGGGGACACTTCTTGTTGTACTGGGTGGCAAACAGATCGATCTGGGGAAACCCCCATGTACGAAAAATGCACCGTAGCAGATCGGAGCGGATCTGCCATTTGTGCGTGAGTGCGAAGCGCCTGCTCAGCTGATCTGCTTTCACGTTGTGAGCGGCCGGCAAGTACGAGGTTTTCAACGTTATGTTCTTGGCAATGCACCAGTTCCACAATAGGACTGCTTCCGCACATAAGGCATGGGATCGTGCTCCTCCTTGTCGATTGATGTAAAACATAGTGGAGGTATTGTCAGTATTGATCCCGACTACTTTGCCATGTAGGTAATCTCGAAAATGTTTGCAGGCGTTGAACACGGCTGTGAGCTCCAGTATATTTATGTGCAGTGTCTGTTCCGCAGGGGACCATAGCCCTTGTGTCACCTTGTCGTCGATGTGCGCTCCCCATCCTATGTGGGAGGCATCAGTAGTAAGAAAAATAGAAATTTGTGGTTGGTGAAAGGGCACCCCCACTAGCAGATTCTTGGGGTTTTCCTACCACGCCAGGGATCTGCACACCTCTGTCGTGGGCGACACCACCGTCGTGGGCGACACCACCCTGTGGACAGTGTGGGATGCTGGTTTCTAAACGCTCACCAGCCAATGCTGCAGGGTTCGCATGTGTAACCTGGCATTCTGTACCACAAACGTCGCTGCCGCCATGTGGCCCAGCAGCTGTAAGCATGTTAAGACCGGCACCGTGAGGCTGTATGTGATGACTTGCACCAGCGAACTGATGGCGCGGAAGCGGGCATCGGGTAGGTACACCCTTGCTGTGATTGAGTTTATGCGTACCCCTATGAACTCTATATCTTGTGTGTGTTCGGTCTTTGACTTTGCGAGGTTGATAACTAGGCCCAGCGAAGAAAACGTGTCCGCTGTGATGCATATCATGCGTAAGACCTCTGCCTTCGAGGCCCCTTTCAGCAGGCAGTTGTCCAGATATAGGAAAATAAACACCCCCTGTCTGTGCAGGTAGGCTGACACCACTGCCAGGGTTTTGGTAAAGACTCTGGGGGCTGAGGAGAGGCCAAACAGAAGAACCCTGTACTGGAAGTGCTCCTTGCCGACCGTGAAGCGGAGGAAGCGTCTGTGTGCCGGGTGGATTATTATACGAAAGTAAACATCTTGTAAGTCGAGGGCTGCAAACCAGTCTCCATCGTCCAGTGCCGTGAGTATCGAGGCAACTGTGATCATCTGAAACATTGCTTGCGCAAGTAACGGTTGAGGCCCCGAAGATCTAAGGGCCTCCAGCCTCCTGTTTTCTTCTCTGTTAGGAAGTAGCGTGAATAAAAACCTTTCCCCTGGAATTCTTCCGGCACTCTTTCCACCGCCCCTATGAACATAAGGTGATCCACCTCCTGCTTGAGCCTCGCCTCGTAGGCAGCGTCCCTGAGGTGAGGCCTGGTGGGAGGCTTAGTTGGTGGGAGCGACTGGAAGGGGATTGTGTAACCTGTGGCTATGATCTCCAGCACCCATTTGTCTGTGGTGATCTTTTGCCATTGGGAGTAGAACGGCCTGAGGCGATGATGGAACATGAAATGAGAGTGGCATTGAGCGATGGTATTGATAGTGCAGCCCCCAACATACCCGTCAAACTTGTTGCCTTTGGGCCTGTCCCGAGGGCGTACGGCTTTATTGAGAACGTCACCTGGGAGTTCTGTACTGTTGCTGTTGATGGCGCCCTTGGTCGTAGCCCCGTTGACATTGAGCACGCTGTGGTTGGTAAGCGTAGCGTCTTTGCTGAGGATAAAATTTTTCTTCCTGTACGGGGGAGTATAAATGCTCAAGGTTCTAAGTGTAGCTCTTGAGTCCTTACTGGAGTGGAGGACCGAGTCAGTTGAGTCTGCAAACAGCTTTTGTGTATCAAAGGGAAGGTCCACGATCTTCGCCTGTAGGTCCCTAGGGATACCAGATGTCTGGAGCCAGGATTCTCTACGCATGACCACTGCTGTAGCCGTTGAACGTGCCGCTGTGTCCGCCACGTCCAGGGCAATCTGGACTCCCGTCCGCGATGCTGCGTAGCCCTCTTGAACAATCGCCTTTAACACCACCTTTTTGTCTTCTGGAAGTGAATCCATGAGGGGAGTAAGTCTGGAGTAATTATCAAAATTATGGTTTGCTAGGTGTGCCGCATAATTTGCCATTCTCAATAGCAGGGTAGAAGAGGAATATACCTTCCTGCCAAACAGCTCTAGCTTCTTAGCATCTTTGTCCGATCCCCCCCAGCTTGTACTGAGAAGCCTTTGACCTCTGCTGGGACGATTCGACCACCAAAGAATTTGGTTGTGGGTGACTAAAGAGGAACTCCATGCTCTTTGCCGGGACGAAGTACTTCTTATCTGCTCTCTTGTTCGTAGGCGGAATAGAGGCCGGAGTCTGCCATATGGTAGTGGCTGACTCCATAATGGCTTCATCCAGCAGAATAGCAATTCTGGATGGAGCCGGGGGTCTCAAATTTTTCAGGAGTTTGTGATGTTTCTCCTGCCCCTCTGCCGTTTGAATGTCTTGCGTGAAAGCTACCCTTTTAAATAGCTCCTGAAATTGTTTAAGGTCATCCGGGGGGGAGACATCGCCGGGGGCCATGGCCTCATCTGGGGAGGATGAGGAGGAACCACTGGGGTAAACCTCCCTCGAACCCTCAGGCTCCTGTGGTCGATGATACACCTGCTCCCTGGAGGATTGTGAAGGAAAGTCTTGGGGTTCTAAAACTAACTCCCCCTGAGACAGCTGTGATTCCGTCCCCGATCGAGAGTGTCCACGGGGGTATTGAGCGGCCGGGGGGGACCTGCCCCTGGATGTAGGCCTGCAGTGTCTGTGTCCAGCATGATGAGGACGACCATAGCAGCATGGGCAAGGGTCCGGGGATGGAGACCTGGACCACCCACAGAGTGTGTACCCCCGATGTCTGGGAGAGCGAGACCTCCACGACAACACAGATAGAGGTGAAACTGGCTTGTGATAGTACTCCAGGGGATCCACTCCCAGAAATGGTGAAGGTGGCCCAAGCCATGGTGACATTGGTTGGAGGAACGGAGAAGGAGGTTCTGGATAAACTGGAGGAGACACAGGCCTTCGGTGCGGCATGTGTATCACAGGGGGCGGGCTTGGTGCTAACAGCAGCGCAGCCCTGTCCGGAGATGGGCTGCGGTGCCGGGTTTTTGATTTCGCCTTGCCCCTCCCCTGCGGGGCTGGCACCGCCCCCTCCCGTGCCGGGGATCTCAGCCCCGCTGTCGGCGCCGCACTCCGCACAATCAGCTGCGGTGCCACGCGGGTAGCTTCCTCCAGCGCCTGCAGGCTCCGTGCCTCGTGCCCCTGCACCGTTGGTGCTGCGGGGGCCGGTGCCGCCTGCGGCGGTACTGCCAGGTCCGGCGCTTGCCTCGTTGATGCTCTGGGCGCCGCACGTGCTGGCTGTTGTGTAACCGGAGGCTCAGCCTTTGCCACGTGCGCTGCCGCGCTGCCGCTTGCTTGAGTATGCGGCTGGGGGCTATGTGTGCCACTCGTCCTGCTCGCTGAACCCGCCGGCAAGGATCGAGCCGGGGAGAGTTTCCTCCGTTTCTGCACCGAGGGGGGTCAGAGAAGCTGCCTTCCTCTTATGCAACCCAGAGGGCCCTTCTGGATGAGGCTTCTCTGGCAAGTCCGGCTGGAGGGCCTTATTGAACAAAGAGCATTTTAAGTCTCATCTCTCTGTCCTTCCTGGCCCTGGCTGTGAGCTTAGCACAGTGAGAACACTTCTGGGTAACGTGTGATTCCCCCAGGCAGCGGATGCATTCGCTATGCCCATCGGAGGCCGGCATAGCTTCGCGGCATGACTCACACTTTTTAAAACCTGAAGAGGCCATTGCAGTGAGTCCTTTACTGTTAATAGGGTGCTTAGCACTTAATCCGTGCCTTTCCGCCCCAAATAGTGATCACCGGCCTGCGGGGCAGCGGGCGGCCTAAATGGCCTTCACGTCCGCTCTTCTCTTCTCCGCTCCTCTCTTTTTTTTTTTTTTTTGCTGATATTCTCTTTGTCCTTGCTTTCTCTCTCTCTCTCTCTCTTTTTTTTTTTTTTTTTTTTAGTAACCAAAAACAACAAATTACACGTAGAAAACAACTATCTAATCTGACTCTGGCCTTAGCCTGAGCGGAGTCCGTCTGCAGCCGATGGCGGTTGAGAAGGAACTGGCGGGGACCGGATCGCGCACGTGGCCGGGGGCGCGTGGGGGAGCGGCGCGCACCGGCGCATGCGCGATCCAGGAGAAACTGCTGGAAGATTTCCGATCTGCGGTGCCAGGCGAGCCCGACACCTATTGTGGAGCACCCACGGGGACCACTCGAAGAAGAACAATGGTTCTTCGAGATGTGTCCCCGTGGGTGCTCCACTACCCACCCATTCCCCCCCGCTTTGGAGTTCTGCTTTATATTTTGCAGGAGCACCCGGGGCGGTTGGTTGAGGAACTGGCATGGACCAGATCATGCATGTGACCGAAAGCGCGCGAAGGACTGGCACGCATTGGCGCATGTGTGACCCAATGAGATACAGCTTGAAAATCTCCAATCTGTGGTGCCGGGGCGAGCCCAACACCTAATGTGGAGCACTCACAGGGATACATCTTGAAGAACCATCATTACTACACAAGTGAGTAACTTCTTTATCTTATTACATCCTTTCACGGCTGGTCTGTTTAAAGTCAACATTCCACTGACATTAACAGAAATTAGGAGGTGTATGGCTAGTACTCAGGATTCTAGTGATTAAAGACACTGGGGAAAAAAATGTAATGATCCCAAAGATGCAACTGGGGACAAAAAATAGAAGACTATGGGCTTGTCTACACTACCTCCCTGCTTTGAAGGGAGGATGGTAAGTAGGGTGTTGGGAGTTTATTAATGAAGTGCTGCAGTGCATATGCACCACTTTATTCAGCAAATTCCCCCCGCCCCCATGGCAACTCCGAAGCATTAAACTTTGAAGTGCCGGCTCGCGTTTAGCCATGGCTAAGCTGCCAGTACTTCAAAATACTCCGGGCACTTCGAAGTACCAGCGGGTGAGCCTCAGCTACACGCAAGCCGGCACTTCGAAGTTTAATGCTTCGGAGTTGCCACGGTGGAGGGGGGAATTTGCTTAATGAAGTGCTGCATATGCACCGCAGCACTTCCTTAATGAACTCCCAACACCCTACTAACCATCCTCCCTTTGAAGCAGGGAGGTAGTGTAGACAAGCCCATAGTGTAATAACATGGCACAGACCTCAAAGGATTTGCTCGGTTTTGAAGGAAAATATCCTGAGAGACTCTGAAGTGGCGCACATTATGCAAGCAGGACTGCAATGAGCCAAAAAATTTGGGCTTAGGCCTGAGAATGTTCCTGCAATTTCCAGTGACATCTTTGGAAACTGTAGGTACTTAACACCCTTCCAGAATCATATCCATAGTAAGGACTTGGTCCTCCTCTGAACTAAGTCAGTAGGGAGCTTTGCTGTACATAAGGTCTCATGCCTTTAATGTAGCGGTTTCCAACCTGCGGTACATGGACTCCTGGGGGTTGTGAGGGTATTGCAAGGGGTCCATGGAAAAAAACAAAAGAAACCAAAAATTATCATAGAAAATAGAATTGGCTTTAATGGGGATCTGCAAAACAGGTTAGCAGAGTGATTAGGGGTCTGCACTCGTGGAAAGGTTGGGAATTGCTGTTTTAGTGAACTCCTTAAGGACACAGATGTTTGCCTACACTTATTACTGCTTATTACTTATTACTTAGCTTATTACCGGATTTGGAGCCTAAGTAAACAGATTAATAGTACGTGGAGTTCTGGGGCCAGTGACAGACTCGAAATATAGGAGCGATTAGGCAGGAAAATTCAATTTTTTGTAATCTAGCAAAGAAAGTTCACATGAAACTAGTGTTTTCCTGAATAACGTGCATGTCTTAACTAAACTGTAGATAAAAATAAGGCAGTAATAACTTTTAAAACTATTTATTATATTGCATGAGTGAATGTTTACAAATCAAATACATTTTCAGCAATAAATACAGTAGTACTGTAGTAAATACTCTGAGACATGAAGACACCTGACAAAAGGATACAAAAGATAGAAACACGTAAAAAGAGGGATACAAAATGTCCAGCATGTTTGAAACAAAATAAATGTTTACAAGAGTGTGTGTTTGAAAACAATTGCCAAGGCAATGATGTGATTAATTAACATTTAAGGCTCAGTCCTGAAAGATGCTAAGCACTTCTTGTGCCATTAGCTCCCATGGGCTTCATGATTTCACAGAACTGGACTCTTTGTGAGCGCCATGCTCTAGCGAGCATTAAAAAGGGCATTTCCCCAGCACAGCGACAAAGCTGTTGTAAAATGTTGTTACAAAGACTTGGAATCATAATATGCATTAGTGTATGATGTCATCCTGTGCTTTTACTGAATATCAGTTCAATTGAGGAATAAGATACCCAAGAATTTGGAAAACATGTAGATATTTAATAAATCTTAAATTGTGACTAAAGTTACTGAAGTTTCCAATGGTAAAACTAAATTTTCAATTTTAAAATGTTGAGCACATGAATTGACACAATTCTGGGGGGGCTGGTTTTTTTTTTGTTTGTTTGTTTATTTTTGAAAGGTTTACTACAACAGGGTGAATGGCTTCAGATTTTTAGCAAGAAATATTTAATACTTAAAAGTGAACAAAAAAATCTTGGATAAAAGTGTTTATCATTTAAAAACTGCTATAATATCCCAAATCCCTAGCAGTATGCACAGTGCCTATGGCCAAAAAAGTAACAAACATATTACCTTTCAATACAACTGATTTCAAGAAGAGCATCCTCACTTTTTAAACACAACATGTCTAGTCCTGTATCTCTTGCATGCCCAAAGACCCACTGAAGTCAAGAAACAGGACGTCAGTGGGGGAACTTGGGAGTATGTAAGAAATGCAGGATCAGGCTCAGAGTGACTGACATTAGCTCGCTCATTCTATATCACAAAATACCTCTCCCTACCTCCTGCTAGTCAGGTAGCTTAGCACTCAAATGAGGATGCATAAGTTTTTACCAGTGTGCATATTGCATTTGGAATAATAAAGGTGATTGGTGTCAGATCAAATACATTTAAGATCAGTTTTATACTTTGACATCAATGGATTTCAACATATTTACTCCCTGATTTAAGAATAGGGCAGGCCACCCGTGTTTAAGAAAAACTCTGACTTTTGGGATCCCTGGAGAGATATGACTTCCTTTTGATCATTTCTAACTTTTTCCAACAAACATTTTATTAACAATTCCCAAATAGAAAACATAAAATGATGGGTTGCAGCAAACAAGTGTTGTTATCTACATGCAGGAGTCAATGTTCCAACATGAAACGCTAGATTTGTCTTTCAAAACCTATAGAAACTACATAATTTTAGTAATGATTGTTTTTGGCTAACAGAAAAATACTACACACACATTTTATATAGCAAGGTGTCCTACTGAATCTGGGCAAAAAGAAAGGTAGTAACAGGAGACTTTACTTTCTTCAGCTTTCTCATGCTTGGTTTGTTTATCCAATCAGTATTAAATGTTCCAAGTACAGTACTAGTAATTGAAAGTCATCTTATTACAGAAGTAACTGTGGTTTAACTTACAGTCTGCTACCTTAAAAACAATCAGTAAACTAATGAAAAAGACTAATGATGTGGGGACATGTTCCATTATTGTGGACTATCCACCAGCAGTTCCTCCTCTGGAAATCACAGCATGTGAGCAAGACAATGGAACTCAAAATATTTTCCTTCTTGCATCATGGATTTTATTGTGAGGATCTGAGTATGAGAAGGTTTTCCAGATCTACATTGCTCAAATGTGGTCATGGTTGAACCACTAAATCTAGCCATACACGTCAAACACTGAACAGGATAGCAAACATAGTTATTATGTTCTAATCACAAAGCTCTATGTACATTCTTGGTTAGATAATAGTCCACAGACATTATGAAAAAAATAATTCCTCTCCTGTGTTCTTTACCTTCGTATTGTGAGATGTCTGACAAGCTAAAAGAAAACTGCCTCCATTTGGGTCTTAGAAAAATATCAGTGAGTTTAAGATCTCAGTTTCCTTCTTAGAGGTAGGGTGTGCCTACACTAGCCCCGTGTTTTGAAATTAATTTAGAAAGGGGGCCCAATTTCAAAGGAGCCCACGGGGTGCCCACAGGCATAATGGTTGCTTTCTAAATTGTTTTTGGCGAAAAAGGGCACTAATTTCGAAATTCCTCTTCCCATCCGATTTCAGGACGAGTGGCTTCATTTGAAATCGAATTTCAAAACAGAGCATGTGTAGATGCTCAGAGCCGCTATTTCGAAATAGGGGGTCTCCCACGGCAGCTGCCTCAAGGAGCGTTGAGATGCTCTAGCAAGCCCCCATGGGGCTCTGTGGTCTCCAGGGCCAGCGCCTTAAGGCTGCAAGGCCCTGGAAACCCCGTGCAGGAAGCTGACAACATGGCGAGAGCACCAGGAGCACGAGCTCAGTCTGGCACACACTGTAGCAGTCCTGAGCCCATAGCCACGCTGTCTGGTGGCTACACGGCAAGCTCCCCACACCCCACCAACACCCCAGGAGGCCTCTCCTCCCAGCTGGAGGGGTCCCCAGAGACCAGCCAAGGCCAGAAGTGCAGGGGCCCCCCTTGGACAGAGGCTGAGCTAAAAGATCTGCTTGGCCTCTGGGCAGAGGACGACATGCGCTGCACAGTACTGGGTGGCCCCGCACGTCACAGGGGCTGTGGAAGGGAGGCCATCCACATCGAACAGCCAACCAGGTCCACTCCAAGGTTACGGAGATGGGGCAAGCATACAGCCAGGCCCAGGAAGCCAGCAGGCAGTCAGGCGCAGGGGCCACCCCAAGGTGCCCACATTACCAGGAGCTACACTGGCTCCTCAGGCTCTAGGACTCTCCAGAGCCACTTTCTGTGGTCAACACAGCCAGCCACAGCAGCAACCAGGACCCTCACACCAGACAGGGGCAGGGGAACCAGGGAGTAGCTCTGATGGGGAAGGCCACCTTGTCATAGCCATCAGTTCCAATACCTCTAGCGAGGCCCCCTTGAGGCCAGTGTCCCTGGATCTGTTCTCCGGAGCCCCAGGTAGGTAATGGGTGGACCAGGCAGCCCGGGGAGGTGGGGGGACACCCCATCCCGTGTTCCCCTGCCATGTCCCAGATCCAGGCATGGTGCCATCCAGCACCTGCACCCGCGGACAGTGCCCCAGCCCTCCTGAATGGGAAGGGATGTGGGGCCTGGACCACAGCCAGCGATTGCCCCATGGATGTGGCCCCAGCGAGCACATGGGAGCCCCAAGGGGATCAGCAGAGGACACATCATCTCGGGGGATGGTTGGGAGTGCGGGCAGAGCCCCTGGGCCCAAGCGGCAACACTGACAGGCGGCCCCTCTCCCCCTTGTGTGTCCACAGCATCATCCTCCGAGGGCCAGACCAGTCCCATGCCAGCCACCAGTACACCCGTTCTGCCATCCGACGGAGCTGGGGAACCCTCATCCCTGCCTCCCAGGCTGCTCTCCACCCAACCCTGGAGGCCCAACAGTGCTGGCGTTACAACCCCCAGGAGGCGGCAGAGGCCCACACTGCAGCCATTCGGGAGCAGACCGTTGTTCTCTGGGAGTGGCTGAAAATGGAGTGGAAGGACAGGGCCAAGTGGAGGGAGGTCTAGGGCATGGCAGCTGCGGCCCTCAGATGGCGGGACCCAGATGCCCTAAAAACTTTTAACACCCTATGGGAACAGTATTCCATGTGTAAGCCCCAGCCTAAAAAGGCTGTGAGACATAGTGCATTGTTATATCGCCTGGAGTTAACTAGCCAAGAGTTGCAAAAACAAGCGATAAAGTTAAATGATGAAGTTAATACCTTAAAGAATGAAAGGGACAAAAGAGTCAGAATTGGGGCAAATAACCCTATACTTGAATGCGGAGAAAGCCTGATCTACCACACTAATTAATCAAGTCAGCAAATTAGAGTCCCAAATATCCCAATATTTTAAAAGAGCCACTTTAGTAGAAAAAGTGGCAGAAGTTAATAAAATAGAAGAAGCACAAGCCACAATTAGAAAACTTATGTCAGAAATTAAGGAAAGGCCTTCTGTTAAAGCATCTCATAGAGAATGTAACCAAAAATCTGTGCTTTACAACAAGAATTGGTATTGTTTGGGGCACTAAATATTGCTAAGCGATGTAATCCCCTGGTGGCATACCGCAGCCAGGAGGGGAGTTCGAGCTCTCAGTTGGAGCAAGTGATCAGTGTGATTATGATTTTCTGAGGGATTTTAAGAACAATATATCCCACGGTGCTAAACAAAATAGGGAAAATGAACATAAGATTTATCCTGTACTTCTCACCACACCTCAAGTGGAGGACGGGGGGGCGGGGGAGTGGAAGATAATGGCTACCATTTACAAATGGGGGAGGAATATTCACCCATAGCCTGTCATGACCACAGTCACTAAGTACCGAGGTCAAAACCAACATCCAGTGATTAGGCAAGAGGATAAGGTTTTAACTCTGGAGCAGGCAAAAGCCTAGGGGAAGTGGATGGGTAAATGTGACAAAACCAATGTACTCGAATGGCTTACACGCAGGTCCATAAGACCTAACCTCACCCATGATGGTTTTGTTTTACTAAGGAAGTGTATGTCTACTGAAGATTTTATCAATGTGCCCGATGAAGTAATCATGAATATACATAATTGTGGAAATATCCTCCTCTGAGGTGATTTATATGTCCCTGTCCATGAGCTATGGTGTTTGTATGATTGTCCTGCATCCTGACCAAATTGCCTTCAAACTAAGCGTTTAAATTTAAAGAATCTGCTTTGTCAGCAGTGGTGACATACTTCCCTCACAAATCGCATCAAAATTAAATAAATTATAAAACAAATTTACTTTAAAAAGTGTGTTAAAATACTGTTCAGGTTCAGATACACAGTGACCGTTGGTAAATGACCGTTGGTATCAATATTCATGGAATAATAAATATTCATGAAGTTTGTGTTCAAAATACTTTGAACTGATTGGTTGGGTTAGGATTCTCATAAATATGTAATAAACAAATGCCTCCTCGATACATAGTAACGCTAGAGAGGACCTGACAGGGACTAGTTTTCAAACAGGTCCACCCTGGCTGCATATATTCTGGAGAACAGCCCCAGCTTGGACACTTGGGAGCTGGCCGTCAACCTTGGAGGAGAGCAGACCAAGAAAGAAGACATCAGGAAAGGACTGAGTTAAGAGCTGGACTGAGCCCGTAGCTGAAGATCATTGGCGGAAGAGCCGAAGCTGACCGGCGTGTCAGTCGTCGCTCGCTAGCCGCCGTGGGCCGTAGAAGAACAGAAGAGCTCCAGCAACTAAAGAGCAGAAATCATTTGAGAGGCTCCGGTACCTTTATCCAGAGGGTTCACCCGGCAAACCACGCCGTCAAAACAACAGTGCCCTGCACGGGTGAACTGCAGCAGCGACCCTGCCCTTCCGGCAACCAACCTTAGCCTAGGCCGGTGGCTGAAACATCACGGTCGTTTCTAAATCCAGGAGGTTTTTTGTTTACCAAGCTGGTCTTTTTCCTCCTGGCTTTCTTTTCTTCCTCCTTTCCTATCTGACCTGATGCGGCTGCTGTACAAGCGCGCCGTGAGGGTCATAACTTCCTAGCCTCTGAAGAGACCTACAGGCCCAGCGCCTGGATTACAGAGCAGGAAAAAGGAGGTATTTGCTGTCTGGGTTTAATACCAACATGAGCATTTCAATGTGTTCCTTTTATTGCTTGTGTTGTGTATTTGCATGTTGCTGGTTATGTTAATGTAAATATAAGAGAGCATTATAGGGTGGATTGGGACTTCCCCAATTCCACAATTTGCGCCTCATATTTTGTACCCCTTGCTTTCTGGTGAAAGGCACAGGAGGCCAATGCTATTGGTCTAGCCTGGAACTATTGCATTCAAACAGAAGGTTAGTCAGGACTGCTTTTATTGTTAACCAGAGCTATAAGCTCGCACCCTCTTACTAGGGGGGGCAGGGCAACTGGGGATAACCCTTTAAGGGGAAACCCCGGAGTACATAACCCTTTACGGGAATTAAGGAGATAACCTTTAACTAGGAAAACCCCCGCTTATTGTTGTTAAGGGGAAAACCTCTTGGAAGGAAAACCCCGTATATACTGAGCTCTCCCCTGCTTGGCCGGCAGGGCAACTCATTTAAATAAGAAAGCAGTCTTAGCTTAGTGCAGGCAAATTTCTTAATTTGGTAAGATCTGCTCCCCGAGGTAGTTGGCCAAGGGTTGAGCGACCTGGTGAACCTTAAGGAAGATCCAGGAATATATAAAGAAAAAATATATTCATATAGCTCTGAAGTATTTATTTTCCATTTTGCAGCACGTGATGAAGATGATCCACTCCGGACACGCAGTAAGTAGTACAAGGGGTTAGATAGCAGTGCTGTTATTGCAGTCATATCTTAGTTGAAGGCTGTAAGCCCAATAAATGTTCAAATCCTGTGCTCCTACTAGAAAGACAAGGGTCACTAGTTTTGTATATAATAGGCTAGCAACAAACTACATTTTTTCATCCTATTCTAATTAAACCTGTTCCTTTGTTTGACCTCAAAAACTTGCCTGTCATTCTTCCTCGGGCAAACGTTTAGTAGCAGCGTAATCCTCGTCACACACCCTGAAACCCCGTTGTGACTAGACCCACAGTAGACGGCGAGCAGGGTCGCGGGGTAAAATCCTGGGAGCGTTGGTAAGGACTCTGTTGTAGTCCGGTCTGGTGCTCTGGTGTGACTGACTCAACTCAATTAATATTCAAATTTATTCTTATGTCACTCACATCCTCGATAATAATAATCACACAAAAGTATATAAGGGTGTCTTTAAGATGTTTTACCCGAACTGCAACATAGTAGATATGGCATACGCAGAAAAGCAACAAGAGGGTGAGAGACCTGAAAGGTATTTTATGTGCAAAAAGCTGTTATTTTGGTTGGTGAATGTGGGCCGCAATGTTCACGGGGTGACCACCTAGGACATTCCTGAATTAAAGGAACTGTACCTACAAGGTTTAAGTCCTGGCATTAAATTAGCTCTGGGTCCAACAAGTGTAAAACTTATCAGTTTACAGGAGTTGGAATGTAGAGAAGAGAAATCTTTGAGCTACAACAACTGTCTAATTCTGTGGTGTGTGCTAAAAATAATGTAGCCGCCATAGCGGACAAAGGTAAACCGGTGGTTAAGGATGAAAAATCATTTAACAAAATAAAGCAACAACCATATAAAAGGCAATTCATGTTAGAAGGTGATAAAAATGACATCTCAGCCACAAGAAAGGGTCTTATCTAAATGCCTTGCCAAATATGAGACTGGCAAGATATTGAAAAACTTTCTTTGGATGTTATTTACAAGGTTAATCCACTACATACAGGGGCACCACAACAAAAAGGATCAAGTAGCAAGTGCCTCTGTCCAAGTGAAAGAGTCCCCTTACTAAGGTTGCCTTGTATCGGAGGGGTAGCCGTGTTAGTCTGGATCTCTGAGGCCCAAGGTGGTGACTTCCTTGCACAATGATAATTGGGGTACACCTACCCCCTATATTTTAACGGAAGGGAACTTTGGCAAATTTGAACAATGAATGTTAGTGGAGACAGGGGCATCTACTAGCATTTTAGACAATCATGATTTAGTTTTTATGTCCATTCCTATTAAAGAAGTAAAATCACTTATCTCATATCACAGTAAATAAAACCAGATACTTTTCTCACAAGAATTGTTATGCACTTTAGGACCTTTAAAGCAAAAAGGATGTTTCAGTTTGCAGTCCCTAGATGGACAAGGTATCGTGGGTATTGATTGGTTAAGGAAATTCAAATTAATAATAGACCTACCTCATCAGGCCCTCTCCATTGCTGAAGAGGGAGAGGAGGGACAAGATATACCTGCTGCACACTGAGTATTGGCACTAAAAGCACTGCAAACCGTGCAGGTGCCTAAACGAGAAAGGAAAGTAGCTGAAATAGCTAACAAGCACTTTTATGTATTTGCTACCTCTAAACTTGATTGTGGAAAGATCAATGCCAGTGTTAATATACTGGGTCCAGACCCGAAGCCAATAAAACAATATGCATTTTTGAAGGAGGCTAAATTAGGGATTAAGCCTACAATTGAAGCCTTGCTAAATCAAAAGGTATTGATCCCATGCATGAGCCCCTCTAACTCCTCAATCAGCCTGTACAGAAAGTGGATAAAATGTCATGGTGATTAACTGTTGATTATCGAGAACTAAACAAGATCAAACCAAGACTAACTCCAGTGGTGCCGAAATACCCTGAAATCATGTCTGCTATTTGCAGTGGAGCTCAGTGGTATTCCATGCTTGATTTAGCTAATGCTTTCTTTTCTATTCTGATGCATTCTGATTATTTTTACAAATTTGCTTTTACTTATGGTGATTCCCAATTAACCTTTCCAAGGGTTCCACAGGGCTTTCATAACACCCCTCAAATATACCACCAGTATGTAACGAATATGTGTAAATCCCAAGATTGCAATCACCAAGTATAAAGCTATGTAGATGATGTGTTAATAGCAACAACAACCAAGGAAGAAAATCTAAAGGTTTTTGAGAAGGTCCTTCACAAGATAAAGAAAACAAGAGTTAAAATAAATCCCGAAAAGGCCCAACTTGTAAAACAGCAAGTTACATACTTGGGCGTACAGTTGGGACCTACTGGGAGAAGTCCAGATAAAACCAGGGAGGATTTGATATCAAAACTACCATCTCCTTCTGATATTTTCACTCTCAGATCATCTCTGGGTCTTGTTGGTTTTTCCAGAGATTTTATTAGAGCTATATTAAGAAGGCAAAGCGCTTATATCAATCACTGAAAAAGGGTCAGGAATGGGTTTGGGGACCGGAACAGATGCAAGCAGTAAAAGCTCTCAAGGAGGCACTAATGACAGCACCTGCCTTAGCATTTCCAGACCCTACTAAACCACTTCATTTACAAACTACGCATACACCAGTCTCAATAAGCGCAGTGTTACTACAAACGTATGGTACATCCTTAAAGCCTGTCGTTTATGGGTCAAAGAGTTTGTCGCCTACAGAGATACAGTTTTCCCATTGTGAAAAGGAGGTCCTAGCACTTCTCTAGGCATTCACCCATTGGAAATATAGTATCAATATGGTACCAATCGTGCTGAGAACTGCACATGCTCCAACACAATTTATGTTATCTGGGAAAGCCAATAATGGAAGGGTTAGCCACCCACACCTGCTACAATGGACTTTGATTTTGATGAATAGCGATATTACAATAGAGAAACAAACCTCTTCATTTGCATTACTACCTCATGCTTTGACAACGTCTGAAGCCAAAGAACATGGAATGCCCAATTCCAATACATCTACCCCCCAGAGAGTATTCCACCTTTTAAACTAGAATAGTATGAAGATGCAATAACTAACCACCAAAAAATCTGGGTAGTACCTGGTAGCAGTTTAATCCATGATGGGGAACGTGCCACAGGGAACGTGCCCTGAATGTTGAAACTGGAAAAAGATATCAAGGTTCTGTTAACTAACATTTGGCACAGGCCGCGCAAATTGATGCAATTATAGTTGTCTTGGAAAATGCAAGCCCTACCCATAATATTACTATTTGCATAGACACTGACTGGTTTTTGAGAGCTTGTATCTATTGGATGCCCATATAGAAAACCAGAGACATGATAACGTGTGAGAGCAGTCCAGTTGCTTACTCTGGCTATTTGAAATATGCATGGGACTTGGTGGAGAAACATGGAGACACATACCTTTTTAAAGGAAAAGCTCATAGAAGAAACCAGGCTGAGATCTCCATTTTAAGTTATCAAGCTGACCAAATGGCAAAACAAGCTGCGAAGTCCACACTGTTACGGAACAATGTACCAGAGATGATAAACTCATTAAATCAGGGAACCCCGACAGAAAATTGTGTAGATATAAATTACAACAGAAAGAACAAGAGATACATCAACTATTAAAGACTAGTGGTTAAATCATGGAGTATAAATCAAAATGTTAATGGATTAATCATGGCACAGAAAAAAGGAAGTGATTTATTGCCAATGTTGATGGTTCCTGCTGTTATTTGACAAGGGCTAATCCAGTTATTGCATCATCAAGGACATTTTGCTCTGGAAAAGACCCTTGATAGACTGCTAACTGTGGCGTGGTGGTCGAATGTACCCAGAGATACTGAGCACTTTATTAACAATTGTCTTTTTTGCACTCAAAATAATCTGGATCCTCATATTCAAAAGGGACTATTAAAACACCAACAGACGGATGGTCCTTGGTATAGGGTACAAATATATTACATTGGCCCATTACCAAGAACTAGGAACGGAAATATGCATTGTCTGGTAATAACTGACTCTTTCAGTAAATGGGTGGAAGGCTATCCTACAAACAAAAACTGCTGCTGGAGAATACTTTCAGTAGGTTTGGCATCCCTAGAATAATGGATTCTGACCAGGGTAGTCATTTTACTGGTGAAATAATCAAAGAAATATGTATTGCCCTTAGTATCAAGTAATATGTCAGGGTAAATTTAGAAAGGCTCCAGAACTCAACTAGGCCACTTAGCCAAAAGCTTTATATGTACAAGCTAGGCCGCAGGCTTCAGAAAAACATGTGACAAGCTAAGCTACAGGCAAGAGGGAAGCATGCTAAATCGCATATGTAACAGCAAGCTACGGAAGTTATATTGTGTTAAGATCTTAGTGGTTAAGCTAATGTTCTTATTTTTGTCACGTAATTTTATAATCTATGCATCCAGTTTCAGAATAATTACCTCGTAGTATGGAATAAGTTAAGCAAATAAGCAGAAGCCAGCCAATGTGAAAGGGGCCACCTGATGGGGTGATCATGCCACCCCTGAAACTACCAATTGGTAACTGCCATCATAGCAAAAATGGCATAATAAACTGAAAAACGGCATAATGAGGGCAAAAACGGAATATAATGAGCCGCGAGTATAAAAGTCCTCGTCGGCCAGTCACTTGTTGAGAGCTTGAGGACAAGGTACCTTAAGGTGTTAAGCTTGCCATTCGGGAATGCCCTAACGGACAGCTGAGCACTGCCGTTGTTGGCCCAAACAAAATACAGGAACCATCCGCAACATCTGAAATCAGATTGCCTAAGTACCTCTACACTCTGTGAGGACTCAGCTTAGGGAAGACTTCGCCCAGCTAAGGGGAACAGGCCCATGAGTCGTTAATAACAGCTCTAAGGAGCAGTGAAATAGGTCTAAAATAAATGTAACCTGAAACCAAGATTATCCTCAAGGTCAACGGAAACAGGGGAACCTCTCACATGGTTGGGAGCTCCCAGTGTAAAAGCTTGTATTAATCACCAAGTGGTAGGCCTCTTTAGCCAACCTTGGTGCTGGAAACTGCATCATTAGCTGTGATGTTAGCTGTAACAATGTTGGAAAAGAATAAATGTTCAGTGTAACCAGGGATGACCTGGAGCGCATTCTCCCTGCTTGTATCATAAACACCTGTGTATCTTTAATTGTTCTTATTCTGTTTTTATCTTTAATATTAATAAATTTTGTAAAAAATAAATAAAAGGTCTTAAGGCATTAATAGTGATCACAATAATTACTAATTAATAAATATTGATATAATAAGTAATAATAAAATAGGTAAAGTCCACGCTCGGCCACACAGCCAATAAGATCCCCGACTTTACCTCTCATATAACATATTCACATTGCTGGACATCCCCAATCTTTGGGTCTAGTGGAGGAAACTAACACAACCTTGCAATATACCCTAAGAAAGGTCACTGAGTTTTCGGGGAAAGACTGGGACCTTAAACTTGTTAACTTTGATGGCAGCAAGATCCATGATTTGCTCAAACGGATTCTCTCCACATGAGGTGCTCTTTAGGCAACCCATGTGTACCTCTGAGAGATAATGGGCCATTTCCACCTTGCTGAATAGACCTTGTCAGCTCTGGCCCTCCCTTTTTTTGGGATCCCATTCTTTAAATACCCCTCTGAAACCACCACCACCCCACCGAACTCATGCATCTGATGAAGCGGGTCTTTTGCCACAAAAGCTTATGCTCCAAAAAGAGAAGTTACTCACTGTAGTAATGATGGTTCTTCGAGATGTGGAGCACCCACGGGGACACAATAGGTGTCGGGCTTGCCCCGGTGCCGCAGATCAGATCTTTCCAGCAGTTTCTCCTGGACCGCGCATATGCCGGCGCGCGCCGCTCCCTTGCGCGCTCCCGGCCACGTGCGCGATCCAGTCCCCGCCAGTTCCTTGACCAACTGCCTCGGATGCTTCTGAAAAACACTAAACAGAGATCCGAAGCGGGGAAGATGGGCGGGTGGTGGAGCACCCACGGGGACACATCTCGAAGAACCATCGTTACTACGGTGAGTAACTTCTCTTTCTTCCTCGAGTGTCCCCGTGGGTGCTCCACAATAGGTGACTACCCAGAAGTAACCCAAGAAAGGAGGTGGGTAATCGGTTTATGTGCAGCTTGCCCCTGAAAGGACCGCTGTCGAGAGACGGGTATCCTCTTGGAATACCCGGTGTAGGGCATAATGCTTGGCGAAGGTGTCATAGGATGACCAGGTCGCCGCTCTGCACATGTCTTTTAGTGCGATGCCCTTGAAAAAGGCTGTTGATGCCGCCACCGCCCTGGTGGAGTGAGCCCTAGGCGGGGCCAGTAAAGGGTTTTCCGAAGTTCGTAGCACATCTTTATGCAGGACACAATGTGCTTCGAGGTTCTCTGTGAAGAGAGACCCTCTCCTTTTGACCTGGGAGCAAGAGAGACTAGGAGTCTGTCCGTTTTCCGGAAGGACTTAGTCCTGTCTACGTAGAAGGCCAACGCCCTCCTCACGTCCAGGAGATGCAGGCGTGCCTCCTTGCTGGAGCTGTGAGGCTTCAGGTAAAACGAGGGTAAAACTATTGGTTCGTTAAGATGGAACTCCGAAGAAACTTTTGGAACAAAGGCTGGGTGCAACCTTAAGGTTACCGCCTCCTTTGAGAATACTGTGCAGGGCGGCGTTGCCATCACTGCTGCAAGCTCACTCACCCTGCGAGCTGACGCGATTGCAAGAAGGAAGGTTGTCTTTATCGTAAGGAGACGGAGCGAAACTGTGGCTAAGGGTTCAAACAGTGGTCCCGTTAGCATGCTGAGCCCCAGGTCCAAGCTCCACGATGGTAGAAGCGGTTTCCGAGGGGGGTACAGGTTTACCAGACCCTTCAGGAACCTGGTAACAATAGGATGGGCAAACACCGTGGGCCCTTCCTCTTCATGCCGAAAAGCCAATATAGCGGCGAGGTGGACCTTCAACGAGGATAGGGAGAGCCCTCCTCTCTTGAGGTCCAGTAAGTATTCTAGTATTATAGGTATAGGCACATCAAGGGGAGCTAATTGCTTGGTAGAACACCATGCAGTGAATCGAGTCCATTTCTGCTTGTAGGTCTTCCTGGTGGAGGTCCTTCGGCTACTCTCCAGGACTTGTTGTACTCCCTCCATACATGTACTCTCTAGGGAGCTGAGCCATGGATTAACCATGCTTGTAGGCGCAGGCCTCGGGGGTGTGGGTGCACTATGGACCCCTGGGCCTGCGTGAGCAGGTCCGGCGCCACCGGAAGGGGAAGCGGTGGACGGTCCGACATGCGCAGAAGCAAGGGAAACCATTGCTGTCAATCCCATGTTGGGACTACTAGGATCATGCAGGCTTTCTCCCTCCTGGCTTTCTGCAAGACCTTGTGGATGAGCACTGTGGGGGGAAACGCATAAAGCAGGGGGCCCTTCCACGAAATTGCGAATGCGTCCCCCAAGGACCCTCGCCCCAGTCCTGCCCTGGAGCAGTATTGGGGGCACTTCTTGTGTTGAGTGGCAAACAGGTCTATCTGGGGAAACCCCCATGCATGAAAGATCAGTCGTAGCAGATCGGAGCGGATCTGCCACTCGTGTATGAGTGTGAAGCACCTGCTCAGCTCTTCTGCCTTCACGTTGTGAACACCTGGTAAGTACGAGGCTTTGAACGTTGTATTGTTGGCGATGCACCAGTTCCACAGCTGGACTGCTTCTGCACATAAGGCACAGGATCGAGCTCCTCCTTGTCGATTTATATAAAACATGGTGGAGGTATTGTCTGTATTGATCCCGACTACTTGCCTTGTATGTGGTCTCAAAAGTGTTTGCAGGCATTGAACACTGCTCTGAGCTCCCGTATATTTATATGCAGTGACTGTTCCGTAGGGGACCACAGTCCTTGCGTCACCTTTTCGCCAATGTGTGCTCCCCACCCTATGTGGGAGGCATCGGTAGTGAGAAAAATAGAGATTTGTGGTTGGTGAAAGGGTACCCCTGTTAACATGTTCTTGGGGTTTACCCACCATTGTAGGGATCTGCGCACCTCTGTCATGGGTGACACCACCCTGTGGACGGTGTGGGATGCTGGCTTGTAGACGCTCGCCAGCCAATGTTGCAGGTTGCGCATATGCAATCTGGCATTCTGTACCACGAACGTTGCCGCTGCCATGTGGCCAAGCAGCTGCAAGCACGTTAAAACCGGCACCGTGGGGCTGTATGTAATGACTTGCACTAGGGAGCCGATGGTGCAAAAGCCAGCGTCGGGTGGATAAACCCTTGCTGTGATAGAGTTTATACGTGCCCCTATGAACTCTATGTCTTGTGTGGGGTCGATCTTTGACTTCGCAAGGTTGATGACCAGGCCCAGCGAAGAAAACATGTTTGCTGTTACGCATATCATGCGTAGTACCTCTGCCTTCGAGGCCCCTTTCAGGAGGCAGTCGTCCAGATATGGGAATATGAATACCCCCTGTCTGTGCAGGTAGGCTGACACCACTGCCAGGGTCTTGGTAAAGACTCTGGGGGCCAAGGAGAGGCTGAACAGCAGAACCTTGTATTGGAAATGTTCTTTGCCGACCATAAACCGGAGAAAATGTCTGTGTGCCGGGTGGATCATTATATGAAAATACGCATCTTGTAAGTCGAGGGCTGCAAACCAAACCAATCTCCATCATCCAGTGCCGTGAGCATAGAGGCGACTGTGATCATCCAAAAACGTTGTTTGCGCAAGTACTGGTTGAGGCCTCGAAGATCTAAGATGGGTCTCCAGCCTCCTGTTTTCTTCTCTGTGAGGAAGTATCGTGAATAAAACCCTTTCCCCTGGAGTCGCTCCGGCACTCTTTTCACCGCCCCTATAAGCATAAGGTGGTCCACCTCATGCTTGAGTTTCGCCTCGTGGGAGGCATCCCTGAGATGAGGCCTGGGTGGAGGTCTTGGTGGTGGGAGCAACTGAAGGGGGATTACGTAACCCGTGGCTATGATCTCCAGTACCCATTTGTCTGTGGTGATCTTTTGCCATTGTGAGTGGAACGGTCGGAGGCGATGACGGAACATTAATTGTGGATGACATTGCGCGATGGTAGTAATAGTGCAGCCCTCGACCTGTCTGTCCAACTTGTTGCCTTTGGGCCTGCCCCGAGGATGGACGGCCCTGTTGGGAACGTCGCCTAGGAGTTCTATGCTGTTGTTGCTGTTGATGCTGCCCTTGGTCGTAGCCCCGTTGGTACTGAGCACGCTGAGGTCGGTACGGGTATCACCTTTGTTGAGGGTAATACTTTTTCTTTCTGTATGGAGGGGTATAAATACCCAGGGTTCTGAGTGTAGCTCTTGAGTCTTTACTGGAATGAAGGACCGAATCAGTTGACTCTGCAAACAACTTCTGCGTGTCGAAAGGGATTTCGACAATTTTTGCCTGCAGATCCCTCGGGATACCCGATGTCTGAAGCCAGGATTCCCTGCGCATGACCACTGCTGTAGCCGTTGAGTGTGCCGCCGTGTCTGCTACGTCCAGGGCGATCTGGACTCCCGTCCTTGAAGCTGCATAGCCCTCTTGCACGATGGCCTTCAGCACCGGCTTCTTATCTTCTGGAAGTGAATCCATGAGAGAAGTAAGCCTAGAGTAATTGTCGAAATTGTGGTTCGCTAGATGTGCTGCATAATTTGCCATTCTCAGCAGCAGGGTGGAGGAGGAGTATACCTTTCTGCCGAATAGCTCTAGCTTCTTGGCATCTCTGTCTGTTCCCCCCGCTTTGTACTGGGAAGTCTTCGATCTCTGCTGAGACGATTCTACCACCAGTGAATTTGGTTGTGGGTGACTAAACAGGAACTCCATGCCCTTCGCCGGGACGAAGTATTTCTTATCCGCTCTCTTGTTTATAGGTGGAGCGAAAGCCGGGGTCTGCCATATGCTGGTAGCAGACTCCATGATTGCTTCGTCGAGTGGGATAGCGATTTTGGACGAGGCCGGAGGCCTCAGGTTTTTGAGGAGCTTGTGGTGCTTCTCCTGCACCTCTGCTGTTTGGATGCCTTGCGTGAAAGCCACCCTTTTAAACAGCTCCTGAAACTGTTTGAGCTCGTCCAGGGGGGCAACATCCCCGGGGGCCGTAGCCTTGTCGGGGGAGGACAAGGAGGAACCACTAGGGTAGACCTCCCTCGAACTCTCAGGGTCCTGCTGTCAGTGGTACACCCTCTCACTGGAGGCTTGCGAGGGAAAATCTCGGGGTTCCAAAAATCACTCCCCCTGAGACAACTGTATTTCTGTCCCCGTCCGTGAGTGACCCAATGACTGGAAGATAGCTAACATAATACCAATATTTAAAAAGGACTCTACAGGGGATCCCAGAAATTACAGACCAGTAAGTCTAACGTCAGTACTGGGGAAGTTAGCTGAAACAGTAGTAAAGAATAAAATTATCAAAACACATAAAAGAACAATTTGTTAGGCAAAAGTCAATATGGTTTCTGTGAAGGGAAATCATGTCTTACTAATCTATTACAGGTCTTTGAAGGGGTCAACAAACACGTGGATGATGGGGATCCAGTAGATACAGTGTATTTAGATTTCCAGAAAGCCTTTGACAAGGTCCTTCACCAGAGGCTCTTACATAGATGAAGTTGTCATGGGACAAGAGGAAGGATCCTTTCATGGACCGAGAACTGGTTAAAAGACAGGAATCAAATAGTACATTTACAAAATGGAGAGGGGTAACTAGTGGTCAGTCCTAGGACCAATCCTATTCAATGTGTTCATAAATGATCTGGAGAAAGGGGTGGCAAAGTTTGCAGATGATAATACATCGCTCGAGGTAGTTAAGACCAAAGCAGACTATGAAGAACTTCAAAAAGATCTCACAAAACTAAGTAAGTGGGCAACAAAATGAAACATGAAATTTAATGGGGATAAATGTGAAGTAATGCACATTGGGAAAAATAATTCCAGCTATACACACAATATGGTGGGAGCTAATTTAGGTAAAACTAATCAGGAAAGAGACCTTGGAGTCACCCACACAGTGCACAGCGGCAGTCAGAAAAGCAAACAGGATGTTAGGAATCATTAAAAAAATGAGAAAATAAGACACAGAATATCTCATTGCTCTTATATAAAACCATGGTATGCCCCCATCTTGAATACTGCAGAAAGATATGGTTGCTTCATCTCAAAGAAAAAAAAAAAAATACTGGCATCAGAAAAAATTCAGAAAAGGGCAACTACAATGAATAGGGGTATTGAGTGCATCCCATATGAAGAGATATTAAAAAGACTAGGATTTGTCATTTCAGAAAAGAGAAGACTTAGGCGGGATATGACAGAGGTATATAAAATCATGGAGAAAGTGAATAAGGAAAAAATTTACTTGTTCCCATAATATAAGAACTTGGGGACACCAAATGAAATTAATGGGTCATGCAAAAGTTCCTCAAACACTGCTTGTCATTCCAGTCCTCTAGCACCAGCTGGTCCCACCACTCCATGCTGGTGGCGAAGGCCCACTGGCTTCAGATCAGGGGAACTGGGGAAAGGGCAGCAGGGCTGCGGCCAGGGCCTGCAGGCTAGGTCCCATGTAGGTGACCTGGCCGCACCACTGAAAAAGCAGGCGACCAGCATGCCCAGCAGGCTGGCCAGGGTAGAGGGGACATCATCTTCGGGGAGGGTGTGAGTGGGCGTGGTCACTGGCCCTTCTCCCCAGTGTGCGCTCTGCTGCTGTCTGCAGCCTGGCACCCTTGCGCATGTGCAGGGTGGGGGTGTTGGAAGGGGCCCTTGAAGGGGTAAGCCTGGCTGTGAGCCCAGAAGGGCTTGTTGGCTATGTGACCCCATGCCTGCATCATTTCCTGTGTCCTTACTTCGAAGTAGGGGCTAATTGCATGTAGACTTTTAATTCAAAGTGGGGGAAGCCTACGTTGAAGTAAGGGAGAGTGCTTTTCGTGTGAAGATGCTCTGCTTTGAAGTTGCTTACTTCAAAATATAGTTTCAAAGTAAGCAACTTCAACAGTTATTTTGTAATGTAGACACTGCCTTAGTGAAGGAGACAAGCTTTTGAGCTTACACAGAACTCTTCTTCCTATCTGTGAAACATATTCAGTATGTCACATCTAGATCAAGATGGAGCAGACTGTTTAGCATAAATGTTTAATGTCTTCTCCTGTTTCCTCTCTGCAGCCTACTCATGGCTGTCCACATTTCTACACCTGCTTTGTAGCTGTGTCTGCACAGTCTCTTCTTTACAGGGACCCAGGAGATAAGAACATAAAAATGGCCATACTGGGTCAGACCAAAGGTCCATCCAGCCCAGTATCCAGTCTGCCAACAGTGGCCAATGCCAGGTAACCCAGAGGGAATGAACTAAACAGGTAATGAGCAAGTGATCTCACTCCTGCCATCCGTCTCCAGCCTCTGACAGTCAGAGGCTAGGCTAGGGACACCATTCCTTATCCATCCAGGCTAATAGCCATTAATGGACCTAACCTCAGCAAATTTATCCAGGTTTTTTTAAAACCCAGTTGTAATCCTAGCCTTACACATCCTCTGGCAAGGAGTTCCACAGGTTGACTATGCGCTGTATGAAGAACTTCCTTTTATTTGTTTTAAACCTGCTGCCTCATTGCAAAGAGGGAGCCCTGGACAGGAGGGCCAGGTTCCTCCCTGTGGGACAAAGTCTCACCCCAAGGAGGCTCTGGGCCCAGCTGCAGCCCAGAACCAGGCCCAGGGATGCTCTCCTATAGTGCCTGGGGTGCAGCCCAGTCCCTGGGGGCTCAGCTGCCACCAGCAGCTCAGACAAAGGTGATGTGCGTACGGGCCTGATTAACCTGCCAGACATTGAGCTCATCATACTCATCCAGCGCAGCCTGGAACTGAGCTGGGATGAAACCCAGGAGATACAGCGCTGCTCTTCCTCAGCATAGGATACCGTGTGGTCGGCCGCCCCACCTGCCAGCTCCCGCACCACCACAAAGATCAAGTCAGCTGGCCGCTGCATCCTGGCTTGCTGCCCAGTCGCCTAGCAGCGAGTCCTCGGACATCTCCATCAGTTGCATGGCCTCATTCACGTCTTCTTTCTCCACCACGTCCACCAGGCGCAGCTGGGCCAGGGCACTGGCCAGATGCAGGATACCCAACAGGGTGCGGGCTGATGTGTAGGTCATGTCCTTGTTGGCCCAGGCCTCCTTGCACATCTCCATGTAGGCAGCTGTGATGTAATCAGCTAGTGCCTCTGGCACCCCTGGCTGGTTCCCTCGAGGGTGAGTTTGGGAGGGATGGAGGCGACATGTCGTCTCTCTGGTTGCGCGCCTGTAATACCACTCATCGTCTGGGCAAGCAGTTTGGTTGCCATTGGGTTTGGAATGAGGAATGTTGGGAGCTGGGTGTCCTGGTTCCCCGCGTCGCTGCAGAGGGACACATTATTGTTGCTCCGCCTGCCCAGACCTTGTTGGAGCACCTTTTGAAGAGCACTATCCACCACCATTATGCTGAGGCCTTGCGGAAGAAGCCAGACCAGGGGAAGGTGTTTGATGTCACCAGTCGTTGGGACATCAGTAATCACTTTCTCCGGGCCGGTAACTTTACCCGTTTTGCAGACTGGTGCTTTATCCATTGAGCACGCCTTAACTGCGTTATGCTCAATGGCGCCGTCCGCCACGGGATCTGCGATAAAAGGTGTAGGCATTGCAGATATCTGCTAGAGACCCTTCCCCACGTCCTCTGCGGCTGTACAGTGCATTCCGCAGCCTAGCAGCCATCACATCATCATCCAGGACTGCTTGGTGAAAGCGCTTCTGCCGACCCTTGGATGTGTTACCGTGGAATCTTCCATCCCCGGTACTGATAGTCTCCTGCGGCTGGACATTGTTGTGACGGATGAGCAGTCTAAGAAGGTCCTCGTTGTGGATGTAACAGTGCCTTTTGAGAACCGCATGGTGGCCTTTTGTGACGCTTGGGCTAAGAAGGTACAGAAGTATGCCCCATTGGCAGATATCTTGCGGGCCCAGGGCTACTCGGTGGAGGTTCATGCGTTGCTTGTGGGGGCGTTGGGTGCCTGGAACCCCCTGAATGACAGGCTACTGGAGCCTTGCGACATCGGTCGCTACGCCCGACTCATGCGCAGGCTGATGGTGTCTGATGCCATCAGGTGGTCCTGGGATATTTACATCAAGCATGTTACGGGTTATTGCCAGTATCATGATGAGTGACTGCCAGACTCCTTTGGTATTCGAAGACCTCTGTCACTGGCTCACCTCAGTCCTCCAGAACTCCTGCTGTGGAAAAGGGTGGCCATCACACTCTGGACGCTGGCCAACCTTGACAGACTTCAGTCCACTGGCCACCAATTTGGAGTCAGCAAGGCCACCACTGGAGTGGCAATGATCGAGGTAAGTCCAGCCCCCACCATGGACCCACACTGGGAAGGGAGTTACTGGTGGGCAAGAGGTGGGGGGGCCTCCTGATCAGGCGTTCATGGACGTGACTTCCTTCACCCCTTTCCCAGGTCGTCTGAGCTATCAACAGGGTGCTCTTGTGACACACTGTGACCCCAGTGGACCTGGACACTGCCCTCGCTGGGTTTGCAGACCTGGGCTTCCCCAATTGTTTCAGAGCCCTGGACACGATGCACATAGCTATCTGGACTCTGATACACAGTGAAGGCACCTACATTAACAGGAAAGAGAAGTTACTCACCTCCTCTGTAGTAACGATGGTTCTTCGAGATGTGTCCCGACCATAGGTGTCGGGCTCGCCCCGGCGCCGCAGTTCAGAAAAATCGTCAGCAGTCTCTGTCGGGTCGCGCATGCGCCGATGCGCGTCAGTCCTTCGCGTGCTTACGGTCACGTGCGCGATCTGGTCCCTGCCAGTTCCTGATCAACCACTCCGGATGTCCCTGAAAAATACGAAACAGAGCTCCGAAGTGGGGAGGAACGGGTGGGTAGTGGAGCACCCACAGGGACACATCTCGAAGAACCATCGTTACTGCAGAGGTTACTTCTCTTTCTTCTTTGAGTGGTCCCCGTGGGTGCTCCACCGTAGTTGACTACCCAGCAGTAACCGCCCCCCACCCCAAAAAGGAGGTGGGTACCCGATTTATGTGCAGCATGCCCTTGAAAGGACTGCTGGCGACAGGCGTGTATCCTCGTCAAACATCTGGTGCATGGCGTAGTGTTTGGCGAAAGTATCGTAGGATGACCAAGTCGCCGCTCTGCAGACGTCTCTCAGCGTGATTCCCTTGAAGAAGGCCGTCGACGCTGCCATTGCCCTAGTGGAGTGGGCCATGGGCGAAACTGGCAGAGGAGTCTTGCAAAGCTCATAGCATAGTCTTATGCATGACACAATGTGGTTTGAAATCCTCTGCGAAGATAGGCCTTCCCCTTTCGACCTGGGAGCGATGGACACCAGGAGTCTGTCCATTTTCCAGAAAGGCTTAGTTCTATCGATGTAGAAGGCCAGCGCTCACATCTAATAAGTGCAACCGTGCCTCTTTGCTCGAGTTGTGAGGCTTAGGATAAAACGAGGGCAATACTATGGGTTCGTTAATGTGAAGTCTGAAGAGACCTTTGGAACGAAGGCTGGGTGTAAGTGCAAGACCACCGCCTCCTTTGAGAACACCGTGCAGGGTGGTGTGGACATTATGGCTGCAAGCTCGCTCACCCTGCGAGCTGACGTGATTGCCAGAAGGAAGGTTGTCTTCATGGTAAGTAACCGAAGGGGAACCGCAGCCAATGGCTCAAAGGGCGGTCCCGACAGCAAGTGGAGAACCAAGTCCAAACTCCATGACGGCAGTATCTGTTTCCGAGGGGGATACAGGTTTGCCGACACCTTTAGGAAGCGCGTGACAACAGGATGGGCGAATATGGTTGATCCCTCCTCTTCATGTCGAAAAGCTGATATAGCCATGAGATGAACCTTTATGGAGGACAGAGAGAGCCCCTTTTGTTTAAGTTCTAGCAGGTAGTCCAGAATCATGGTTATAGGGGCGTCCAGAGGTGTGAACTGCTTGGAAGAGCACCAAGAGGAAAATCGCATCCACTTGTGCTAATAAGTCCTTCTAGTGGAAGTCCTCTGACTACACTCCAGGACTTGCTGCACTCCCTCTGAACATGTACTCTCTAGGGCACTGAGCCATGGATTAGCCATGCCTGTAGGCGGAGTCCCTGTGGGTGCGGATGCAGTATTGACCCTCGAGCCTGTGTGAGGAGGTCCGGTACTGTCGGTAGGGGAAACGGCCGGTGCTGTGCCATGTGTAGAAGCAGTACGAACCATTGTTGTCGATCCCAGGTTGGAACTATGAGTATCATGCGTGCTCTCTCCCTTTTGGCTTTCTCCAAGACCTTGTGTATGAGTGTTGTGGGAGGGAACGCATAGAGTAGAGGGCCCTTGCATGGGATCATGAAGGCGTCCCCCAAGGATCCCTGTCCTATGCCCGCTCTGGAGCAGTACCAGGGACATTTCTTGTTGTTGTGAGTGGCGAACAAATCGATTTGGGGAAACCCCCATCTGTGAAACACTCGGTGAAGCAGGTCGGGACGGATCTGCCACTCGTGCGTGAGCGCAAAGTGTCTGCTGAGTTGGTCTGCCTTTACGTTGTGGACACCCAGTAAGTATGAAGCTCTTAGGGTTATGTTGTTGGTAATGCACCAATTCCACAACCGGACCGCCTCTGCACAGAGTGCACGAGATCTGCCCCCCCTTGTCGGTTTATATAAAACATGGTGGAGGTGTTGTCGGTATTTACCCCGACTACTTTCCCGTGCAGATAATTCCAAAAATGTCTGCATGCATTGAACACTGCTCTGAGCTCTAGTATGTTTATATGCAGTGTCTTCTCCACAGGGGACCATAGACCTTGAGTGACTTTGTTGTCCATGTGTGCCCGCCATCCCGTATGGGATGCATCTGTTGTAAGGAAAACAGTAATTTGTGGTTGGCGGAAAGGCACCCCTGCTAGTAGGTTCTTGGGGTTTGCCCACCATGTTAGTGACCTTCGCACCTCCATTGTGGGTGATACCATCCTGTGAACGATATGAGTGGATGGTTTGTACACGGACGCTAACCAATGTTGCAAGCCTCGCATGTGCAGTCTGGCATTTTGTACCACAAACGTGGTGGTGGCCATGTGCCCCAGTAACTGTAAGCATGTTAGGACTGAAACAGTGGGGCTGTATGTTATTAGTTGTACTAGAGACTCGATGGTGCGAAAACGGGCATCGGGCAAATATACCCTTGACGCAACAGAGTCTATCCGAGCTCCTATAAATTCTATATTTTGTGTGGGCTCGGTCTTTGACTTTGAGAAGTTGATGATGAGGCCCAGTGAGGTAAATGTGCTTGTGGTGATGCGTATCATCTGTAAGACCTCCGCTTGGGAAGTTCCTTTTAGTAGGCAATCGTCCAGGTATGGGAAGATGAAGACGCCTTGTCTGTGCAGGTATGCTGACACGACCGCCAGGGTCTTGGTGAAAACTCTGGATGCCGAAGAGAGATGAAATGGAAGGACTCTGTACTGGAAATGATCTTTGCCTACTATGAACCGGAGGAAGCGCCTGTGCGCCGGATGAATTGTGATATGGAAATACGCATCCTGTAAGTCGAGGGCTGCAAACCAGTCTCCATCGTCTAGTGCCGTGATTATGGAAGCCATTGTAGTCATTTTGAAGCATTGTTTGCGCAGATATTGGTTGAGGGCCCGTAAATCCAAAATGGGTCTCCAACCTCCTGTCTTCTTCTCTGTCAAGAAGTACTGGGAGTAGAAACCTTTGCCCTGAAATTGTTCCGGCACTCTCTCCACTGCACCTGTGAACAAGAGGTGGTCCACCTCCCGTTTTAGTTCCATGAGGTGAGAGGGGTCCCTGAGAAGGGGCGTGGTGGGAGGATTTGGTGGTGGTAATGATTGAAAGGGGATTGTGTACCCTGTGGCTATAATCTCCAATACCCATTTGTCCATGGTGATGCTTTTCCATTGAGGGTAGAATGGCTTGAGTCGATGATGAAACGTGTTGAGATTGGCACTGAGAGACGGTCTTGGTTTCGCAACCCCCGACATACCCATCAAGCCTGCTGTCTTATGTTTTGTCCGGAGGAGGCGTGGCCCTGCTGTGGTCGACGTCTAGGGGCCTTGTACTGTGGTGGCTGTTGTTGGTGCCCCTGATCATACCTCTGTTGAAAATGGGTGCGTTGTGGTTGATAACTATAACGCCGTTGTTGAGGGTGGAACTTCTTTCTTCTGTATGGCGGGGTATACATACCCAGAGTCCAAAGTGTAGCTCTCGAGTCTTTACTAGAGTGCAAGACTGAGTCAGTTGATTCTGCGAATAATTTCAGTTTGTCAAAGGGAAGGTCTGCGATTTTTACTTGCAGATCCTTGGGAATGCCCGACGTCTGAAGCCACGACTCCCTGCGCATTACCACCGCAGTGGCTGCGGCATGAGCCGCTGTGTCCACTACGTCCAAGGCAATCTGAACTCCTGCTCGTGAAGCTGCGTATCCTTCTTGTATGATTGCCTTGAGGATCAGCTTTTTATCCTCCGGAAGAAAGTCCATGAGGGCGGTAAGCTTAGAATAATTGTCGAAATTGTGGTTCGACAAATGGGCAGCGTAGTTAGCTATCCGCAGCAGCAGGGTAGATGATGAGTAAACCTTTCTGCCGAGGAGGTCCAATTTCTTTATATCCTTGTCTGATCCCCCAGATTTATACTGGGACGTTTTGGCTCTGTGTTGGGAGGATTCAGCCACTAGCAAATTTGGCTGTGGGTGACTGAACAAAAACTCCATGCCTTTGGCAGGGACAAAGTACTTCTTATCTGCCCTCTTGTTGGTAGGAGGGCTGGAGGCTGGAGTCTGCCATATGTTAGTAGCTGCCTCCATAATTGCATCATCCAATGGTATGGCTATCTTAGAGGAAGCTGGAGGTCTGAGGTTTTTGAGGAGCTTATGGTGTTTCTCCTGTACCTCCGCCACTTGAATGTCCTGAGATTGAGCCACCCTTTTGAACAGCTCTTGAAATTGTTCTAGGTGATCTGGGGGAGAGATGTCCCCAAGAACGACCGCTTCGTCTGGGGAGGATGAGGAGGCATCGCTATGATATCTCTCCTCCAATTCCTCTGGATCCTGGCCGTGTTCATATGGTTGCCCTTTTGAGGTTTCTAAATGAGGTTCAAAATCCTTTGAACCAGCCTGACTGGGAAACTTGTGGTGTTCCCCCAGGTTGAAGCTGTATACTATGATGTTGACGAGGCGTTGACGGGGATCTATGACAAGATGCAGAACTCCTGTGTTGATATTCCGTATAATAGTGGCGGCCACAGCAACAAGGGCAAGGTCCTGGTGATGGGGACCTGCACCACGACCTGAAAGTGTAAGGATGATGTAAGGAATGACGTGATCGTCAAGATGACAGACATAGGAGGAGATCCTCTGTGATGATATTCATAGGGATCTCTGCTGGAAGATGGTGAAAAATGTCCAAGTCCAGGAGATGGTCATTGAAGAAATGGAGATGGAAGCCTGTGGCAGGCTGATGGCGTTGCTGCTCGCTGAATCGCCAGGGTGGGGCGCGGTGATAATGGCAGCGCAATTACCTCAGGGGAGGGGCTGCGGTGCCGGGTCTTTGCTTTGGCTTTCCCCTGCTCAGGCACCGCAGGAAGTCTGATCGGTGCCGTGCTGAGTTCCACTGCCCCCGGTGCCGTGCTCGGTGCCGTCGTCCTCGGTGCGTTTTGTCCGGCCCCGTCGGGCTCCGTGCCGGGTGCTGACGCTCCGGTGCCGTCGGAGCCGAAAGGCTCAGTGCTGCAGCAGCCGGTGCCGATCTTTCCAGTGCCTGTATGGCCTTCGGTGCCATCTCCTTAAGAGCCGGAGGCCCCTGTACGGGTACATGCGCCGCGGCCTTCCCAGCAGAAGAGGCCAGCGGGCCCGGGCCCCTTGTTTCGCTCGTCCCGCTCACAGAGGTAACTGGCAGGGATCGAGCTGGTGAAGCCTTTTTCTTCTTCTGCACAGAGGAGGTCAAAGAGGCAGCCTTCCTCTTGTGCAAACCTGAAGAGTCCTCCTTATGGGGCTTTTCCAATGTGGCAGGCTGAAGGGCCTTGTCAAAGAGAAGCATTTTGAGCCTCATCTCTCTATCTTTCCGAGCTCTAGTTGTTAATTTAGAGCAATGAGAGCACTTCTGGGGGACATGGGCTTCCCCGAGGCACCGGATACATTTACTGTGCCCGTCTGAGGCAGGCATGGCCTCCCGGCAGGATTCACACTTTTTAAAACCCAGAGACAACATTGTTAGTCTTTAAGTCTTTAAGTTCTTAAGTGCTAACAGAGCACTTAGCAGTCTATTAACCCAACAATCAGCAACCGTTAACCGTTGAAGGTTATCGAAATAGCGGGCCCGCCCGAAGGCGGCCGCCTTAGTCCTTAGCTCAGTCTCTTGCCTTTAAAAAACTATATACACAGTAGAACTAACAACTAAATGACAATTAACTATAAGTAGTAAGAACGAATAAACGGAGTTTATCTGTCTCAGGCATTAGAGCCGGAGAGGATTCCGTGTGCAGCCGTTGGCAGTTGAGAAGGAACTGGCGGGGACTGGATCACACACGTGACCGTAAGTGTGCAAAGGACTGACGCACATCGATGCATGTGCAACCCGACAGAGACTGCTAAAGACTTTTCCGAGCTGCGGCGCCAGGGCGAGCCTGACACCTACGGTGGAGCACTCACGGGGACCACTCGAAGAAGAAGGGATAACACTCAGTGGTACTCCAGGCCCTGGTGGACACGAGGGGCCGTTTCCTGAATGTGTGCATGGGGTGACCGGGCACGGCCCATGATGCCTGGGTGTTCTGGAATTTGAGGTAGGGATGCTGTATGCAGGAGGGCACATATGTCACCCCACAGGAGCTCCCACTCAGGCACATCATGATGACCCCCTGCATCGTGGCAAACGCCATGTATCCCCTCCACCTGTTGGTCATGCAACCCTATACCGGACTCACCATGCTGGCCCTGGACACCTTTTAACAGTTGCCTCAACCATGCCAGGGGCACAGTCAAGTGGGCGTTTGGTAGGCTGAAGAGGAGGTTTCACAGTCTCCTCACCAGTCTGCATGTCAGCCGCCCAAACGTCCTCACAGTCATTGCCACCAGCTGTGCCCTCCACAACCTTGTGGAGGGTCAGCGGGAGCCTTTTATCCAGGGCTGGGCTTCGGACTGTTTATGAACAGCCGCCCGCTACCCCATGCCACAAGGCCCAGAGCCATGTGGTGAGGGTCCGAGAGGCCTTGCGCCAGGCCTTTAAGCAGAGCCTGCCCTGACCCTCCCAGCCACACTGCACCACAGGCCCCTCCAGTCCCCCACCAAGCACCAGGGACACAGGGTTAGGGTGGGAACAATAAACTCTACTTTAGGGAATAAATGTATTTGAGAAGATGAAACAGAACAATGTTTGAAACTATTTAAGTTGCATGGGAGGAACGATCCACAGGGCGCAGGCAAAGGGCTAGGTGGTGGGGCTGAACTGGGGAAGGGGGGCTGGTATAGGAGAAAGGTCAGTAACCCAGAGGCATGGGGGGCTGAGAGCCGCATCAGCCACAGCTGCCCGCTACCCTGGGTCTAGGGCCCCCTGCAGGGCTGTGACGGAGCCAGAACTATAGGGAGGTGAAGCTGGGGTAGGGATGCTACCAGCTCGGCCTCCACATGACGTGGGGGGTGGTCCACTGGAGCTGGGCCAGGTGCGCCCGCCTTAGCTACCAGCCACCAAGCCAGCTTGATGCAGACAGCTGGTGACAGGTCCACCACACGCTAGGCGGCTGCTGGAGGGGAGGCTGCGGGCCAGGCTGCTGAGGGGGTGGGAAGTTGGGCAAGGTGGGCAGCCAAGGCCTCGGCCACAGCATCCAGGCTGCCAGCCAGCTGTGCCCACATGTCCCACTCCATCATCAGATAGTCCGAGAGCACACCGGTTGTCTCCCGCACAACCGCCTGGTTCACGGCTGCCTACTCGGCCCTCCAGTATCATCTCTGGGAGGCCCTGCCGCAGCAATAGGAGGATGCAGACTGGGGCAACGGGCAGCCTCCCTGTTGCCTGAGGCCCACTCTGGTGGGCTATGCCAGCTTCCTGACGATGGACCTGTGGAGACAGAAGGGGACAGGGGATGGCCTGTGGGTGCTGGGTCCCACCCCAAGTGGGATGGGGCCATCACTCCACTGGCCCCCACCCCACCACACACCTGCCACCCAATGGCCTGTGAGCCCCGGGGGATCCCGGGTGCCCAGATGTTCATGCCTGGTGAGGATTGGCCCATGTTCCCTCCCTCTCCCCTGTCCCAAGGTGTGTGGACTGTGGGGCCCAGCTCCAGCCCTTGCGACATCCCGCTCGCCCCGTACATACCCGCTGCAACCACCTGAAGGTCAGGTAAGGCACGGTTTGATGAGGATCTGCTGAGTGTCTTGGAGGGGAGGGCAATGACAAGGGTCCCATCACAGGAACCCTCATCATCACCCTCGGTTTCAGCGGGCTGCTCTCCACAAAGGGGGCTCATGGTGCTGAAGGGGCCCATCTCCTTATCACTGTTCACGGGGGGACCAGCTGTGTGGACCAGGTGCTCCAGGGTGGCTTCCTCACTTGGCCCCAGGAGCCTGTGCAGCTCCCTACAGTGGGGGCAGTGCACGGGCTGTGCCTCTGACTGGCTTGCAGCGGCCCAGGCTTTCACGTACGCCTGCCTCAATTCTTTGACTTTGATCCTGATGGTGCTGCCAGAGCAGTCAGGGTGGCTTTGGGCAGCAAGGCCAGCCAGTCAAAAGGCCTCAGCATTCCTCTGCCGAGTGCTGGTTTGGCGAAGGACCTCCTCCTCCCCCCCACAGAGCAAGGAGGTCCTTCAGCTCGTCCTCGCTCCAGGAGGGTCCCCCTGCTTACACGGCCCTGGCCTGGGCAGTGGTGGGGCGGGGTCCTAGCATGCTACCATCATGGCCAGGGAGTGCAGAGGCTGGGTGCTGTGTTGAGTGGGGGTGGTTCAAATGGGAGCTCCTGCTGCCCCTGCTTGTAGCACAGTCTCACCTTCCTGACTGGGGTTGCCAGGGAGCTAGTTCCTTTAAGGTGACTGGCATAGACCACAGAGCCCTGCCTGGGCTGGCCAGACTGTCTCTGTCCTCCAGGGGGACTGCCTACTTACTTCAAAGTAAGGAGTGCAGAGCATATACACACACTATTCTTCGAAGTTCAACTTTGAACTAAGCCACTACTCCATTCCTGGGAATGAAAGAGCGACTTTGAAGTTAGCCTCTCTTACGTCAAAGTTAACATCCAAGTAAGGAAAATCATGTGTAGATGCTATGCTCTGAATGCTACTTCGAAGTAGCATCTTACTTTGAAGTTAACTTCGATGTAAGTTTGTAGTGTAGATGCAGCCTAAGAGAAAATGATCCAATAAAAGATATTACTGCACCCACGTTCCCCTAATGTACTTGATACACAGATAATGTGCCTTTTTATGTATAGAGCATGCCCTCCTTTATCCTAATATCCTGGGATCAAGATAGCTTCACCATTACTGCACACACCATGAACTGCCTTGAAGTGTGTTCAAAGGACACTTTGATCACTCACCTATGAACCAACATATGATCTCATGAAGTCCAAACATGCAAAATACACTACCTATATGGATAGTAACAGAGAGAGTAAGCCGTGCTAGTCTATACACTATCAAAACAAAAAGCAGTCAAGTAGCACTTTAAAGACTAGCAAAATAGTTTATTAGGTGAGCTTTCGTGGGACAGACCCACTTCTTCAGACCATAGCCAGACCAGAACAGACTCTGCAGTATAAACACTACTGATCCATGTTGCTACAGGAAATCTAAAATCAAGCCTAATTTTCTGGGGTCCGTTACGCTAACAAACCAAATCGGAGAGTATCAGCTGAAATGCACTGGTATACATCCTTGAAAGGTGTCACTTTGTATTGTTCCATCTTGCCTGATAAACCAGAAGTGCACAAGTTTTGTTTTGGGTGCAAGACAGCATCCCCTGCTTGCTAGGGTGGGAACCTGGATTCAGTCACCACAGCCCATCAGCTAGATGTACTAACCAGGTCAGTGCACATCCCAGGCAACTTCCATTAGCATGAACTAAGCCTTCCAACAGATTAAACTATTGCAGGGGGTGGGGATGGGTGGAGTGAATCCCAAATTTGATGCAAAATGATCCTTTGTAGGAATAGCAGAATGCTTCATGGAATGGCTCTGAGCTTACAGAGATCAAACAAGCCATTATTTTACTGTGTCTTGTCACTACCATTCATGAACCATGTACAAAAGGTTTGAGTAATCAACCCTTTTCTTTTCTGCAGACTGGATTTATTTACAAAAAATCACAATGGAATCTACAGCCTAGCATTCATCAGTAGCAAACTGCTGTACAGACATAGTGACATGTAGAAGTATACTCTCAGTATTGACTGGTCTATGACAAATCCATTCCTCTCGAGGGAGTTTACCTGCTCTATTACTGAGTACATTAATAGCATTGCCCCGCCACAATTATCTGAGTGGAAAAATAAAAATAAAACTACAGGTTGAAACCTCTTTAGTTAGGCACCCTCAGGACCTGACCAGTGCTGAATGCAAGAATTTGCTGAACCACAGGTCAATACTGTCTAGCAGCATTACCAGCACTTCCACTGCTTACTGGGCTTGTTGAAGACATTTGCAGTAAGTCAGAGCTAAATAACAGCACAGAACACTGAGAGCCAGGACTGGTGGCTTTAAACAAACTTCATGGGACCACAGAAACCTGGCCACACCCATGGTAAGTGGTCATCCAGCTAACTAAAATCATGCCGGATTATGAATATTGCCAGATGAGACAGTGCTGGATTAGAGAGGTTCAACCTGTACGTAAAAATTGCAGTCAGCCCAAATAATCAGACACAAAAATATATTAAATAAATAAAATAATTGCTTATAAGGCTCATGAGTATGTATTCTGGAGATAATAAAGTTGGATTTCTGTGTACATACGTATAAAGTTTAGTATTTAACTAAAATTGCTGTCAGCATCCTACATCTGACTGATCAGCACATATAGAAGGTAATCATTTAAGCCACCTCCAACCGTATGACACTAGTTTAATGTACATACTTGTACTCAAAATAACTTGTTTCTGTTTCTTAATATTGTTAAAAATCTCTTAGTGGGGGTTTTTGACATTCCCACCCTCAGGGTGTACTGCAGGGTCTCCTTCCATGTGTGGCCGTGCTTACCACAGGCAAATCGAAGTTTTTATCTCAAATATGTTATTAGAAATGGGTTTACTTTTCAAACCACCACACGTCCATTCACTTACATTGAGGGAATGACCATTGGAGCCCCCTAACAGTCAGTTACAATCTAGCTTTACCACTCTATTGTCAGTACGGTACAGCTACCTATAGAATCATGATGAACTCCTGTATTAATAAATACACCTGAAACGTTTAGAAGTCCAGCGGACCACAGGACTTAAGTCTTCAATCAGGTCCGTTCAGAACTTTGAGCCTCATGAATATTAATGGAGGGGCTCTATAAAAGACGGCCCATACAAGGGTTGGGGTCCCAGTTGACTCATTTGCCCTCTGCCTGCTCACTTCTTCACTGCTCACTTCTTGGGAGCCAGGCAAAGAGAGAAACAGGAGGAAGGAAGAGAAGAAGAGAGCTGAATTTGCACTAGCTGAAAACCACTAAGGTGTGTGGTGTAGAGCTTTGTCTCTGTCCGTTTATTAACAGAGCTGACCTTGGCAGTGGCATCGAGCCTTGTCTCCGCCCACCATTTAAATAGCAACAATAGACATCAAGAACCAGACGCAAGTTGCAGTGGGTGGCTCCTGCCCCCGCTGGCTAGCGGTTGAACTGGCCCTCTTAAGGGGGCCCTGCACTCGAGTCAGCGTGTGAGGCGGTAGAGCCCCACTGCCAACAGCAAGGGAACTGGTCTCCCTACAGAAAAAGAATTGCGGCTCAGTTCCCCACTATCCTTTATTCTGATCTGTGTCCAACCATTGACTTTAAACATTTGATAGCAACAAAGACTTTCATTTCCTTAACTGTATAAACTTATAGTTAAACATTAGAAAGGTTTTGTTAACAATATTATTACTGTTAATATAAGGTAGGACAAGTATAGGATTAAGGATAAATAGATACTATTTAGTTAGATTAATAGATATTATTTAGTTAGGATATTTAGAAAAGAAGGATTTTTTTGCTTAATGTCGTTATCTTACTCCAATCAAAAATAGTATTCTTAAAACAGTTAGTGAAACAGATAAGGAACTAGAGAAAAGAATACATATATATTGATACCATCGAGAGAGAACAGCGCCCCACTCAAGCTAACCATATTGATAGTCTCAAGTGGGAGTAGCGCCCCACCTGAGCTAACTACAGTAATTAGGTTCAAAGGTAGCAGGGCCTCAAACCTACATAAATAGATTGTTTGGAAAGTAACAACCTTAAGGGTTAGTTAAAGGTATCAAGAAGAAAAAGCAAAGGATTTGCTACTTTTACATTGACACAAAATTTGGCAGAGTGCCAGTCCTTTGGGCCATGCTTGGCAAGTTCTGTATAAATACTAACTGTAATCTTATGTATCCATGTCTGTGAATGTGACACAGTAACTGATACCAGTGACACTAAGAGAGAAATCAAACCTAAGGGTTAAAAGATACAGGTGACAGAGCAAATAAACTCTATTTGTTTTGATCAACTTACCTGTTTTGTCTTCATTTGCTCTCGAGTATGCTGTGTGTTGAATGGTGAGTTCCACCTGACACCCTTTCTAGGTATTTTACCTGTGTATATTCCTAAATTTGGCACCATATCATTTTTAACTGAACATCCACATTTTTTGGTCTAATTAGCCAGACACTTTAATCTTTCACCATAACGACTTTGTATAAAGGGGAACTGTTTGTGACAGTGGCACAGATCACCAGGCCATTATTAGTGCCAGGACCTGATCCTCTCGAGGGGCTCGCGAGGTAACGGGACTCGGGAGGTGGAGCGCAGTGAGTGGGGCCGGCTCTTGCACACTTGTACGCAACAAATATATGGTTTTCAGTTCTCTTAAGAATATTTTGTTTGTTTAAGATTACTACCTCTGTGTCTTTTGAACAGAAGAATCTGTGTCCTCCCAAAGATAAACAAAACAGCTGTGTCTACACGTGCACATTATTTCAAAAAGACCATCCCTCCTTTGAAAGAGCAGAGGGAGTGTCTACACATTATGCAGTCTGTTGATCGGAAATTGGAGGAACGCAACCCAGATGTTGAAAGCCAGACCCCAATCCCATAGTGGAAAGAACACCTCCCCATCAAAAAACAACATCAAAAGAAGACTAGTGTAGATGCTCCAAATGAGTTTGTTTCCTGAAGGTCAGAGAAACCCCCGGTAAAACCCTGGCAATTCCTTTAGGGCAGGCCACCTCCTTTCACCTAACAAAGGAGGCAATTGAGCTACTGAAATAGGCAAAACACTGGAGGGGATACGCAAAGTCTGATTTTGAGGGAAACGCAGCTTGTCACTAATATTATATTAGCTTCAGTGGAAAACCTGGATCTGTGTTTGCAGGAGTGAACAGAACTGATACAACTATAAGAGCACTGATATAGTGACAATGATTCATAAGCTTGACACTCACATAGTCTTAAATGTGTATCTGTTTTGAAATACGGTTGATTGTTTAACCACTATGAATCCATCAGAAGAAAAAAAAATCATTCACAGGATGGAACTTGATAAAGGATTCTATAAAACATTTTTATACAAATAATTAGCTAAATAACTGAAATATTACCAAACAACACACAAATGTGGCAAATACCCATCCTCAGCTGCAAGGCAGATTATGTGCATAATCTTTAAGATTTATTTTTCTGTTGTCCAAACAATCATAGAATGCTAGGACTGGAAGGGACCTTGAGAGGTCATCAAGTCCAGCCCCTTGACCTCATGGCAGCACCAAGCACTGTCTGGACCATCCCTGATAGACATTTATCTAACTTGTTCTTAGATATCTCCAGAGATGGAGATTCCACAACCTCCCCAGGCAATTTATTCCACTATTTGACCACCCTGACAGTTAGGAACTTTTTCTTAATGTCCAACCTAAACCTCCCTTGCTGCAGTTTAAGCCCACTGCTTCTTGTTTTATCCTCAGAGGCCAAGAAGAACAAGTTGTTTCCCTCCTCCTTATGACACCATTTTAGATACTTGAAAACCGCTATCATGTCCCCCCTTAATCTTCTTTTTTCCAAACTAAACAAGCCCAATTCTTTCAGCCTTTCTTCACAGGTCATGTTCTCTAGACTTTTGATCATTCTCGTTGCTCTTTTCTAGACCCTTTCCAATTTATCCATATCGTTCTTGAAATGCGGTGCCCAGAACTGGACACAATACACCAACTGAGGCCTAACCAGCGCAGAGTAAAGTGTAAGAATGACTCCTCGTGTCTTGTTCACAACACACCTGTTAATGCATCCCAGAATCATGTTTGCTTTTTTTGCAACAGCATCACCCTGTTGACTCATATTTAACTTGTGGCCCACTATGATCCCTAGATCCCTTTCTGCCATACTCCTTCCCAATTGCTTCCCGTTCTTTTTAGCTACGTCTACACATGCAAAAGCCTTCGAAAAAAGAGGCCCTTTTTCAAAGAGTGGGAGGAGCGTCTACACGTACAAACCCGTCTTTCGAAAGAAAATCGAAAGAATGGGGCTCCGAAATCAAAATCTTAACCCCGATTTCGTATCAGGACGATCTCTGCCTTTTGAAATAATAAAATCGAAAGAGTACACATGAAGACACTCCACAGCCCACTCTTTTGAAAGACAGGTCCGCCATGGCGCCAATCAGCTGGAGCGTGGGGTCGCTCCAGCGGGCAGCAGCAGGACTCTATGGTCCCTGCTTTTGGCTGCCTTAAAGCCCCACGCACACAGGAAACCCGTGGCAGGAAGCTGAGAGCATGCTCAGAGCAGGCTGTACATGTGCTCCAGCCACACGCTCCAGCACCATCATGGCCAGCAGCCAGCCTCCCTGTGAGCCCCAAAGCCCCCCCACAGCCTCCTGCGGGAAGAGAAAAAAACGAGCCCCCTCCTGGACAGAGCGGGAGCTACGGGACCTCCTCGGCCTCTGGCAAGACAAAGTCCTGCGGCACATGGGGGGGAAGGGGCGGAATGCTGCGGCCTTTGCCTGCCTGGCCACAGGCCTCCAGGCCCACAACCACCCGGAGCGTACCTCAGAGCAGGTACGCTCCGAAGTTAAGGAGCTCCAACAGGGGTATGCCCGGGCCACGGATCAGGCTGGACGCTCCGGGGCAGGTTCAGCAACTTGCCCCTTCTACTGGGAGCTCCGTAGTATCCTGGGGCCCCAGGAGAGTCCCCCCCCTCCCCGCACCGCCTTCCTGGACACCTCCAGGGAGGAGCTGCAGCCGCCCGAGGTGGAGGAGCAGCCCGGATCGGGGACCACGGACTAGTCAAGTGAGGAGGGGGAACTGACAATCCTGATCCCCTCCTGCTCCTCCAGCCAGGCAACTGAGGCCCAGGCATCTCCGGATATTGCTGGGGGACCCTCTGGTATGTACAGGGAGGGGCACACACCTAGTCGGGGGGGGAGGGGGCGGGTGACACAACAGCTAGGCACCCACACATAAGACCGCTGGTCCCGGGCTGTACACAGGCCAGCCCCCACATGGGATGCGGTGCCCTGTGGTGGCACATCAGCCACACCCAGCAACCGCCCTCAGTGGACAGCGCTGTAAGCCGCGCAGGGGTGGCGGCTGGTCGGTGCCCAACAGTGCCCAGGGCCCACATATGGCAGCCTGGGAAGGGCCTCCTGCAGGAGAGACCCCTGGAATCACACCCAGGCTGGGAGGCCCAGTCTTGGGGGAAAGTGGGAGGAGTGGGTCGGTGCTCCCTTGGCGGGAGGATCAGTGTTCCTTGTGGGGGCCCAATGGGGTCGGCTCAGGCAGGCACACCACAGCCGAGTCCCATCCATTTGGGGCACACTGCTGACATGCTCTCCTCCTCTACACACAGCCGCACCATCTGGAGGCCGGGACAGCCCTGCACCATCTCTCATGCCAGAGAGCCAACCAGCAGCTCCTGTCCGGACGCCACCCCAGGCAGGGCGCCGTAGGGACCGTGGCTGGATGGCCCCCCCGGAGACCTGAGGAGGACCCAGCCACCCCGTGGCAGGCCAAGATGGCTGAGGAGCACCTGCACCTAGCCCAGGCCGACATGGAGTGGTGGAGGGTGGCCTGGGATAGGATGCTGGACATGCTCCATGGTATCAGCCGGGCCGTCTGAGACCACACTGCCACCGTGGCCCAGCTCCTGGCCCCCCAGAGGACTCCCGCCTCTAAGCCCGCCCCCTGCTGCTGCCACCAGGCTCACCCCGTCACCGTTACCTGCCGGTGGTACCCGCACCTTCCCCCCCCTCCACTAGGGACCCCACATCCAGGGGAGCAGGGGCCGACAGGGCTCAGGGCCCAGCACCCCTGCCCCAGAATGAGTGCCCCCCTTCCCCCCATCAGGTTACATGCCCCCCCGCCCCCCTCCAAGTTACATGCCTCCCCCGCCCCCCTCCAAGTTAGGTTCCCCCATACGTAAATAGCCACAAAACACATTTTTTTTTCTTTTTTATAAAGTTTGTTTGTTGTTCACCACCCTATGCTGTGCTCCTTGGTGGATGGTGGGTGGTGCATGTGTGGGTGCGGATGGCAGGGAGGGTAGGTGATGGATGTGCGTGGGATGCGTGCGCGTCAGAGGCGGCCTTCAGCAAAAGCCTGCCTGAAGGCCTCCCGGATGCAGTGGCCGTCCTGGTGGGCCTGGTGAATGGGGGCGATGCTCGGCTGCTCGTAGAGAGTGCCATGTGGAGGGCCCCCCACCCCCCAGGGACATAGGCGTCTCCCTTTCCCTCCACAAGGTTGTGGAGGACGCAACAGGCGCCCACCACTGGGGCACGTTGGGGACCCCGACCTCGAGGCGTGTGAGGAGACACCTCCAGCGCCCCTTTTAGGCACCCGAAAGCCCACTCCACCATGTTGCAGGCATGGTTGAGGCTCTCACTGAACGCCATCAAGGTGTCCCTGTGTAGGGCCTCATGAGCCACAGATGCAGGGGATACGCCGCATCTGTCACCATGCAGAGTGGCATGGTGACTTCCCCCACCACCGGGATCTCCCTCTGGGTGACAAATTTGCCAGCCCCCATGCAGCAGCAGAGGCCGGAGTTCCTTAACAGCCGGGCATCGTGGGGGCGGCTGGCCCAGCCCACGTAGAGGTCGGTGAACCGGCCCCTCACGTCCACCAGGGCCTGGAGCACCACCGAATGGTAGCCCTTCCTGTTCACGTACTGGCCGGCAATGCGTGACAGGGCGCAGATGGGGATGTGCGTGCCATCCAAAGCGCCGACACAGTTTGGGAATCCCAGGTCCTGGAAGCCGGCGATGGTGTTGTCCACATTCCGCAGGCGGACGATCCTATGCAGCAGCATGGCATTGATGGCCCGGACGACCTGCAGAGGGGGAAGGGGGACACATGCTGTAGTGTGGGTGTGGCAGCCATCACCCTCCGACCTCAGGCCCATTCTGCCCCACTCCCGTCCAGCCTCTTGCAGGGGAGGGTTCCCCTTGCCCCAGCCCCCCCCCACCCCCTGGCCCCACCTCACCTCCATAAGGACAGCCCCAATGGTGGCCTTGCCCACCCCGAACTGCTGTCCCACAGAGCGGTAGGAGTCTGGGTTGGCCAGCTTCCAGATGGCGATATTGACCCCTTTGCAGGGTGAGGGCTGGCTGCATGGAGGTGTCGTGGTATCGGAGTGCAGGGGCGAGCCAGTGGCAGATCTCATCGAAGGTCTGCCTCGACATGCGGAAGTTCTGCAGCCACCTTTCCTTGCCCCACTCCCGTAGCACCACGTGCTCCCACCAGTTGGTGCTGCTCGGGTGGGTCCAGAGGTGTTGGGGCACCCGGGGGGGTGCCCAGCAGCACCCCAGGGGGGGAGCCCCACAGCCCCAGGAGGACCTTGCAGCCACCCGATGAGCTCGGGTGCAGCTGCGGTGAGGGTGCACAGCACTGCCAGCAGAGCGTCCATAATGACGCCGTCCGCCAGCAGAAGCTGTCGCTGGGCTTCCATGAACACGAGTGAGTGGGCTCTACCGGGCAGGAACAGCCTGCGCAGCACTCAGCTCGTGAGGAGGGGAGGGCGGAGGGAGGGGCCCTTTAAAGGAGATGGCTGGCTGCTGCCCTGGAAGGGCTTGTCGGCCATGGGATCCCGTCCGTGGCGTTTCCTGCCTCCCTTCTTTCGAAAGGGAGCTTGGAGCCGTGTAGATGCTCTCTTTCGAAAGACCAGGACGGCACTTCGAAAGAGCGGATCGGAACGCCGAACTGAAAAATGGTGGTGGGGGCTGTCTTTCGATCGCCTCTTTTTCGAAAAATGAGCTTCGATTTTTGCCCATTCGAAAGGGCGCTTACGTGTAGACGCAGCTTGTGTGAGAAACTGATTGTTCCTTCCTAAGTGGAGCACTTTGCATTTGTCTTTATTAAACTTCATCCTCTTTACTTCAGACCATTTCTCCAACCTGTCCAGATCATTTTGAATTTTGACCCTATCCTCCAAAGCAGCTGCAACCCCTCCTTGCTTAGTATCATCTGCAAACTTAATAAGCGTACTGTCTGTGCCAATATCTAGATCGTTGATGGGGATATTGAACGGAACTGGTCCCAATACAGACCCCTGCAGAACACCTCTTGTTATACCTTTCCAGCAGGAGTGAGAACCACTAATAACTACTCTCTGAGTACGGTTATCCAGCCAGTTTTGCACCCACCTTATAGTAGCCCCATCTAAGTTGTATCTAATATCCTTGCATATTTCTCTCTGGCCAATTTGTTTTTTATAGTCATGTTCATGAGATTAATATACTCATGACATAGCACCACAGCATACTAGGTAAGGTCAGAAACACGAAAATATTATTAAGGTTTGCAAATTTGATTTGCAAATTCATCCAGTAAAAGAAGGAGTGATACAAATGGTCAAGAGATGCAGGTGTTCACGGAGTTTGATGGCAGTATTTCCCTTGCAAAGATGACTGCAGCCCAGATCCATAGTGTGCACACATATTTTGGTTCTCTTACTTTAGCTATATCTACTATCTAGATAAACATTTCAAGGAATTTTCTCCAAAAACAATTTTAAAGCCATCCTGTATAATCAAATTAACAAAGTCAAAATTCTGTGACCTATTTCTTCAGAGAAATATTTTAAAGATAACAGTATTTTATTTCATGTTCAGCACATTAGAAAATGTGTGTCTACTTTTCTGTTAGCCAAAGCTAAATCTATCACTTTGATACTATGACCATTTAAAAGAAAAATATTTTGACGGACATATCCTTCCTCTACACATATCTTAATTACATTTCATGCATTCACAACTTTTGGTATCTTTTTTATCTTAGTACTAATTCATAAGTCTCTCTGTTGTATTACTGACCAAGTTCAGAGCTCAACCTCTCTACGTTCAGAACTCTGAACAATAAAACAAATCAGGTTTTTTTAAGTCTCTAAACATCTCTGTGTTGCCTGGCCTACCACTAAAGGTAGATAAAACTGGCCAGAAAGGAGATACATTAGCCAACGTGATCTAGTTTACTATTTGTTTTTAAAAACGTTTAAAAGTGAATGAATGTAACAGTACGAGTCACTCCTTCTAAAAGTACCTTTTCTACAAAAAGCATCAATTGCCCATGTTTACAAAGGTATTTTCACTAGACCCCATGTATTAAGTTTTATCTTAAATATACCCAGGAATAAGTCAAGAGACTATGACAGAGTCAAATTTGACTTGAGTAAAACATGAAAAGGAAAATTTTTGCAGACATGAGCGTCTGAAGTAAATATCAAATCCCTGATTATTTCCAAGAACACACTGACACTACATGAAACTGCATACAAAGCAGTAATTTCTAGGGTCAGGATACCATGAAAACTTGGGTTTAAGTGCTATCCAATAACCCTTTTGTCACTCTAATTATGGACATGATCTTGGAAACACTTTAACATCCCTATGCAGTACTATACCTACAAAAAATAAAATACATTTTCCCCAGAGTACCTAAATTTCTAGCTGTGCATTCCCAGAGGCATCTGCCAAAATTTATTTTTTTAACAAAACCATAGAAGCATTTCTCACTGACAAATTCAGATTTTATATCCACTGTTCATTTGAAATTATAAACCTTAGTTCGCATATTCAGAAATGTAGCTTTACCAGATACTAGAAAACTATTTTGAGTATTTGCTCCTTATAAATCCAACATTGCAAATTTATAATAAGAAGCAAAGAGGAAAGAGTGCACAAACTGCTAGAAAAAGCAAGAACACTAAACAAAATGGCCACATCTACACAGGCAGCCTCTGTTGACAGAGGTCACTGGCAACAGGGAAAACTCAGCAGTATCTCTGTCAACAGATAATGTCTACACACAAAAACAGACTGAAAGAGCAAGTGCTCTGTAAACAGAGAGCAGCTAGACTGCCCAGTCCTCTCTTGACAGAATGGCTTACTGGAATCGCTGCAAACAGGGCTGCCTGGGGAGCTGGAAGCCCTCTCGGTCAACAAAAGTGTCTACATGGGCACTCTGTTAACAAAACAATGTCGAAAGAGGCATTATGCTTGTTCGGGGAGAGGTACAATGTTGCTGGCTGAACAGCTGAGTTTTCTCGACAAACTCTCGACAGAACATTTTAACCGTGTAGACGCTCGGTGAGTTTTGTCAACAAAAGCCCAGTTTTGTCAACAGAAGCTGCCCATGTAGACACAGCGCTTGTGTTTCAATTTATAGGAATGAGTGGTCTGTCCTCTCTCTTTTTCCAGATATTGGTTTGACTATCTTTTTTAGCCATAGCTGGTCTACCTCTTTTTTTAGCTGGAGAAGTACTGCACTCATGACCTTTTGTTGTGGGGTTTATTCGTGGTGGTTCTTCAGTGTGTTCTATGTCTGGCACACTTACTCCATCCAAGAGCTGTCTCACAGATTGATCATCAGGGCTACAAACAGTGGTCCCACTTTCACTGCTACTCAGATCCAAATCTTCCAGATAAAGAACCTTGGAATGATGCATGCTTTTAATGAAGGTTTTCTCTCTCTCTAGTTTTCGACTAGGGTGGTGCTCATTCATGTCCACCCCAGAGTCCAGGCTGGTATCATTACTTTCTGCTTTTCTGCCCTTTTTCAGATCTATAAAAGAATGCCTCACTTGAGCAACTGGCTTTCCATCCAGTGATACAAACCATGCTCTGGGGTGGGGGGATGTTTTTCCTTTAGATAGCTCCAATAACATTTGCTCAGAAATACCTTGAAGTTCAGATGAAAAGGGTGTCATAACTGCTTCATTCAGGGTCCCAGGGACAGAGACAGACTCCAGCAAATTATTGGTATATCGACTCCAGTTTGAAGTTTGTGAGGACAAGCCCTGTTGACCTTCTAATGCGACTTTCTCAACTCTGTTGACAGGGGGCTGCAGAGGAGAGTGCATTGGCATTTTGGGAAGTGTCTGTGTATAGCTGTCTCGATTCATGGACTCCCCCACTGGGCTGTAGACTATCTGCCCTTTTCTTGGCAAAGTAGCTGACCTGGCAGAATGTGGATGCTCTGGAGAGTGGAACAGGTCAGAGGTTTGAAGGACTGCAATAGGCTGGCTGTACATATGCATTAGTTGTTCTGGGATACGGGAAAGCCCATACATCTCTTTGTTCACTGCAAGGTATCTGCTTTGGTCCTGAATATCCCTGGGAGATTGGGAAACACTGCTGTTAATGTGCTTTGGCTGCTGTAACTGTCTAACTCCAACAGTGGGCTCCGACGACTGGGCTGAATTCCTTGAGTGACTGCTCTGACTGGATGATTGATGTGAAATATTTTCTGTATAGATTTTAAAATTGTCCCAGGCTTTTTTGTCCTCTGTTTCCACAGAAGTCTTTCTGTGAGGGCTGTAGGAAGAAACCTTGGGTATATATAATTGTGATTTATCCTCTAGCTTTACTGATCCCTTTGCAGAACTGAGGTGATTGATGCGAGTTGTTGATGTTGTCTGGTCCTTTTTTAAGACCTCCAGTTTAGTTGTGGTTTTTCCCCTCTTATGTGATTGGCCACATTTATCCCTATGTTTAAAAAAAAAGCAGGGGGGGGGAGACAGAATTGTAGGACATATGACAAAAAATACTAGCAATGATCACAGTATTTGTAATAAGCAAAAGCTTTCACGTAGGACTTCAAAGCCTAAAGGTATGATGTACAATCTGACAGCTAGTAAGTACGAATGTAAACCCGTTCTAAAACCATGGAAGTCATTTATGTGAGCACACTTCATATGAATATAGTATACACATACATTAATTAAATTTGAAAAGAGTTTAAACATACAAGCTGCCTAGGTATTACTAAGAAAGCAATTACTTCGTCTCAAAAGAGCCCCATTTGTTAACTTTAAACTCCAGTCATACATCCAGGTTTCTATTTCCTTACCTGCAGTAACAAAGAAGAACAGTGACGAATCCAATAATAATGACTACAGTACCTCCAAGTATAGCTGTAAGGAACACTGTGTGATAGGCTGTTATGTCCTTAGAAACTGCACTAATAATAGAATCTAGATTTTTCAAACAAAACAAAAACACAAATTAGATGTCAAGAATCAAGCACTGTGTTTCGGGTGTAAAACTGCATTTAATAAACTGCACAGCATGACAAACTAGTACGTTTTCTAGCTGCTGTTCTGTTTCCTTGCACTGGCCTGCTACAGGTCATTTTAACCCTCTGTGGAAAGGTGGGAATCTATCCCTAGTATTGAATCACACTTCAGAGGCTGATGTCACAAACACTGACATATTGTCTTTCCATTTGCTCTATTCTAGCCAAGTGGCATTCATGCTGTATATCAGAAATTGTTCCAAAATCCTAGTCCCTGACTTTCAGACTCAGATAACCACTGGGGTCAATCAATCCAATTCTTATTTTCTCCCCACATAGTTCTAGGGGTAGAAAACAAAAAACCCCACACATCTTCCCCATGTACACACCTCTTCTCAGATACATTTTTGTACCTGAGAAAAGGTCTGAACATGGCGGGAGCGGGGGAGAACAGGCAGATGGCTCCAACAGCTTGTCAGTTCATTTATGTTGATAATTCGCTAGAGTTACATATATGTAAATACCTAACAGGACTTGGCTGTCTCTCCCTCCAAAAAGTGTATCTGACAAGATGCCTGAACAAGATGCAGATGAAGGAGACACCGTTTCTGTATTTTCTCTTTCAGAGTGATGCTGGGCTGCGTTCCCTGCATTTTCCCAGGTCAGGTGTACCATTAACAGTTACTGGACACAAGTATGCACATGTATGCTGCAGACAGAATCAGAGGTGCCCTCACAGTTCCATCTTATTAACACACATAATCAGACTAAAGCCACATGCATCCCAACTTTTCCTTTAATTTGTCCACATTAAAATTATACCAAAACACGTATTGAGACATTATTTGGGTAATTCAATGATTTTTTTTTCCCTGTGTTCAGTAATATGCAGTACCTCTGGTTCCAGGCACTGGAGCTGCTATCCAGTATCCTAAGTTTGGAGCAATATATGTCCACACTAAGTGGTCATTTGCATTCTTGACCATTCCCAGCCCACGGCTTACCAAAGCACCTGAAAAAGAAGGCCACCCTTAAACACTTCATGGGACATGATTTTGTTTTATGTACAGTTCTGCCCTTGAAAAAGGTTACATAGAACAAGTCACCAGAAAAGCATGAAAAGTAAAAAAAAGGGGGGTTTAAAACCAAGTTATTCTGGGACTTTCATCTTGTACACAAAAGGCCTGACAGACACACAAACTTGCACGACTTAGCTAAATTGGTTTCCCACACCTGATTTAGATATTTCAGCGCAATTCTGAGTAAAAAGTTATTTTAGAAAAAGAGTAAAAGTAAATCTAGTGGCTTGTTAACTGACTTTAGACAGTTTTATTCCAAAATAAATAATAAAAATAGAACACACAGTCCTTTGGCACCTTAAGAGACGAACTAATTAGGTTATAAGCTTTTAAAAAAGCTTTTCAAAAGCTTATGACCTAATAATGTTTTAATCTATACGGAGCCACAGGACTGCTTGCTGTTTTTGAAGTTATAGACTAACATGGCTACCCCAAGATTTTTTTTTTAAATAAAGAAAGAGTCCACACACACAGTTGTGCCAGAAGAACAATTTTAATTCCTACTGCCTGCTAATTTAGTGTAAGGCCTAAGTTTGAGGGTTGGTAATCTAAGCACAATGAATAAAATACTCCAGCTTTAGTAACTAGCATACAATGACAAGCAATGATAATCCATAGACTGCAACAGGATCGGCAATGCCTGCCTTGACCATTTTTGTCTACTTAAATTGTCAAAAGTGAAACAGCTCAATTAGCCCAAGGAAGAGTTGTTAGGCCACAGATACCCACCTCGCAGTGTGAGCAATAAGTTTTGCGGCATGTCAAGCTAGTGCAACACAGGGTATTGCACTTGCATATTGTAAAAGAGATTGCAGAGAAGTGACTTAGTAATTGCGGACATATTTGTTTTGTAACCATGTGTGAAATTCTGAAAGTGGAAAAAGCCTGTATGAGGCTATGCCTAGACTGCAGGAATCTGTCGACAAAAACTTCTGTTGACAGAGCGTGTCCAGACTGCAGCTCTCTCAAAAGAGATATGCCAGTTGGGAGCATTCTGTCAACATCCCTTTACACCTCATTCCACGAGGAAGAAGGGATGTCTCGACAAATGGGTTTTTTCCAACATTTGGCCCCGCTGGGGCAGCCCAAATGTCAGAAACGCCTCTCCTGAGAGAACTGTTGGCAAAAGATACACAAATATGTTGTGCAATTTGCATATCTTTTGCCGACAGTTCTCAACAATCTAAACATAGCCTAAGAGCGTAGTGAAACAGAACAGACTCCCTCTGAGACTGATGGAGGGTGTGGGGGAGGCAGTCACTGGTGGGAGTAGCTGGCCCAGCTCTGCACTTCATGCCAGAAGCAAAGGGGCAGGACAGAAAGTGCAAGCAGCAGGCTCTCCAGCTCAGGAAAGATGACAGTAACAATATATGAACCAATATGTACAGGAAAAAGGAAATTATTCCATGTTTTAGAGGGAGTTTTATTAGAAGTACAGCTTAGAATTAATATCTGCAAAAGTCCTACCTGGAGTGAGATAAAAATTATCTATTCAAATTAATATAAAGATTTGTAACTACCTTTTTAAAATAATTAGTTGGGATTTATTCTTTAAACTTCCTACTCCACAGAAAACAGCATGGACTAAGAAAAAAGTAGGGGTATTTGTTTGTAATTTAATTTCCCTTTAAACAGTGATGTAATTTTCAGTTACAACAATTCTGAAAAAGTGTCCAACCAATATTGGAAACAAGAGTATGTTAAGTATTCTTGATGCGTAAGAGTCATGAAAATGATTAGCTCTATATAAATTAGAACAGTATTGGCACCTAAGGTAGCCAGGATGCAATTACATAGGCTTTGCACGGTGACAAGTATCAGAGGGGTAGCCAAGTTAGTCTGTCTTCAAAAACAACCAGATGTCCTGTGGCATCTTATAAAGTGCCACAGGACTTCTTGTTTTTGAATTACATAGGCTTGTATTTCAAGCACAAATTGATTACCAGTTATCGTGAGAAACCCCTGCCAGTACAGTACTGCAAAAGGAGGGAGATCCATTATGGAGGTTTCTACCTTCCTCTGGTGCATCTGAGCTGGTCAGCTGGTCTATTTCTGTTTGGTTATTACTGTAAATATTTGACATGGGGACATCTGTATGTTAGACTACAGCAAAAGAAAGGCTGTAATTTAATTCCTTTATTTCTCCTATGTAAACTATTTTACTTTCTGAACTGCTTGCAATACCCATAAAATAATAATAGTAATAAAACAGACCAAATACTAATGCTATGTCAAGCACAGTAATAATGTTTTTTTCCCCCCTCTAGAGAGCTTAGGGCATGAATCTGTAGCACAATATATTCAAATAACTCTGAATTTTGAATGTCCATGAAATCAACAGCTAAGACACCATCATCATCTTAAATGTACACAACTTTTAAAAATGAATCTTGTGTTGTGAAAAGAGGATCGGTAAAACTGTTTGACCTAACTCACTTACATATATGTGGCTCATAGCTGACTTTTATCAAAGCATGGGGTGTGATTTAGGAAAAAAATCCGAAATGTAAGGTAATGTTTACAACCAGGAAAATCTATAAAACATCTGTTACGCTACTTAAATTAAGCAAAACAAAACAGACAGGTTTTAGTCCTATGCATTATTCTATACTTGCTTTAATTTTCAATTCTATATCACACTAATATTACATATTGCAGTGTATGATACATAATAGCATTAAAGTGGGATTCCAGAGTATATAGCAGACCTACCAGTTTTCATATCAAATGTCCACGCAGGTATAGCATCTCCTGATTTTACCCTACTTGTTGGTAGAACGGGCAGCGTAATATGAATTGGACCAGTCACTTTCAATTCTTTCCCAGCTGATAGGAGGTTTACACATATTGCAGCAAGAGGAGTCAATTCAATGCTTTTAATACCTAATAACATAAGGGATAATTTGTCCATAAATATGACACACACAACAGTTACAATTTTTTTCAGAAGGGGTCTTCATTTGTAACTGAAGGCAAGCCATGATGCAATTGTATGGTTTGTACCACTAGATGTCAATATTACTTGAGAAAACTCAAGTCTCACTTTTTAATAATTGCTTAACAGCAATTCCTATTTCAAGCTTGTAAGAGAGAAATGTATCTTTTCAACTGAACTGACACAACAATATTCACAGAAGACAAAATTAGGTAAATGTGGCTTCTGGAGAACTGTAGCTTGTACCAGGTACTTTAAATCTCAGGCAGACTCGCTATTCTGCGCTGAATATTGCAGACCAGGTCAAATGATTTGTGAATCCACACATATTAAGGGGGATTCTGATACAGATTAAATCAGGCAAGCTCCGGCAGTTGTGATATATTTGTGTCTTTACTAGGATTCAAATCACTCTGCTAATATAATTTACTGAAGGGATTAATTTCCTAATATAGAAGTTTCAGTAGCATTAACCATAAAGTATTGTAATTATGGTTGTTTGCACCACATTGTTGTGTGGACTGTATGTTTGTTTCCATTCTTCCAGCACTAATTTGCAATAACACAGATACTACGTGATGTAAATACTTCAGAATCCACAGTGTGACAGGGTCCTGAAGAAAAACAGAATTATTAAGTAGAAGAATGATATCAGAGCTTTGAACACTGTTAGAAACTAGTTACAAGACAACTGTCAGTGTATCAGATATCAGCTTCTATCTTCAGGACTAGATGAATAATTTAAAAAGACATCAGACAAAATTTAAGGGAAGAACACTGCTTACCTCCGATACTTCAAGTTTAAAAGGTATATTAACTTGTTTTTTAAAAAACATCACCTGTGCACACAAATAAGATGCTGATATTTGTGAGAATTTTAATTAAGTCTAAATTAAACAAACTAGAATCTGAAGTTCAGATTATTTAGCTAGAAGCCACAGTGCCATCATCCAACCACATTAATGAAATCATAAAACTGCAGTGAATTTTTAAGAACCTTGCTGTATAATGGGCATTTGGAAGAGAAGGAAAAACATTTAGGATGGAATAAAGGTTACAGCACTGTGATCTCCTGGATACCAATATAACTATATGGACTAGAAATAAAAATGAATAAATATTAGTAAAGCAGTTGGGTGGCATATTTAAGAGCATTTTTAAAAAGGTGTAGCACTCCAGATGTAGTGCTATTACCACCCACCCATGAAACAACTTAAAACAGTTTCAAAATGTACTTTACTCACTGAAACAGGTGTGAGGAGAACATATTTTAGATCTACATTTGCTATCAATAGTTAAAGTGCTGGTTTGGTGTCATTGGGTTTACACACATTAACTGCAATTAAGTCAATAATGTTGCAAGGATTAACCGGCTGTTTTATCCTCATGGCAGCAGGACAAAGTGCCAACTACATTATAGAGTTAAAGTGAAAAATAAAGGCAGATCTTCAGCTGGTCTAAACTGGTAGTTCCCTTGACTTCAATGGACCTACCCCACTGTACAGTACTTGAGGGTCTGGCCATATAGTTCTGAGTTTATTTTACAAAATGGTGAACAACTTCAATGCCTAATGAGGGGGAGGTGAAAGTGTTCTGCATACTGAAGGATCAGACCCTACTGAAGCCGCACTTTGGGATTATACACCATGTGTGCAGGGGAGCTGAAGGCCTCTCTAGGACTCTAAGCAAGGTCGCGGTGAGTAGGGCGGGGTGGCTCTGTGCTCCTGGAAGGGGTGGTATGGCTTTGGGTAGACGGGATGGAGTGAGAGGGCAGCCAGCACACTCAATCCCACAGTGCTGCCTGTAGCATGCCACGCAGGACTCCGCCAGTGATTTAAAGGGCATAGGATTCTGGTCACCACCGGTGCTACAGTAGCAGCAGCTAGGAAACCCAGGCCCTTTTGAATCGCCAGACCCAGGGCAGTTGCACCCTTTGTCACCTCTCCACCAGCAGGCATGTGTGGCACACGGCCCTCTGTACAACCACTCATGCCCGTGGCAAATTGGTGTTCATTATGTTCTCAACTAACAGATGTGAATGAGATACAAACTGACATGAATTATTCCCCTTCAGTACAGCATGTATTGGTTCAACCCAGCAGTCATGGAAATCTAAAGGAGTTTGCTACTGAGTGAAATGGGAGTAGCATCAGGCACTTCTCACTACCTAATGGTCTCATCTACACTAGCCCCCCTCCTTCCAAAGGGGCATGGAAATGAGCCCGATCAGTGGATAGCAATGAGGTGCTGTGCTGCATATGCAGCACCTCCTCAGCATAATTCTCACTGCGCAAACTGCAAAGTTGCGAACTTTGAAGCGCTGGCAAGCAGTGTAGCTGCAGGCACTTCGAAGTACCTGCAGCTACAACTTCGGAGATCCCTTACTCCCAAAACTTCGAAGGAGGGAGCTCGTGTAGATGAGCCCAATGTGTATTTACCTGAAGTACAAACTTCCTTGTATCATGACTGAAAGTGTGTATACTAAAGTAACAAATTTAATGTACCTGATTTATTTAGAAGAATTCCTGTTGTATAAAGAAAATTGTCCACTCTCAAAAATTGCTGTGGCACAGTCAAGTAGGCTGTCACATTTGTAATATGGTGGTTTATAGGAAGTTTTATTAACATTTTGGGAAACTGAACACTCGGTTGAGCTTTGGCATCTGAAAAAAAAAAAAAAGTAAGATTTTATATGAGCAATGGTTCAATTAGAATTAATGCTTTCTACAGCCCAACTGTCAGAAATCCTCTGTACAATACACAGCTTCACCCCACTTCTCACTAGTGATGCCAGTTGTCTAGTTTTAAGCCAGTACATGCTGCTAGCATATACACATCTTGAAAATAGAACAATTTCTTGCCCCTGTCCCTGCTCCTAGGTTTCTCCAAACACACTCTGCTACAGCAAATATTCTCCAGCTTCAATCTTCCCTGAGGCAGATGCACTTCAAATAATTACCTTGGTTGGCCATACTCAAAGTTGCCACAGCCTTTCAACACAGTGGAACCATGCACATGCCCACCAGCGCAATGAGATCCTTTCATATTTCTGGAGTTCTCTAAAGGACAAGTCTTCCATCCATCAATCTCTCCTCCTTCATCCCCCTCATCCGTACACACACAGAGTGCAAAAACAGGAGCTTTCTACTCAGACTCTTATGATTTGAGACAAGAAGGGCAGAAATGCACTAAATACGGTAGACTCCTGACTTACGCAAAGGTTGCATTCCTATGCAACCCCTTGTAAGTCAAGTAACACCTTATTCAGGGGAGCCAGGAAACTGATCAGCACAGCAACACTGGTGAGTTTCCTGTACACTATAAGCAGTGCGGAGCTAGGAGTCAGGCTCTTGGCCACCGCTACTGACAGCAGTGGGGAAACTGACCAGTGCAGCAGCACTGGTCCATTTTCCCACTCCTCTGAGTGGCAAGGAGCTGGTGCCTGGCTCCTGGCTGCCCGCCACTCACAGGATTCAGGAAACTGACCAGTGCTGCTCCTCTGAGTGGCGAGCAGCCCGGACCCCGGCACCAGCTCCTTGCCACTCAGTCGCATTAACCGGAGATTTACGCAACTTGAGGGCGCGTTATCTTGGGGTTCTACTGTATAGAGATATTAGCCTATGGTCTACCTGGGTGTAAATAACGCTGCCATCTGTGGAAGGCTGGAAGAGACAGAGTTTTGCTTGTCACAATAACCATAGATTATGAGGGCCAGCTCTTCTGCTGGTGTAAAATCAGCATGTCCTCAATTCAGTGGAGCTGTGCCAATTTACCCCAGTTCAAAATTAAGTCATAAGTCTATTTATTTTGGCTCCAGAAAGCCTTTGCTTTGCTAAGAGATGGCTACTTGCGCACAAGCTGGGAAAACATACACAGGGGGTCCTTGTTATAAGTCACCTCGCTGTAAGTCGTTTCACATATACATCATTAATTCATGACAGTAAATTCACTGTAAGTTGCACTGATCTGTGCTTACATCGTTTGGGGGCCAAGAGACCACAAGCCAGGAACGTAACTGGTGGCTGGCGGCAGATGCTGTAGTGCAGGGGCCCTGTAAGAGAGCCCTGATGTCATGGGGGACCAGCAGGGAGCTGCGAGGAGCTGGCGGGAGCTGGCAGGTAGCCAGAGGGCTGGCAGGGAGACATGGGGAGTCAGCAGGGACTGGTGGAGAGCTGCGGAAAGCCGGGGGGAGGTCGGCAGGGAGCTGAGAGGAGTCAGGGGGAGCCAGCAGTTAGCCACAGGAAGCCGGGGAACTGGCAGGGAGCTAGGGTGAACTTCAGGGAGCTGGCAGGGAGCTGGAGTGAACTTCAAGGAGCTGCGGGAAGACGGGGGGGGTGGGAGACTGGCAGGCAGCTGGGGTGAATTTCAGAGAGCTGCAGGGAGCCAGTGGGGAGCTGTGGGAAGAAAGGAAGGAGATGGGCAGGGAGCCGAGGTGAACTTCAGGGAGCTGGCAGGGAGCTGCAGGAAGACAGGGGAGTTGAGTGAAGCCCTGGGGAGCTATGGAAAGAGAGGTGTGGGGCTGAAGGGAGGTGGCAGTGCACACATGCCTCCCAGTGCACAATGGGAATGCCCCATTGTGAGGGAAAATGGCCAGGGTATGTGTCTTGTCTGCACTCCCTCCTGCACAGCCAGCTCCCCCCGAACCCCCACTATTAGTGATACTGCAGCTGCAGGGAGTGGGACTTTGCTCTGCCCCCATAACAAATTTTGTATCCCCCACCACTTCCATATTCCTGCTGTGGTGTGCCGTGACATCACACCACAAGCCTTTGTGTCATCCTTACTGTCTGTACGTTTGAAGTGAACACATTGCAGGTGCACATACTTTATCTTAGTAGAATACTGTATTTGTGTAACTTTATCGTTATTTATCATTTTAGGTACATTATGTGTACCACATGTATGTGAACTGTATGTGCTGGGAACATATCTCAAGCTAATTACATTATTACTTAAGGATATTAAATTCCCCTTCATAAATCCTTTTGTTATAAGTTGCATTATTTACAAATGTAACCTGGACTTATAAGGAGGCCCTTCTGTATATATAAGCCACTTAGTGCACAGAAAACAACAACAGTTGAGAGGTCACTGACTCCTTCCCCAGAATTTATCGGAAAAAAAAACTCACTCTCTCTCACACACACACACATACACACACACAATTTTACATGCAAGAAGCATTTACATCCTATCCCATGCAGTGCTGTACTTACCAGACAGTTTTCCAGTAATTAAAACTGTGTCTTCAAACAACCATATATTAGCTTGGCTTTGTGGGAACAGTGAAAGTGTCACAGATGAATATACTGTGGAAAGTAGGACAAAGAATGCCTGATTACCTTTGTAAATGGTTCAAAGAAAGTGCTGGTCAAACATTCAGTCTGAAGCCAGGTGAACAAATGGGCAAAAAGTAAGAATGTGTGGAAAGACCAATGAGCCCCTCTAGTCCAGGGACGACTCATACTGGCTAGGCTGTGTGGACTACCACTGTTCACAGTGTGCATTTTTGGTGGATTAACGGGTGGCTTGAATTCCTGGACAGACCCTCATTTTTGGGGGTTAGGGATGGGGACGGGTTAAACCAGCACTTTAAAAACACACCCTAATAGAGCTATTATTAAAAACAAAATGTGATCATTAAAAATCAGGCAACTTATGATGAAAAGCAGCTGAAAAAATAACTAAATTGTCAGACAAAAGGAGTTCAGAGCAGTAGCACAGAGCCTTGACACTGTATCTGTCACTCAGTTACCTCATAATCCTATCACGTTTGATATCCACAGCTAACCTTTCACTCAATCTGCTAGAACATGGGATATACATGTGTACACACACAGACATGTATGCCTGTGTCATGTATGTATATTCACATACATTCACTTTCTTCAAATCCTGCCCCCACTGCAATAAAAAGCCATGTTACAATTTTGTCAAGGAGAAAGGGTTATTTACCTTTATAGTTGACATTCAGTCATGATGTACTCCAACTTCATTCACTCAGGTTCAGTTCATTACAATTAGATGGCTATTCCATGGAAGAAAGCATACTTCATATAGTGTAGTAATAGAATTTTAAAGGCCTTACTTACTTGGCATTCTCCCAGTCTTCCAAGGCAATGGTGTTAACATGTAGCCCTCTTTGTAAGATGCAATTGTTAAACTTAGCCCTAATGTGTAGGGAACTTTTATTAATACTACTCCGTTATTTCCAGTGAGTGTGGAATTGGTCTTTGTGTAGTTAACGAACACCTCTACAATTGCTTGAGGGAGGTATTGATGACTGATGATGTCATTTACTTGTACTTTCAATGTAAATACAGATCCTATTAAAAAAAAAAAAAAAAGTGAAATAGACCATAATCTGTCATGTCTAATATTTAACTAAGAACCAACACTTTGTCATACTTCACATTAATGACAAGCAAAACAATATCCATAGTCTATGATTTCTGGAATTTATTGGTGACAAGTATGAGAGAGGTAGCCGTGTTACTCTGTAGCTTTGAGAACAACAAGAAGTCTTGTGGCACCTTACAGACTTAACATATTTTGGAGCATAAGCTTTCACATCTGATAAAGCAGGTCTCTGCCCATGAAAGCTTATGCTCCAAAATATGTTAGTCTATAAGGTGCCACAAAACTTCTTGTTGTTCTTGAATTTATTGTCTGCCCATTTTGCATACTTCTTTTCCTACATCCCAGTTTTGCACTCAAAATCCATTTGTTCAACAAGAGCAATGATTGTTCAACACTTGCATCAGTGCCCAATTATGTGATAAATGCCTAGGGGATATTTTCTTTATAGTATTTTTTCCTTTCCTCTAGGATCTCTTTTGCCATCCTGCAAAGGCAGCTTTGTAGGAGAAGTGATGTCATAGCTCAAAACTGTAACCTAACAAGAACTGGAGAGGGGGCAGGGGAGATAATGCTACAGGGACGCAACATAGTAAGACATAAAACTCAAGCAACAGATGCTGCAGCTCCAAATCAAAATACATGATAGCTCAACAGGGAACTGAATATCCTGTAGCTTGTATGAAAGCAGTCTCATATTCCAGTGTGTCTTGTTAATAGAATCTCAGCAACTCAGAACCTTATTTTTTCCTACATGATGGATTTACAGGCATCTGTAATAAGTTAGGAATATCGTTTGTTGACGTGGGTGTTGATCAGGATGTTTACCGCATGAAAACACTGGTTTGGTTTAATAGCAGGCTGTGGAAAACCAGGCAGGTTCCAGATAAGATACTTCAAGCTAAATGCTGCAAGATGTATAAGGCTATGTCTACATTAGGAAATAAAGTTGAATTTATTGAAGATAAAACTCACGCTGGCCAGAAAGAATATGAAATCAAATTCTTGGGGTTCCTGTCACCTCCTTCCTGCACACCTGGAGAACAGCAGAGGTGATAGAGGCCAGAATGGACACGTGTGGGGCATTATAGGATACCTCTGGGGCCCAATAAAATCAACTGAAAGTAACATTTGTTTCCACACTACCATTGGGCTTTACACCACCTCATAGTGGTAGGACAAGAAAGTTGACATTAGCACCACTTAAAATTGACCTAATGGTATCTGCAGTGGAACACTGTAAAATCGAGCTAAGATCCTTATTATCAACTTTATGCTCCAGTGTAGACAATTAATGGTAACTTGTGTCCAGTCAAGTTACACAGCTTGATTTGCCAATTTGGAACAAAAGGACTATAAACAGCGTAAAAGTCTTTGTCAGGAAGAGAAAGAGAAGTTACTCACCGTAGTAACGATGGCTCTTCGAGATGAGTCCCCGTGGGTGCTCCACAATAGGTGTCGGGCTCGCCCGGCACCGCAGATCGGAAACTTTCCAGCAGTTTCTCCTGGATCGCACATGCACCGGCGTGCGCCGCTCCCTTGCATGTCCCCGGCCACGTGAGCGATCCGGTCCCCGCCAGTTCCTTGACCAACCGCCTCGGATGCTCCTGAAAAACACTAAACAGAGATCCGAAGAGGGGAGGATGGGCGGCTGGTGGAGCACCCACGGGGACACATCTCGAAGAACCATCGTTACTACAGGTGAGTAACTTCTCTTTCTTCTTCGAGTGGTCCCCATGGGTGCTCCACAATAGGTGACTACCCAGCAGTAACCCAAGTAAGGAGGTGGGTAATCGGTTTATGTGCAGCTTGCCCCCGAAAGGACTGCTGTCGACAGGCGGGTGTCCTCTTGATATACTCGATGTAGTGCATAATGTTTGGCGAAGGTGTCGTAGGATGACCAGGTCGCCGCTCTACAGATGTCTTTTAACGCGATGCCCTTGAAAAAGGCTGTTGACACCGCCACTGCCCTGGTGGAGTGAGCCCTAGGCGGGGCCAGCAAAGGTGTCTTTCGAAGTTCGTAGCACATTTTTATACAGGACACAATGTGCTTCGAGATTCTCTGTGAAGAGAGACCCTCTCCTTTTGACCTGGGAGCGAGAGAGACTAGAAGTCTGTCTGTTTTCCGGAAGGACTTAGTTCTGTCTATGTAGAAGGCCAACGCCCTCCTCACGTCCAGGAGGTGCAGGCGTGCCTCCTTGCTGGAGCTGTGAGGCTTCGGGTAAAACGAGGGTAAAACTATGGGTTCGTTAAGGTGGAACTCTGAAGAAACTTTTGGAACAAAGGCTGGGTGTAGCCATAAAGTTACCGCCTCCTTTGAGAACACTGTGCAGGGCGGCGTTGCCATAACTGCTGCGAGCTCACTCACCCTGCGAGCTGACGTAATTGCAAGGAGGAAGGTTATTTTTATCGTAAGGAGACGCAGGGGAACTGTGGCTAATGGTTCAAAAGGTGGACCTGTTAGCGTGCTGAGCACGAAGCCCAAGCTCCACGATGGTGGAAGAGGTTTCTGAGGGGGTACAGGTTTACCAGCCCCTTCAGAAACCTGGTAACAATAGGATGGGCAAATACCGTGGGCCCCTCCTCTGCATGCCGAAAAGCAGATATAGCGGCGAGGTGGACTTTTAGCAAGGATAGGGAAAATCCGCCCCTCTTGAGGTCCAATAAATATTCTAGTATTACAGGTATAGGAACATCAAGGGGAGCTAACTGCTTGGCGGAACACCATGCAGTGAATCGAGTCCATTTCTGCTTGTAGGTCTTCCTGGTGGAGGTCCTTCGGCTACTTTCCAGAACTTGTTGTACTCCCTCCGTACATGTGCTTTCTAGGGAGCTGAGCCATGGATTAGCCATGCGTGTAGGCGCAGACCTTGCGGGTATGGGTGCACTATGGACCCCTGGGCCTGCGTGAGTAGGTCCGGCGCCACCGGAAGTGGGAGCGGTGGGCGGTCCAACATGCGCAGAAGCAAGGGGAACCATTGCTGTCGATCCCACGTTGGGACTACTAGAATCATGCGGGCTCTCTCCCTTCTGGCTTTCTGCAAGACCTTGTGGATGAGCACTGTGGGCGGGAAACCCGTAAAGTAGGGGGCCCTTCCATGAAATCGCAAATGCGTCCCCCAGGGACCCCCGCCCCAATCCTGCCCTGGAGCAGTACTGGGGGCACTTCTGGTTGTGCTGAGTGGCAAACAGGTCAATCTGGGGAAACCCCCATGTGTGAAAGATTGGTCGTAGCAGATCGGAACGGATCTGCCATTCGTGCGTGAGTGCGAAGCGCCTGCTCAGCTGGTCTGCTTTCATGTTGTGAGCGCCCGGCAAATACGAGGCTTTCAACATTATATTGTTGGCGATGCACCAGTTCCACAGTCGGACTGCTTCCGCACATAGGGCATGGGATCGGGCTCCTCCTTGTCGATTTATATAAAACATGGTGGAGGTATTGTCTGTATTGATCCCGACTACTTTGCCCTGTGTGTGGTCTCGAAAGTGTTTGCAGGCGTTGAACACTGCTCTGAGCTCCCGTATATTTATGTGCAGCGACTGTTCTGCAGGGGACCATAGTCCTTGCGTCACCTTGTCGCCGATGTGTGCTCCCAAACCTATGTGGGAAGCGTCGGTAGTAAGAAAAATAGAGATTTGTGGTTGGTGAAAGGGTACCCCTGTTAGCAGGTTCTTTGGGTTTACCCACCACTGCAGGGATCTGCGCACCTCTGTCGTGGGCGACACCACCCTGTGGACAGTGTGGGATGTCAGCTTGTAGACGCTCGCCAGCCAATGTTGTAGGCTGCGCATATGCAATCTGGCATTCTGCACCACAAACGTCGCCGCCGCCATGTGGCCCAGCAGCTGCAAGCACGTTAAGACCGGCACCATGGGGCTGTACGTAATGACTTGCACCAGCGAACTGATGGCGCAAAAGCGGGCGTCGGGTAGATACACCCTTGCTGTAATAGAGTTTATACGTGCCCCTATAAACTCTATGTCTTGTGTGGGGTCAGTCTTTGACTTCGCGAGGTTGATGACTAGGCCCAGCGAAGAAAATGTGTCTGCTGTTACACGTATCATGCGTAGGACTTCTGCCTTTGAGGCCCCTTTCAATAGGCAGTCGTCCAGGTATGGGAATATAAATACCCCCTGTCTGTGCAGGTAGGCTGACACCACTGCCAGGGTTTTGGTGAAGACTCTGGGGGCCGAGGAGAGGCCGAATGGAAGAACCTTGTATTGGAAATGCTCCTTGCCAACCATAAAACGGAGGAAGTGCCTGTGTGCCGGGTGGATCGTTATATGAAAGTAAGCATCTTGTAAGTCAAGGGCTGCAAACCAATGTCCATCGTCCAGTGCCGTGAGTATGGAGGCGACTGTGATCATCCGAAAACGTTGTTTGCGCAAGTACCGGTTGAGGTCCCGAAGATCTAAGATGGGCCTCCATTCTCCTGTTTTCTTCTCTGTAAGGAAGTAGCGTGAACAAAAGCCTTTCCCCTGGAATTGCTCCGGCACTCTTTCCACCGCCCCTATGAACATAAGATGGTCCACCTCCTGTTTGAGTCTCGCCTCATGGGAAGCATCCCTGAGGTGGGGCCTGGGCGGAGGTTTCGGCGGTGGGAGCGACTGGAAGGGGATCGCGTAACCCGTGGCTATGATCTCCAGTACCCATTTGTCTGCGGTGATCTTTTGCCATTGGGAGTGTAACGGTCGGAGGCAATGATGGAACGTTAGGTGGGAATGGCATTGCGCGATGGTGGTGATAGTGCAGCCCTCGACCTGCCTGTCAAACTTGTTGCCTTTGGGCCTGCCCCGAGGATGCGCGGCTTTGTTGAGGACTTTGCCTGGGAGTTCTATACTGTTGCTGCTGTTGATGTCGCCCTTGGTTGTATCCCCGTTGGTACTGAGCACGCTGTGGTTGGTACGGGTATCGTCTTTGCTGAGGGTAATACTTTTTCTTCCTATATGGAGGGGTATAAATACCCAGGGTTCTAAGTGTAGCTCTGGAGTCCTTACTGGAGTGGAGGACCAAATCGGTTGAGTCTGCAAACAACTTCTGCGTGTCAAAGGGAAGATCCACAATCTTCGCCTGCAGATCCCTCGGGATACCCAATGTCTGCAGCCAGGATTCTCTACGCATGACCACTGCTGTAGCCGTTGAGCGTGCCGCCATGTCTGCCACGTCCAGGGCGATCTGGACTCCCGTCCTCGAAGCCACGTAGCCCACTTGCACGATCGCCTTTAGCACTGGCTTCTTATCTTCCGGAAGTGAATCCATGAGAGAAGTAAGCCTGGAGTAATTATCAAAATTATGGCTCGCTAGATGTGCTGCATAGTTTGCCATTCTCAATAGCAGGGTGGAGGAGGAATATACCTTCCTGCCAAACAGCTCTAGCTTCTTGGCATCTTCGTCTGAACCCTCCCGATTTGTACTGAGAAGTCTTTGATCTTTGCTGAGACGATTCTACCACCAGTGAGTTTGGTTGTGGGTGACTAAAGAGGAACTCCATGCCCTTCGCCGGGACAAAGTACTTCTTATCCGCTCTCTTGTTCATAGGCGGAGCGGAGGCCGGGGTCTGCCATATGGTAGTGGCTGACTCCATAATGGCTTCGTCGAGCAGGATAGCGATTTTGGATGACGCCGGGGGTCTCAAATTTTTCAGGAGTTTGTGATGTTTCTCCTGTACCTCTGCCGTTTGGATGCCTTGCGTGAAAGCCACCCTGTTAAACAGCTCCTGAAACTGTTTGAGGTCATCCGGGGGAGCAACATCCCCGGGGGCCGTGGCCTCATCAGGGGAGGACGAGAAGGAACCACTAGGGTAAACCTCCCTCGAACTCTCAGGTTCTTGCGGCCGATGGTACACCTGCTCACTGGAGACTTGCAAAGGAAAGTCTCGGGGTTCTACAATTAATTCCCCTTGAGATAGCTGTGTTTCCATCCCCAGCCGGGAGTGTCCACGGGGGGACCTGCCCCTAGGTGTATGCCTGGGGTGTCTGTGTCCAGCATGATAAGAACGACCATGGCAGCACCGGCACGGGTCCGGGGATGGAGACCAGGACCACTCTCGGGGTGCGTACCCCCGATGTCTGGGAGAGCGAGATATCTGCAACGATTCAGATAATGGTGAAGCTGGTTTGTGATAGTACTCCAAGGGATCCGATCCCAGAAAGGGCGAAGGTGGCCCAAGCCATGGTGACGTTGGTTGGACGAACGGAGGAGGCGGCTCTGGATAGGCTGGTGGAGACCCAGATCTTCTGGGTGGCGTGTGCAGCATAAGGGGAAGGCTTCTTGATAGCAGCATTGCAGCCCTGTCTGGAGAACAGCTGCGGTGCCGGGTTTTTGCTCTCGTCTTTCCCCTCCCCTGCGGGGCTGGCACCGCCCCCTCCCGTGCCAGGGATCTTGGCCCCACTGTCGGTGCCGCGCGGATAACGTCCTCCGGTGCCTGCAGGCTCCGTGCCTGTTGGTCCTGCACTGCTGGCGCCGCAGGGGTCGGTGCCGCCTGTGGCGGTGCCGACGGTTCCAGCGCTTGCCTGGCCGCCGCTCTGAGTGCTGCGCATGCCGGCAGTTTGGTAATCGGAGGCTCAGCCTCTGCCACGTGCGCTGCTGCGCTGCCGCTTGTTTGAGTATGTGGCTGGGGGCTGTGTGCTCTGCCCGTCCCGCTTGCTGAGACCACCGGCAGCGATCGGGCTGGAGAGAGCTTCCTGTGTTTCTGCACCAAGGGGGTGAGGGAAGCTGCCTTCCTTTTGTGGAGCCCAGGGGGTCCCTCTGGTTGAGGCCTCTCCGGCAAGTCAGGCTGGAGAGCCTTATCAAACAGGAGCATTTTCAGCCGCATTTCTCTGTCTTTCCTGGCCCTGGCTGTGAGCTTAGCAGAGTGGGAAAACTTCTGGGTAACGTGTGATTCCCCCAGGCACCGAATGCATTCGCTATGCCCATCGGAGGCTGGCATAGCTTCGCGGCAGGACTCACACTTTTTAAAGCCTGAAGAGGACATCGCGGTGAGTCTTTTTGCTGTTAATAGGGCACTTAGCACTTAATTTGTGCCTGTTTACCCGTCGTGGACACCAGCCTGCAGCGGTGGGAGGCCTACTGGACTTCACGTCCACGCGTCTTCTCCGCTTCTCTCTCTCTTTTTATTATATTTTTTTTTTACTCTCTTGCTTTCTCTCTTTTTTTTTTTTTTTTTTTTTTTTTTTTTAAAGAAAAACAACAATTTACACGTAAAAACTCTATCTAATCTGACTCTGGCCGTAGCCTGAGCGGATTCCGTCTGCAGCCAATGGCAGTTGAGAAGGAACTGGCGGGGACTGGATCGCGCACGTGGCCGGGGACGCGCAAGGGAGTGGCGCGCGCCGGCACATGCGCGATCCAGGAGAAACTGCTGGAAAGTTTCCGATCTGCGGCGCCAGGCGAGCCCGACACCTATTGTGGAGCAGGAACCTATTGTGGAGCACTCACGGGGACACTCATAGAAGAAGTAATTGTTTTTGGAGACTGACAAGCAGATCCTGCTGGAAGGTCTGAAGCAGGTTTAGCTTCAGATAAGCCTTAGATAAGGCAATGATTTTGGGGAAGAGACTTTTTTTGTTTGGCACTGGTACATGACTGGCATTCCCAGGTGCTATGGGAACAGAAATTGTAAGTAGCAATAATAGATGCATCTGATGAAGCAGGTCTTTGCCCAGAAAAGCTTATGCTCCAAAAAATCAGTTAGTCTATAAAGTGTGATAGGACTCCAAATTGGTGGAGATTCTTCATGTTTGTAAGAAGACTGGTGGTGGTCCAAGTTCCTTTATTTAGGAAGAATTTTTTCAAAAGGGTTTGGGGGCCCTAAAATTGCTCCAAAATATCTTTTAGTCTATAAGATGCCACAGGCCTTCTTGCTGTCTTTGTGGATAACAGATTAACATGGCTAGCCCTCTGATAATACATGTGTAGAGCATTTTTTACCCCTTTTTCTCTCTTATGCTTTGTTCCTATGGTTAAATAAACAATACTTTTTTTTTTTATTTTAAAAGGCCATTTTGAGTCACTGGATCAACTGGTCATAGGCGCTTAAAGGGATGAACTACAGTTACCAGTCCTACCTGGAAAAATGATTTATCTAGAGTAATGTAGGACAGCACCTGGTGTAAGAATGGAAGAAATGCACAATTCCACTGAATATGAAAATACATAGGAAGCTGTTTGCTGCTGCTAAATTATCCAGATTCAGATAGATGCTCTGAGTCATCAGAGTTCATGGGGGCCCCCAAACCCTATTCAAAAAACCCTTCCTAAATAAAAACTTGGACCTCCATCAGTCTTCTTACAGACATGAAGAATCTGTACTAATTTACAAGCTCATAGGGCAGCTATGTTGTCTGCAGTGACAATCCTAGAATAGCCAACAGAGAATGCTACTAGAGCAATGGCATATGATTTCTGTACCAGCACTAAATGGTTAGCACTTAGTACCCACCAATTAGACTGCTCAAAATGACCAAACCATGACCCTTTGTAATTTATTATATTGCATAAAATGACAGTTCCTCTGTCAGTCAACAGATTGCTGCTGCATGCAACTTGCTGTCTTGACAAACTGCCAGAGCGCATTGCCCTCTGGTGATGAAAGAGGAATGGCAGCTCTGCAAACAGGGCTGCCCAGCAACCAGAAGCCCTCTCTGTCGACAGAAATGTCTACATTGCACTTCTGTCAGCATTACTCCTCAAATTTTTGACAGATAACACTGTCGAGGCAAATGCAGAGTTCAGCCGAGAATCTGTTGACAGAATGCTTTATGGCTGTGTCTACACTTGCATTCCTCTTTCGAAAGATATGCAAATGAGGGAAATAAAAATGCAAATGATGTGCAGATTTGCATATCTGGCACCTCATTTGCATATTCTTATTTCAAAATAGCTTCTTTTGACAGAAGAAAACCAGTGGTCGAAAGAGTATCAGAGAGGGAGCCATGATAGTCTATATACTATCAAAACAAAAAAGTAGTCAAGTAGCACTTTAAAGACTAACAAAATAATTTATTAGGTGAGCTTTCATGGGATAGACCCACTTCTTCAGACTCTTCTTCAGATCCTTCCCTTTTTTATGGGAAAAAGGATTCTTTCAAATATAGGGTTTACTTTTGAAAGAGCAGTGTCTACAATGGTTTTCTTCTTTCAAAAGAAGCTATTTTGAAATAATATGCAAATGAGATCCCATATATTTAAATCTGCATCTCATTTGCATTTTCAATTTCCTTTGTTTGCATACCTCTTTTGAAAGAGGAATGCAAGTGTGGACACAGCCTACGTGTGTAGATGTTCCCTGAGTTATGTTGGCAGAAGGCCCCTTCAGTTGATAAAACTCTAGTGTAGACACAGCCAATAAGCAAATTGAGAATCTTGAAAAGAGAACAGCAAGACTTCAGTGAAGTTATTTTTCCTAAAGTTTTAAAGCCAACAAAATATATTGTATTTCATTTGTCTGACATTTAATTTCAACAAATACACAGAGTAAATGTACTTTCATTCTATTACAGTTATGCCCAACAACAGAAAGGGCATAAATTGACCAAACAGTCATATCAGCCTTTACACAGCTGAGTAGACCTTACTCGCAAAGTTATGTCCACTGAACTCTGCAAGTCACAGTCTTGGCCAATTTCATTCTTGATATACATGTGCAGATCTTTACAAGTATTTCAGAGCCAACTTTAGAGACATCTATTGCAATACAGGTCTGTACAATAAAAGGAACGCTACCAAGAAGCTGAGTAGTGATGTGACAAGAGAAGCAATTATACACAAAAGAAAGTTGAGGCAGATTTATGCAGGTGCTTTCGTGCTCCACCTAACAGGAATGAGCACGTGCTTGTGCTTTAAGTTAAAAACAAGCTTGACTGCTTTGCAGAATCAGGGCCTAACTGAAAATACAAAATGAATATCCATGGAGGACTAGCCAGGTAGCTTCCATATTGAGTAGCTGAACAGCTTCAAGAACAGGACCAAAGCCCTATTTATTTGTTATCTGGAGTTGCGTGGGGTCCTTAACTGAAGTGTCTTTTTTTAAAAATCTGTCTCCACATGGCCAGTTTCCTTGTTGTGGCTGCCCCCAATGGTCCCTCTGCAGAACTGCTGGTTCCTGCACTCGCTGCCCCGGCAGTGGTGAGTCTGAAGTACAGCAGAACCTCAAAATACAGTGCATCTAGTTGTGCATTACTCATGTTAATGCAAGTTAAGCACAATAGGAAGCTGCTCTGTGGCCCCCTTCCCCTGCCCTCCCCCAGCACCGTGGCTGTCAGCACGACAGCTGTGTGGCTGGAGGAAAACAGGGGGAAGGCTTTTTGCTTGCAAGCAGCTAGGCAAGCTGAAAGCCTTTCCCCTGCCCTCCCCCAGTGGCATGGCTGTCAGGCCAATAGCTATACCACTGGAGGAAGGCAGGGAGAAGCAGCCTGGTGGGCTGGTCAGTTTCCCATTCCCACAACTGGAGGGGACCTGAGAACCAAGTGGCAGTTTGGTTCCCTCTCCCCCACCTGACTTGTGCAAAAATTCAAGTTATGCTGGTGTTGCACGAACGCAATCCCCATGTAACTCGAGGGTTTAATGTATGTTGTTCCTCTTCTCTGTGTCCCTCCCTTTCCATATTCTGCAAAATCCTATGATTCAGGCATTTCCCACTTTCCAGTTGCAACCAAACCCAGACCGTGGTTGAAGTTAGGGTAAGAGGAAGCTGCATACAAGATTTCACGGTCATAGCTCTTACAGTTTAACAGGAATTCTTGAACCAATGTAGCACAGAGGCAGACAGACAGACAGAGACGCACTAAAATATACAGAAGATTTTTTCAAACACGCTAGCTGCTTTCAAGCAAGTCATTTCAGAATCTAGCCAAAACTCTCAGATTTCTGCTGAATCCCGAAGATTGGCTTAGGAGATGATCAACTGTATCAAAAGCTTTAGCTAAATCCACAAATGAAACAATATATATTCTTTTACCATCCAAAGCTGATAAGAGCCTTTCAAAACATACTTGTCAGAGTAACCGTTACAGATACCTTCCTAATCACAGCAACAATTTCTGAATATAGGCTTTCCATTATAGCTAGGCTATGATTATTCAGTCTCTATATAAAAAGGTTATTTAGTACACTTTTCCCATGTTTCATAAATTCTAAAACCAATGTTTTTAATCTAATCCACAAGATTAGAAACCAGAGTTCAGGGACAACATATCTGGTTATACTTTCAGCTAATTTAAAACAGAATAATTGAAAAAAGTTGAGATTTGAGCCTAACATTTTCAGAATATAAAGAATTTCATTGAAATGCTGATTTAAAATATGAATAAGAATGATTTAAAATAACTACAAAACCTTTCAAAATCCTGAACCAGAAAAGTGACTTCATTACAACTCATCACTATACTTTTTTTCAAAAGGCCAGAGTAGCCCTTAGAAAGTGTTCATTAGAGTATATGAAACCATGTTTTTAAATAACTATTCAAATATTGTAAGCATTGTTACAGGGTGGGGTCCGACTGGCTTGGTAGTACTTTTGCAGAAAAGGACCTGGGAGTTGGAGTAGATGAGAATGAGTCAACAGTGTGTCGTCGTAGCCAAGAAAGCTAATGGCATATTAGGTTGCATCAAGAGGAGCGTTGCCAGTAGATCCAGAGAAGTGACTATTCTTCTTTATAAAGCTCTGGTGAGGCCGCATCTGGAATACTGTGTCCAGTTCTGGGCCCCCATTTATAGGAAGGATGTGGATACACTGGAGAGGGTCCAGCAGAGGGCGACCAAAATTATTAGGGGGCTGGAGCAAATCACTTATGAAGAAAGGTTGAGGGAACTGGGACTGTTTAGTCTGCAGAAGAGAAGACTGAGGATGGACTTGATAACAGCCTTCAACTTACTAAAGGGAGGTTGCGAAGAAGCCGGAGAGAGGCTGTTCACAGTGGTCACGGATGGCAGAACATGGAACAGTGGTCTCAAGTTGTGGTTGGAAAGGTCCAGGTTGAACATTAGGAAAAACTTTTTTACTAGGAGGGTGGTGAAGCACTGGAACGGTCTACCCAGGGAAGCAGTGGAGCCTCCATCCCCACAGGTGTTTAAGTCTCGCCTTGACAAAGCCCTGGCTAGGCTGATCTGATGGGTTTGGTCCTGCTTAGAGCAGGGGGCTGGACTCAATGGCTTTTTTTAGGTCTCTTCCAGCTCTTTTGTTCTACGATTTTTGGTTTTGTTTGTTTATTTCGTTTTGCTCTGCCTTGCAAAACTCGAGGCAAAAATAATGGCTGGTTAAGAGCCCCAGATCTCCCAAAGTCCCATAAAGATAATGATAAAGAACAGTCATATTTTAAAATGTCAGCTACTCACTGAGTTAGTTCTAAGATTTTAAAATCTAATGCCAAATATCTAAGTATTTCTTTTCTAAATTCAACAAGTCTGAAAAAGTCTTTAGTTGTAAGTGAATAATGGGTCTCACTCAATTCAATGAAGCCAATAAATAAATAAAAACATGTAGAAAGGAATTCCATCAAAATTTTCCTCTTACTTTACATGCATATATCCTTTACTAATCCCAATGGGTATTGCATGTGCATTACAAAAATAATGAATACAGCAACAAAAAGTCATCAGTTCAGCTTTCATGTGATTAAGACTATTGTCTCTGCATGTGCACATTAGCGATGCTGCCCTACACCAGGGAGCGGCCTACAGGAAAGAAATAGAACATGAGGTTATCATCAGCTACATGACTCCTCCTTTAGATCACATGGGCGAGCTGATCATTTTGCACATGGAGGTTCAGAGTGCCCTAGCCTCGACTCTTGATTCTCACACAGCTAATACATTTGTCTGTTTATAAAATGCATCTTCACTGAAGTGAGCCCCCTCAAAGAGTGATTTTACTATGCAAAGAAAAATGCCAGAATACTGAACTGTCTTTTTGCAGCTTAATACTCTTTCATGTGTAATCTCTGGGGAATTTTGAGGAGTAAAGGCACTTCAAAGTTGCCCAGGCACTTCAAAGTGCCAATGGGTGAGCCACGGCTACACCCAAGCCAGCACTTTGAAGTTTAACACTTTGAAGTTGCCGCGGGGAAGAATTAGCTTAATGAAGTGCTGCACGTGCAGCACAGCACTTCATTAATAATCTCCCGACACCCTACTTACCATGGTCTCTTCAAAGTAGGGAGGTAGTGTAGACAAGCCCAATATTTAGATAACACAAATAGATTCAGAGGGATAGCCACGTCAGTCTGTATCTTCATAAAGAAGCAGCAGTCCTGTAACACCTTGAAGACTAACATATTTATTAGGTAATGGGCTTTCGGGAGGTGGGTGGGGGGAGTAAGATCCACTTATCTTAAAATCAGGACTGCTGCTTTAGACAAATAATTGCTGGGATATAAGAAGTCTATTGATGCTGTGATATACAGAGCTGGTGGGGTGAAGGGTGGATCAAATTTGGGAGGTGGGGGAGAAACCCTGGATTTACAAAACAATTTTTGCGAGTTCTCACAAAAAAAACTCCCCACTTTTTGGGCAGCTCTAGTGATATGGCTGGTAAAACACTTGGCTCACCTTCAGGCTGTAAGCAAGATGTGAGGACTCCACACCATTAAACAGCACATGATCTAGCTGCTCTCGCTCCCACAGTTTTTCACAGAGCTTGTCTGGCTTATGGAAGTAAGATCCTGATAGAAGCAAACTGGCCGCAACTCACTATCAACTCAATCATCTGGGGGTCGATTTACATTGCCAGGTAGGAATATGCTCAATCAAACCCTGAAAGTGCCCCTATCAATCATGGTAGTCCTGGCTGTTGCAGTGGGGCAGCACTGGAAATTTGACCTAAGGTACATCGACTCCAGCTACACAATACTCATATCTGGAGATGCGTAAGTTAGGTTGAATTTCTTTTCTAGCATAGATCAAGCCTAAAGCACGTACCTATCTGCCACAGTCTGATGCATGTAGACTAAGAAAACCCTGTATTTTCTTACTTCCAAGAGAGCTACATTTTTCTCTTCAGTTATCTCTTCAAGCCCTTAAATATGCAGATTCTGCAGTGTGAAATTTTCCCTTAATAAAATGGCCTGTGTAATATTACACAACAAATTAACTGCTGGTTTCAGCTATAACAAACACACCCAATTTGCAAGCTCATCAGCTTCATGCTGGGTAGTGCACACCTGTCTAGGCTGTATCTCAACACAAAACAGATTCAACAGAACTCCCGGAATTAGAGAGATAACTCAATCTTAGCTAGTTCAATCTGCACCACCCCATAGGAAGTGATATTTGCCTACTGGAAATGCTAATCTGTAATGTATTTAGCCAGCTGCCACTAAACAGTCTCTCAAATACACATGACATTTATACAGAAGCTCTAATTTATACAACGTAGCTATAATTTTAAATAGGCAATAAAACATGGAGTTTTCTTTCTTGCAGCCTAGGAGCAACAGCATTCTAAGCTACCCTGTAATTTGGGCTTTAGAGTATTGCTCTATTATGGACATGTCAAACACCTTGCTTAACTATGGAATTGCATTTATGAAGTCACCATGAAAAGAAAAAATGATGGTTCTACTGTCCGAACCTCATAAATTCTAAACCGACAGGACACTAGACTGGATTTTTCACAGTATGTTGACAGCAATCTAATTTTCTCAGCGGAGAGAGATCCAGTGAGGTAAATTGGTGATATCAGCTATACTGTTTCCTATGCTGAATATATCAAAATGCAGCTTTGGGGGAAGGATTTGATCCAGGCTCTCTGAAGGAAGATTTCACATACAGACATCCCCACACTCCTAGTCTCACACGCAGCTTTCATCAAATATTAAAAAACTGTGCGAGTCAAAGACCACAACGTCCATGTGATATACTGTCCCCTACAGCTTCATAGCACGAGCTTTTGCCACCAGGTTCAGCCACAGCACTACGTGAGATCCTAGGAAAACTGGTGTTTATTCCCTCTCTGAACTGTTTGCTTACACTCCTAATGACACTGTACTACAACTCCTGAACAGCTGGTGCTTTCCGCATCCTCTATGGCTGCTGACTCTTGGGAGATAGTACAAGGGCATACTCTGGCTCAGCATATTCCAAACTGAAGATAATCAGTCTCAGTTGTCACTGGGAAGAAAAAAAAACAAATCTACTACTGGAAAAATGAATAAATTCAACCAATTACTGATTCATATAGAAGCCTTGAAAGGGAATCTTCCAGAGAAGCCCAGCATAACTAGATTCCATACTGAATTCCCCACTGAATTACTGTCAGAGGGTTTTAAATCTGAATAGAGAGGGGATTTTCATTCAGGTGCTACTCACAAAAGCAAAGGTTTGTCGAAAGAAAAAACGGGAAGAAACAAATTCTTCCTAATGTTGGATTTGGAAGAAGAAATCTTTCACCTCAAACTTGGAAAGTTTGAGTTAAAATATTTATCCAAGTGAGGAATTATCTTTACACTGCAGCCAAGGTTACAAGGATCTAACCTGACTGAATGCTAAACACTGTCAGTGCAGGCAGCAGCTTAGGTAGCACACTTTGGCTTTCACGATTTAACTTTATTTGGTGAAGGACAGTGGTCAAATTGGAAACCAATAGGAGTGGCAGACTCCAAAGGTCCACCCCACCAGCAGCCTGGGCTACTAGAGATATGACCAGGCAAGCAGCTGCACAACTTAGTCACCAACACAAGAGACAAGGTCTGCACCACAAAAAGTGATGCTTCTGAGCTGCTTCAGGCTGACAGGCAGCCGGCACCCTTCAGCTGCAGCTTCTGTATTCACTCTGTGCTCTGTCACACCACTATTGCCACTGGCTTGTGGCTCCCGCAACTCCTTCCTCTGCTGAAACAGTATCTTTTTGCCTCAGTCTCAGGCAGCTGCTGTTATATTTTGGCACTTTTGCAACTGGAAAACGTGGTGCCCAGCTAAAGACTGTAGCAGCCAAAAGTAGGTGGGCTCCAACCTCAACCTGACCCTTCATCAGGGAAAATACATATCATGTTCCTCTCTGTGCCTTTCTTCTATTTTCTGTTTAGACAGAAAGGTAAATGGGTTTTTGTAGATCAGTAGAGGTACTGGTTTTTAAAACACACAACTAACTCCATTCTCCTAGGCAAACAGAGGTTTCCTTCCCTCGTCCACTTCAGAGAAAAGAACAAAATGGAGGCACTCCTCTTCTTAGAAGATGACTTTTCCCCTCATTGTTGCCTACAGCATGTTTAAATCAATGTAGGAGAATCTGTCCTGGCTAAAAAAGGCAAGATACTCCTTGATGCATGTTTTCCAGAAACGGTCGACAACATATTCCCATCTCATCAGTAAGTAGATGAGAGCATCATGAGGTGAGATTTGTTTGGTCTATACTGAATGAACAATCAACACTCTTCCACACTTCACCACTGCCATTACAAAACATGATATTTTCTGTTCAATCTAATTAGGGATGAGAAAGGTGCACTGACCTGTAAAGAGGAAATCAGATGTTCCAAGAATAAGAGGGCTTACCATGCATTAGCACAGCATGGGTAGAATCACGCAGAGCTACCAATGTGGTGGCTCGTTAATTCTTAATAAGTCAACACAGTCACGTTCAGGGACAATATTTAAAAAATAAAAATAAAATAAAAGACCAAAGGCATGAAAAATTCCCTTCTTGGCATTGCCATAAACATGTGCAAAAATAAAGGAGATACTCCAACAAAAATAAAACCTATTGTAACTAAAAAGCAGGATTGTTTTTAAACCAGTATACCTGGAAGTGAATTGAGAAAGCAACTAACCTACAAGGAGCTGGTTTTATGCTGCACTTTGGCTATGTCTCCACTACAAAAATAAAGCTGAGTTTAATAAAGTCAACTTCTTAATGCTAGATTTTATAAAGTTAAATTTGACTTTCCATAAATGTTCAGAAAGTTGATGTAGTGTGTCTTCATTGCTTTACCGACATTTGACTGCATGAGCAATGCATTGTGGGCACCTATCCCACAGTGCCTGTCACCCTGTTGCATTCTGAGGTTTTGTGCGAGGGGCTTATGGGAAACAATGTGTCAAGTGCTTATGAGTGTCTGATATCGTCATCCCAGAGTGCAAAGCACCCATCCCCAGGGAAAACAAAAGGCAACCCAAATGATTTTGCGCCAATTTTTCAGATTGTTTTCCCAAAACCTTCCCTGGCTTATGTCACTGCATGGTACCACCCTGGATCTTCAACAGCTTGTAGCCTTGTGGTGTGTTATGGCCACTTCCTGAAGCATCATGGAGTATTTATTTAGACAAAGTCAGTAGGAGGATGAGTTGGCTGAGAAAAAAAGAGGATGGTTTTGATGATGAGACTGAAGAACTGGAGACCAGGAATTTGGAAATGCTGGCTGCCCTGCATGCATTGCTTACAGTGGAGCACCATTTCTGAAGACATGAAACCAGTACACAGTGGTGGGACTGCATCGTTTTGGAGGTCTGGGAGGAAGAGCAGTCAGTGCATAAGTTCCACATGCGCAAGGCCACTTTCATGGAATTTTGTGAGTTGCTGCCTCACATCCTGATGCACACCAATGCCAGAATGAGACCTGCTTTGACAGTTCACAAGCTAATGGTAATTGCTCTGTGGCATTTTGTAATGCCCGACAGCTACCAGTCAGTGAGAAATCAATTCAGGGTGGGCCGATCTACAGGGGGATTCATGGTGATCCGCGTAGCCAAGACAATTTGTCACCCTCTGATGCAGAAGACTGTGACTCTGAGAAATGTGTAATACATAGTGGGTGGCTTTGCTGCCATGGGATCTCCTAACTGTGGTGGGGCCATAGATGGAATGCACATCCCCATAATGGCCCAGGGACCACGAAGTGGGAATGAGAAGGGTAGATCCCACCATCTGGATGGGCTGGGGACAGAAGGGGAGGTCATCCCTCTAAACTATAAAGCATGGGAAAAAAAGTTTATTGATGGATCCTCATCAGTTCTGTGCAGGGAAAAAGCAAGAAGTGTGATGGGAGGGGAAAAGGCCAGGAAAGCCTGTCAGCCGTGCAGATAGGGAAGACAGAGAGCCCGCCAGCCACATGGTGCAGCAGGGAGGTCCTGGGAAATTTAAATGGCCAGGGTGCAGTGCAAAAAACTAATCAAAATTCCTGTGCTTCTTCTAGGTTGCAGTAAGACGCATCAGCCTCCTCAGAATAACAGAGTGAAAAAGGAAATATGCTCATACTGTGTTAGCACAGGACTAGAAAATTTGCCAGAATGCTATACGGTGCCATGATACCAGATTACTTACTGGCTGCCTGGTGTGGCACGGTGTGCTATCGGAGAAACTGCAATAAATCAGGCCTCCCCAAAAACCTCACATGAAAAATAAAATAGTACCTGGCTGAGACCATTATGGATAATTTCCAAAAAAGGAACACGCTCCATCCCCAGAAATATTAACAAGCTGTTCTAAGGGGCACAGATCCACTGCACCTGAGCCACAACCCACTTGTAGCAGTTTAAAAAATGTGTTCCACAGAAGTAAACCCATACCTAAACCCAGCCACACCCTGCTTGTAGCATTCTTTTAAAAAAAAAAAAAAAACACACACCACACCCCCCCCCACACCTCATCAGAAGAGCCCTCTGCACCACTGCCGGACCCCAGAGCTTTATGTATCGATGAGGAGGGGACTGGCTTAAGGTGAAGGTTGACAAAGAGCTCTGGGCTGGCAGGATCAAGTTCACTGGGCGCCTGCTGATGACTGTCAGCATCCTCCTCTTCAGCAGCCTCTGCCTCTTGCTCCCACCCGAGGTCCCCCCGGAATCCTGAGTATGGCCTCCTGAACAGTCCCAGTTAAGATCAAGGACTGTGGTTGATTCCCTCCAAAGAATACTGCCCAGCTGCTCATTGTACCAACATGTCTTGGGAGAAGACCCAGATCACCCGTTGACATCTCAAACTTTGTGATAATTCTGCTGGAGCTCCTTTACTCTCACCCGGCATTGCTGAGCATCCAAGGAGTAATCTTGATCTTTTTGTAAATGTCTGCATTTTGCTTGCTGACTTGCTGTTGGCTTAGCAGTGATTCCTCTCCCTAAAAAGAAACGAGATCCAGGATCTCATTATGGCTCCATGCTCTCTTGTGACCCTGAGAACGCAGGTCAGAAGAACCCTCAGTATGCACGATGTGATGATAGCTAGACGCTATCTAGATGGCTATATGTAATGCAATGGATTGCTCATGAGGTGTGCTATCCACACGGGTCAGAAAGAAAATGAATTAAAATTCCTCTTACCCAATTTAAATCCTGGGCTTCCTGGTACCTACTTCCTACACAGCTGGAAAGAAGTGGAGGTGCAAGCCCAGAACAGAAACATGTAGGGACCTCTGGAGGCCAGTAAAACTGATGTAAAGAAATGCTGTTTCCATACTAGCATTAATCTGACCTTTTAAATTCAGACTTGGTGTTATGCTGTATCAGATGGTTGATGCAAAAATGTCGACCTCAGCATACCTTAAAATCAACCTAATGGTCTTCGCAGCAAGGACAGTAACATTGTAAAATTGAGCTGCTTTAAAATCAACTTTATGCTTTAGTATAGACATAGTCTAAGTCTTCCACACTGCACTGCCAATCAGTCGTTATCCTTTTCTTTTTGTTACTTCAGTATTATGCACTGTTGCCCCTGGCGTTTTACCACAGAGTACATCAAAATGACAAAAACTACCCTGAAAACACAGTGACAATTATTATTAGCAGCCTTTGATCTGTTTTCACTCATCATTGGTTCCAAAGAGATCTGATTACTTATGAGTCCAACCAAAAAGATTTTAACCTGAAAGGTAGCTCATCAGAACTAATTCACAATCACATCTCACTATACGGCATGTATTGCATTGAATAAATACCCAGATTTTCTATACAATAATTTTAAAATTAAATTACTCAAATTACTTTCAATCAATTGTTGTTTCAGGAAAATTATATCCTGTTTATGAATCTGCGTTCATTTGAAAGGGTTGCATAAACATGGATTATGATATAAATGGCTGCGCAGAGAGCAAGTCACTTATTTTGACACAAACATTATTAAATCGTATTGTCAAATTTAGGTAATGGTTCGGTTCATTCGAGAAAAACATTTTAATATGTTAATTGTCAAGGAGATACTTTCCATATTGCTAGCGTTTAGATACATTATTGTTTCCACAAGGATGGTACATAGAAGCCATTAAAACTTGGAAACTACCAATGGTATAAAACAGCGTTTCCCCAAGTGTGATCCGTGGCCCAATATCGGTCCTTACAAAAAAAAAAACAAAACCACACACTGGTCCTTACAAAATATACAATTTATCGTGCACAATCCTACTAATTTGGTACATTTCGTATTTTCCTGCATGATGCATTAGCAGAAGTTCATGTGGCCAAATCTATGTCATCAGTTTCTGTCATGTGACACAGCTGTCTCGGTTTGTTTCTGTGTGGTGCAACAACACATACATATTTTTAGATTAACTGCTTAAGTTTTCTCCATTTATTTTCAGTTAAATACCCTCTCATTTTCATCTTCAGTACGGATAACTAGATGAGGAATGTGTCTGGAAATACAACTAACAAACGTTTGAATGATGTGCAGCCTAATACAAGTGAGAAGAAGAAGATAAAAACTTCTTGAACCTGCAAGTATTCTGGTGAGTATTTGAAATTTGGTTTTATAAGTGTTGGTAGTGATAATCACTTGTTATTTTGTATAATCTGTCACACAGAACTATTCAATGAGTACATGAAACATGAAAACTGAAACACCAATTGGAATGAAAACATCTAGAATACGCAAGCAAGCACAAATTTTTTCATAAATAAGAAAAAAAATTAATTATCCTCCGCTAAAAAAAGCATGAACAGTACACTATGTATATTATGTACTACTATTATTGAATGAATAATGAACAGTGAAAATCTTTCATTCTTTTTATATGCATTTATATTTTGGGGTGCAAAAAAGTACTGAAAAAAACAGGGTTCCAACTATATAAAGTTTGGGAAACCCTGGTATAAAATGTTTAATATTAACCAATTTCAAATTTTAATACACACAGAGCCTAACCTTCAGCAAACAAACTGGGAGGAGGGGCAAAAAACAGGGAGAAGAAGCGAACTTATATCTGATTTGTGGGTAACAAGGAAATTCCACAGAACTTCACTGCTTTGTTGTTGTTGTTGTAATTGTTAGAAAATCATCTTCAAAGTGCAAATAATTTAAAAGGATGAACAGATGCTGTAGTATGATTAAAAATGCAAATGCTGAAAGTTATTTTAAGTGGAACAGTACTTCTGGACTTAAAACAAGGTTAAAAGTTGAAGTGCAACTCTGCAATATTCCCCTAACCAAATTAAAAATCTGGACACACTGATCAGCAGACAATTTTTAACTTCAGTAATTGGCTAGGGTCATGATGATTTAACTACCTCTCTGACACTAATTGTTGGAGGGACATGCTCTCAACTGCTAACAAACATAGTTAATTGATACAGTGATGTTCAGAATGAGGAATGACTGCTGCTTGAAATGTTATCTTTTTAAAAAAATTTATATATAAAAATAAGAGTTAAGGACATCTTGATAGACTACTTGATTTTCACATTTGTGCTCTTATTCTGTAACAATAGCTCTCAACAAGGGGTATGTGAACCCCTGGAGATACTCAGAACTCTTCCAGAGGGTACATTAACTGAGTGTTTCTCAACCTTTGTATGAATAAAAAAATGGACTTATTCTATGTTTATCTAATTGTTTATTTATACTGTTTGCACAATCATAAGTACAATAGCAAGTTTATTGCCAAGAGGCAATTTCTTCCAACCAACCAGTTACAGTTAAGTTGTTTTATCCAATGTGTTACAATGGCAGAAAAAAATTGTAGGTCCTGGGTTTTTTTTTGTTTTTTTTTGAAAAGGGTACTTTATTAAAAAGGTTGAGAAACACTGTTCTACAACGTTCAATTATGCAGAACAGTGGTTTCTTACCCATGGTATAGAATACATGCACTAACGCAATAAGTGCTAAACAAATACACCATGGCTATGTCTACATGGGCACAAATCTTCCAAATAACCGTATTTCAAAGATTACTAATGAGGCGCTGAATATTCAATTCAGCGCCTCATTAGCATTACGACGTTTCCGGCCACGGCGCTTCAAAAGTGCTGCTTTTGAAAGTGCGTGGCTCGGCGTGGTTACACGGGGCTCCTTTTCGAAAGGACCCCGCATCTTTCGAAATCCCCTTATCCCGATCACTGATCGCTTTCGAAGCACCGTGGCCACAAGTGTCCTAATGCTAATGAGGCACTGAATATTCAATTCAGCACCTCATTAGTAATCTTCGAAATATGGCTATTTCGAATATTTGTGCCCGTGTAGACACAGCCCATGTGTTCCATATAGGGGGTGCCTGTGTGAGAGGGCTGGCTGGCCATGACTCCCCACTCCAGTTGTTGCAACCCTTGGAATCCCAGCACTGATAAGGTTTGGTGTGGTAACCCAATGGTTGGGGCTAGGCAAACTAAATTTGCAGCACTGATACCTGGCTAGTGTGGGGAGCTGAGCCCAGTCAGACCCATGAGGTCAGAGCCACTGCTGCAGGGTGAGTGCAGGGCAAGCTCTGTCCCACTCCCTGGGCCTCCCATCTATCCTGGGAGCAGGACCCAACCCCAACCCTCAGGCATCCCACTCAGCCCTTTGACACATTCTGCCGACTCAGAATTTTGGTTTGCAAGCCAGGGGCTTGAAAACCCCAAGGTGGAAGTCAGGCATGCGAAGGAAAACAGGCTCTATACAGGTTTAGTCAACTCTAGGTAGGATAAGTGAAGTAAGAGCAGATCCCGTGTGATTTTTAATGGAAATAAACAGCTCCCAGAACCAGTGCTTTATTTGTGCTGGGACTAGCCAGTACTGAGTACTGGCACCTTGGCAGCCCCAGCCACAGGAAACCAGATGAGCACTTCTTTGCTTTTTGTAAAAAAACAAAAACTGTCCAGAACTAATCAACAGACTCTGAACCTTTATTGTAGAGTCCTATAAACTAGTACTCCCTGGAGATGATTTTTAAATGCAGGATTGAACACCCAGATACATTCTGTGCTACTGCAGAATATTTTATCAAAGAGACTCTTCTTGAAATGCATTACTCACTTCAATAGTAATCAAGTGCAGCATTATAAAAAGCCCAGGGGAAGAGGAAATGGGGCAGTAGGACAGCCTAGGTTTCAGACTGCCCTGTTTCCAGTGATCCAGTTCCCACTGAGGTGAATGGCAAAATTCCCATTTATGTAGAAGGGGTTGGGATTTGGCTTGAAAAGGGCAACAGTTTCCTTTATACTGGATAAGTAGTTGCATATTCTATGCAATAGCAGAACTTCACTGTGTTCTAGCTTGCCCATTTTGGCTCTAGCAAGCTCTTCTTTATACGCTGGTAACACCCTGTGGGACAGTAAGCCAAAAAAATAAAACTAGGGTTGTGTAAGTCCACCGCTTAAGTAAAAATATCTTCTCAGCAAAAAGTAAGACTTCACAGTAGTCTGTGTAAATTTACAGACAAATCAAATTTCCAAGCCTTTTTCCTGGTCATCCGTGTTATTTTTACTTGTTCCAGTGACAGCACTGTTTCAGCAAAAATATACTTAGATACCTCTTGCAATATCTGTAGCTTTGAGATGTAAATGGAGCACTATGTTTGCAGCCCTCCATGCCAGGGTGGGCAAATACTGGCCTGCAGGCCAGAACTAGTGTACAAGGGTCCCTGGCAGGCCCCCACATCTATTTTTACCTGCACCTCTGCAGGCACAGGGCAATTGCAGCTCTTGTCGGCTGCAGATCGCCATTCTCAGCCAACATCCACGTCGCTTCCTGCTGCTCCCATTTGACAACAAACAGTAGGCTGCAGTGAACAAGAGCTGTCATCGTTCAATACCTGCAGAGGTGCAGGTAAACAAAGCAGTAGGAATCCCCTGGGACTAAATTTGACAGGAGACATACTATTTATTGGTGTCTCTTTCCCATGGATGTACACATGTGCTGGAAGCTTCAGCTGGTTCTTGTGATCACTTACAAGATAGGACTGGTCAAAAAGAGTAACATTGCAGTACTCCACATTGGTTTCCCATTCGACTCCAGATCCACTTCAAAAGGTACTGAACTCTAAAGTAGGCAAGGAACTAATTATCTCAGTGCTCCCTCTTGCCAGGACCCAGCAACACTGTGTTGAGGTGCACTAGGGAACCTTCACTGTACATCTGCATGATCTTCACAACCAAAGGACAACACATAAGTGCGCTTAGAAAGAAAATAAAAATCACACTCCCCCATGTGCTTTACTGTACAGGAAACAAACCCTAAAAAGGTGACAGAAGGGTGAGAAATCAGGACAAAAAATTACTCCAGTCATCATGAAATAACATCTTATTACAATGCTGACATTCTCCTTCTCAGCTTTTCTGACTCTCTCATCATCTGTCACAACGCTCTCCCACACACTCCAACTTCCTCTCCCACTCTCCACACCTTTCCCATCAGGGAAGGCTTTTTAAAAGGTCCCCTGGCAGCCTGAAGAAGCAAGACCAGCTGGCCCTAATTGATTTATAGCAATCCCATCTCCTCTGCTCCAACTACACCTGTTATAACTATGGATCAGCTGCTCCTCGCTGCCCTGAAGTAACCCTATCCTAATTAGCCAGAGCCATTTCTGCTTTTTAGAGCTGCCTCTCTCTTCTAACCTAGCCATCTGGCCTGACCCTGTCACAGAGGACGTAGCTTAGGTTGACAATTCTGTAGTACAGATGTCCCCTAACACTTGTACTTACAATGGTACGAGCACCGTTGTACCAAAATTGAGCATAAAAATCAGGAAGGGAAGAATGTACGTACCTTTGAGAATAAAAAGAACTAACTTATGTTCATACACCAGATATTTTACAGACACAACCAGAGCATGGACATTTTCATCCTTAGCCTCTATGATGTGATGGAGCGAAGATTATTAGGTGTTGTCAGGCTTAAAGTCTAGAAGACTTTGTCTTTAAAGTGCTAATTACTATTACTAATCATTCATACTATATAAACAATTAAAAAAGCAGCATTTGCATATTGACATTAAATAAGCAATTAACAGAAGATGCTAGCCAAATTACTAATGAAACATTTATATTAATTATGGTAAATGAAAGCACATGATCATTAGAATTTATTTAAATATATACTGTGGGACAATATAAAGTAGGATTCTTGTAATACTAATACATGGAAGGTACTTACATGTATTAAAAGCAAGTCTCTTTCAAAAGAAGCAAAAGAATTTGTGTTGAAAGGAAGCCAACAATTTTGGACAATTTATTGTTATCTCAAATAATATACTGGCCCTCATCCTTGCTTTCTTTTCCTCTCACTCAGCTGATTTCTCTCCAACAGAAATGTCTACTCTGCTTTTCATATTGCTCCTTTACTTGGAACAACTTCCCACTTCTGTCTACTATCTCCTCTGCTCCAAGCCCAATATACCTGACACATTGTCCTACACAATATTTGCAATTGTGTTCCAAGTTGTAACCCCTGGAGAAAGAACTTTACCCTCTGGTTTCCCAAGCACCATGCATATTTATGGAACTACAAAAATTACTAATTACAAAAGCATCAACTTAAAGTGAACATGTGAAACCAAATTTTTCAAAAATGAACTCTGTTAAACAATCTACAAAAATACCAGGTTCCAAAACCAAGTACATTAGGATTCATAAGCTAAGTAAGATCAAGTCCAGGAAATAATTCTTACGTTCCAGAAGAAACTCTAGTGACCTTAAGAAACTAATGATGGTGCTTCAACAGATGGCAGTCTTCCATTGGGTTCAGCAATGAAGTGTCTGTATTGTCCAAAAAGCACTGCTTTTCAAACAAACAACAGGAAAAACTGAGCAACTGACACGGCAATTAAACATCCCAGAGCTCTTCTGTAGACAGAGAAAATCCTCGAATTTTGTGTTTATTCAAAACATACTATACTAACATTATAAGAACTAGCAATAAAACCAATTTCATTTATTTTGAGAACTTATCTACCTATCACCTATGATTTGATAAATAATTTTACAGCAAAAATCTTAAAGCGTACAGCTTTAGTTCACATGTAATTGAGTTGAAGATAATTCTGTGTTCTTATCTACTGGTTTTGCAAAATTAGAAATAAATAACCTGAGAGGCAAAATTACTGAGACTCTAGATTCCAGCTGGAAACAGAACAACTATCATTATATTCACTATTAACACAAAGATTATCGTAAAATTCCTTGTTCCTCCATTCTTCCAAAAAATAATCAGAAAGTTGACAGTCATTTCCTTTTTTTCGCTGCAGAAAAGTATTTGACATTTCTATAGTCTAAATCAGGGGTCAGCAACCCCCAGCATGGATGCCAAGAGGCACACAAGATGATTTTCATCAGCACTCGAGGTAGGAGCTCAGCCCCACTCCTCCTCCCCCATGCAGCTGGGAGCTTGCTCAAAGCCATGCTGCTTGTGGATTAACAAAAGACCAGGTAATGCTCCCAACCAGCACCTAAACGGTAAAGCTCTGCATCTTAATTTATTAAATCAAGCTGTTGTAAAGTAGGACTATTCATGACTTTAAAAAATACCACCAGCACTCAGACCATGCACAGGAGGTCAAAAGGTCAAATTTCAGCGCTCTGCCTTGGAAAGGATGCTGAACCCCAGTCTAAATAAATAAATAAATTACACAAATATCAGGGGAACTATTATTGCATTATCTGAAACAATGTTTTCAAAATGAAATTATGTTCTAACAAAAAGAATATATAAAAGATATCTTGGTCTACTTTTCAAAAATAGGACCCTAAAATTAGGCACCTAAATAGGTATCTAGGCCTCTAAAATAGCAGCTTAATTTTCATAGTGCTGAACACCCAGATGTTCCCGCTAGAGTCAATGAAAACAGGTGGATGGCCCGTGCTTTTGGAAAAAAACATGCTGATTCTTCACCTGTCTAAAAATATGAATTTAGGAAGTAAGCAAGTTAAAAATTATTTAGAAAAATTAAATGTCTGCAAGTCACCAGGGCCTGATGAAATGCATCCTAGAATACTTAAGGGGCTGATAGAGGAGGTTTCTGAGCCTTTAGCTATCTTTGAAAAGTCCTGGAAGTTGGGAGAGATTCCAGAAGACTGGAAAAGAGCAAAAAAGAAAAACACAAGAACCTATAGACCAATCAGTTTAACTTCTGTGCCAGGAAAGATAACGGAGCAAATAATTAAGGAACTCATCTGCAAACACCTGGATAAAAATAAGGTGATAGGTAACAGCCAGAATGGATTTGTAAAGAACAAATCCTGCCAGACCCATCTCATAGCTTTTTTTGACGGGATAACAAGTCTTGTGGATAACAGAAAAGCAGTGGATGTGGTATATGTAGACATGTGACACGGTCTCACATGATCTTATCAATAAACTAAGCAAATACAACTTAGATGGGACCACTATCAGGTGGGTGTTTAACTGGCTGAATAACCATTCTCAGAGAGTACTTATTAATGGTTTGCAGTCATGCTGGAAGGGCATAACAAGTGGGGTTTTGCAGGGGTCTGTTTTGGGACCGGTTCTATGAAATATCTTCATCGATTTAGATGTTGGTATAGGAAGTATGCTTATTACATTTGCAGGTGATACCAAGCTGAGAAGGGTTGCAACTGCTTTGGAGGATAGGCTTATAATTCAAAATGATCTGGACAAACTGAAGAAATGGTCTGAGGTAAACAGAAGGAAGTTTAATAAGAACGAATGCAAAGTGCTCCACTTAGGAAGAAACAATTAGCTTCATACATATAGAATGGGAAGCGGCCGTCGAGGAAGGAGTACTGCGGAAAGGAATTTAGGGGTCATAGTGGACTGCAAGTTAAATATGAGTCAACAATGCAATGCTCTTGCAAAAAATGCAAACAGGATTCTGGGATGTATGAACAGGAGTATCATGAACAAGACACAAGAAGTCATTCTTCCACTCTATTCAACGCTCATTAGGGCTCAACTGGAGTACTGTATCCAGTTCTGGGCACTACATTTCAAGAAGGATGCGGAAAAACTGGAGAAGCTTCAGAGAAGAGCAACAAGAATGATTAAATGTCCAGAGAACATGAGCTATGAGAGAAGACTGAAGGAACTTACCTTGTTTAGTTTAGAAGAGAGACGACTTAGAGGGGACATGATAGCGGTTTTCAAGTACCTTAAAGAGGGTTAGGAGGAGAAGGATGGAGAAAAATTGTTCTTGTTGGCCTCTGATGATAGGGCAAGAAGCAACGGGCTTAAACTGCAGCAAGGGAGGTTTAGGTTGGATGTGAGGAAAAACTTTCTAACTGTCAGGGTAATTAAACAGTGGAATAAATTACCTAGGGAGGTTGCAGAATCTCCATCACTGGAGGTATTTAAGAGCAAGTTAGCTAGATACCTATCAGGGATGGTCTAGATGGTGCTTGGTCCTGCTGAGGGGTCAGGGAACCGGACTCGATCTCTTGAGGTCCCATCCAGTTCTAGTATTCTATAATAAACTACAGGATTCCATTTTTGAAAATCTGATGTTAAATTCAGTCTTCTAAATTCAGATGTGATTTCACTGAAAACCTTGATTTAATCAAAGCTAAATTTGGACACTGATGGATTATTTTAATCTCCACCATTTTGGCAGCTGACAAGTCTACATAACATGAACTAATTCTCTGGATAAGTGAAATTGTTTGGAAATTTTCCATTCTTTAAGAATTGCTAGAGAATACACATTCCTCAAATACATCAGCTAACTAATGGTATTATCTGCCCATATAGATTTATCTACCAGTAACAGCACTCAAGACTCAAAAACTCTTATTTGAATTTATTAGCAGTCTACAAAAGATTGATGATTTTCTTTCTAACATCTTAGAAAGCAATCACAATAAGATTAGACAGCCACCTACAGAGCAAGATCTGAAATATAAAATTAACAGTTCCTAAGAAACAAGGCAGAAGAAAAATAAATTAATATCTGAAAAATAATTAGGATGCTACAAAATAGCTAAATGCCCTGAAAATCTGAACCTAAATGACCTAATTTTACTAAAATACAGAAAACGTATTGCTAAGGCACATAAATCTTTCACTTCCAATATAGAGAAAGCCACAAATATGAGGAACAGACAGAATGCATGCATTATTTACTGCAAAACCTTGCCCATACTATCAGGTTGGTAACCTAGCCAACAACAGAAGGTTTTGCCGCAAGATCTCAATCTGAATACACAGCAAAACAGACAGACATTCTGGAAATACTGACAAAGGTCAAATTAAGACTTTGATGCTGCAAACTTCTATTAATTTTATACCCATCCATACTTACACTGACTTCAAAGAGACTCCTCATGCGTGCAAATTACACACATGAATAAACATTTGTAGCCTTGGGACCTAGCATACCACACTGCCTCCTACATTACTTGCTCTAAATTCCAGCAGAAACACAGTGCCTAAACAGATGAATTGAAATTTGCCATAGGAAAAAAAAAAAAAGGCTCCTGCTTAATAATAATTTTGAACACAGACAGACACACAAAAAGATTGACCCCTTTCTTTGCAAAATGATGTGGTGGGGCTGGAGATGAGGAGTTCAGTGTGCAAGTTTCCCCAGCGAGAGATGACTATCCCAGTTCTCTCTCACTGAAACAGCCTGGGACCAGTGAGAAGCATCTCTCCATGCTCCAGTGGGCACAGACAGGAAAGGGGTGCACGTCTCCCAGATAGGGCAGGTCCAGGCTTGTCCGGGTTGCGCTACCCAGGCAGAATGAGCAGCAAACTGTGCACTGGGGGAACAGCCAACAATGTTTCTGTTTGAATGGGTGGTTTAGGGAGTTCAGTCCTGCTGCCCCTCAGCAAAGGGCAGCTGAGGGGTGGGAGGGCACCCCCAGCCAGCCCCTTTCTCCTGCCCGGTGAGTCTGTCTCTTTTATGAAGGGTTTTAAGAGAAACAACCCCATTCTGGGCACCTCCCATTTTCCTTACCTCGCTTTAAGTTATAAGAGGAAGCTGCATTCTGAATTTGGTGGGCCTGTCTCTTACTGTTTAGGTTTAGGATAAGGTCTCAAACAGACAAATGCACAGACAAACTCTCTCAAATATACAGTGAACATGTAACACAGAAATCTAATGAAATATTCAGAAGTCAGTCAGTCAATGTGGTTATTTACATGAAACATGCATTGATCTATAAGCCCTAATCACATTGTTCTTTTAACATTCTTTACCAAATTTTTCAAATTAAAATAGGTCAGGAAGAAAAAAGCAACAGAAAAATACAACAGAGAGGGAGCCATGCTCGTTTACATAATATCAAAACAAAAAAGCAGTCAAGTAGCTCTTTAAATACTGACAAAATAATTTATTTGGTAAGCTTTCATGGGACAGACCCACTTCTTCAGACCACAGCCAAACCAGAAGAGACTCAATATTTTTAAGGCACAGAGAACCAAACACAGTAATCAAGGAGGACAAATCAGAAAAAAAATGATCAAGGTGAGCAAATCAGAGAGTAGAGGGGGGAAGGTCAAGAATTAGATTAAGCCAAGTATGCAAACAAGCCCCTATAGTGTCTCAGAAAATTCCCATCCCGGTTCAAAACACGTGTTAATGTGCCGAATTTGAATATAAGACAGCTTGGCTGTCTCCCTTTCAATAGTGGTGCGAAAATTTTTCTTCAGTGACACGCAAACTCTTAAGTCATTAACAGAATGGCCCACTCCATTAAAATGTTGACTAACCGGTTTGCGGCTCTGGAGTGTTTTTACGTCTGTTTTGTGCCCATTAACTCTTCGTCTAAGGGAGTTAGAAGTCTGTCCAATGTACAAAGCATCTGGGCATTGTTGGCACATGATGGCATATATGATGTTAGTTGAGGAACATGAGAATGTGCCCATGATTCTGTGAATAACCTGGTTAGGTCCAGTGATGGTATTTCGAGAGACAGTATGTGGACAAAGCTGGCAGCGGGCTTTGTTGCAAGGAAAGGTTCCAGGACTAGTATTCTATACCCCGGAATACCAGTCCTGGAACCTTTCCTTGCAACAAAGCCCGCTGCCATCTTTGTCCACATACTGTCTCTGGAAATACCATCACTGGAACCTAACCAGGTTATTCACAGAATCACGGGCACATTCTCATGTTCCTCAACTAACATCATATATGCCATCATGTGCCAACAATGCCCAGATGCTTTGTACTTTCGACAGACTTCTAACTCCCTTAGATGAAGAGTTAATGGGCACAAAACAGAATAAAAACACTCCAGATCCACAAACCGGTTAATGGAGTGGGCCATTCTGTTAATGATTTAAGAGTCTGCGTGTTACCGAAGAAAAATTGTCGCACCACGGTTGAAAGGGAGACAGCCAAGCTGTCTTTTACATTCAAATTCAGCACATTAATACATGGTTTGAACCGGGATAGGAATTTTCTGAGACACTATAGGGGCTTGTTTGCATACTTGGCTTAATCTAATTCTTGACCTTCTCCCCACTTCTACCCCTCTACTCTCTGATTTGCTCACCTTGATCATTTTTTTCTGATTTGCCCTCCTTGATTACTGTTTTTGGTTCTCTGTGCCTTAAAAATATTGAGTCTGTTCTGGTATGGCTATGGTCTGAAGAAGTAGGTCTGTCCCATGAAAGCTCACCAAACAAATTATTTTGTTAGTCTTTAAAGTGCTCCTTGACTGCTTTTTTGTTTAGAAAAATAGAACAGAGAGAAGCTGCTTAAAAGAATTCCAACTACATACCTTATTCAGTAGAATATTTATGTGGCCTTTCTAAAAGCAGTAATAAAGCTGTATCATATTTTGGCATCAATTTTACATATTAGATTAACCTAGGTTTAATTGTAGTCTTTCATCCCACCTCAGGAGAAGTGTTCGCTCTAACTTGAGGGTCTACAATCATGTGAAGAAAGATGAGCTCTTTGTAAAACCAAAAGTTTGTAACTTCTGTCAACATGGTGCAAGCAAAGATATTTCCTCACTTATTTTGTTTCTCTCATATCCTGGGAGCAATACTGCTAAAACAACACTGCAAACCATCATTTAAAAGATAAGTGACAGCTTAAACTTCTTTAAATTGACTAATTTAAAAAAACATATAATTTCAGCTTTTTAAAAGCATGCATGGTGAGACTGTTTGGGGAACACGTGTCCAAAGACAGATTCTGATTGGCATTATAAACACTATTTGTTAAGTCATTGTGAATTACATCAACCACTTGCAGGAAGAACTTGGCAGGTAGTGACAAGCTAAGGCTGCATCTAGACTACGAGATAAAAATCGATTTTAAGTCAGTTAGCGTGATTTTTCCCAGTGCTTGTCCTCATAATAAATTCCCTTAACTTGATCTGTGGACTACTCAAATCAACATGGTATCAAAATCTTAAAATTGTAGTAACCTGACAGGTTTAGCGTTCAATCTGAATTCAAAATTCCAAATGAAGGGTAGTGAGGATGCAGCATGTCTTTAAATCAAATTCACTAGCCTCTACAGATGTCCTGTATGTGCCCCACAATGCACCACAGTTCTCCACTCTGGCCTTTTACATCTCCACTGCTCTCAACTGCAGGGGAATTAGGCAATAGGAAGATGCATTACAATTCCACACCTGCAAGCCTGTGGCTGTAGGGTCATGAGGGGCTGAAAAATCTTTTTTCACTGATAGTAGCATAGCTGTGTACACTACTGCTAGCTGCCTTTTTTTCTGCACTGCCTGGCACCATCTGCTGGTCCCTTGTACTATGAGTCAGCTAGACCGTGGGTGGGGGGTTGTGCTTGTCTGTTAGCATGAGAAACTACTTTTCAGCTGTTTACTTGTTGTCCTGAACCCCACGTCCCCTCCCTTCCTTCCCCCTGGAACCACAGTCTGGAACATTCCCACGCCCAGCCACAGCATGGGGCTTGACCCTGAATCAATAAAAGGACATACTGTGCAAGGTACCAGGCAGATCGTGACTCATGCTGTGCGCAATTTTGGGGGGCTGGCTGTAGCAGAGGTTCTTTTAGCTGCCTGGGGGGCATCTCTCTTGGCTGTTAGATTTTTGGGGGTTGGCTGTAGCCAGGGGTCTTGTAGCCACTCAGGAGACATCTTCCTCGGTGCTCACGATTTTCAGGAGCTGGTTTTAGCAGCGGTTCTTTTAGCCACCCCGCCACACAGGTTTCAATGAAGGCAATGTATTAGCTATACTTTGATAACTGTGGTAATTGTAAGGTTTGCAGAGGGAAATATTTTTGTCCTAAAGGTCTTTTTAGCAGATGCAAACCTGGCTGTAATCTGGGGTCTTTTATCTGATGATTCACTCGAGTTTCAGTGTAACAACTGTGTCTACTTAAGCATAAGGGTCTTCTTTTGCAGGTGTTCTAAATCCAGATTCAAATTCCTGAAAGGGCCTCTGTGCATGGTCACGATTTTCCTGGCTGTCAACAGTGTACTGTCTTTTAGCTGCCCTGGGCCATTACTGATGATTAATTCGAGTTTCAGTGTAGCACCCATGTCTACTTAAACATACTTAACAAGGCAGGGAAGAGGGGAATGAAATATGGGAAGATGGCATCATATACCCACATCTACTTGTGAGGCCAGAATACAACAGGGTTCAGGGAACTGTGGGATAGGTCCCACAATACACAGCAGAAGCACTCGATTTAAGCTCAATTTAAGCTACTGGTAGTGGCAGCAGTAAGTCTATTTTGTGGGGAGCATGCTGGAAGGTGAAGATGCTCAAAATCAAATGAATAAAACCCAGCATTAAGAAACTGATTTTAATAAAATCGGTTTTATCTTGCCTACATCTGGAAAGCATGGCAAAGCACTGAAGGGGCCATCTCAAAAATTATTTGCCAATGCCCAATAACATGCTAGCATTGCAAGCTTGCACATTGCAATCACCACCTGCTTCTGAACAGGTCAGAGCAGCTCTCATTTTTGCTGAAGGACTTGGGCGAGCGCAGCATGCAGATCCAGAAATGTGTCCTTCTGTATCCAAAAATTCTCATCATCCCAAATCTGCACTGCAATGCAACCCCACCTCTCAGTGCTTATTCCTTGGCCCTAGAAGCAACGCTTCACTGTCTCCAGCTGCTCCATAACCACTACCACCTCTCCACCCTGAATTGTTTTCCAGTTCAACAAACTGTCCCCAAAGAAATTACCATATTGCCTTTCATTGTGACACCTCCTGTGGATCTACAAATACAGGAGAATTGTGTATTCTGTATGTGCAATGCTCATGAGAACAGTTCTAGGGATGTAAATGTATAATTGGTTAACAGATAACAGAAACCAATAAGCATCAAGCTTAACTATTAAATTCTGCCTGGGGTTCCGGCAGATCAGACCCCTGGATGCACAGCTGGTCAGCACCCAAGAACCCCTAAATGGCAGGCATCTCTCCAGGCTCCATGCTTCTGTGAACAGAGGACATCAAAAAGGTGCCATGCTGTTTGGGTTGGATTTTTTTTAAAAGGGCACAAAATTATGAGATATGGATGGCATTATGGGACAGAGAAAATTGCATTCTGGAAAACTGACCTCTTAGCTCCCAGGCAACTTTTTTCTATCCCACAAGACAATGTGAAAAGTCAAAAGCACACTGCGACATCTACTCACGTTTCACTGAGCTTTGCATGGACCCAAATGCACCTGTTGCATACTTGCAGTGCTGATGCAAGCAGCCACAGGTATATGTTCATAAGCAATATACCAAATTTGACAGCTCTAGCCCAGTGTAACTCTGGATTAGTCCATACTAATTCTCGTTAGCACTACTGCAGCTCCAGGAAGACAAATATAGATGATTTAATTATAATAATAATAATAATAAAAAAAGTGGACTATTTTAAATTAAACAGATTTTGAAAAATACAATACTGTTTAATGTTAAATTTGAAATTGACTACCTACAGTAAGGCCTATTACAATCATCACATATAAAATAGTAAACAGTGCATGTCTGCTGCCAAGGTTTAAAGACAGGCAAACCAGTGAACCTGTGGGATGTCACTCACTAACCACCTGGAGACAAAGTTTTTTGAAGCATTAAACCAACTTTTGACAGCAGTAGCCTCTTCTGCAGCTTCATAGAGAATATTTTCTTCATTTTCATTTTTTCAACCAGTTCAATTAAAGTTAATTAACCAATAAGGAACTGAAGAAGTAAGAAAGCTTGTTTTCCCCTTCCAATCTATAAACAAACATTAGATGTGAGGGATGTTCTCCGTGTTCTAAAATCTTGAAGGACATAAATAATCTGTTCAATTCCCATCTACAGATACTTTGTAAGTTTAATACATTGTACATTAATAAATTTAATTTAATACATTAAAAATAAAAAACACAAGTTCTTTTTATGTATATAGCACATTTGCAGCAATTTAACACAATAATCAATGTGATAGTTTTGTGCATATAATTGAATCTGTATAATCACCCAAACACATCTTGACACAAACTGCCAGTAAAAGTAATATATCTGGTAAAAAGCTAAGCTACAGAACTGCTGTATAAACTGGGGATGTTAAATGGTTACCAGTAAGCATACCGATACACATGAAGCTTACCCATTAAACTGCCTTTGCTAGTGAACTCTGGTGCCAGTTAGATGCGCTGTGGAGGTGCCAGTGGGCTGGGCACAGGACCTCGCAACTGGACCTAAATTAAGAGTGTTAGCCAGTTGAATGCTATCCTTCAACTGGCTGTTTTAACATCTCTACTATAAATATGTACAGATCTACTGCACCCTGTGGCAAAAAGCACCAAATTTAGTGTACATCCTATACTTAGATTTGAATGATCATGTTTTAATGGTTACCAACTAATGAGAATCAGCACCTATTTAGCAAAATAACTAAAAACGCCAAATGCAAACCACAACATTAACTATTTGAATTAAGCTTTTCTGCTTGCTGATTTTAACTGGTAAGATGTCAAAAGTATAATAGTTTCCACACACTGGAAGAAAAAAAAAATGTCACAGAAAAATAAATAGAACCCCCTCACCATGACACTTAACTCTGGAAGTTTTGAGCTCAAGACAGATTTATTCATCTAAACTCAAAGTGTGGTAATAAAGACCTGTATCGCAAATGTCGCTCCACCTATAGTTTACAGAAAAACTATAAACAGGTCAAAAACATGACTCCTGAAGGACAACTTTCCAATGCTTGCTGTTTTCTAAAACAACAAGAAGTCCCGTGGCACCTTATAGACTAACAGATATTTTGGAGCATAAGCTTTCATGGGCAAAGACCCACTTCTGATTAAAGCTTATGCTCCAAAATATCAGTCTATAAGGTGCCACAGAACTTCTTGTTTGAGAAGATACAGACTAACTTGGCTCCCCCTCTGATACTTGTCACTATGCAAAGTAATGTTTTCTAAGCCTTTTTTCAAAACCAAAATGCTATAGAAACTCAAACTGATGCTTAAAATGAGTTCTTTGTGCAAGTCTGATAGAATTCATTTCTCTCTTATTTTCATACCAGAAGATTAGCAAATGGAGTAGATTTTAAAAGGGTCACTGTGGAGTCAGAAGGCCAGAATTTCCCCATCTTTAATGTACAAACACAAGTCAGCTGTAAAACACCTGAGCTCTGTTCTATACTCCACCACCCAGCTGGAAAGAGTTTGCTGGATACACTTTGCATTTAAGAGAAGTCCCACTCCCACAAGAGCAGGCGCAGTTGTAAGCAGTTCACTTGTCTTGAGCGTACACACAGAAATATACGGAACTCTGCCACAAATGGAGACAGGTTTTGAGGAAAGCAGCAAGTGTTACGTCTGCTGGGCTGACAGATGTAGCTGTTCTCAGCCCACATCTACGCTACAGGGACCACTGCAACAAAGCTACAGCACTGTAGCCATGCCAGTACAGCCCCAGAGTATAGACACAGTCTACAGTGACAGGATTTTTTTCACTGCTCTACCTCCCATAACTATGCCAGCTCAAGTGAAAGGAAGCATTCTTCCATCAGCCTATCTTCAGCTACATCACAGGTAAGGCTGACACAACTAGAAAGCTCTGGGGTGTGGATTTTTCACACCCTGAGATGAGCAGCTACATGTACTTATATTTCAGGTTGAATAGTAACAGAGAGGAAGCCGTGCTAGTCTATACACTATCAAAACAAAAAGCAGTCAAGTAGCACTTTAAAGACTAGCAAAATAGTTTATTAGGTGAGCTTTCGTGAGACAGACCAACTTCTTCAGACCATAGCCAGACCAGAACGGACTCAATATTTAAGGCATAGAGAACCAAAAAACAGTAAGCAAGGAGGACAAATCAGAAACAGATAATCAAGGTGAGCAAATCAGAGTGGAGGGCTGGGGGGGGGGGAGCTCAAGAATTAGATTAAGCCAAAGTATGCAGACGAGCCCCTACAGTGACTCAGAAAGTTCCCGTCCCACTTTAAGCCATGTGTTAATGTGCCGAATTTGAATATAAAAGCCAGCTCGGCTGCTTCCCTTTGAAGAACGGAGCAAAAGTTCTTTTTCAGTGGAACCCTTCTGTTAACGCCAGATGCCTGCCAGAAGGGCCAGGTTCAACTCTTGTGGGGTTTTCCTATCAAGGATACAACCAACCGGCTCGAGCCCCCACCCAGTGGCCTGGGACAATTTCACCCCCGTGCTGGGTGCCTGTAAGGCGGTTCTCCCCCCCACCCCCGCAAGCACAGAGTCTGAGATAGAAATGGCTTGTTTAATGACCGTAACCTACCCCAAGGTTACAGCGACAGATGCAGTATATCTCAGCACAGAAGAGACAAAACCCCTTTTACCCAGATACCATCCCCATATGCAGTAGAACCCAGTCTCTTGCTGGGGCTCTTGGCCCTTTTCCACACACACACACACACACAGTTACAGGGTGTACCCTCTGCGGTGCAGTCCCAAACTCAAAGCCCACAGATACATCACCAGGGCAATACTAGCTGTCCACTTGTCTGTAGCCTCCCCTTGCTGTCACCAGCCGTCTGCCAGTCGCCGTCGTCTGCCGCTGCTCCTACTGGCCGGTCGCCGTCATCTGCCGCCGCTCCTACCAGCCGCCCGCTGGTCCTGCTGTTGTCCGCCGGTCCTAACCCCACTGCTTGGGACTGCCCTAAGGCAGAACCCAGTGATTTCAGCTCTGTGTGGCCTCAGCTGCCACTCTGTGATTTCAGCTCTTGGTATCTCTAGTGGGGGGTTTCACAAACACCCGAGTATCCAGCTCTATCTTTTAACAGGCGGGGAGGGTTAGTCAAGCCAGGCTTATAGCTATATGGCCAAGGCATAGGCAGGGCCAAGGCACTCAGCAAGCTGGCTCAACCAGTACCCCTCCCCTCTCTCACAATGCTTTAAACCAGGGAGCCCTGTGTAATCAATGTCTTACACAGCTAAGGCGACTGCCCTGTCCCCCACAACAACCCAGAGCATTGGTGAGATCTCACAACTCCCGCATTAAGTGTCAGCTTAAATTGTGATTTTACAACTACATGTTTACAACAGACCAAATCTCATGGCTTACTTGCTACCCATTAGGCTTTGCCTGAAAAGGTATCACACATGCACACCTTTTGCATTCTTATGCAGATGACCTCTGGGAGACTCATTCCTCCCAGTCTTCAGCAGCACTGCATTCCTTCTGCCACATTCCCTACATCAGTAACACACATACCTTTAGTCATCTGTAAGCCCAACCTTATGGTTCAAAACAGTCCAGATCCACATAATGGTCCAACATACAAAGCATCTGGGCATTGTTGGCACATGATGGCATATATGATGTTAGTAGAGGAGCATGAGAAAGTGCCCGTGATTCTGTGAGTAACCTGGTTCAGTCCAGTGATGGTATTTCCAGAGAAGATACGTGGACAAAGCTGGCAGCGGGCTTTGTTGCAGGGAAAGGTTCCAGAACTGGTATTCCTGGGGTATAGACTGTGGCTGTTAGTGAGGATCCTCATAAGGTTGGGAGGTTGTCTGTAGGATAGAACAGGCATGTCACCCAGGGCCTTCTGGAGTGTGGCATCCTGATTAAGGATAGGTTGTAGGTCTAATATTCGTTGCAGTGGTCTGAGTTGGGGGCTGTAGGTGATGACCAGTGGTGTTCTGTTCTTGGCTTTTTTGGGCCGATCTTGGAGTAGCTGGTCTCTGGGTATTTGTCTGGCCCTGTCAATTTGTTTTTTTACTTCTCCTGGTGGGTAATTCATGTTTATGAATATTTGGTAAAGATCTTGTAGTTTTTGGTCTCTGTCAGTTGGATCAGATCAAATGTGATTGTATCTAAAAGCTTGACTGTAAACAATGGATCTAGTCATGTGTGCAGGATGGAAGCTAGAAGGGTGTAGATAAGTATAGCAATCAGTAGGTTTTCGGTACAGTGTGGTACCGATCAGGTCATCCTTGACTAGTACTGTAGTGTCCAGGAAATGTATCTCTTGCATGTTGTAATCGAGGCATAAGCTGATGGTGGGGTGTAGATTGTTAAAGTCTCTGTGGAATTCTTCTAGAGTCTCTGTACCATGGGTCCAAATCATAAAGATGTCATCAATGTATCTTAAGTAGAGGAGGGATAATAGGGGACGAGAGCTGAGGAATCGTTCCAGGTCAGCCATAAATATATTAGCATATTGTGGGGCCATGCGGGTGCCCATAGCAGTTCCACTAATCTGGAGGTATAAATTGTCCCCAAATTGGAAATGATTGTGTGTGAGAACAAAGTTACAGAGGTCAGACACCAGATTGGCTGTGGTGGCATCAGGGATGGTATTCCTGATCGCTTGTAATCCGTCTATGTGGAATATTAGTGTACAGAGCCTCTACATCCATTGTGGCAAGGATGGCGTTATCAGGAACTTTTCCAATGTTTTGTAATTTCCTCAGGAAGTCGGTGGTATCTCAGATACAGCTGAGTGTGCTGGTGGCATAGGGTTTGAGGAGGGAGTCCACGTAACTGGATAGTCCGGTGGTAAGGGTGCCAATACCTGAAATGATAGGGCGTCCAGGGTTTCCAGGTTTGTGGATTTTGGGAAGTAAATAGAATAATCCAGGCTGCGGCTCAGATGGTGTGTCTGAGTGAATGAGGTCCCAAGTAGCAGCAGGAAGTTCCTTCAGTAGTTGTAATTTCCTTTGGGATTCCAAAGTGGGATCAGCGGAGAGAGGTCTGTAAAATGTGGTGTTGGCGAGTTGTCTGGCTGCCTCCTCTTCACAGTCTGACTTATTCATGTGTCATATATTTCATGTGTGTACCTTCTGTGATGCAGCAGGAGCACGAGAAAGGGGAGATACACAAGTCCCAGGCTTACTGAGGCATAGCTCCCCGTAGACAAGAGAAAACTACAACTAATTAAAGCACCTGTAGCCAATAAAGGCCCACTCAGAAAACTAATGTGATAGAATAAGATAATTAAGGTGTGGTTCCCTGTAGATTAGGGAAGGTTACTACAGGTTAATTGAAGCATCTGTAGCCAATAAAGGCCCTGTCAGGAACTTAATACCAACCCTTTTCCAGCTTCACAGAGACTAGGTGGAATAAGAACTAGATTTGGTGGTGTGTTGATGAAAGACCAGACTGGAGGAAGGGAGATGCCCTTCCCCAGCATTAAGAACTGAGTTCCCCAGGAAGAGGGAGGGCAGGGCTAGACAGTGCTTGCACACACAGGCCCCTGGTCTTTCACTTCCAGGCCCTGCAGAGGCTTTTCTATAGTGCAGGTAGTCCAGTGTGGAGCATGCTGGTACGCGCTTTCCCCCTCCACTTCCGAGTGCTCTGATATGACCAGCAGCTCCTTTTAACTCCTCTGAGAGGTCATCTGCAAGCCCTCCAAGCTGCCAGCCTTTTACTAGGACCTCCTCCTGGCCTGGAAGCTGCTTTTGGCGACCAGGTCCTTGGGGGTGCGGGGGGGTCACCATGGAGGTGGACCTCCTTATGAAGCCCCTGCCACGCAATCTGTATCTCCATGTGCAGGTGGAAGAGTCATAGAATCATAGAATTCTAGGGCTGGAAGGGACCTCAGGAGGTCATCTAATCCAGCTCTCTGCCTAAAGCAGGATTAACCCCATCTAAATCATCCCAGTCACGACAGGACTTAAAAACCTCTAGGGCTGGAGATTTCACCACCTCTTCCGGTAATGCATTCCAGTGCTTCACCATGCTTCTGGTGAAATCATTTTTCCTAATATCCAACATAAACCTCTCCCTCTGTAATTTCAGACCATTGCTCCTTGTTCTGTCATGTCAGAACAGTCCCTCTCCATCCTCTGTAGACCCTCGGTGTGCCAGAGGTCGGTCCTGGTAGAAATCATCAGAATCTGAAACCTCCTGGACTATGACTGGGTGGCTCTTCCAGCGCTTGCTCAGTGCATGGGGCTCTCCACCCTCCATACTCCCTGCACGTACTTCAGGAGGTGACAGCCACTTTACTGCCTGCTGCCTGGGTTTACCTCAACTAAGTCTCATGAGAGGGCACACCCCCAGATCTCTCCATAGGCCCCGGCCCCACGTGCCTTATGCAATCCCCTCATAGCCAAACCAGCTGAACACACTGCAGGCAGTCCTCTTTTGAACTGCACCAACATGTCATCTGTACACACCTGTGTTTCATACGCTCCACTTCCCCACCCTCACAACTGGCCCAGGCACCAACTGGTGGGAACTCTTGCCAGCAGCAGCAGAGTAAGAAGCCCCAGTGCACCAGTCTGTATTCCACCTTGGTCCCAACACCTGACAAGGACATTGCCTGGAGGATCCTCCAAGGCACTGTGAGCAGGGGTGATTTGGTGCAGTTAACCCTGGTCCTTGTGCATTTTGTGCCAGTGTCTCCCTTGCACCACCTACTAGCTCAAGTGCACCAGGCTACAGCCCCTCTTCCAGCTCCTCCAGAACCTCCTACTGAGGTTCCGGCTGCACTTCTCCCATGCCTACTGATCCTTGCACACCGCATCTATGGCGCCACTAAGTCATGGAACCTCCTTGTCAGCCTCCTCCTGGATAAGACCAGGACGACCATTTATAAAACCAGTAGAGGAGGTTTTCCCCATGTTCACTTGATAGGATCCAGGATCTGGTTCCCAATCTAAGATGCTCCATGGAAGCCTCAGCCTGGATCCAAGTGAACAAGGGGAATGTTTAACATCTTTGATGCTGAATCCCAGGACAGAAGTATTAGGCCTGTGGCTAGAAATCTCCTTCCACAACAAGACTGGCCTAGGATGATAAAGTTGCCCCTTTTACATTATCATACTGTCTGGAGGAGAACAAGGCATGTGTAGATACACCTCAATTAGCAGACTGACATGATATGCAAGTGGAAGGTGTCACTGATGTCCAGGACGTCCCTGTGTGTGAGCAAGAGATACCAGGGCCTTTACCAGTAACTAGGGAATCCTCAAGAGAACACCCCGTCTTACTCCTGTCCTCAGAAGAGGCTCCCACAGCCCCTGCTGTGCCCACGCTCAATAGGCAGGATAGAGTTGTAAGACCTGTAAATAGGCTAACTTACCAGGCACCAGGAGTGGTTGGTGCGGATGTAATACACATGGCACACAGACCTGTGGAAGCCATAGTGAGTTTTCTCAAGCTCTTAGAGGGAAATTCATGTGGATGGTAAAATCAAAAGTGTGATCTGCCAGGATGACAAATTCCTGGCTGTTAGGAGGGTGTAATGAATGTGTCAGCAGGAGGGCAGGTATGTTTATGTGATACCTTGCAAACAAAGCCTGATGTGTAGCAGGTGAAGCATGTGCTTGCGAGTGTGGAAGCATTGCCTCTCAGAGGCACTCAGCAGTGTGTGAATTCCTCAGGCTACTGGGTGGGCGCTCAAGCTGGTTCTGTGTCAGATGGGTGAAAAGGAACGCTACATATTAAAGCTGGCACTAGCTGCAGCTGAGTGCTATCAGCAGAAGGTTTACACGTTTGCAAGGCATTATGTATGCACACCTTTGCATTTTGATGCAAATGATCTCTAAAAGACACATTCCTCAAATTCCTTCAGCAGTACTGAGCTCCTGATGACATATTCCTTACAAAAAAAAAAAAAATAATTCCACCCACATCCCAAGAACCTTAGAGTGGCTCGAATGAAAACTGGGAACGCAGAAGTTCAATTCCCTGCTGGACCACAGATTCCCTCTTGATCTTTTGTCAGTCACTGAGCCTCTCTGCCTAAGCTCCCCTTCTATAAAATAGCGCCTAACCAATTCATCATCCATTTTGATCAGTTTCACAGACAGGTTTTAAAATTGGTCAATTTTACAAACACCTGAAATTTCATGCTCTTGTAACTACAGGGGTCCCAACCCAAAAAGTATCCAGAGGTGGGATTATTTCTGCCTTTTTTGCCTCCCCCACTACCAGTGTTGTCCCTCCCCTACCTGGAGGGGGCGTGTAGTTAGGAGCTCCCTGGCTGGGGCCCTACCAGCTGCCTGGGGGTGACCAGATTTCATAAGAAAGAGCTTATTTTACAGTCTTTGAGACATTTTCAACAGCCATGAAATTAATTCAAGTGTTTACCAACCTCATGGGGCTAGAGAGATTCCAAATCCTCCTAGAGGTGTATTTTAAATAAACTTGTCTCTCTCAAATCTCAGCCTTAGTCTTCAGAAGGCTTCTTCTATTATTAACTAACTATCTCATAGATAAAATACACAACAGATCTCTCATGGCACCAATTAACAGCTGTATTGGCAAACCCTGACATGGACCTCTGACATACTTACAGCATTTTTGTGGAAGTTATCACGTACTGATGGGCCATTGATAATTTCATGCTTGCCAACATATTACTGAAAATTAACAGAAACCAATAAAAACAATGGTGAACCCCACTATCATTGGCTGCCACCTGACAAACTAAATGGCAGGCTCTTCAGAGCCGAATCAGAGGCCCCACTTCACAGTTCTGCACTCTGACCATTCATTACTTCTTCCTTCAGTGTACTCCTTGATCTTTACTAAGAAAATGAATGCCAATTCAGGCTTCTTGCATCACAGAATACTGGTACAATTGAAAATACTTGTAATAATTCTCTCTTTCACCTCTCACTACTTTACTGCCACCAACTGCTTACATCTTCTACCAGCTTTCCCTCCTGGAATGTCAACCGTTTGTTTCAGTTCTGGGGTTCACCTTTTCCATGACCGCTCCTGGCAGCTGAGCAATCACCCTTCATGAAACACACAGAAAATAACTCCCCCTCTGCATATATATTTTCCCCACCTCCATTACATGTTCCCGGCTCTTCTTCCGCCTGTCGTATCACCTCATTTTTCTTTCCCCTTAGTCTCATAACATCTTATCTCTATCCTTTATTCCACTATTTTCTTATCTTCACTAGGTTTTATAGTTTCACCAAATCTCTTCCTGTGCTGTGCTATGATAATCAACCACAATTATCTTTTCTTACCATTTCTCATAAGTGAGTATTCTGAACACAAGTCTGGAATAAATGGAAAATTGTGTTGTTCCTCACCTTCCCTACCAGCAAGGACCAGAATGCTTTAGAGCACACCAGTAGGCTTCCACACAACAATGTGCATTCAAACTTGTTTCTGGACGCAGCAGGGATCAATACCTTGTATTGTGCTCAATGACATCTTCCGTCTGGGATGAGAGCTGTACCAAACTTCTGTAATTCTAATCAAAACCAGCTGAACCTCCCTTGAGCAATGTTACATCTAATCTTTTTCATCCAGGTGCTGATTTTTTCATCACTTTGCAATAGAAATTTGAAGCCATACGAATGTGCACCATAGAAAAACAAAAAATCTCGCTGTGAGTGCTCTGCTAGTCAGCTGGGTGGTATCAGAATCTCTCCTGAGAGGCTGCACAGAGTGCAGCACTGCACTTGGGATAGAGTTTTGTTACCGAGTAAAACACAGATTTGCCAAAAGTTATTTGTTTATTTGAAAATGCACGTCGGTGCCTATCTTCAAGTGCCTAGGCACCTTACATTCTTAAGCCCCACACACGTGCACGCGAGGGCTGCAAGGCACCCTTCCCCAGCCATAATAATAATAAAAGAAAAAAAGATATAACAACTAATCTTTCAAAGGCTTGAACACAGAAATCTTATCCACTGCATCCTGCCAGTGGGCAAGCTCTGGCTCCAATGACCCCCTCCTGAAAAAGCCACAATGCCAGTAGAAAGTTGAACCCCTCAAAAGATGGCAAGGCACAATGACTCAATTTCTGTGATGGGAATTATGCCAGCTGGCCACCTCAACAGTCCCTAATTTGACAGCACTGACCTTGTGAGCAAGGCCCCCATGTTCTATCTAATTGTGCAACCAGGAAAACTGCTGCATCATTTCCTTCTACAGATGCTGGATACAGGCAAATAAAATCCCATTTAATTAGTTAACTGGTTAAAGGCTAACGTTTAACTGGTTAACCTATTAAACGGGTGGGTTTGAGGCTGGGGCTAGTTACTTCAGCCAGGCTGGAGGTCCCTTCCTCCCCCTGCAGCAGCCCCGTGGGGCTGGAGCAACCTCTGCAGACTGTGGGCAGGAAGCTGTTCCAACCCCTACTGGTTAGCTGTAACCAGTAAGCCTCATAGGTTTAGGGTGAGGTTTACCCATTAACCAGTTAAATGTTAACATCCCTAGCGAGATAATTCCCCTCAAACAGGTCTACTGTCTCACTCCTCAGCCCCATGCCTCCCTGTTGTGGGCTGTACCTAGAGGACCAGGAAGGGTCACAACACAAGGCCCCATTACAGAGGGCAATCTGTCAGCAGTTCCCTCATATATATTGAAGGAGATCTGGCTTGAGTGCCTCTACTGATCTCAACTGCAGCAATATGTAACAGGGACAGAAGTGTTTCCTCCATAACCTCTAAGAGCTTGAATGTAGCACTCCTCTCCATCAACGTTTGAAAAGGGAGAGTCCAAGCACCCAGACAAATGTAGTGATATCCAAAGAGATTATAAATATACAAACTTACTTATTGTATAAAATTGTAGGTCTTCAAAACATTATCCACCTACTGATTAAACTTCATATAAACCTTATATATTATTTTAACTTGAAATTATTTTCCTCACTGTACGGCTAGAGAAAATAAGGCACAGAAAAAGTAAATGTCTAGCTTGGTAATATAGTACAGTCTTGGGAGCTGAGAAAGGGATACCTTTTCATATGTTCCCCAGATGGAATTAAAAAGTTATCAGTAAAGTTGCAAGATTGACTGCTGGAAGGACATGTTTGCAATTTATCTGAATAGTTGTATTTGGAGCTGTTAAAAATATTTAGATAAAAACAGTATTTTATTAAAATATACCTCCTTTCCAAATTTTCCAGTTTTCCAATTAAAATCAGTTTTAATGATATTTTACAAAGTTTATAATTTTTAGTTGGCAAAAATAGGCACCATTTTCTAACTAGTTCTAATTATAGCAGTATGTCACCATAACAGCTACTTTTGCCACCATTATGACCTGATGCTCACACATTACCCAAAGAAATGGCAAAAATAGATACCCAGCTCATTAAGTCCGTAGAAACACATTTTGCATTTAAAACTAACTGATTTACTAAGCAAAGGTGGTATTCTCTGTAATTAGTGAATTGAAATTATTGCTTCTGGGCACGCTTTTGAATTAGTAGAACACATCTTCACACCTAATCTTTATTCACAGATTGGAAGGGGAAAAAAAGAAACAGATTTTCCAATCTCTTCAGCTTCCAGCGAGTGTCTCAGTTCTGAATGCATTAGTCATTAAATGAAGAAAATATTCTCTCTGTACCTGCCAAGAACTGCCAGAAGCTAGTTTAGCATTTCAGAAAACACTGGTTTTATTTGCTTAGCTAGTAATGTCTCGCAGTTCAGCAGTGTGACTTTCGTTGTATTTCTGGCAACAAACATATTTGCGTAATTTAACTTAATAGATTCTAATACATTTAGGTCTTTAACATCAGTTATCAATTTCAAATTATTACAAGCAAAAATGGGATTTAATTTAACAAATAAAAACACATACTAAAAATTAATTAGCTTCATCCACCTGATGAGAAGCTATACAAGGGTTTTCAAAGTGTAACAAAAAGATGGACCCTGAACCCCCCAAATATTTCCCAGAGTCAGACTGGACCCATCTTAGATAGGGCTGCATACTGCGTTTGCGGTTTGATCCCCTCAGTCCGTTTGTTGTTATTGCCCTGAACCAGAAGTAGATTGCTATGTCACAAAAGGTCAGCTTTTCTTTTTCCTCTCAGACTAAGTCACAGTTTTTTTTATACATCATGAACTCTAACCACTGGAGGAAAAGTGATTCCTTGTAATTGGGGCATCGAAGCATTACTCTCTCTCAACATTTCCTCTGCCACACTGACTTCTCTCTGGATTTCAATCATTTTGTGCCTCCCACGTTCCTCCTCCAATTCATGATCACTGACTTGGCTTGTAGTGAGATGGCCCACGGTGATATAATGGGATAGTTCAGTGCAGGTGTCCACAGTCAAACTTGTGGCTACTTTTTGATTTACTGTTCCTAGCAGTTCGTACGTTAGTGTGATAGGGGCCGTTCTAGCAATAACCAGTTTTGGTTTGGTAGCGTGGTCAGGAATGTGAAGTTCTGAATGACAAGTAGAGTGCGGTGTTTTCATTTGGATTTTTTTTTTTAAAGTTTTGTGGTGGAAAGAGTATTTGCCATTTAGGTTGAAGTACCACTAGAAGATAACTAATTATTGCTTAAAGCAATAGTTAAGGGGATAAGTTCAGTTCTTCTCTGGCCCGTCTCTCCCCTGGGCTTCAGGGTCTGAGCACAACTCCAAAGCACTGTTTACACAATTATTTTTAGAGTGTAAATCCTACCAGCTAGTCTGTAAACAGGGCTTCTGCAGCTTGTGTAGAAGTACTTGTAGAGCCCAGATTTCTTGGCATGCAGCAAGACTTTCTTTTTAACTTTTTTAACTTTCTCCTCTAAAGCGGTGGAGACAACCTGCAGTGGAGAGACACATGACCAGGCCTTTGTTCATTCTGGATAGGCAAGGTGCACACTCAACTGAATGGGTGCCAGCAGTTAAATTTTTGAAAACTGAACAAACAACATTTAAAGTATGTTAAAAGAACATGATTTGTACTGCAGAGTCAAGCAGTCAAAAGTTAAACAAATACAGAATTAACATTACCTGTGCAACCTCAGTTCACCCAACCACTACCAATTTATGGAGCAGTCTTAAATTACATTATCATGTTCTATTTACCTGCTGCAGGGGCCCTCACTTAGGAGAGAACACACACACAAGAGGCCATCCTGTGGGAATGAGGCAGATAATATTTCTTTTTATCTCTCTCATTCAGTTAGTGACCCAGCTCATTTACTGTACACCATCTAATGCCTGTATTTTACAGAATTATTCATTTTCTCAACATCAGAGTAACAGTGTCTCATAAGCATGAATTAGTTTACCTCTGTAATTCCCTTGCAAGGTAAGAAATTATTAATATTTGCCTAAAATCAAAGCCTGGAACTCTAGAACACCATGCTCATTCCTAGGGACACCATTTAACTACTGTCCAAAATGTTCACCTTTCACAGCTCCCAATAACTTCAGGTGAAGTGTTTAGCATTTCCAGATATCAGTCCCCAGAGATGCAGAAAGCTTGGCACACAGACGATTAGGAACTCAAAGTCTTTGGGAGACAGACAGTCTTTCTGGTCTTCGTTTGTACAACACTGAGTACCATGGAACCCTGTAGTATTACTTGGGCTGCTTGGTTTTACTGCAATTCAAATAAGAGTGGCCATCTGCCAAAATCATGATTTGAGAGACTCTCTAGGTATCATGTAGGAAGTCTGTGATAGAGGGGAAGAGAGATTTGAGTTCTGTGTGACAGCCATCAGCCATAACCATAAGCCCCATCCCTCCCACTTCCTGCTAGGTACCCCAGTGTTTCCTCTACACATCTTCTAACTTACAGAGAAAATAAGGGAGGAACCTTACAAACAGCCTCTTTCACTACGTAACCCTGACTGATTCACTGAATATTATGCTGTGGCTCTATGAACAAGTTTCATATAGTTATTTAATGCAATTCTCTACCTTTTTTTAGACAGAACAAATGAAAGAATTCTATTATTTGCAATGCAGCTGTACAGTCCCACTGCCTTCTTTATGTAGCAACAATAGGATCTGAAACCTGAACTTGGAGCCTTACAACTCAGACTGACCACCTGAGCTACCAGACGAACAAATAAGGTGCTGGAGCATCTCAAAAAAAGAGTCACAAATGTTATTATGAGAAAGTGATAATCAACCTAAATATACAAAATACAAAAAGGCTATCAAATTCCCCATAATAAAAACAAACTTTCTAACTATCACGTAAAGAATGATTATGCTTACTGACAGTTACTTAAAAGCAATATATGGTTATAAATTGGATCAGGATAATTTCTAAAACAGACGACAACTAGAAAAGGTCTGAAATGCACAGTAACAGAGCTGTGAATACATTTAAACAGTACCTAGTCAGGGCATTCAATCCCTCTGATGAACGTTACTTGGGTGGGATTAACAGGAAACATGTACCAAACTGCCTTAGGCCTTTTTCTTTAAAAGCACAGCCCAAGAATTTTTATTTAAATAAACCCAAATAGGATCAACTGACAATGCAGCATCCTTAAACTGGTTTTTAAGAGTGAGTTCACACAAAAATGTCTTATAAATAAAAATAAGAATATTTGTTTTTCTTCTAAAACTGAATGATGTCAACAGTTTTCACTTCCCACACTTAACCCTTTTTCACATTGCCAATATTGAAAGAATTTTGAAAAACAAAAATGTTTTGGTTTTCCAGAGGAAAAGAAATGAATGTCATTTAAAAACAAATGAACAAAGCACTTTCAATCCCTCTTCTCTATAAGCTTTCCCAGTATTTATTTGCTACCCTAGAAGGGAAAAATAAATCCCCTGGCCTACAACAACAATGAACTGTATTTATGTTCAGCAGAAACTACTGCTTTTCTCTGCATGTTCTAGGGTTTATAAAATTGATTAATTGCAGAGGTAAAGGTAGTCCTGTCTGTACAGTGGGTATAACACTGACGTATTTCACATGGACCTCACTTCGGCAAAGCCCTTAAGCACGTGGTTAAATTTAAACATACAATTAATCCTCCTAGGCAGCATACAGTGCCTGACAATGAAATTAAGGTCTCTGTTGAAGTGATTTGTCGAAATGAGGCCACAGTAATGCATGCCTCTAAACGTTATTTAAGCCTTTCTGAACTCCTTGCGAGCAGAAAACACGTTTATCGTGATTGCAGATGATATGTGTAGGAAGCAGCTCATCTTGTAAGATTAAACCCAGCGTGACTGGTTCTCCACACCTGCACCTGGGTCTACCCACATGGGCTCAGTTACAGGCTCAAGCCCTTAATCTGTGCAATCACTACGCAGTGCTGCATTCAGAACTGCGCGAGAAATTAACAGCTTCTCGTGCTCTGCAGAGACCGCGCGAAAACAAATGAGCTCCCAGGTGCTGTCACCGCTGCCTTAGCGTAGCGGCTTCTGCCTGTACATCGGGATTCCCCGCGCCCGCCTCCCCCGCTCACAGGCCCTCTCCCTCCGGTCACACCGCGCACGGGCTGCAACGCGCTGGGGGAGCGGGCGGAGAGGCAGCTGCAGAGGAGAGAAATCCAGCGCCGGCAAAGATGGATTCTGCTAAAGTGTCAGCTGAGCCATATTAGGTCCGACCCGCTCCAGCAGCGCCACGGGCGGGGGCGGAATGGGTGACACCTTATGGCTCCCAACCCCGCCGACGCCCAGCGGGATCTCCCGGCGAACAGCAATGACCCCCCCCGGCTCAGGCAATGGGAGCGGCCGCTGGTCGAACAGGGCTGAAACAGGCGCCAGTCAGCCCCCCCACCTCCCGCAGCTACTCAACGCCCGAGGCCGAGCTGCTGCCCCCAGGCTCCCTGGCGTGCCCCGTAGCCAGGGAGGGGCTGGCGGGGCCAGGCAGCCCGCGGGAGGCGGCCCTGCCGGGGAGCTTCAGGGAGAGGCAGGGAGCGGGGCACGTGGCAAGCGGGGACGATACCTGCGTGGGCGGCGGAGAGCGCCCCGGGGCTACTGCGGCTCAGTTCGGCGGCGGGGAGCGGCCGCCCCCGCAGCAGCAGCGCGGCCGCCAGCCCCAGCAGCAATGCGCGGAAGCGCCCGCCCGGCCTCGGCATGGCCAGCGGGCAGCGGAGGCATCGCGGGCGGACGGGGGCCAGCTCCGTGCTGCGGCGGCGGCGGAGCAGGAGGCGCCCACCACACACACACACACGTGACGGAGGCTGCACCGAGCCCGTCCCTCCAGGTGGGGGCGGAACCTCCCGCCCCGCCGCGCGCGCGGAGGGGCGCCAGGCCCCGCACCCCGACCCAGAGCTGGGCCGCGTCCGGCGGGTCTTACAGACCAACGCGGGCGGCCGGGGACAGCGCAGCGGCCAGCGCAGCCCTGTCCGAGGAGCTTCACAGAGCGCCGCGCCCCCGAGCGGCCGCGGCCCCTTCCCCGCTTTCTGGGTTAGAAAACCGCAGAGTCCCGCACCCCAAAGGAACACCCCGCTCCCCCAGCCCCTAAAAGCGCCCTGCTCCTTCTGAATACCCCCATACCCCAGCCTCCAAAATAAACATCCACTCCCCACCCCTTCCCCATCTAAATAAGCACCCTCCCTCCCCCGGAGCCAGGCACCTCCAGCCTCCCTTCTAATTCACTGCCAGCGACTTGCCAGGTGGGGCACCTGTGCAGAGCAAGTGGACGGACAGCACTGCCCCTGTACGCATCAGGAGCAGCCCCATTTAAAGTCTCCCACAGGCACCTGTGGCTGAAGTGCTGAGGGTTGGCCAACCCTGTATTTGCCACAACACAGGCTCCTATTCGCCCTACCTGGCCCATGGAAAACATATTGACACCCCTGCCTTACTCCATCTGTTAGCCTTAAAAGGTGCTACAGGACTGACTCCTGGTTTGCTGAAGCAGACTAACCCACCTACCTTCCTCTGAGCAATGTCCATACTGGTGGTGACTGCCCTGTGCTAAGCAAGAATCAGCCCCTAGGTTGCCAGCTCTTGGGGGTTTGATGTTTTTCCTTACAGTCTCAGCTCAAGCCAGCAAGTGATTGCAGGAGGATCTCAACTTTAATTAGAAAGAGAGACAGGGAATACAGCAAGCCTTTATTAATAGTTATACCTCTCACCCTTATTTGCTCTAGCCTCCCCCCTGTATCCTTTGCTGCTTTCTCAATCAGATGTTCTCCACAGCTTCTTGTACAATAGAATTTTTTTTAGCACTTCATACTAAACACGTGCTCAGGCCTCCCAACAGCAGGAGGAAGGGTAAAGGGCAAGTGCCCAGGGCCCAGCCATTCAAAAAGGCCTGAAGGTCATGACCCTTGAAATAGCCACCAAGCACCTGGGGCAAGTTGGAGGGGGTAACCTGGCAGAAGGGGCAGGGCTTAGGAAATCCAGCATCAGCAGAGACAGGCAAGCTCTGCTTTCCCCTGCCTGAGACAAAGACTTTTCAAGAACCAGAACATCTACCTCAAGACAAAGCTCCTCTGATATCTAATGCTACTGTATGTCTGGGAAACCTGGACAACAAACAAGCATCATTCAAAGGCACTCACAATATCAATGCTGCCTCAGCAGAATCCTAAATAGCTCTTGGCAGGAAAAGCATATGAACACTAGTGCCCTGGAAGAGTCAAACATGACGAGCATTGAAGCCATTATGATTCACCAACTGCTTTGTTGGACTGGTCACGTGGTTCAAATGCCTGATCAGCATCTCACAAGGGTTTGTTTTCTGTGCTCGAGGAAGGTCGCAGGAGCGCTGGGGGCCAGCAGGAGTGATGACATGCTGAAAGCACCCATGAAAAAGCATCAGTGTCAACACTTGTGAGAATCTTGACCAAGACCAGCTCCTGTGGAGAATGGTAATTTGTGAGGGGGTGGCACAATCTGATGGTCCCACCACAGTGCAGACAAGGAGAGGTGGAGAAGGAAAGAGCATCAAAAACTGCACTGTGCCACCCCAATAAGTACCAACATCTGCCCCTTGTGTGATAAGACCTGTAGCTCGAGAGTCGGGCTGATCGGCCATCAATGGACTCACAAATAGGAGGGTGACAGCAAGACTTCGTACTCATTATCAAGCGACCACCAAGAGAGGGCAGTCAGTTCTGGGCCCCCTGGCATTCACTCAGAGCTGCCTGCAGAGCAGCAGTACAGGCACCTGTGGCATTTCAAAGGGGCCCTGGGGCAGGGCAGGGCAGGGCAGGGACGGGACTAACCTTCCCTGGTAGCCTCAGCACCCCTCTGTAGAGCACCACACCTTTGTCCCCACTCCCCCAAAAGCAGACCTGTTTCACCAGCGTGCTGGGCAGCACTGAGGGCTGCCTGGGGAAGGTGTGGTGCTTTCTTAGGGGTGCTGAGAATGCCTGGGGGGGCACTAGCTAGCCCCACCCCTGCCACTTCTGCCTGAGGCCCTGCCCCTTCCAGGGTCACAGAGCCCAGGCCCTGCCATCTTACCTAGAGGCCCAGCAAGGCTTTCAGCCCCACTGCACTTACTAAGCCTAAAATTGAATCAGAGAACTGTAGGACAGGAATGAACCTCCAGAGGTCTTCTAATCTAATCTCCTCTACTGACAGCAGTAATAAGTATCCATACAATAAAAGTACTATGTAATAAACAAAGTCTATCACCAACCCATTTCCAGTGGAGATATTTTTATGGAATGCAGACATATTTACCTGTATGGGGCCTCATCTAACCTCTGGAATAGTTTCAACTCAACCACTGGTGGCCAGCAATCAATGTGGCTGTGCACCAGTCTGACCCCTAAGGACCTTGAAACTGAAAAACACAAAAGCTTGACTTGAAATGTCCCATTGAGTTCAATGGAAATACACACTTGCTTAAAGTTGTCTTCATGTGCACAGGATTCTAGCACAATTACAGACAAGCACAAATTGAGTTTGTTTTGAAAGTAATAAATTATGGTCTCCAATCCTGCCATTGACTGCATGCAGGTGGACTGCTGTCAATGTATGGGGCACAACAGTCCACTTGAACACAGTCCCCTATAACTGGGACTAAACACACATTAGAAAAAGGTAAGGGTCAAAGCCCTGGCCCAACTGATCAGTGATGTCAGAATTTCACCCCATTGTAGGGGTAGGGTTAGTGCTTTCCAAAATTTATGTATTTTATTTTATCCTTAAACTTCACCAACAAACCTAATTCTGAACTCTAAGTGTATGTATTTTTAAATGATCATAGTTAATATCATAATTATTTATGTTTCGATTCAATAAATCAGATTAGCCATATGTACAGCAAATTCTTTCATATCCAGCATCCCATCATCCACAACTCTCAAACACCAATTTAACCATGTAAATTTTAGTTAATTTTCCATAAGTACAGTATAGTGACAGTAAATACAAATAAATACAGCAAATACAGTATAAGTTTACAGTGTACAATACTACTGTTGTTGGTAAATAAAGAACTCTGCAAACATTTTTTCCTGAATATCTAATCTTGTTTTTCTTTAGTATTATGCATTGCTAGGTATACCTCTCTATTATCCAGAATATCTGAATATCCTGCAACCTCCTGCTCCTGGGACTGCCAGACATGAAAGAGTTTACTGTAGATTGTAGGATGATACAGACCCTTTATCACCAAAGCTTCCATACTGGGGGAGTAAGAGTAAGAAATATTCTATAGATCCATGTGCAACAATGAAATATTTTCCAAACCCATAAGGAAATTATCAGGTTATAAATCTTTACAGGTTATCAAAATTAAAACAATTTTCAAAATCTAATTCAATTTTTATCATCACTTTAAAAGTCATTCTCTACAGAACGGTATCATTAATTCTTTGTCAGCAGTAATGACTTTAAAGAGAAAGGGTTGAAGGAACAAAAATCTAATTTAAGGCTAACCAGGGTCACTAATGGTTTGCTGTCACTCTTTTAGGGCCTGGAAAATAGAGATCATCATCTGACTGTCCAGATCTCACACACTAATGTAATGAAGCCCCACTTGTTGAATCCAGTCAAGCAGTCATACAAAAAAATGTACATCTCCCTCCACCTTAAATCTTCTTTTTCACCTTTCTTCAGGAATGATTGGATTTAAATGTGGCATCCCTGTATAGACTGACATAAAGATGAGGAACATCTATTTATAGAGGATTTTTCTAGTCTTATCTGCTACCTGCTTTCCCTTTTGAACTAAATGATGAAAGATTATATGGCCTTGGGATTTTCAGAAGTGATAGTAATTCATAGTCCTCAAGAGGTTGTAGTAGATGAAAGAGAAGTTTAGGGCTCGGGTAAAAATGTACTTATGTCTATACTGGGAGAGGCTGACAAAGTTACAGCTATTTTGAAGGAAGAAAATGTGGCAGGAGTCAAGCACTGCCTAGATGTGAAGATGCTGTTTTATGGTGGCTCCTCATTTTGGTCTTTGCCTCACAGAATAAAAACAATGCCTACATGTGTGTGTTGCCATTCTGGGTCAGACCAAGGTCCACCTCGTCTAGTGTCCTGACTCTGCTAACTGAAAGCGATTTTTTCGTTAGCTCAAAAATGTGCAATAAATACGCTTGTGGAGCAAACCACTTATGTTCCTGCGTCCATGAGGTGTCATAGGGAACATACTGACGATGACACCTTCAGTAGGTAGTAGGTATTGATTGTTTGCAGTACTGAACTCAATTTTGCACAGCTTTGTCTCCTTTTTGTGACTTCATATCCAACCCACTACTTATTTTGGTAACAATGTTATGCAATGCTCACTCTCTTTTCTACTGCGATCACATATTGGCTATGCCTACACTAGCCCCAGACTTCAAAATGGCCATGCAAATGGCCATTTCAAAGTTTACTAATGAAGCGCTGAAATACATATTCAGTGTCTCATTAGCATGAGGGCGGCCATGGCACTTTGAAATTGACATGGCTCGCCGCTGCGTGGCTCATCCGGATGGGCTCCTTTTTGAAAGGACCCCAGCTACTTCGAAGTCCCCTTATTCCCATCTGCTCATAGGAATAAGGGGACTTCGAAGTAGGCGAGGTCCTTTCAAAAAGGAGCCCCGTCTGGACGAGCCGCGTCAATTTCGAAGTGCCCTGGCTGCCCGCATGCTAATGAGGTGCTGAATATGTATTTCAGCGCTTCATTAGTAAACTTCAAAATGGCCATTTGCACAGCCATTTCGAAGTTTGGGGCTAGTGTAGACATGGCCATTATGTCACAATCTTCAAAAGAAAGAGAACTGACGTAAACTTAAACCCTGACAATAGTACCAGTCAGTGCATAAAAGGGAGCACATGCATTAATCTTTGCAGGCTTGGGCTTAAAGGTGTTAGCTGACTACCTGACCTGTATGCAGTGTGTTCTATAAACACACAGAGTACGTGAAGATGCTGAATCTTTCAGAGCTGTTTGAAAAATGCCAAATAAGTTTCCAGTGAATTTCTAAATTAGTTGGTAATGCTTTTGAAATTTAAAAAAAAAATCCAGTTAGCTCTCATCTAAGGAGACATATATTCAGTCATAAGAAAATATGCACCCCTTTATTTTGTCCAGCAAAATATTTACAATTACCCAGAACATAAAGATGAACAGAGTTGTTAATTTGAAAACAATTCAATAAATTTAATTGTTCTAATATGTACAACTAGAAAATTAAACACTCCCAGAAATTTCCCTTGGTAACTTTAGGACTCTAAGAAAAGGATAAAAAGTGACTTGTTCTCCATCAATAAAATAAACATCATGGAATCCTTGCAGATATAACTTTGATACTAATATTTGTTATAAAATGTTTATCATACAATAATGGGAGAAAATGGATTGCAACCAGCTCCTCTCTCCACTTTGTAATAACAATCCCCTTGTTGGAAGTTAACTTGTTCAACTTCAGCTGACAATGTGACATCTGTGTTATGTGCATATTTTAAATACTGAAATGAATCCTTGTGGGCTGCAGGCAGCTACTCTGCAACTTTTCTATTGTGTATTTTTCCCCTAAAAGCCAATATTCCTTTAAAAGAATGCAAAGCAGCTTTTTCCCGAGACGTTTTATTCCAAAATTTTAATAAAAATCAATAGTCAGATTTCTCAAATCTGCTTATCAAATCATGAATATTTAAAATCACATGTACAATTGAACCAGGGCATACAAATATAACCTAATAAAATATTTTTAAATTCTAAGGTGGTAGTGGATTGCTGGGACTAAAAATTGACTTTAAAGGGAAATATGCAAGGCTTGCTAGCCAGATCTGAAGCAAATGCAGTTGTGCCTGCTGCAATGCACAGAGTGTGAGATTTACATTTTAATAAAAGTAAGACAGTTGAAAAGGAATATTGATTTCTTAAACTGTACTGTAAGACCCCTTTAACAATTTTGTAACTATTGAAAATGTTTCCATTGCTTCATGAATATATTTAACATATAGCTAGGAATGCTTACAGTAAACCCTCAGATTTCATGAGAGTTGTGTTCCTGCAACCCCCGCATAAGGCAAATTTTTGCGCTCACTGATGGGGAGATGGGAACCAGGTTGCCACTTGGTTCCCAGCTCTCCTCTGCTTGCAGAGCCAGGGAACTGAATAGCTCACTAGGGCTGGTCAGTTTCTTTGTTGCTTCTCCCTGCCTTCCCCCTGCAGCACAGTTGTCAGCCTGACAGCCGAGCCACTGGGGGAAATCAAGGGGAAGGCTTTTAGCTTGCCTAGCTGCCTGCAGCTGCGGACAGCTAGGCGAGCTAAGATCCCCTTCCCCTTGAAATGCCCCAGCGATGTGGGCATCAGGTTGACAGCTGCGTGGCTGGGAGAAGGGGATGCAGAGCACCATCAAGTTGTGCTTAACTTGCGTTAAAGCAAGTTACGTGCAACTCGAAGCAACACATGTAAGTGATTTACTGTATTGCCCAAATCAGTAGCAGTTTTGTTATCAAGTTAATTTTCTGCTTGTGCAGACAACACTGTACTAGTGTAACGCCTTAGTAAAACACATCATCTATTACAAAATGAAGAATAAAATGTTATATTTTCAGAACAGCATTGTCATAACCAGTAAGTTTCCTTTATGGATCAGAAAGGGCCACTTAACTAATATTTTAATTGATTCTTCTAATATTATATTATATATTTATTTCACAAAAAAATCACGGCTCAAGTTATTCAACCTTAATGCACAATATTTTTACAAGGACAATGCATTTAAAGTTAGATTTCCTTTACTATTATTTAAAAAGTTTTAAACATTGTTTGGAAAAAACTTGCACTGAAATAAGAGGCACAAACATATGAAACAGTAGTAGCACTACAGACTCAAATCCATTATTGTACAGTCACTAGTCAAATTTTCCACAGTGGATTTAAAGAAAAACATTGTACCAAATCTCATTAACCCAAACCAATGAGTTAGCAACTGATAAACTTTAGAATATACACTCATAATGTCTGACCCAATGTGGGTGATCAAAACACTTTCTACAGCATTCATGTATCAACTCAATACATTTGTTTTATAAAAGTTCCTTAAAAATATTGACTACTGTAAGTCAACAAATGCTACATCACTTCTTAGGTTAGGCCTATTAAACATAAAAATGCTTGGCAGTGAATCAGGTCCGATTAAAATGTTATATTGCACTTGAGAATTAAAATCTAGGGATTAAGTACCACAAAGTTCAGATCCTACTGAAGTCAACAGAGTTGAGAGAGCTCAGCACCTCCCAGGATTAGACGCTAAAAGAAACAAAAAGATGGCATTCCTTTGTGGTAGGAATGCACAGGACACAAACTTTTTTATATGCTCTTGTGTCAACAAGTGAAAGAAGTCCTTGACTCACCAAAGAGGTGAGAAGGTCAGAGCACAGCTGTAAAGCTACCACCCTCCCATTCATTCTAGGGTGCCACTTTCCTATTACATAATCTCAATCCTTTTTCATTCATAGATCATGCTCTGTACATGAGGAGGTTCAAATGAAATAAATGGAAAGTTTCCTGTTAAACTTCACAGGACTTTGGAACAGGTCCTACTCTGCAGTCAAGACAGAGTTCACTGGATTTTTGTCCAGGATAATGCTACTGTCTGATGTGATTTGGTACTGCTCAGTAGTGAAACCCCATAGCTCTCTCTGGCAAGAACACTGTGGGTATACAAGTTGTTATACAATTTGAATCCTCCTCCCCCCTCCTCTCAAATGGCCAAAATCTCATTTACTCTCCCCCACACCCCAAACTCATAGCTGACACTGCTAAGAAACTTCTTTAATGCTTTTTTTCTTTGCTGTGTAAAGCTCTTCACTTTCATAGCTATATATTAATGAAGTGAACATTACAAAAGCACCAAGAATCCCCTAGTTCCAGCAAAAATACTTTTAAAAGATACCTGTGAGAGTTTATTTTAACAAGGTTACCAGTAGTCAAGGCTGGACACAATTTTAGGAATAACTAATATTAAAACCTTGGTTTGGATTTAATTCTTAGTTATATACAAAGATATAAAAATGTTTAGTACAGAAAGGAAATACCATAGGAGATGTTCTTCTAAGTATCAAAAGCACCAAGATCATTTAGTCAATCATAATTTTAAAGGGTAAAACTTTAAGTCTAATATAGACATTTGTGAGCATTCTAAAAGATTTTGACTTTTGACATAAATATTTAAAGCTTGGTTTCCCATTTGTGCTTAACAATAATATATCTACTACTGAATTTTAAATAGTGTTTTTGAAAGACAAATTTAAACCTACAAATGAAATTACAGCCTTACATCTCATAAATCTTGCCAATGGTAGCAGGTAAGATTTATATTGAAAAACGTATATTAACTTTTCAACATATACCATAAAATAATGCAATTGCGTAAGCTGGAGCAGTTATACAAATTCGAAAGAGGTCTGGATTTCTTTAATTGCCCTCTGGCTAAATAATTTCACAAGTTATTTCATATACATCAATTTGGATGTAAGAGTTTCTCTCAAAAGAGAGCTAAGTAAGCCATCTGTCATTTGCATTTTATGCACAGCACTTGATTCGGGGTATTCATTGCATACAAAAATATCACATTTTCTTTATAAAAAGTTAAATTTGTTGACATTATAAAACATTTGCTATAAGAATAGAAATAGCACGTGTAGGCCACTACCACTATTATGGAAAATGTAAATTCTATAATCATTTTATTGCCAAAACTGGACTGTAAAAACAAAGACCTCAGGTTAGGAAAGCAACATTTGTTCAAAATATCCCTTAGTCACGTGCTTTAAAATTTAAGAATGTGCATATGCGCTATCCTGAAATGGCTGTGTGCACAGCTGTATCCATGATGTACCTGTATGCTGCAGTTACATTAGTTTTCTGACAATGAAACTGGAGATTAATGAATATACCGGGATTTTAATCAAATTGGGGAGGCAACTATTTACTGTTACTCTTTAGTAGAAAGAGTATAAGAAATACCAATCAGTTCAAGAATTCTTACTTTATGCTACTTAGCACAGATGAAAGTTTCCATAGTTACCAGTGTTATGCCAAAATTGTACCTTTGGACCCAAAATGCCAAAAAACAGCATGCTTTCATGGCTGTAAAATCAGGACTAGTTAATCTCAAGTTAACAGGGCTGTCTCTACCCATTCCAGAGTATCTGACAGGAATTAGCTTTCCCATGCCTTTGCCTGTCTGCCCATTATGGCCTTACCCTTGGACAGGCATGTAGTCCTGATGATTTCTCATCAATGGGGTTACTCATGTACTTTAACCACGTATGTGTTTGCAGAATCCAAACCATGGTCTTTCTGCTGATATTACCCTCAACCTCTAAGCCTAGCTTAAGTGTAAGGGCCCAACTGTTTTCTACATGTAAATTTTCCACTAAAGTCAATGGCAATCAGATGTGCAGTATAACTGCAGAATCAAGTTTCAAGTAATCAATTGAAGCAGAATTTAATTTAAAAAAGTCATCCCATCCCTGTTGCATCTTAAGACACATACAACAAAGCCAGCTAAGGTAAGCTTACTTTGCAGGAGCCAGTCTCTCAGGCCTGGTCCACAGGCTCATGTTAACAGGGTCTGCACTAATTCTCTCAAAATAGCTGTTTGGATGGATCAGGGTAGGCCTTGGGTTCTGAAGTCAGTGTGGGGTGGGGTGGTCTTAAAAGTGCAAGTTGCAGCTCAAGACTCAACAGCTACATATCTCTATTTAGTGCACCAGCACACACCCCACTAAGGCAACTGGTGGACCTAGACTGGGAGGTTTGCCCCAGAAGCAGTGAAGACATGCCCCTAATAGCCTGGGTCTTGATTCCTTAGTGTATGCTGACATCATAAAATTAAAGGGTGGAGGTAAAATTCACTACTTCAGTGAGGCCATCTATTATAAACTAATTTCACTTAAACAGCTGTTTAAAACAATATGTAAATGGCTTAAAAAATGTGACCCAATATACAAATTAACCTCCTGCTAAATTTGGACTCTCAGTAATAACTTAGACACAACAGTGGTTCAGCTAAGAAAAATCAATGAAGAGTGAAAATCAGTTCTGGTTTTCCAAAAACCGGACACAATACAGAAATGAAGTCAAAACAAGTTATGAATTTCAGATAACAGTTGCACCAAAAAAAGGTTCTCTGGTCAATTTGGTATTTACAGTGGAGATGCTGCCCCAAGCAACTTGGAATACATGGCAAAATGTTCTGTCATTGCTGTTGCTTTCAGATCATGTCAAACACAAAAGCTGATCATGTCAACTTTCCTTTTCATAGAATACTAGAACTGTAAAAAAACAGAGGTCATCAAATCCAGTCCCCTGCACTCATGGCAGCGCCAAGCACCATGTGATAGATGTTTCTCTAATCTGCTCTTAAAAATCTCCAGTAATGGAGATTCCACAACCTCCCTAGGCAATTTATTCCAGTGCTTAACCAGTGCAGTGTAACTATAGGATAGTTAAGTAGTATAATACCACTAGCGTGACCATAATTAAATTTGGCATAAAGGAATTTATACTGGTGTAGTTTATTTCTGTTTTGGGATGGGACTAAGCTATTTTTGTAGAAGGAGCCTTTATATTCATATAAACACCCACACTCACAGTTGTACCAGTATAACTGTTTTGGATAAAAAATTCAGACCTGCGGATCACCATGTATGAAATCAAGGAGGAGGAATAGGAGATGTGAGAAGAAATGGCACAATAGAGGCAGCTGACCACCAACTCCCAACAGAAAGGGAGACCAGCATGCAGAAGTGACAGCAAATGGGAACGATCCTACTATATACTCCCATGTATGCTCTTTTTGGGGAAAATCAGCAGCACAGACATCTAAGCACAGAAAAGCTTTGCAGTCAAGGTAGACTTGTAACACAAGATGTCTTCATTTTGTGCATTGAGCCACTGAGAGCTTGAAAATTAAGTGTAGTGTCTGAATGTGTGTGTCCATCAACAGAAAACATACTAAATCTAGCAATTAAACTATGGGAACTGCAGATTTATAGTGCTTATGTGAAATCTATGTAGCAGTTTGTGCAACACTAGTCTATACATCTAAAATATGGCGTCTCCTGAAATCATTGGGGCAAAATTATGGCAGTAAATATCATGTATGTTTTTGACACCTAAATCAGCGCATATGCACGAGTCACACCTATTAACATTGTTAATACATTGGAAGAATTAAATATATTGCTTTTCATCTGTAGTTAAGGCTATTCCCAATGCCAAAAGACATCAGCAGTAGTGCAGGCACGGAGTGTCTGTTCCTTAAGAGGGAAATCCAAATGGGTAACCAAGATGCTGGCATTTTAAAAGTTTCAGAAAGTTACATAGATAAAAACCCTTTTTAAGCTTCTGATGTCCCTTCCCCATTTTCATGGGGTTGCAGCTGTTCTCTTTCTTGCTCTTCCTGAGGAGGCCGCACACGTTTGAAGAACCCCATCTGTAATTTGGAGAAGTGCACATGTAAGTTGGAAAGTAATGGTCAGGTCATGTACAAGCCTTTTCTCACTGAGCGTGCACTTATGGAACAACCTGACCATTCACTTAAACCAGGAAATTAACTGAAGCAGGAAATGGAGTCAAACGGTCCAGCCCTCCCACAAATGCCAACGCTTAATGCGAATCTTCACTACTTATCATTTGCAGAAATACATCAAGACAGAACCCTCCCGCTCTCAGCTCCCCTAAGTTTAATGCTTACCCTGTACATTACAAAGACTAGAACAGCCAGGAGCAATAGTCCTGCTAGGACTGCCAAAATTATAACCCACACTGGCACTGGCATAGGCTGTGGCTGAATGCCCCAGGTGATGTTTGTGGTAACCTAATGAAAAACACAATGGATTAGGCATAAATTAATTCATTAGGCATAAATTAATCTGTCCATACAGTTTGCAACATACATATTTTGAATCGGTCATGTATAAAACACATCCTAATTCACTGTGAATTAACATTTCTCTTGGATGAGATGTCACTTCAGTAATTTGATGGGGAATATATGATGGCATGAAGGCTTCATCAGCGCAAGTTGGAGGTAGCTACATTATCCATGACTGTGAAAACCTCCCTCCCACACTAAACACACATTCAATATACATTTGACATTTTATACAAGTCTGGTACAGGTTAAACCTCTAAAAACCGAGACACTCTGGTCTGACAATATCTGTGGTATGGCATGTTCCTGGACCAGGGAGCCCTGGCATCTGCATGCTGGGTAGCAGGGGAGCATGGAGCCAAGAGCCCTATTGAGACCAGCAGCTCAAGTGGGGTTGGTGGACATGGAGCTGGTGGTCTTGGGACTGGCAGCCTGGCCAGGGCCAGTGCAGATGGCTGCTTGAGCAGAGCAGGCAACTGGCAGCCACGGGCCCAGCCACCGGTTGGGAGTCAGGCCTGGTTGGGGAGCTCAAGTGAGGCTGGTGGCAGCAGGCATGCAGTGGAGTCAGTCTGGATGGGTTGGCGGCCAAGGCAGAGACTGGAGGGGTGGGGAAGGCTGGCAGCTAGGGCCAGGAGCAGAGCAGGGCAGGAGGGCTGGAATTGACCTCTCTTGGTCCAACAAATTACTTCATTTGGGATGAGTCATGTGCAAGGCTGACAGACCAGGGAGGTACAACCTGTATCTCATAAAATGTTTGTTGATATTAATGGGTTACCACCTTTAGAGTAAAATATAAAATAAGTGCAAAAAACACTTTTAAAAACAATCAGACCTTACAGAACTTGGAAGGAGAGGAAAGAGAATGGTTTCTCAGTGTCATAACTGTTCTTGGAGACACGTTGTTCATATCTTTTCAAGTTAGGTGTGCACGCACCACGTGAATGACTGTCTAAGTTTTACCCTAGCTTTTACTCATTGGGTTGGCTGTGGAGTCCCCTGGAGTGGCACCGGTGAGGAGCCCTATACATAACTCTATTGACCTGACTGCCCCTCAGTTCCTTCTGGATGGTTACTCCAACAGTGGGGAAGGAGGGCAGGTTCTGAACCGATATAAGCAACACATCTCGAAGAACAACAGTTACAATAGCGAAGAACTGTTTTCTCTTCTTTGAGTGCTTGCTCATATCTATTCAAGTTAGGTGATTCACAAGCCAAACCTAAGAGGAGGGGTCAGAGTTAACGCATGGACTCAAGGACTTGTGGTTTAGAGCTCACATGAAGAGGCCTGAGTCCAAATAGTATGTGCCAAAACAAGTAGTGGGGTCAACTTAGCAAGGTCATAATGCATTCATTTATAGGACGTGATCCAGAAAGAGATGCACTGAAATAAAACTGGAAGCCCAAATGCCCATGAGGTTGGAAAGGCCTTGATTGGGGCTGCAGCTTAAAAGACTTTCACTGCATAGCTAGTATGTGAATGCCCAAGGACTTCAGGGTCTTCTTGGAGTCCCTGAGGCTATGAATGCAGGAGTTGGTTTGTTCACGAACAGCCCTGCCCAATTGAAAGGGAAGTCCTGTATAGTTTGCTGGACCACCATCAGGAGACCACATGACTGTAACCAGGCCATGCAATGCCTGCAGCAATAGCTTGGGCTGCCACATTCCCTGAAGCCTGGAGACAGGCATGGGACACCGTTTTACCTTCCTGCAGGATAGCAAAGAACTCCTCCTGCAAGTCCTTGGATTTAAGGAGAGATGCCCAAGTATTATCATTGTCATAGCTGAGGATAACCAACTGGTTAGGCATCCTGAGCGACAGGTTTTATCAACAGGGGGCCTATCTCCTTGATAGGTTCAGGTGCTTAGATTCAGCACTTCTCAGCCTGATGAGCTTCCCCCAAACAACAAAGACAGGATTTGTGGGGTCACTCATTGGCATAGACTTCAAACAGAAGTTATGCTGCTTAAAGCCCTGGGACTTTTTATGCCCCAATCCCCCAAAGGAGACATGAGAGGAGAAGGGAGACCCTTCCCTGCCATGACTGCTGCTCTGGGAGCTGTTGACTGCCCACCACTAACTGGAAAACAATGGCTACGCTAAAGAACTATTTGTAAGTTTTTACACAAGAAAGAGCTAGGGAGATATGGTGTAGCAACAAGTACTCAGCCACAGTTCCAACAGCCCAGAGGAGCAAGCGGTAAGAAGAAACTGTGGGGAAGTTGGTTCAGCAGGGTCACTGGCTCCACAGCCAATCCGATGGGTAGCAGATAGAGTAAAACCGTCCAACAGTTGTGCACTCACAAACTTGAATAGATATGCGCAAACACTCTGAGAAGAATTATATCAATAATTAATTTTTAAGCCCATATGCGCTATATGAATACTCTCTGCCAATTCCCTCTGTAAAGACTCTCCTTTTCTGTAATGCCTACCAAAATCTTGACAATGGGTAGAAAGCTGGTGTGCTGAGACCAGTCAGTCATTATGATCACTGCTGTCTTGTTGTTTCTCCTCTTCTTTGTATCCCCCTATTGCCTACCACAGCCTTATGTTTTGATTGCAAGCTGTTTGCAGCAGAGATTATCTTTTGTTCTGCATTTGTACACCACCTAGAGTAACAGTTCTGGTTCTTCACTTGGCTCTTGGGCACTACTAGGAGTAACAGATTTATTATTGTTAATTATTATAAATAATCTGATACTCCAGTATTATTAATCATACTTAATACTAATAATAATGCCATACTTTTAAATTTTCATATCTCCCCCATTATGAGGGCTAAAATAAGTTGTTCTGATGTGCAGGATTATATTTGTTCCCTTAAAGGGAAATGTGATTTAGTGATGCCAAAGTAATGGAACTGCAAAACACTTCTCAGGGAAAGGCTGATGCAATAAAATGCTGTTTATCATTCGTCTTTGATCACTTCCCCTGCCTTTTGCCAACTAATCAGTGTCTCCTGGGATCCTTTCTAATATTCCAAAACTTAGAGAAGTCTTCCAACACCTACTGTGACATATTGGATTTTTTCCCCCTCTAACTCTTTCAGAAAAATATTCCTTTCTACTCTCGCCCAACCATGCCTATTATACTTGCTGGACTCCCAAAATGGACAGGGTCAAGTGCTAGACCACTGACAGATCTGAAGTCCAAAACTTTGTGACCACACTGGTGCAATTAAAAAAAAAACAGGAATGGCACAAGTCTTTAATTTGACAGGCTCTTTTTGTGATTGAGGACTGTCAGTATGTAGACTGATTTGTATTCATTAATATGGTCTATTTGCACATAGTATGTTTAATGTGATAAATCTCCATGCCAAAGCTAGAATTTTAGTTTTCAAACTGAAAATGTTGGGTTTTAGTTTTTATTTTTTATGTAATAATAATTTTAATATACAAAACCAAGAGTTAGTTATAATTTAGCTGCATTACAGAGATAAATTTATGTGCTTCATTTTGATTATTTCACTTCTTGTACAGGTTGCACCTCCTAAACCGGGACTCCGTGGTCCAGCAGTATCTGTGGTTCAGCCAGACTGCATGTGTTCCTGGGCCAGAAAGTTCCAGGGGCCAGGACTCAGGGAACAGGAGCGCTGACAGCTAAGGGCCAAGCATAGCTGGGAGCCATACCTGCACCTGCCTTGATTCCAGTTTCGAGCCCTGCTCTGGTGGCCCTGGCTCTCAGGACAGCAGCAGTGGCATGGCTAGGAGCTTGGTCAGAGCAGCTCAGCAGACAGCCCAGCTGGGCCAGTGTTAGGATGATCAGCTGAGGCCTGAAGTGGAGCCAGAGGCAGGCTGGGGGGCCAGCAGCAGGAGCAAATTCCCTCATTCAGGACTGATCTGGTCCCAAAGGTGCACACCAGGGAGTTCCAACTTGTATTAATTTTAGCTGAATGTAAACTGGGTCAAACCACGTTCAGACACAAATGTACTTACTACTGTAGAATTGTGGATATCTTCAAATGAAAGGTTCTTGTAAGGAAACTCTATGACGCTGAATGAGGCCGATGACTTGAGTGAGTATGAATGATTCTGGTTTTCTTTCTGTGCAATAAATGAAAGGTGACATTACGTGCTAGGTGTAAAAAGCGTTCTCATGTTTCAGAAGTTGGGACAGATTGCGAATTATCAATTGCAACTCACGTTCATAAAGGTCTGGGTCCAAAGGCGGGATTTTACATACAAAATTGCACTCTTTCCCCTCTCCAGGCGGCCAACTTGGCAGACAATTTTTAAGCAGTCAGCTGTTCCACAACCCTACATGGAAGAGGAAGATTACTTCAGGTGATGAAAATCATTACTACAGCTACATTCCATCTTCAGATATAAATTACTATATTGTACGTCAATTGCTACACACCAGATATAATCAAATGTGCAATAGAAATTCCATAAATCACTGAAGTGACTGGAATTTTCAGTCAACAAACTCTATTGATTTAACCCAAATATAAGGCCCCATAGTACCATAATTAGAAACATCTCACAGCAATTCCAGGCTACATATTAAAGATGTATACACTAGTTCAGCTGTGTGATTTATGACTGGCTCTGGGAGCATTCATGCCATCCATTTGGGTGTGAAGAGCCGCATGCTGTTGGTCTGAGGGATGACAGTGTCTGGAGGGGTTTGCAGCTTTTCATCAGCAATGCATTGTGCGAGACAGCCCAGGCTGCAGAGGTAAGGGGACAGAGCAGTCCCACAGTCGCAGGCTACATCCTGGGGATCTTGTCACAGGTCCCTACTGGCAAGCAACAACATGGAAATTCAGAGGCTCTCTGGGTTTTCTAACCTGTATTAAACTTTTCTGTTTCCCTCTGGCATCCACATTAATTAATGGGATTAGATCATCTACAGTTCAGACTGAAAGAGGAACAAAAAAAGGCTGCCTCTTTTCCCCTTGCTTTTGGATGTGATGTTCAGAACTATTGTTAAGCTAACACCATTTGGATGCACCATTACCCTACCTTGGAGGGAAAGTATAAGTAAATTGTACAAATGTAAATTGGCAGCAAATTCTTGTCATTTTGAACCGCTGTCTCCTTGGTTTCACTCTTCTCAGAATCGTTTGAAATACCAAGTTATTTGTTAAGCTAGAGAATCAACTGAAATATCTCACATACAATAAATCATAGATGTTAGACACTGAAGAACCGTAAAGTATTGTACCATCTGTAACAGGTGCTGATACAATTCACTACTCCTCTAATTAGAGAGGCTATGGGGGTAACTGGAGGCAATGTATGTTGCATTTAAATGGAATGTACCCGTTTGTCATTCTTCCTGAAAATGCCAAAATACATATTCCAGATACAGGCTGTAATTGTTGGTGGTTACAGAGTTGAACTGAGTGGACAAAGGCTCTTGTTACTGAAAGGAGTATTTGGCGACTGGACATAGAGGAGTCTGGAGCTCTTATGTGGAGATGAGTCAGACTGAAAAACCTTGAGTCTTTTTTTCACCTCTGATCAGATAATCCCCATTTTCTCTTTCACAGACCCACTGCCCCCACACGGGATGCAGGGAGGGCATCCATAAGCAAACACAGAGCATGCAGCTGCACAGGGCAACTACTCTGCCCAAGATTAAGTTGTGGTCTATGCTGTGCCTACATACGCCTAGCACAGCCGGAGGACAGAGCTGCCTCAAGCAGCCCCAAGCCCTTGACATCTGCTCCACCTCCTGGCCTCGACAGCCCTATCCTCAGGTCTCTCAGTCTTCAGGCTCCTCCTCCCAGCCCCAGCGGCTGAATCCCCAACTCCCTGCTCTTGCTGCCCCCTTGGCTCCAGTGGCCCCAATCATCTGGCCCCCTGCCCCCTTCTTGGCATCTGCTGCCCCAATCCCCCACCTCCTGCTTTACCTCCCAGCCTGCAGCTGTGTGCGCTGCACTACCCGCACGTCTGCCTGTTCTCCTCCCTGTCCCCGCAGCCCTGAGCACATCCCCCGCACACAGGGCTGCTACCCCACTCCCCAGAGGGTGGTGAAGTTGCAAATGCTCAGGCTGCAGAGGGCACCCGAATTCAGGATGACGACCCTGGATGCAGGTACATTTTGATCCTATTCTTTGTCCCCTCCTCACTGAGGCCTTTAAGCAAGAAATCCTGGAATTTCTGCCCTGATGGTTCTGCCCTGCTGCTGGGCCCTCAAGCAGAGCGCCATCCCAGAATACTTCCACCACTTCTCCCAGGCAGATCCAGCAGACTGCCCTTCCCTAAGGGCTGACAGGCTTATTCCACAGACACAGGGAGGCACTCATTCTCCGTTACAGGATACACAAACACTCCAGTGACTAACTTCATTTACATTGCAGTAATGTCACGGGGCCCATCTCAGATCTGGGGCCTGGTTTTGTTAGGTGCTGTACAAAGCAGTATGTGGACCCCGTCCTAGCCAACTAAAGACAAGGCACAAGACCCAAGTGTAACAAACAAGAGAAAGAAAAGGGACTGAAGGAAAACAGAGATGGCAGCAATAACATGTGGCTACACTGGTTGATAGTTCCAAATCATTGAAATATTTCTTAAGAATAATCCTTCCTGAACTGGTCCCACTGATAGAGCCCTGCATGGATACAGAAATGTGCATCCATATCTAACTTGCCATCTACAAAAACTGTCTGTGGATATCCACAGATTTGTAGGGTTCCACATAACGCAGCCAGGCTGAGGCACACCACCCGCTGCCGCTGGAGCGGGGTTGGGAGAGCTGTGCAGCAAGTTTCCCTCAAAGCTGCATGGCTGTGCAGATGCCTAATAAGCCCCACAGAAGGGCTCCTGACTGCCACACATGCAACTACTGATCATGGCCAGGCTGCAGCTTCAAGCCTCACTGCGCCATCTGCAGCCGGGTCTGGGAAGGTCATATGGGCAGCTGTGGGGAGCATGGGTCTCTCCACCTGCTCTAGTGAGTCTCAGCTGCCACTGCAGCTCTCCCTGACCCAGCTTGGGCTGGGGAGACAGGGAGCCTCAGAGTTGCAGCCCAGCCATGATATGAGCCAGATGAGCACTTGTGGGAAGTTGCAGTGGACCCTTTGCCTGCCCTAGGTGGAGGGTCTGAGCAGCCACCACCCCATGTGCTGGCCTAGCAGGCCCCCCCCACGAGTCGGGCTGAGGGTCCACATCACGGCTCATCACAAATGCCCACCCAGTTCTTACCATTAGAGCACAAGACATGTACCTATATCTGAGCTGCTAGCCACAATACAAAGTGGATACCCACATCTTTGCATGGCTCTACCCATTAAACCACAGAGTTCCCTTTACGTTTGCTTCCTCGCCTGCTAGATAACATGGGCTCACTAATTATTACTACTTCTTCCATGCTGAACTTAACTGCCATGCCCGCAAATAACCATTGGCACAAATGGGCTTGGACACCTAACTGATTGCACCATCAGATATGGTCCACTAAAAATTGCAACATTGAAAAAAAATCAAGGCCCAAGATTATATCAGATTAATAAACTATTTCCACAGTTTTCATCTCTCCATTAAAAGAGCAAAAGATGACAGCTGAAATCCATCAGGGCATGTGCTACTATAGAGCTTACCAGCGTATGCACGCCTCCATCATTGACAGTTGTATCTCTTCGATTTATATGATGATCACGGTTACCCTCATACACAAGTGTTTCGTTCTTCTCATCAGCTTTAGGGTCTGAAATCTAGGTTTACGTCAAGACAGACAAACAACATCTTGTATACAACTTCTGACCTAAAGGAGTGTATAATGCTTTACTAACTAAGGTACACACGGAAATCACTTCACAGAAGCAATCAATTGCTTTTGGGATGGAACATACCAACATTTTAACTGCAGAGAGCAACATTTCACCACGGTTTAGTACAGGAATGGAGAAACACTGCCATGTTTTATTGGACATGCTAGGGAATATTAAGTAGTCAAAAGCAATCACCTAACAAGAACTTGGCTACGCCACGAGGCTAACACCTCTACTCTTGGCAAATGTGAATTGAGATGTTTAAGAACCGTTGCTAACAATGAGATGTAGAGTGCGCAGAATGCCTACAACTAGCCAGACCTCTCTGGCTAGGTCGTTCAAATATTTTTGCTTGTTATTGTTTCTCTATTCCCAAAAAAGCAAAAAAAGTGATTTTTGCAAATGGATTCCTCAAAATCAGGGATCATGTTGCTGCTAAGTCATTGCAACAGAGAGAAACATCTCAATTACATGGCAAACCCATCTAAAATGAAACTTATTAATGGTTTTCACTGACCTTCTGATTTCCTGTAATGTTCAAGCAAAGTAAGACGAGGTCAAGAAAAAAATACAACCTGACTTCACCAGAAAGGTCTCACAAAACTTGTTCAAATCAAAATCTATGAATTGCACAGGGTCCTAGCCTAAAACTTTCTAGTATGTGGAGCAAAATGGAACCCTCTTTGTATAATTTCTGTAAGTCCCTTTGTCTCTGCCTTAGCAAAGGTTTGAAAATCTCCAACATGGAGCATCACTTTAAATTTAATTACCACACTGTTCACTCTCTGTCCTAGATCATTAGCACAGATGTTGAGTAAGACCTCACAGTTCTTGACTCCCCAAACTTAAGCACTTCACTGATTATTAGTGCCCCTTTTTTTCCCCCACAAAAAAAACCAACCCACTTCAGTCAATTCAAATGGTGGAATGTTAAGTGATGTGATGGAAGTTTCATGCCTGGAATGAGCAAAGAGTATATTCTTAAAACTGTCAATAGAGCACTATCAATTTAGAAATCTCATATTCAACACTTCTAGGCTATGTCTACACTTAATCAGGCAGATGGGAGATTACTAATGAAGTGCTATGATGCATATGCAACAGTTCATTAAGCTAATTCTCCCCCGTGGCAACTTCAAAGTGCCAAGCTTCGAAGTGCTGGCATACTGTGTAGCTGCAGGCATTTCAAAGTGCCCGTGCTACTTCAAAGTGCCTTCACTCTCCAAAATTTTGATTAAAGTTACAGTTAACATTAAGATTACCCAAGAATATAGCAATTCTGTACAGACCTAGGCCCAAGTTACAAATATAGTTACATTTGTATCCTTAATAAGTGTTAGGATCTGATGGGTCTCTCATGGCTCAATCATCAGTGGAGGGATGGATCCTGATGGAGTGTCCCAGAGGAAGCTCAGTGTGCAGTGTAGGCAAAGAATTCCCAAAAATGTCTGAATTGCTAAGGCCCATAATGTCCCACTACCATTACCTTATTTCAGATCCCTCCTTCAATGAGTGGGACACTATGCTATTCCGGGTTTCACATATGAAACACACATTTATCCTTGTGAGGGATTTGAAATTGCACATATATGTACAATCTATATTTATATAGTACTTTATATTGAAATTGCATGACAGAAATACATGTCATATATTATATATAACATACTTCTGTGACATGCTTGGCCTAATCCAAATTCCACTGAAATCAGTTAAAAGATTTCCTTTGACCTCACTAGCCATTAGACCAGGTCCTAGATAAATAAGTAATAATATAAATAATAATGCAATGTTTCCCAATAAGAAGAAGAACAAAAATATCACATGAACAACCACCTGCATTTAAACAACTACAGTCCAAAAATGCTTTGTTATATTCCATTTGTAGCAACTGATTTTAAAATTCCATTTACTGTATGATGTTGTCATATTTTATACATCTATACATAGATCTATATTCATTGTACTTTAATTTAAGTTAATTTATAGGATTATAAAAGTAAAACATTGATCAGTTTTTAGAGGCATGAAGCGTTAGACATGAGTAAAACAAGCTGAAATGTAAGAACATATGTAGGCTGAGGCTTACAAGAAAGATTTTAGCTTAGCTAATTTAGGCCTCTGAGCCATATGATGCACAAGTGACTGGAAAAATAACCCAATGCCCTAAGATTATGGGGAAAGAGTTACCAAGAGGTAATATTGCACAAAATTACTGAGAAGATTAATATTAGATCATAAAAAATACTGGAAAGACACATCTGTCTTTGACATGCGTCTTAACTCCAGAGTACAGGTTGAGCACCAATCCTAATGAGAATAAAGGGAACTTTCACAGCCTATAGCAAAACTGGGGTCCCTTAAGTTTCCAGGGGACAGAGACCAATAAGAGAAAAAAGGGTTAATACTTTTATGGGCATGTAAGCATAGACAGAATCACGGTATAAAAGGGGATACGCAGAAAAACTGAGCTTTCCTGGGGGACACTCCATCAGTAATCATGCCCCTACTGATGAATGAGCTGTGAGAGACCCATCAGATCCCAACACTTGTTAAGCAAACAAATGTAACTACATTTGTAACTTGTGCTTAGGTCTGTACAGAATTTCTATATTCTTGGGTAATCTTAACATTAACGCTGACTTTAATAAAAAGCATAATAAAAACAGTCTAGGCCTATACAAATGAACATATGTGTGGTCACAGTTTACAGAACAAACACAGTTTACATATGGTTTACCGAATACTGGAAAAAGACAAAACAAAAACCCAACTCTACTCAATACCCAAACGTAGTGTTACAGAAGTCTCTGCTTACCTTAATTTTCAATGGGTTGATCTCCATATCTGAAGTGCAGTTCATGGGTCCATCAATTTCATATTGCATAATATACAACAGGGTGTTGTTGTTGTATTTGTAAGGCCACTGAAGATTTAGCATCACCTTGCTGAAGGCACTTGGACCATTGTTTCTCAGCTAGTGATGAGAAGAAAATTAATGACTCTGTACGACTGCCATTTTTCCTTTGTTAATAGTCCAGGACGCACTAGTATAAGGAGCAGGTACAAGGTTTCCCCTTGCTGACAGTATCAGCTGTTTTACTATGGGAAGAAACAATTTCATTTCCCATGAAGCTAACTTACAATTACTTGAAATAATTTGCTGGAAAGGGGAGCTTCTTTTGAACAAACTTCACAGAAGGAAGCTATTTTTCTGCCTTCAAGAAATTAAATTTGTTAAATGTACTACACTGCATGGAGTGAGAGAGACTGTACTTTTCTGAACCAATACTGTGTGTACATTGCGGGCATGTCAGATACCTGATAAGAATAATTTAGTTAGATAAGGCAGTAGTGCACTGGTCATATAATAAGTTGAATTTGCCTCAAAGTTCACACTACAAAAAATTCTTCAAAAAAATTAACTGAACACAGATGAAATCTGTAATAGTTGTTTTAAAAAAGGATCTCTCAGAAGATTATAATTTTCATGGCAAAAGGCTCTGCAGTAATGATTCTGCATAATTAGAACACATCTGAGTGTCCAGAATAATTAACACAACTAGTCTTTTTATTCATTTCTCTGGTGCAAGATTCAATGTTCTAAAGAACTGGATAATTTTGTGGCCAACACACCCATATATGTAAAATAGCACAGGGGCTTAAGATTCAGGCATAAGCTGAATTCCGTGAGAATCAGAAAGGAATTCCTTCTCTCTTCCAGTAATTGCAATGTACATCATTGCACAACTGGCTATATTAATTGTTAGTCATTTTTGCCTTCCTTGGAGGTTTGAACAAATGGATTGACTCAATGCAGCACATTCTAAGTTCCTGCTGAACAAACAGACAGAGTGAGGTAGGCACTAACTGCCCATTTACCACATAGGAAATGTTACCTAAAATATTTCTTCCTTCCCTGTTACTTATAGGTTAAATCTTGGACCTCAAGCCAGTCACATTTACATACCTCATAGATGTGCTGAACTAGAGGACCTATGTCATCTTCTGTCTCTGGATTCTCCTTGGGTTCCCAGTTTGCAATGGGGAGGAAGATGTGATCAGGAGATGACACACTACATAATGAAGGGAATAAGCAATAACTATCTAGTATTTAGCCTAATACACTACTAATCTCTAAAAAGAAAGCACAAGGTTTTCAAAACCCAGATGCAAGAAAATTAAAAGTATAAATACCTAAAAACTAACATTGATTGACACTAAATAGTGTTTCCACCCTAAATACTGGAAGATTAAATGAACAGAAGTAAGGGTTTGCTGTATAAAATGTTTGATCTTCTGCTCCATATGCTATTAAGAATAATGCTCTCAGAGGGATCTTTCTTTATTCTATTTGTCTGAGATAACTGAATAAAATTAATTATATAATTAATACATGTTATGTGGACAACCTTCGACGGTGAAGGATACAACTGTGAGCAGTGTTGATCACAGGCATCTGATAGGTAGGGTCATACATGGAACTTGACAACTTCTGACCCCTTAACGCTGATTTTACTAATTTTTCTTCCTTTTAAATATGAAGTTTTAACAGTACCAGGATCTCAAGGAATTTACTATTGCAGTAGATTTCAGGTGGGAAGTAAAAAAAAAAAAAAAAAAAAAAACAAACAAACAAATGGCACTTCACAGGCAATTTTCACGTTCTCTCTAAAAAATATGCAAGACCTTAATGATTGTGAGCAATATTAGTGTTCCCGCAAGGAAAAATTAACCTCTTTACTGAATACCCCCACGATGCTGCTGCACTGAAAAGCACCCTTTGTAAAAGAAATAAATAAATAAAAGGTATTCAGAAAAATTAACACATAATAAGAGGAATCCTGAGTAGACTAGCTGATAAATTCACCTAAGTGTGGCTTTCAATAAACAGCAGCAGCAGCAGAGTCATCACAGCCTGCCAACTTACGGCTGGAATGGACAAGCTACTCTATGACAGAATTGGACTCTAGGTGTATTTTCTTAGTCTGTGCAGGTGACTTTTTGGGAGCAATTTTTATACGCTTTTCTTTGAATGCATTCGCAAGATGAAGGGCAGCATTTTGAACAGCACTGAAGTGACTTGGGAACCCAAGTCCCACTTTCAAATTTTACTTGGGATCCCAAATTACTTAGCCTGGGCTTAAAAACCCAAAGATGATAATGTAAATCTGGGTTTATTTTTTCTGTTAGGCTCAATAAGAAGCAAGACATGACAGCCTGCAAGAAAGCTTCAAAAAGAAGAACAAAACAAAACAAAAATCAAAACCCACATACATCTGAGAAACAGGCACTTGTTATATTAGTATGAACGCTCACCCTCTAATTTCAACGGATGCTAAGATGGCTAGGTCAGCCTGGTAAGACGTTATTGGGCTCACACTGTCAAATAGATTGGAGCTGAAAAAGAAGGTAAGTCTATTTGTTAAATGGAATGAACAAGATTCTTTTTTAAAGCCTTAAGCACATGTTATGTAACATTATTATGAGACTCCTGTGTCACAAGAGCAAAAAGAGAAGTACTAAAGACAAAGAGCCAGATACTCTGCTCCACTGAGGTCTGCTTTGCCACACTGTATGGAATAAATCAGTCTTACACCTGCCCTAAATGCAGCTGAAGATTCTACTAGCATGGAAAAGCCTACTGGAATAAAGCCTGCATAGCTGGCTATGCTAGTCCTTCCACTTTAACCTTTCTCGACATAAGAGGCTATTGCAAGGCTAGAAGAGGCAGGGCCAGAGCAAAATGCACTCCAGGGATCACCACTGCACAATGGCCTTATCTAGCCTTCAGGCAGCTCTTCTGTGCCCCGAAGGCTCATGTAGGCTTCACATAACCCCAGTGTTGGGGATGCAGTGAAGTCATCTCTGCATACCTCTTCTCCTACCACAGCCACACAAAACGTAAACTTGTCTCTCCTAAGGACTGAGCCCCACATTTAAAACCCACAGAAGGGTGCACCAGGTCATAGGACAATTGTCACTTATAAATGCTAGCGTTACTTATACCACCACCACCTAGCACATTCTAAGCTATAGAAGGTTTTCAATATTCCCATTTCACACAAAGGGGAACTGAGGCAGAGAGAGGGGCTGCTGCAGGTCATTTCCTCTATTTTCTTCACAGTTGTTGTAATTACAAATTACACACAGCAGAGCAATATTTTCCTCTTGGGCAGCAATTCTCACACCTCTCTGGCTGCTAGTGGCGTATGTGTGAGGTTGCTGGGTCAGGCACCCATGCATGTTAGGCTGTTCAGATCTCAGCTGGGCACTAACCGTTATTTAGCTGGAAGCTGTATGGCTCACTTGTGGGTGAAGACAGGTTCAACAGATATTAGAATTACGAAACAGTATTTAGTGTTTAAACTACTGAACGCTCGAGAGCTGCCGCATTCGTTATTCTTCCTTGCCAGCCTCTAATGTTCCATACTGCAGTGTAATATGGGAGTGGTTCTATTGTGAGCCTCTGGGACCGAACAACTCACCAAACAGGAGAGGGACCTACCTTAGTGTGGAGAACTGCTCTTTATGGAAATTTGTTATGCTCCTTCTGAAAGAGGAGCTCCCCGCTACCGAAGAGGCTCTGGTTGGCTTTTACAACTAGAAATTCCCTATGTCTGGATTAAGAAACAGTTAACAAATGGATTAAACACTCTTTTTCTGCTCTCCTCCCTGAGAATGAGTCATGCAGGTGGCTTCCTCCCATCAGTTACATTTGCAGGAGAGGAATAAAAACCCTAAGCTAAGGAAACAGGCATCTCTAGATAGTTAGGGGACAGGGGACGAAGGGGTCACGAGGGAGAGGTGTTTCTAGGCATGAACAAGAGTGCCTCAGCTGCGTGGCATTAGTTAGTCCTAACAGCCAAACAAAGCTTGCTGACTTTACAAGTCAATATTACTGTTTGAAGATTGCACCTCACTCACATCTCTGTCTGCTTAGTTTGCTGCAGGGTTGGCTGCAAGCACTGTCATTGCTGTGAGACCTAAAGTGCAACTGACTTAGTCCTTTGGGTGACTTGGTCCTTTGGGTAACTTTGTCCTTACAATACTGCTGTGACCCTTAATGTTAGGAGAGCTCTACCACAGAGATTTGTTCACTGTCTGTGACTCAGTGATATGACCGTTCTAGTGCTGAGGAGTTTGCACTTGGTACAACTTGTTGGTGAGCTCTAAGTTTAGATGTCACAGTCAATTTGGGGTTTGCATCCTGGTTTTTAACAGTCTGCCCTGAAGTTGGTACTCCCCCTTGTGTCACTCTCTGGGAGCACTACTGCCAGAGTTTTTGACCTGCAGTGTATACCTATGAGAGAAGTAAAGGCAAGGGCGACATGTCTGTTGTAATACTGGGACCTGTCACGTCACTAAATGCTGCAGTTCCACCCTCCCTCCCCCCCGCATGGTGCGCAGAAGCAATTTCTATCCCATTGTGTTTGCCATGTAAAACAGTTCACCAAAAGGTGCAGTTCTTCTTTATATTAACTTGTGGTACCTAATATTTGAGTTGCTGACTCCATTCACATCCTTACAACTGACTGCCCTCTTGACAGTTTGGGGTGAGAGGGCTGGGGGAACTATCAAAGAGAGGTACTGAGAGATGGTCACTGAGGGAGGTGGCAATCAGAAGACAGACAGAGTTCCTTGAGGCGGAACCTACCAGGTGCTGTATCATTCCCCTGTTCTGCATCAGAAGTAAAGGAAACTCCTTCACCGTCCTCCAACCCCACTCACGTGGGGGAAAGAAGATCTACAGGTACTGCTGCTCCTGATGGAAAGAACCAGGTGCCTTGCGAACTGCTCTCACCTTTAAAGGAGGCAGGCAGGGAGGGAGGGAGGGAAAAGCTAGGAGGCCCAGTAGTGCCCAACTTTTCCAACAGTGGTGAACTAGCATGGCATGCGACTGGCCACAACAAGCAACAGTGGCAAAAGGCTGATCAAAAGGATGGGAATAAAACTAAGTCAGACAGCTCTGTGAGATCAAAGGTTCTGTAGTGCTCCCAAACTGTTAATCATTAAGACAAAGTGCTGTGACACTAAATGGAAAGAAGGGGCTAAAATTATTATTCATCTTTTCAGTGTTGGAGAAGGGGACAATGCACCTATGGGTGGGTGCACCTCATTCGCAGTGTTCTGAGGACAAAGTCCCTAAGGAGTGTGACATATCCACATGATGCCTCAAGGAAAAAGGGACACATCTGGATCTCAGGGTTCACTTAAGAGATGTAAAAATTATAATCAGAGAGAGAGATTCCTATCGACTGTACATTCAGGAGCCCTGTGTTTTCCCCCAGGAACCTATAAATCTCCTCCATTCATATGCTCCTGGCATACAACTTGTATAGTATTGCCCAGATGCCATTCAGGTCTAGGTCCAGTTGACCCAAGGGCTGTACAAAACACACACAAAGAAACGGTCTGTGATCAGAACAACATAGATAAATAGCCCTGACATAAGCCTAGCACCTACAATGGTCACAAATTCATTAGAGAGAAGCCTGGTCTAACACGCTCTTTAAAGTATGCCTACACAGCAAGGAAAGGTACTACTGAGTCTCCAGGAGGCTTTAATCTAGCTAGCACAGCACAGCTCAAACTAGCAGTGATACAGCTGCATGGATACCAGCTCAGGCTAGCAACACAAGCCCACACCCAGCTTTCCAGGTGCACCTGCACTACAGTTAGCATCTAAAGGACTGGAGTATCCAAGCAAAATCTGCTTTTAAAAGCGACTGTTCACATCCCTCAATGCACACATTAGTGCACTTGGCACTGCATGTGCGAAGAGGTGATCTGAACTGAAGCCAGAACACAAAACATTAAGCTCCACCTCAAACATTTTATTGGCCTTTTTATCCAGGGTCATCAAATAGCACCATCTCATTCGTGTCACACCACAGGGAATAAAATCAATTGCAGCCAAACAGAACTGGCTTTTTTCCTATATTACACACACAATAGTGCTTTAATATGAGCTAAATGCACAGTAAAACATTTACAAATAGAGAGGAAGACACTGGCTTAGAACTGTAAATACTCAGTTCATCGATTCATCATTTACCAAGATGTCTTTTCAGCAGTAGCTACAGTGCAAGTAGATTGGCAGGCATGCTGTTAGCATCGACTTCCATACCTTCTAATCTGCAGATCAAATTTCACAGAGGTGTCCATCTCTGACTGCTGATGCACACTGAAACGCAGCCCAGCCAGCAGCTTAGAACAAAACCAAGTGATGGAAGTTTAGTGGAAAGAGAGTCAAGTTCATGCTGAGAAGTTACTCAGTACTACTGTTCTTTGCTGAAATTACACAAGGCCTGGGGGTGAGGGTCAGAAAGGAAGAAGAGGCAGAGTGAACTGGCATTCAGGGCATCCAACTGAACAAGCGTGTCTCCCTCACTTGAGCAGTTGCCATACTGCTGCTTCAGAAATACAATAATATTTGGAACACTTTTCCCCATATTTTTATTCTCCTGACCCCATGCGCTGCACCTGGAGGCAGCACAGTCTAGTGAACTGGACAAGTGTCTGAGAGTCAAGAAAATTAGATTCAAGTCCCAGTTTTGTACTAACTCACCCACAGTCACACAGTGAGTCCCTTACACTTTCTGTGCCTCAGCTTCCCCATCCTTAAAATGGTTGAAAGTCTTCTAGGTACACAGCTTTACGATTTACGGGTGAAAAATGCTACCTAAAACACAGTGCTTACCTAGATTATTCTGTAATAATTCTAACATCACATCATAAAACCCATGAACATTAGTTTCGCACCTTAGTTTTCTGGCATCCTGCAGCCAATTAGCAGAATGCTTTCTTTGAACTATTCTAACGTGGGTGGCTTACATGTATGTTGAGACCTAAATGTCAATGAGATTATATCTCCTAGCAGCACGAATGTACGTCTTCCTCAAAAAATATGAAGAGTCATCTTTATGCCTCTCTTTAACCACAGATACCCATTTGACTTACTTTAGTCCCAGCCTTCATGGGATTTCCAAGGTCACAAACCACCAAGCGAGTTTGATTCTCAATTTTAAATGCACAAGATAGTCGTGCTAAAGCCTGTAATAAAACAGTTATATCTTAAAGAGCAGTACAATATTTTTTGGCATCAGGATATAAGACAGGAAGAAAGCTTCAAGCAAATTGCTTTCATTTGAATATTACTGCCTAATCTTAATATAGTCACAAACAGCTCTGAAAAAAAATCTGAAGGTGAAAACTTCATGAGGTAGAAAGTGTTCTGTTTTAGATGGTATGAACATCTAATATCCTGACTCATATTAGCCGCGTCTACACGTGCCGGCTACTTTGAAGAAGCCGCGCCAACTTCGAAATAGCGCCCGCCACGTCTACACGTGGCGGGCGCTATTTCGAAGTTGACATCGACGGAAGGCGGCGAGACGTCGAAGTTGCTATCCCCATCAGGAGATGGGAACAGCACCCTACTTCGACGTTGAACATCAAAGTAGGGCACGTGTAGCCAATCCGCATCCCGCAACATTGAAATTGTGGGGTCCACCATGGCAGCCATCAGCTGAGACGTTCTCTCCAGCCCCTGAGCTCTATGGTCGCCGCGTGCAGCAGCCCCTTAAAGCTCCCCGCCCCCTGCCTTCCTGTGCAGGAAGCTGAGAGAGCATGCAGGCGGCAGCAGTAACACACGGCCAGCCTGCACACCTCCCTGCAGCCCAAAGACACACCCCCCGCTGCGATGGCTGCCCGCCAGCCCCCCAAGCGCCCCCAGGACACCCCACCCAAGGGGAGCCAGGGCTCCCAGCCTGGCAGCCAGCCCTGGAAGAGGCAGTGGGGCCCCTCCTGGACGGAGGCTGAGATCCGGGACCTGCTGGGGCTCTGGAGTGAGGAGGAGGTGCTCCAGGTAATGGGGAGCAAGAGGCGGAATGCAGATGCATTCACTCAGCTGGCCGAGGGCCTGGCCGCCCAGGGTCACCCTGCCCGCACTCCTGACCATGTCAGGAGTAAGGACAAGGAGCTGCGGCAGGGTTACGCCCAGGCCCGGGATGCGGCCAGCAGATCTGGGGCTGCCCCCGCCACTTGCCCCTTTTACAGGGAGCTCAGGGAAATCCTGGGCCCCCAGCACACCTCCTCTCCACCGGCCACACTTGATACTTTGGCCGATGAGCCCCAGCAGGCCCCGGAGACGGAGTCCGCCCTGGAGGCAAGCCCCGCACCCCAGGGGCCCCCCCAGGAGCCCACCCCTGGGATGCCGGAGGAGGAGGGGGAATCCTCCTCCAGCGACGGGGGGCTCCACATTGCACTGCTGTCCCAGAGCTCCAGCAAGGCATCTGCCCAGAGGGTGTCCCCTGACCATGGGAGTGGACCGTCAGGTATGTACCCGCCCCCCCCCCACCCCGTGCACACCGCCAGGGTTGAGGGGCAGGGACAATAGACATGACCAGGGCCCTCCACATGCCCAGATGACCATGGCCCCAAGGACAGCAGTGGCATGTCCCTCAGAAGAGCGCATCAGCCCCTGCCCCCTCAGCAGGACAGTGCCATGCCCTATCCCTGGGGATGGGGGGAGCGGAACCTAGGGTCCCCCGGGGGGAGGGGGTGGGGACACCCATTGGCAGCGGCAGCAGCAGCAGCATCTCCCAGGGACAGGGAACCAGCAGCAGAGGGGTGGGGGGACAAGGGCCACAGCTCGGGGGCCACACTAACGGCCGTCTCCACTCTTCTTCCCCCCCGTGTTCCGCAGCTGCACCATCGGAGGGCCCGGAGAGCACCGGCGAGGTGTCAGTGGTCCCGGAGAGCTCACCGGGGCCATCGCTACAAGCCAGCCCCTCGGCGAAGCAGCGACCAACCCCAGGGTGGGGCCGATGGTGGACCCAGCACCACCACCGGACGGCGACGGACCCCCCAGCTGCTGGCAACCCTCCAGTGACAGCTGGAGGTATCGGAGCAACACCCGCGGGTGGATGAGCAGAGCCTGCAACTGCAGGAGCGGGCGCTGGCCTGGGGCCAGGAGGCATGGGGGGCCTTTATGTGCACTTTTGAGCGCATTGCGGACTACCTGGCTGCCCGTGCCGCGCCAGCCGCCGCTCTGCCGGCTCCACCCGCCGTCCCACCACTGTCCGCCACTGAAGGGCCTTCCGCCGAGAAGGGCCTGGGGCCTGCTGACACCCACCGGCCGTATCTGCCGATTCGCCCGGCCCCCAGCCAGCCTCGGCCAGGGCTGAGGCCGAGGCGAGGGTCGCGCCCGCCAACCCCAAGCGCTGGACAGTAGGGGGTGCAGGGTCCAGGACGTGGCCCCCCCTCCCCCTTTGTACATATCCTCATTATTTTGTATACAGTTTGTATTAGACCCCTGTTATGATACCTGCCCCCCCATGTAAATAGTTCTCCCCTTCCTTGTGTTCCACTATTTATCATATAATATATATATATTTGTAGTAATAATAAGAGAATTCACCGTTTTGTGGTTTCAAGAACAACAGGTCTATTTTTATTTGCAAGAAAAGTGTGGTGGGGGTGCTCTTGGGTGCTCTGTGGTATGGGCGTAGGGGCAGGGAGTGTTGTGGAGGATGGGGGGGTGCAGTGGGGGGCCTGCCAGCATTCACCCTGCGGCCTGGTCAAAATGGGCCCTCAGGGCCTCCCGGGCCTGGGTCCCCTCGGGGTCCACCTGGCAACTGGGGGCAGCGGGTGGCTGCACGTCAGCCCTGCCAGCCTCCACAGCCCAGCCCTGAAAGAATGCCTCCCCCTTGCTCTCCACCAGGTTGTGGAGTGCGCTGCACGCGCCCACAATCTGGGGGATGTTGGTGGGGCCCACATCAAGGCGGGTGAGGAGACACCTCCAGCGCCCTTTGAGGCGGCCAAAAGCGCGCTCAACCACCTGGGGCGCATGGTTCAGGCACGTGTTGAAGCGCTCCTGGCTGGCTGCGACATGGCCCGTGTAAGGGTGCATGAGCCAGGGCCGGAGGTGGTATGCTGTGTCTGTGACGATGCAGAGGGGCATGGTGGTGTCCCCCACTGGGGGATGTAGGTCCCCACCTCCAGCTGGCAGCACAGGCCCGAATTCCTGAATACCCGGGCGTCGTGGGTGCTGCCAGGCCAGCCAACATGAATGTTCAGGAAGCGGCCCTGGCTGTCCACCAAAGCCTGGAGGACCACCGAATGGTAGCCCTTCCTGTTCAGGGAGCGTCCTCCGCTGTGCTCCGGAGCTCGGACGGGGATATGGGTCCCATCCAGAGCCCCAAAGCAATTTGGGAAGCCCAGGGTGGCAAACCCTGCGATGGTGGCATCCAGGTCCCCAAGCCGCAAGAGCCTGTGGAGGAGCAGGGCGTTGATGGCGCAGATGACCTGCAGGGGAAGGACACGGGAGAGCACCAATGAGGGGTGTGCAGGGTGTGTCTGGCCCTCCCCTCCCAGGACTCCCCCCCCCCGCCTCCATGGGTCCTCTTACCTCCATGAGGACAGCCCCGACGGTGGCCTTGCCAATGCCAAACTGCTGGCCCACGTATCAGTAGCTGTCTGGAGTGGCCAGCTTCCAGACAGCGATGCCGACCCGTTTCTCCACGCTGAGGGCACGCCGCATGGTGGTGTCCTGGTGCCTCAGTGCGGGGGTGAGCCACTGGCAGAGCTCCAGGAATGTCTGCCGGCTCATCCGAAAGTTCTGGAGCCAGCGGTCGTCGTCCCACTTGCCGAGCACCAGCCGCTCCCACCAGTCGGTGCTCGTGGGGTAGCTCCACAGCCAGCGGCGTGTGCGGCTAGGGGCAGGGGGGCGGAGGACAGCAGGGTCTGGGGTTACTTCCTCCTCCCCTGGGGGCAGCTCCTCTTCCACGAATAAAAGGTGATCAGCTGCCTCCTGCATGGCACTGAGCAGGGTAAGCACTCCTGCAGGGGCGGCTGGGTGGACCTCTGGCTGCTGCTGCTGCTGGTCCATAACTGCTTCGCCGAGGTGTGCGTGCCTATGGCTCTGCAGACCTCGTGCTGTGCAGGCTGAGTGTGTCTGGGAGGGGCCCTTTAAAGGGAGCTGCTTGCTGTTGCCCCGGAAGTGTTAGTCCGCCCAGTGACCCTGTCTGCAGCTGTTCCTGGCACCCTTATTTCAATGTGTGCCGCTTTGGCATGCAGACGCTCCCCTGCAGCGCCTACTTCGATGTGGTGCTGCCCAACGTCGACGTTGAACGTCGATGGCACCAGCCCTGGAGGATGTGTAGACGCTATTCATCGAAATAGCCTATTTTGATGTCGCTACATTGAAATAAGCTATTTCGATGTAGCATTCACGTGTAGACGTAGTGATTGGGTAGCAATGATTTTTGAGGCCTGAAGTATTCTCAGATTGAGTTCTCCAAATCTATGTGAAGTACCAATGCTTTTGTTCTAGGGCTTGATTAATATTTTTCACTTTGAGAGAGAAGTCTTTGAAGGCAAAATGCCATGAGAAGTCAACAGCTCCTCAGAAGCAGTCCTTACCAGAGAGACACCAGATTAACAGAACAGATGAGAAACAGCAGAGAGATCTCAGGTAGCAGAATGCAAACCTCTCTGAACAGGCCATTTGAAATATGACCCAGGATACTCAAGGGTACAGTACAGTGTGGAACTAGGGGAGTGGTGCCCACCATGACAGCAAAACAACAAAGTTGTTTAAGCCTCTTCAAAAAGATTTTTCACTTCTCTTCCTTAACAGCAGGTGCTCTCTTAAACTTCACAAGGGTAGAGAAGAGATAATCCAGCTTCATTTGGCATATCCTGCAAAGCTGGGCTATCAATGAAGTTCCAAAAATTGGATCAAAATTAAGGTTTGTTTTAGCACCCTGGCAGTCCAACCAAATTAGGGTTCTTTAGCTGTTGAGGGCTCCTCCTCCCTAACTGAGGCTATGGGGGGCAGTGCATATCAGAGGTCACCGCACACAACACAAGATGCTGAGCAATCCTGTCAGTCTATTGCACGAACTCATGGCAAAAGCAGCATTTACTCATTTCTCTCTTTGCATTCACCAACTCTGGCCATTTTAAGCAATCCTTTAAATCAAAGGCCTATCTGCCTTGAGAGGAACCTAAGATGGGGGAAGTCCTGGAAGAACAAGTGGGATCTAAGTACTCCCTGAAGCAGAGCACTGCTGGGAAACTTAACAGAAGTTTCAAGAATCAGAAGGATGGGTCATTTTTGCCTGTGCAAATGTCATTTCAAGGAAAACACAGACAACCCCACCCTCCTTCCAAGAAAAAAAATAAATTATACAAACATCCTCAAAGGTTACAAGTCAATCCCAAAGTTTCCATGTGACCAAAATAGCTGAAGCCCCTGAACAAGGATTCTACAGTTACAAATTTTTCAGCAGAATCCACTATTTGATTTTTCCCTTTTTTGTTTCCCTTGTATGGCAGGGGGAAGGGAGGGAGGAAGCAGTAGTACCCAGATATTATTCTTTGTCTCAGATTTGCTCAGTTCTTTACCCAGGATATAAAATGCTCAGTCTGAATATAAATTCATTAGCTAAGATGTTTTTCACAGACCTGTGCCAGAAACAATCTGTGTCAACGGAAAGCCCATGTGTAGTTTATCCATCAGTTCTTAACACCTCATTCTGGAATCAGAATAAATCAGCTTTGAATTTCCAGCTGCGCATCTGCTCAGATAGTGTCAAAGTTATTGTGATTACCTGACTGGTTGGAAGGCTAACACAGGACAGAGCTAGTGAGGGTTTAGAGCAGGACAATGTTAGTGCACCCAAGCCAAGTAACTGATCATACAGATCCCCTCTTACACAAGCTGTCTTTTGGAATCTCCTTCCTAAAATAATGTGGCAGGTTATGGACATACATGACTAGAGTGCAAAAACACTACATAAGGGAACACTACGCAAGTGTATGCGCTATGAGGCCAGCACACTTCATTAGAAAGCTGTGGTTTTGGTATTTCCCCATACGTGGTTTTCACTTTCTGATTTTATCAGCTACTGGAAATATAAGCGTCACTGCAGATGAAGACACATTTCTCTTATTGCATTCTAAGTTTAACCAGAAAGTAAGTACCAGAACTCCTGGAAGGATGTCTGTTCAAATGAAAGCTTCGGTCCAGCTCTACACAGACAAGAGGGCTGGGTAAATATATGAATTCTTAATATAAGTGAAAGATTGAAGCTTATGCGGCACTAGCAGCCCAATCCTGCAAACCAATATATGAATAAATGCAACAGGATTAATTGCAGGAAGGTAAAGTGAGTTAGAAACTTACCTCATTGTTACGAACAACACCAATGAAGTCTGCTTGGGGTGGAATTATAACGAAGAGTTCAGCTTCATAGGCTCCTTCTCCTTGGTTCTGGGCATCGACAATCAGGGTTAACGGATTGTCATCACCAATATAGATCTGCTTCTGATCACTGAGCAAGCACAAGTACAAAAAGTCAATTCTGTGTTCCAAGTGCTTAACAACTTGCACTTACAGACACACAAGGCAGCCTGACACTGCACCAGAGCACTGTGGTCACTGCACTGGGGTTACCTTGCAAGCATATTTTATTGATCAAAAAGGCAACTTGCAATGAATTTTAAAGGAAAAAAATATCCAAAGTCACTGATAAACTCCTCCTGACAAAGCATTTTATCATTAAAAATAATACAGTGGCAGAACAGCAAACAAATTTTATGGGTCAGATCCCCAGATATGTCCTTGCCATTTTACTTACACACACGCACTCACACACTCTCTCTCTCTCTCTCTCTCTCTCATGATTAACCACAGAGCTGCAAGTGGCATCTCCATAGGGTTTTGAATATAAAGTATGAGGCACACAAATTTTCTGACTTGGTATAAAAACTCTGAAGTGTAAGAGCATAAGAACAGCCATACTGCGTCAGATCAGTGTTCCATCAGGCCCAGTTGTCTGTTTTCAAACAGTTACCAATGGCATTTGAATCTCTCCTGAGAGGCCACACACAGCCACAGCTTACAGGGAACGCTGCACCCAGATCACAGGGTTGTGCCACTGACCATCCTGGTTAACAGTCATCGATGGACTTATCCGTAAACTTATCAAACTTTTTTTCCCCTAAACCAGGTACACTTTTGGCCTTCACAACATGCCCTGACAACACATTTCACAGACTGACACTGTGACCTGTGGCTCTTGTGTTGTGTCAAGGGGTAAACAACACTTTCCTAGTTACTTTCTTGATACTATTTTATAGACCTCTATCATTTCCTTACTTCATCATCATCTCTCTTCTAAACCGAACATATCCACTCTTTTAAATCTTTACTGATGAGACAGCTGTTTCATAATGCTAATAGTTTCTTTTGCCTTTCTCTGTATCTTTTCCAATTCTAATGTACTATTTTTTGAGATCACGTGACAATAACTATATAAAGTATTGAAGGGCTGTCAAGATATTAAAAAAATTAATCATGATTAATTGTGCAATTCATCATGCTGTTAAACAATAAAAGATTACCATTCACTTAAATATTTTGGATGTTTTTCCATTTTTAATTATTGATTTATATTACAATACAGAATACAAACTGCCCAGTGCTCTCAATATTTATTATAAATAACTGCACTGTAAAAAAGATAGTATTTTTTAATTCATCTAATACAAGTACTTGTAGTGCTCTCTCATGGAAGTTGAATTTACAAATGTAGAATTTACATACAAAAATAACTGCATTCAAAAATAAAGCAATGGAAATCTTTAGGGCCTAGGAGTCCACTCAGTCCTACTTCTTGTTCTGCCAATCATTCAGACAAACAAGTTTGTTTACATTTGCAGGACATAATGCTGCCCACCTCATCCTTCTCAGATTTTGGAAGGGACTTCAGATTCTTACACCTCAGTTCAAGTGCTGTAGCTATCTTTAGAAATCTTTGTGTTTTGTCAAATCCTTGGTTGTATTCTTAAAATGAACAACATGTTCTGTGTCATCATCAAAGGCTGCCACAACATGGCAGAATACAGGTAAAACAGAGCCAAAGACATACAATTCTCCCCCACGGAGTTCAGTCACCAATTTAACTATTGCATTTTGCGTGTCCCCTCTGGAATGGTGGCCAAAGCATGAAGAGACATGTGACTATTTAGAATATTTGGCACATAAATATCTTTCACTGGGCAGCAACCAAAGTGCCATGAGAACACCTGTTTTCTCTTTTGGCTGACATTGCAAATAAGGGAGAAACATTATCTCCTGTAAATGTAAACAAACTTGTTCATCTGAGTGACTGACAATCAGAAGTAACAGTGAGTGGTCTTGCGGGCTCTAAGTTTTACACTGTTTTGTTTGAGGGTGCAGTTATGTAACATTCATAACTGAAAACAAAGTGAGTACCATACAGTTTGTATTCCACCTCATAACTAAAATCAATACATTTAAAATCAGAAAAACATTTAAAACATCTAATACATTTCAATTGATGTTCTATTGTTTAACAGTGTAATTAAAATTGATTAATCTTTTTTTTTTTAAAAGTCAAATAATTTGAGTTAATCATGTGATTTAACTGTGATTGACAGTCCTATTAATACAGCTTTGAAACTTTACTATGCAAAAGATAAAGGTTGCTTTTAACCATCTGAATTAAAATAAAATTAGCCCAGGAAAAGTTTCCTTACATTGACAAAACTTTTAATTTTTCCTTTTTATAATAGTGTATATTTAACACAGACCTGTACAATTTTGCGTGCATGTGCGTGTGTGTTTGCTGTCAGGTTGTGTACTTCTGGTTCCAAATTAGGAGTGGGATGATGAGTCAATTCATAACGCTAGTGTTCATAAATCTGAGATTCTATTATAATGGTATTATAATATTCTTGTCTTATTACAGAATTATAGAACTGGAAGGAACCTTGAGAGGTGATCAGATCCTGTCCCCTGCTCTCATGGCAGGACCGAGCACCATCCAAGACCACCACTAACAAGTTGTTGTTGAATCTTCTCTTAAAAATCTGTCATGATGGAGATTCCATCATTTTCCTGCACAATTTATTCCGATGGTTAACTGCCTGGACAGGGCATTTCCTAATGTCCAACCTAAATATCTTTTGTTGCAGTTTAAGTCCATTGTTTATTGTCCTATCATCAGAGGCTAAGGAAAGTAATTTTCCCCCACTACTTTAATAATTTTTTTAGCTATTTGAAAATTGTTGTCTCTCTTCTCAGTTGTCTCTTTTCCAAACTAAACGAATTCAGTTCTTTCCGACCTCCCTCATAGATCATGTTTTCTAGGCCTTTAATAATTTGTGTTGCTCTTATCTGGACTTTCTCCAATATGTCCCCACCTTTCCTGAAATGTGACTCCCAGAACTGGACACAATACTCTAGTTGAGGCCTAATCAACACCTAATTACCTATCCTTTTCCTAATGGTTCCTATCATTGTTAGCTTTTTTTGACTGTCACTGCACACTGAGCAGATATTTTCAGAGAACTATCCACAGTGACTACACAATCTCTTTCTTGACAGTTAACAGCTAAATAAGACCCCACATCTTTTTGTACGTAGAGATAGAAATATGTTTTACTGTGTGAAATAGTTTGCACTTTTGAACACTGAATTTTATCTGTTACTTTGTTGCCTCGTCACACAATTTAGGGAGATCCATTTGTAAAAGTTTTTGAAGTCAGCTTTGGACTCAATAATTTTGTATTATCTGCAATTATTGCCACACCTGCTCAAGGGTCTGAAACTGCAGTATAGCCTTGTGGTTTGTAGCTGACAGCCTATGTTCTCTGCTTCTTCCCCCGCCCCAAAAAAAACTGTGTTCACATTAGCCGAGGCCATGATGACTATACATACAGTCACAGTGCCCTGACAGGAACTTATCTGTTAGGAGTACTGAGTCTCAATGAGAAAACAGGTCCCCTTAGGCCATGATCCAGCAAAACCAGCTTATGCACATGCTTAAATATTACATTCTGAGTACTCCCTATGATTTCATTTCATTCCATTCATTTCCTTTCAATAGAATTAGTCATTGTACATAAGACCTATGTAAGGTTGCGGCCTTATATAGGAAGTTATCTTTCCCAATAGTGTTTTTCCATCTTTACTGCATTGTTTATTTTTCTAATTCATATAACTGAAATTTACCTGTTTACTGCAACATGCAATTTTGGTTTGCAGATATTATCTTCACCACAGTCCAACAGGATGTGTGTCTGTGCAACAACCAAACACATATGGCTTTAATAAATTCAGTCCAACAATTCAAATGTGTGTCTTACTTCCCCTATCACTGCTTTTTTCAAAGGGTTGTAGGTTTTTTGGAAGAATTTTAACTAGGGGAACTGTTTGCTTGTCTCTATACAAAAACTGGGAAAGAATTAAAAATAGTTTCTGTGCATGCTGCCACCCCTTTTACACTTGCCCCCGTACGATTCTAAAGCCAATGTCTACATTTATCAATCATGTTTGCAGATCAGCTTAATATCTATTTCTTTAATCTTGCATCTCCACTATGCTCTCTGTGCAAATGACTGTTACAAAGCTTGGAATAAAAGAGTGAAAAAATTAGGTTTGTCTTTGCAGTTCTCTCAGGATAGTAGTTTACAGAGCATATCTGAAACTTATACAAATGCAAGCATAAGACTGCAGGAAGCACAAGACCAGGGACAATGTCTGTGAACCCTGTGCTCCAGTCCAGAGTGGCAAACGGCAAGAATTGTTTCAGCAGTGACTGCATCTTTGGGGTGTTGAGTTTAAAGAGAGGGAGTGCTCACAGATCTAGGAACATCAATAGGATGCAGGCGTGAACTGCATACTGCAATGAGTAACTTACTCTTTCCTCTCCTTGGAAACCTCAGAGAGGTATGGTACATACAGCAACCCAAAATGAGAAAAGGGATGAAAACCTTTTGGACTAGTATCTCTGATGCTCAATGGACCTCTGTGCTTTGTAACATAGTTAAGTATAATGGGTGAAAAAGAAGCTCAGCTCCAAAAAGGAGGGTGTGCTTAATGCAAAAAAGTAACTTATAAAAGAGAAAAAACACATTCATGTATTTGATAATATTTCTAAAAGTCAGTGCCTGGAGACAGACCCTAATATATGTATTCATGTGTCCTGATGTTTGACTGAAAATAATGTTCGTTATTATGTGGTTTAACCAAAAATTGCCCAGAAGATACCTGTCTGCTAATGTTAGCAGGAGTGAACTGGTTGAGGATGGGCTGTAATCCAGCTGAATCTGTGGCTGTTCTGTAATCCAACCGATATTCCATAAAAATAGTTATCGGTGTAAGCTTGTCTCTAAACTCAGATTCATCCTGAAGGGAGAAATTATTCAAATCATTCTTAAATCACATCACAAAGACCCTAGAGACTCACAAGATTCAAATAAAAAGCCTGCTAGTACTGGGTATGATTACTGTTTACCATTCTCTTGTGCACCCAGAGCTGCAAAGTGAGATCAGAGCCCCATTATACTACATATTATACTGTACAAAGAGAAAATCCATCCTCTGAGGAACTTACAATCACAATATACAAGATAAAAGTAGTGTTAATATGTCCATTTTACAGATGGGAAACTAAGGCACGCCAAGAGATTTAAATGATTTACCCAATAGAACACAGGGCTGAGAACTGGCTCTCCAAACCCAGCCAAGTGTTTTAATCACAAAACCATCCTTCCTCTACAGCAATGATAACTCTGGTAATTACTGTTCTTTATTCCATGTATACAATAAGGCCAAAGACCTCTTACCCTCAAAAAAGCCTGAAGCTCTTCACAACGCATTGTGCCGCCTTTCACAATGGTCATATTCTTAGAGTGACCAGGCTGTTTGTTATGGAGAAACAAAGCTCTCCTCAAGGCTCCTTTTTGCTTAAGCTTATCCAACAGCAGCTCCACTTGAAAGGCTATCAAATCCAAAACACTTGAGTTAGGAATCTCTTGACTACCTACAGGCATAGCAGGTTCCTCCCAGTTAATAATCCACAAGCTGACTTTGGTGTGACAGCAATTTAACCACTAAGCTCTCATTAAAATGTTTATTTATTTCATGTGTGAAATATTTCATCACAATACTGTAAGAGAGGTTGATATGCTGCTAAAATGAGACTAAGAAACTTCTCCTCAATACTATAATCATATTGTTTTTTTAAGAGACATCTTCAAGTAATACAATTGCCTCTATAATGGGATTTCTCTCTGAAAACTGAAGTTAGGAATTGTTTCCAAAGAGCAGCAGTCTTACAAGATTTACAATATCCTCAATATTATCATTACTAATATAATCATTGCTTAATATCTTTGATATGGATCCCATAACTTAAAACTAATACATTTCCTTCTAGGTAAACCTTGCTGGATCATATCTCTTATACACTCATTACGCAGCAAACACTTCAAGTTTCTGGATGTGACACAATGATCAGCCAGAAACCATCAGTCTGTTGCATAGCAAAAATCTATGTAACGTCACCATACAAACCTCTTAGAATCAATCTTTTATTGCATGTGGCTTAAAAATCCTAACCCTATTCCCATCCATGCTAGTGAGAGCCTTTCCACTGATGTGGATGGGAGTTGGATTAGACCCTTAGCACCTGTAACGCTGTCTCTATTGTTACTTCCATCAATGCCCCCACAGGAATTACTTATCTAAAATTCCCTTTTGTAGACACAGCTAAAGAGCTTGGCCCTACAAGTGGCAAATGCTCTCAGGCCTCAGCCCAGCAAAACCACTTAAGCATACAATTAAATTCTGTGGGACTGAATATACTTAAAGACTAATGGGTTTAAATTCATTGCTGAACTGGGACTTCACTTCCAAACAGCTTGACAGAAGGGACTCTTGCACTGACAGGACCAACCGCTATGCTGAAAAAGCAACTGCTGAAGGGATAAACACAGTTCTGACCAGGACTCATGTTTGTAGGCAATTTGCAAAGCATAACATATTTTAAAGCAGCAGAACTTACTGAGTTTATTGGGGAGCTTTCCCTTGCCATCAGCTGTTAAGCAGAACTTTACTTTAAAGCTGTTTAAAAATATTTCAAAAAGCACATTTGATTAAATACTTTTTTCCCCCATCAGAATGTGGTTTAAAAACTCTCCCATAATTTTCCCAGTTCCCAGATCCCCAGAGAGACTACAACCCCAGCCTGCTCTGAAAGTTCACTTCTAATTGCCAAGGCAACCAGAACAGATTAATGACTGTTTCTTTTGTTCTACAATTCCAGTGGGGTCCTGGGGCACTACCCAAAGCCTGCCCTGCTCTTTCCCCATTTATGAAGGCAACCAAATAGACAACTCAGGCCTAGGGTGACCATATCTCCCCCAGTCAATTATGGGACACAGGAGTCATGCCAGCCAAAACAGGACGGATGGTCACCCTACCTGGGAGTCAGGCAGTGGCTGCTCTGTGGGGGCTGCCAACCTGTTGAGGGGACTGCGGGGGGAGGGGGGCATTTGCAGTTCTTGGCAGCCCCATGACTTGGGACACTGGGAATGGGGCTGCTGCCCCACCAGCAAAATTCCCGGATTCCACCAGCTGCAAGAAGCAGGGTGAAAGCTGCAGTGATTTGGCTCCCAGCTCCCCACAAGCAGGGGGAAGCTGGGCAGCAGGTGTGCAGGTCCAGCTCCCAGTCCCCCAGCTGGGGGCAGCCAAGAGGCAGCCGTACTCCCGTGTGAGTCCAGCTCCCCTAGCCATGGGGAGCCAGAACCAGGGCAGCCATCTGCTAATAAAGCAAAATACAGTGCAATTAGCCCCTTTGGCCAAATAAATGGGGAGGCAGGGATGGCACTTGAAACACGGGGCTGTCCCGCACCAAATGGGAGAGATGGTCACCCTAATCAGGTCATGTGTTTTTCACCCCAACAGGTGCAAGAAGAAACTCGCCACTCTGCTCTCACTCATTGCTCCTAAATTGGGAGATAACTGGAAATTCCAGAAGATGGGGGATTATTTCTATGGTGAAGTTTAATGTTGGGGAGGCTTTCAAGGGTGGGAGAAAAAAATATTTGAAGCATGTTGGCAGCCACTCTTTAGAGTTAGGAAGTAAACCCTGTGGTATTATAGCTCTGGGGACTGAAAAACCAGAGCCATCAACCTTAAAAACACAACTATGGAGAATACATGTAGCAGTTTATATGGCTCATGGGACTTCTACACTGAAGGGTCATTGTTGACTGGGGTACAGGTCTTACTACAGTGGAAATTTAAAACTCCAAAATGGACAGTGCCAGTAGGAACACAGAGCCTATAGAGCTTGAGTAGCCCAACAGCTTTTATCTTCCAGGATCATAGTTCAATACTGTATAATAGGCCAGAAATGAAAGCGAGTGAGGTTCTTGACCTATATTGTTAAATCACTTCAAAATGGGGAATAACCAGCAGCCTAAAAAGTTAGGGTAATTGAAATCCAAAACTGAGTTGTAAAAACAGAGGTGTTTGCCAGACACCTGGCTCAAACCAGCCCATGTCCCTTACTTTCCTGAACAGCTCATTCACTCTTATAAACAGCAGAAAAAGTTTATGAAGTAACTTTGCTAGTGACTAAACAAATATTCCTCTGCAAGATGCTGAACTTATGTGCTGACATGCACTAGGGACCCAGGACTTGTGGAAATTTCCAAAAGAATATTGGGGACTTTCTTATTTGCACTGATATGTAACTATTCAGCTCTAAACTGATCTGTTTGGGGAGATTTTACTATATTCAGTGGAAACATTTTGCCATCTGTGAATGAAAGGTGAAAAGTGAAGATCAAATCCAAAGTCCTCTGAAGTCACTGGGAGCCTTTTTATTGATTTTAGTGGGATTTGGCTCAAGCCCTAACTGAGCTTGCTCAGCCACTGACAAACTCCATAGTCACCTTTTTTAAAATCTTTTTATTAGTTGTATTATCTCAGCTTTGAAAGTTTAAGTAAAAACAAACCACCTTACCAAGAAACTTTCACACCAGTGTCTGACAGTTCACAGATTTTTTCCTCGGGATTTAAAATGGTTGGGTTAACTTCTAGGCCAGCGTTTACACTGATAACTGGTCTAGCCCTGTTGACAAAAGTACATAAATTCATCTGAGCAATGACACTCAAAACGCTACATCACACAATTCTTTATACTATGAAAAATATTCTCTGCAGTTAGTAAAGCTAAAAATAATAGATACTGATTGTAGTGATAGAGCAGCAGACAGAAAAAGATACAAAGGGAACCAGAAAGACAGATTTTTTTCATTCCATTGAAAGAGATGGAGAATAGATGAAGCAGAGTTTAAAAAAGGCTGTCCCAGACACCAGGAGCTGTAGACTCTCACATCTGTGCTAGCAAAAGTCAGAACGAATACAGAAAGGCAGATACTAGAGAAGTAGATGGAACAGGGAAAGAAGGGGCAGATACTGGACTGAACATGTGGAGAACTGAAGAAACTTAATGGTACTTTTCCACAAGATCTTCATTGATTAGACTGTAACTTTACAACCCATGTAAGGGACAGTGAACAGTTACACGGCCCTAGAAGCAGATCAGAAAATAAACTGGGATTGTGCCACTAACCCTCCCCTTTTCTCTGAAGCGGGTAAGTTACTGCTCCTCTTTGTGAAGCTGCCATAAACTGTTTTGTGCTCAGCTGAATAATTTGGCTGTGAAAATGAGGGGAGAGGGAGTGAAGGCTCCATGCTCCACTCTGCCCCCTCTGTCTCCCAGGCACGGTCCATAACAAGTAATGAGTTCGAGAGCTGTCAAGGATGAGAGCAGGTTTGCACCAGGCAGCATCATGCTACACCTGCAGGCCTCTGGAGAGCTGTCACTTAGGGGAGGCCATGGAGGAAGAACTCTCGCAGTGTTTCCTCTCAGGTCTGGACACATCCACCAGAGGCAAGTAACACTTTACGGATGCCATATTAACACAGAGGAAAGAATGAGATAACCAATTTTAATCCGTGTCGTTCTGCAATGCAGTGAGACAAAGCTTCAGACTCTCTCATTTCTGTTCCACTCTGTAATTTGCAGCGAGTCTCCTCCTGACAGGAGACCTTGCACCACATGCTTACCTGTACAGAACAGCTCTGTCAACTCCAAAGGCCCCGACAATCAAATCTGGGAAGGAGAAAGAAATGCTAAATGTTTGAGTTTATCCTTTTTTAAATATGGGATTCTAGTTGGTCAGTTGGAATGACACACAACCGTGATGCAATCACATTACTGCAGCTGTTCTAAAACTATGCCAAGGGGGAAAAAGCACCTGGGTATCCATTTTTGTCCACATCAGTGGCTCCTTTCAGTGAGTACCCAAAGCTTGGTGGCATGGTACGGGTGGCCCACTGTCCTTCAAGAATCTGAGATGGCACTGCAATCAAACCTGACGCTCTTCCATTGAAGACGTAAACAACCCCTCTTTTGTCTTCTCCACCATAGGGTGCAGCAACTGCAATATCTGTGAACCAAAAGGAATAGCTGTCATGTCTCCAAATACCAAGGTCGTGTCTACATGCGCAGCTTCTGTTTACAGAACAGCCTTTCTGTTGACAAAACTCATGAAGCATCTACATGGCTAACGTGCTCTGTTGAGAGTCTGTAGTCAAAACTCAGGTGTTCAGTCAGCAGCGTTATCCCTGTTCCCAATCATGAATAGCATCTCTGTTGACAGAGTGCCTGTGTAGACAGTTCTGTCGATAAAGGGGCTTCCGGTTCCCCAGGCAGCCCTGTTTGCAGAGCTTCCTGTCAGTCATTCTGTTGAGAGAGGACAGGGCAGTCTGGCTGCTCTCTGTCAACAAAGAAGATTGCTCTTTCGATCTGCTTTTATGTGTAAGACGCAATCTGTCAACAGAGGTACTACCGAGGTTTCTCTGTTAACAGTGATTGTCAACAAAGGCTACCCATGTAGATGTAGCCAAAGAGAACTTCCTTGTGTTGACAACACTGAACAACTTATGTAGGCACAATATAGTTGCAGCAGAGTTTCAGTACCTGTCAGCATATTGATAATGTTAGTATTCTCTGAAAGATTTATCAACACCCTCTTCTTTGTTTATGTAACTTGTGGGATCATGAGGTTTTTTCAGAATAACACTAAAATTAATGCTGAAAGATCATGTGTACTACAGATTTATATTAGCAACACGAAAGCAACAAATCCACAAACACATTTTTAAACCTATTTGGAGTCATGGTGTGGTTCAATTACATGCACCTTTGGGTATTTAACACTTTCCCTTAAAACAGTGGCGTGCAACCTTTTTCCAACCATGACCCCATATTTTATTGTACTTGTCTCATGAACCCCCAAGTTAGTTTGAGAAATGTCTTGCTTACTCAGTTCATTTCTATGCCATAGAACAAACATTTGTGAATTGAGAACTAATTTTCTAGTAAAAGAAAATGGGGAGTGGGGTTGTATGTGTGGGACAAAACCAACTAGGAAGTTTATGTATATTTTAAAATACATATTAGAAAATGTCTCAAATAGTTTGTTATTTTTAAAAGGTAAAAACAAAAACAAAGAAGTGTTTTACATTTACTTTAATTCAAACTAACAAAAGGGTTAAATACGGCAATACGAGCAAAAAAGAAAATAAGTTCAAATAAAGACAAAAAAGAAAGACAAATTAATGAGAAACTTGAGCTTGAATCTTAGATACTATAATTTTTATTTTCAGATTTATATTTGAAACTGCCACTCTTAGAACTGCCTCCACATTTAGTCTGGACCAATGTTTGGTTTTTATGGCAGCGTAGCAGAAAAAGCAGATTCACACAAGTAGGCCTATGCAAAGGAAAGCAGAGAAAACATTGCTAAGTCTGAGTATTTGTTTTTCCACAGATATCCAACCTTTATCACATGCTGAAGTTTTAAACATAGCATACATAGTTTTGTCTGATGATAAATCAAAGAGTTTTTTGTTCATACTCCGTTCTGAATCCTTTTCATTGATCATGAAGGTAAATGGATTTCAAATCCAACCTAGCTTCTTTTCTGGGAACTCTTCAAATTGTATTGTAAAACTATTTAACAGAGCCATAAGATGTGTTGTTAATATCTCTTCGATTTGATTTAAGTCCATATCACTATCGCTGTGGAATTCAGATTGACGGGGGAACATTTCCACATTACCAAGGGCAACAGAATTCTTTCACATCGTTATCTCACTGACAAACGCTTTCACTTTGAGAGGATTACTATATTCATATTTTGACCTTGAAGACTAAGTTGAGATTGTTTAACTTTTCAAATATGTCTGCAAGAAAACTGAGAATTCACTAACCACTTCTCATTTAGAAAATGTTCTGCAAGTGTTTTACTGTGTTTCAGAAGAAAAATTCAAATTTCATCTTTGAGTTCAAAGAGGCACGACAGTGTTTTGGCATGTGACAACCATCTTATTTCAATGTGAAGAAGTGTGTTGTGATCAGAGCCCATTTCATTTTACAAAATTGTAAAAAAAGTCTGCTGTTCAAAGTCTTTACTTTTATAAAACTGATAACGCTTACAGCATCTTGTAGTACCTTATTGACATTTGGCTGGAGTTGTTTTGAGGCTAATGCTTCCCTATGTATCGTGCAATGGTGAAACCTTACATGTGTTGTGATTTCTTTTATTCTTCCTTTGAATCCCTTTCTTTGATCCTGGTAAAGCAGCTATGCCATCTGTACAAATCGAAATGCATTTGGACCGCAACATACAATTCAATTCAAAAAGCTTATTGACATGGCTAAAAATTCTCTTCTGTGGTTTTCCTTTCCTAAGGTTCACAAAATAAAATCTCTTTCAAGATCTCCCCATCATACCAGTACCTAACACACATAGGAAGTTGAATAAATTTGTAACACGTATAGATTCATCCAACTGCATCGCAAAGTGATCAACTTCTTTTAATACGCCCAATAGTTGCATTTTAATATCTTCTGAAAGTGCGAGTGATGATGCAATGTGAAACTGTCTCTCGATAAAGGAATAGTTTTCATTTTATCATATTTTTCATGGTACATAAATGAAACCATTTTAGCTGTAGTTGCCCAAACAAGAGGTTCGCTAATAGAGTGAGGTTTCATTTATTTTGCTATTAAATATGAAGTTTCTAATGATGCTCTCAAAGCTGTTTGAGAAACTGTAGTAAATTTTTACAAAAAACTTTTTTGTATTTTGAGATTCATTTTCAAATGAATCTTAGAGCGTTCATCTTTATTAAGATATCGCAGATGTTTGTTTTCTAAGTGTTGCCTTAATTTTGTGGGTTTCATGCTTCCGTTAGCTAATATTTCTAGAATTACACATTTGGCTTGTTGCTCACCATTTACGATGGTGAAAGTAAATCTATATTTGATGTGAGTCTCTTGGCATTTGCGTTCTTTTTTGTTCTGTTTTCAACAGGTTGGGGTTAGCACTGCTGATGACATCATGCTCGTAGTAAGTTCCAAATATTCTTCCGACAGCCTACTTGGGTTCCCCCCCAGCCCAGTATTACTTGCATTGTCAGCACTATAACCACTTGACGGTTGAATAATTAAACAGTTATCCATATTGGCAGTATTATTTTAATTTATGAACCGACGACACACCACAACACAAATGCAGTGGGTCCAAGGAGGCACGCAGTGTGCACTACCACTTCCATGAATGACTAGACCAGACTCCACAGCAACGGCCATGTGAGGCACTTGCTCCCACACCAACCAACACAATGCATGCAGGTGATGCACAATCAAGTGTCAAGCTGGCCAAAATGGAGCCAATGTGACCACAGCCTTTTTGAAATAGGCCGACCCGGGGTCTGCAACAGAAATAGCAAGGAGAGCCCTTTTTTCAAATTCAGTTACCAAATCAACACCTCAAGAGCTGCAATGCACATGAATACAAAAGTCCTTAATAAATCACATCAAACTGTACTTTTTGTCACTCCTATTTTAAGAACAGTGCACACACAATTATTTGTGCCAGTTATAAAGAGCTACCCCCATCTCCAGGCTTCACCCACCTCAGCCCCCAAATCTGCCCTCCTATTCCCAAGCTTTACCCCCATCACCAAGCTGTACCCTCCATCACTCCCAACCCCATCCCCAGGCTTCACCCCTCTCAGCCCCAAAACTACTCTCCATCCCCAAGCTTACCCTCCACAACTCTTTCCCCGCACCCTCAGGCTTAACCCCTATCAGCCCCAACCCCACACCTTCACCCGCAACCTACTCACCCTGATCCCCAGGTTCTACCTGACTTAACCAACAAGCTCTGCCTACTGCTCCTCCATGTGTGTCGCCTTCGCTTCCAGCTCCCCCCTGCTGTCTCCTTCCCAGCACAGCTCCAGCAGGGAAGGCTTGGCTGCCCCTCCCCCACCCCCCAGCTCTGCTGGCTTCCTCTTCCAGGGCTCCCTGCCTTTGGTGGCTCCACTTGTGGCTCTGGAGGCTGCTGCTACTTAAACAAAACAAAACAAAACAAAACAAAAAAACACACCAACTAAATCTAGTTTTAACTGTGAGCTTTGTTTAAGCAGCAGCAGCTTCCAGAGCTTCAAGAGGAGTCGGCAGCAGCAGCGCTCGGAGCCACAAGTGGCTCTTTAAAGAGCTGCGACCCCCAGGAAGATGTGTGACCTCGAAGGGGGTTGGGTTGCACCCCACTGCCTTACAACACTCAGAACTGGTTACAGTTGGAGACAATTCTTCAAACTACACTTCATTAATATAATTATGTTCACCCAGAGGGTTTAATAACTCCTGTAATCCTAAACCAGCCTACTGTAACAATTATCAGATTCTACGTGATATGTTGATGAGTGCTTGGCATCATACCATAGGCAGAATTTAAATTAATGCAATTATGCCACATCTCACCGAGTCTGAGAACACTTAAAATTAGCAGTGAATGAAAAATGGCAGTAAACAAAATGCCAATCTCATTCTTCATAGGAAACACAACTTAAAAAAAGACTGAGCTATAGTAGTGTATATAAAATCTGAATTTAACTGTGCCCAGGCTGATTGAAGAACACCACTGATACCTAATCAAAGCATTTAAATCTGAAACAGTATGTAGCAGGCGTTACATTACTCCCTGTACATTCATATAAAGTTGTATAATCAGAAGAAATTCTCAAATATAGCACTGTTGTTTCACAGGCGTGATTGGCAACTTAGGTTAGTGAGCCACATGAGTGGCCCTTCTTATCAGCAGGCCGTAAGTTTTTCCTAACCATCTCCCGGGATAAGATAGTTTTCCTAACTGCACTTGCACACCTAGAATTTGTGAGATATGCTGACATAACTGGAGCTGCACTTTGACAGATGCAGAGGGAGCACATGGCTCTCACTGCCAGTGTTCCCTCTAACTTGTTCCATCCTTCAGTGGAATAAATTTTGCTATGTGCACCAAGGGATGTGTGGATGTGCACTCACTTCACCTGCATGTCACTTCAGTAATACCCGTTTAAAAAAAAATTACACTTACAGAAACCAATAAAATCTGGCATCTTTGCACATGGGCCACAGCAAACAAAATGTCTCATGGGCCAGATATAGAACCCCAGTGGGCCACATGTGCACTTGGACTGCAGGTTGCCCATTACTGTTTTACAGGCACTATGATTCAGCTGCACTGAGCTCAGAAAAGCAGCAGAGGCAATGGCCATGAGCCATGCCGGGATGGAACCAAATGAAACTGTCATGGAGCAGAACAGAAGAGCTTATGGAAATGACAGAGTAATGACTAAATCCTGGAAAATGAATTAACTTTAAAAAGACTCAGTTCCCTCTCTAACACATCAATTAATTTTGATTAAAATAACCTGAGCAGAAAAGCACAACACAGACACAAATGAACCACAATGACCACTTGTAGTATCTAGACCAATGACCAGCATTTTGCAGGACCAGTCTTCACCTTGATTTTACCCGTCTCATTGCACTTGTACTTGAATGGCTGCTGAGATACTGCCGCTGCACAAGGACTCCATGCTATTAACAACTAAAAAGTCCAAATATTCACAATTACTAATGCCACTGGCATAGAATACTTTGAGCAGCCGAACATGGTCCTCTAAAACATTAAACCAGTTTTCTATTATGAAAAGAATTCATAACGTATGCATATTTTTGCTTCTGCTGCATGAGAAGAATCTCCTAGAGAAGAGTATCACCTCTAATATTGTTCTTTAACTCTAATTTGCGTTTCTTGTTCTGTTTTGTAGTATGATTATTTCTGAACTATAATATTTCCTAGGGGTCAAATAAGAGACAAGATGATCAGCTATAATCCCTAACGTATTAATTTTTCATGAAATTGAGGTTGAGGTTGTATTTGGTATCTATCATAAGGAGGACTGGCTTTTATAAAAGGGAAATCTCAAAACTTCATCAACTATGTCCTTCCGACTATTATGGGAATGAAGCATTTGATCAAAATTGATCAGATATCAGAAATGGCAATATACAAAAACCTGTAGGAGAGCACTTCAATCTCCCGGGCCACACAGTAGCAGACTTAAAAGTAGCTATCCTACAGCAAAGAAATTTCAGGACCAGACTCCAAAGAGAAATTTCTGAGCTACAATTCATCTGCAAATTCGATGCCCTCAGCTCAGGCTTAAACAAAGACTGCGAATGGCTGGCTAAATACAAAAGCAGCTTCTCCTCCCTCGGTGTTCACACCTCCAGATCAACTGCTGGTAGTAAGCCTCACCCTTGCTGACTGAGCTAACCTTGATATCCCCACCCTTGCTCTGGCTTATTTATACCTGGCCCTGCAGATTTCCAAGACCAGCATCTGATGAAGTGAGTCTGTGCTCACGAAAGCTCATGCTCAAAACTTTTCTGTTAGTCTGTAAGGTGCCACAGGACCCTTCGTTGCTGTTACAGAGCCAGACTAACACGGCTGCCTCTCCGATACTTGATCAAAATTGTTACTATACTTATCATTCTGAAAGAAGTTCATTGATTGATATAACATCTTAAAATAATCAATATTGTAGTTTAATTGGTATAGTCTCTGGATGGTGCAAACCTTTAATTCCTGTTCACATTTTTGGGAGTAACATATTCATCAATCATCAAAGAGAGAGACTAGACCTTGGTGTCCAGCAGTCTAATCTCTTTGTGGTTAGAATTCACATTCCTATCCTGCCCAGACTTACACTAAAAAGATTTAATAATTTACAAAATGAGGTCCTACCGTTGAAGCCATCCTGGTCCAGGTCCCCCAGAGGCGCAATAGCGCTGCTGAATCTCGCAAAGATCTCAAACCCATTCAGCTTTATGATCTGAAAACCTCCTGAGGCTTGCTGAAGGCATATGGAGACCTGGCCCACCTCTTGAAGCTTGCCATCAGAGCCCCGCTCCATAAAGAGAGGTGCTCCAATAAACAAATCGGTATAACTGTATTTTAAAAAAAAAAGTCGTTCAACCACCACAAGAATCTCCAGTCTCAATTTTATATATTCCCATCACTCACTGCCACACAGAATTGAACAGTAATGAACAGGGTGAATGTTTTATATTATTATTTATATAATTATAATTATTATTATTATATATTATGGTTTATATATCTATTTTTAGGTTTCTCCTTCAATCTAAAGTAATTTAATGTTGAATAAAGCCTATATCTACCGGAATCTAAAGCATGCTTTTCCTGTTTAGACAACATAGATGAACTATGACAACTCAAAAAAAATCAAAATTAAAAAAAAAAAAAAAATCCAGGCTGAGAGCTCAAAATGAGGCATGTTGTGCAGGGAGGCCCTAATAAAATGCAGTAAAATAGTGGAAAACAGCAAAAAGGAAGTATAATAGTTTTTTGGGGTTTTTTTTGTTTTTTAAAAAACACAAACTTGATAATTTTGTTCTAAGAAATTATTTTTAGAGTGACAGATAATTATTCCCACAAACAACTAAGAAAAAAGCACTTACTCATCCCCATTAATATCAGTGGCAGCTACAGAATATCCAAAATAGGCCGCCATCTGGAAAACAACAGAAATTTTACATTTGATCCAAACATTTCAGTGAGAACATTTAAAATCTTCTCCGCCCCTCTCCGAACCATTTTATATTTATTTTTATAACATTTACATTTTTCTAGGTTGCCACCAATAGTTCCTTCCTCTGTTCCCCTCAGCATAAAGAGAACTGATGACTTCTTCCTTGTAACTAGTAGAATCCATTGGTCCATCATCTTTTCTAGTTCTTAAGAGACCAGCCTGAATTACAAACACCAAGCAGCACTAACACTACTCCAGTCCAAGGACTCTTACAGGTTTCTGTGCTAAAACTATTTTTTTAAGTAAGGAGTATCATCATAAGAAAGGGAACTCATGGAACACACCCACAAATTACTAAAGATCTGGAAGCATATGACTGAATCACTTCATACCTACGTTTTATCCTTCTGAAGAATTTCTCTCTCCTGCAACCATATAGCTACTATACTGGTATAAAGCAGAACTACATACCTGTTCTCCAGTAAAATTGTACAAGGATGACATATTTTTCCCATTGTAAATAGACACCTGCATAGGAAACATAAATGAGCCAGTAATACACGCTGCAATATTTAACACTGATTTTTTTTAAAAATTATTTTCACATTTAAGATTTCAAGTCTCCTACCATGCCCAGAGTTCTCGCTGCTCTTGGAACCCCAGATACGAAGTCTGAAACATAAGAGAAGACAACTTGATGAGGTTCAGATTCCAGTTGGCAAAGAACAAGGGCTCAAGCTGGACCTTAATGTGCCTGAACCATTTTGCACATTCATAGATATTTATGTACTAAAATGTGTATGCCTACAGGTGCATCAGGGTTCGTTTGTGTAAATATTACTTCAAGTCTGCTTCCTGCTGACCACATATGGACATAAAGGTTGAACATCTCTAGTCCGGCACGCTCTCATCTGGCAATATCCATAACCCAGCACAATTACAGCTAGCCAGACAACCAACTATTATGGATGTGGCCAAGTTTTCTCTACAACCACCAGTCCTGGCTCTCAATGTTATGTGCTGTTATTTGGCTGTAATTTACCCCTAAATGTCATCTAAAAGCCCAGTGAGAAGTGTTGGTAATGCTGCTAGACAATACTGACCTCCCCTGGTTTAGCAAATTCTGTCATTTGGCACTGGTCAGGTCCCAAGGGTCCCAGACTAGAGATGTTCAACCTGTACCAACAAAACATGAACAAGGCCATACCTTCTATGCCATCACCGCTGAACTCTCCAACAGCCACCGAATAACCTGAGCAGCCATAACAAAAATGGTAAGTGACTATATAAATCTTATTAATTTTTGTTTTCCATATAATTTCTCAAAACTTCCCATATTAGCTACTTTGCCTGCATATTGTACTGAATGATCTCGACAGACAGTAAGATAAATAGCTATTCCAAGGAGCATATCCATTGGCTAACTACACTAGCCAACTAGTATAGTTGAAGTGTGTATGGGATGCATTAATTTCAGTAGGAACAGTCCTTCCCAAATGGGCAGGTTTGTTTTGGCAAATAGGGATGGACTAGTCTGAAACGGATGGCTAGGTTCACACAATCATGAAGAACATAGAGATGGTCCAGAAGCGACATGTTTGGATTCAACACTAAACTTGCCCAAAGTCTGAAGTGATTTCAACACTGTTCCAACTCATGTTGAGCAGTAACAGAGAGGGAGCCATGCTAGTCTATATAACTATAAAAAAAGCAGTCAAGTAGCACTTTAAAGACTAACAAAATAATTTATTAGGTGAGCTTTCTGTGCCTTAAATATTGAGTCTGTTCTGGTATGGCTATGGTCTGAAGAAGTGGGTCTGTCCCACGAAAGCTCACCTAATAAATTATTTTGTTAGTCTTTAAAGTGCTACTTGACTGCTTTTTTGTTCCAACTCATGTTTCTCTCTAAATGGAATCCTTAGATGAATTTATAGCAATGAAATTTGGTGGTGATCAAAGCCTAATGAGGATTTACTGTTATGTTCAAAAAGGATCATCAGAAACAGTAGTGAAATGCAAAATTATCTTAGTTCTGGACTCAGCTGCATTTTGAAAGGGATTTTGAATAGTGTCTAATACTCAGACACCTCCTGGCTGAGATATTAATACTTCACCTGATTTTTTTTTATTTTAGTGAATCAGGGAAGGTGACATAATAATAATACAAATGATATAACAAACAATAACTAGTTCTATATAAATTAGGATGGTGATGGTAAAATAATCTCCAACCTCTTCATTAACTGAATACAAAAACACCAATCGCAAAGCCATTGTTACTGTTAGAAAAATAAAACCCACCAATGCACAGTGATTTGCCAAAAGCATACTTAGTTAGTGGTTGATTCGAGTGTGCCAGACAAAAATTCTTAACTCCTGGGCCTCATGTCTACTCACAAGATCATCAGGATAGAAAATACAAATTTTGCAAAGGCATCATTATTGGCACTTCAACAGTTGTGAAAGACATTTGGGATTCTTAAATGACCACAATAATTCAGCACCTCTGTATTATTCAGGTGCACATATTCCGTATTCTCCCTACCCTACACTGGGCCATTAGTCCAGTACAGTTTCAGAGGAAACAGCAGTACAGTCACTTTTTGAAACACAGTACTTTTTCTTGACAATCACATGTTCATCCGAGTACTTAACCTCTGAGATAAAACAGAGCCAAATATGATCAACTTCAACTTATTTTAGTTGGGGAGAGCAGTTTCTTCCTCTAGATAAGGTTCTACTAGAAAGTTTAAGACACAGTATTCTTTGAGAACTTCCAGGAACATTAGCAATAGTATCTATAGTTATTTGTAGTTACAGTATTAAAATATGGACATGCTCAGGTCCAAACAGGGAAATATTTTTAAAAAAAAGACAATTCTTTCAAACAACTTATACGTTAACAAAATAAAAATGTGTCCCAAAACAGTTCTCTCTTCCAGTAATCCCTGCTTCTTTTTTGCACATGCAGCAAGATGCAGATATACCCACTGTTTACTGGAATACTGACTTCATGTTGGTATCCCTAGGAATTATACACGCTCACCCAAAATTAGGCACTACAATTATTCTTTCACAGGAATTTTACTCCGTGTACCCTAGGAACATTTTTTCTTTGCTTTCTTTTGTCTATGCCGTAAACATATAAAGCTAAATGATTACTACCTTGATTTCTCCTGGGCAATGTTTTTATTCGTTACTCCCTCTATGCACATTTTCATTTTGTTTAATAGAATCCAAAGGCTCTTTTTCAACTACTGTATTTCCACAGTAAATACATGGTGAGGACATGGGTGTGGACATGAATGTAACTCTCAGGTCCATGAAAAGTTAACAGCATCCACTATGTTGACAAAAATGAAGTGAAGCCTTAAGTGGCTCTGGCATGTTGAATTGGTACACTAGGGGAAAAGCAGGCTTTCAGTTGTTCCTGATCAAAATATTTTTAAATCTAGAAAGGGGACCACACTAAGTACAAATTTAAGTAGCTTTCAAACTCTTCTAATATTTCAGCTTTTTAATTTAAACTCTAGTACTTGCTTATCTATATTTACATAAGTATGAAGAAATGGGTCACTGAGATGGACCTCCAATCCCTTATTAGCAGCATCCACTTATGCACTTCTGTGATAGACAGCTAGCTAAAGAGTGAGCCAGAGTCCTGCCATGCCAGCTGCAGCAGAAAGGGTCATTGGCACTAGCTGAGTAGGCCCAAACCTGAAAGGTAAACAACTGCAGGCCTCAATAGCCACAGGACTACATAAGCCTGGCAGGAAGCAAGTAGTAGAAGGACAGGAAAGGGAGGAGCCAGACAGTAGAAGGTTGTTCTCCCCAGCTAGCTGCAGGAGTTAGCAGTCTTTGAGCTGACTGTGCTGAACCTTTGTACATAGAAGGTGGCAGGAACTAACATGGACAACAACAGGCAGGGTGCATGCCAAAGTCAGTGGTCTCTGACTGGTTTGTGGGTTCAAAAGGGGCCCAGAGTAGACGAGTTTGTGTGTGAACCTGTTACAACTTCTTTTTGGTCTTTTAGTCTCCTTTAAGACCTCTCAGGGAATGTTGAATTTTGAATTACCTGGAAAACTGGTACGATTTGAACAGGAAAGTCTGATTCCATGCTGGACCAGCAGATATTAGACAGCCCCGTAAAGTTAGAATGGGGCTTGTTCTTTTACTTTCATGAGTTTAAAGTTAATAAAGGACTTAAGAACTAGGGAATTTACTGTATCATGTTAAACCAGCTGTAATGAGTACTGTCACTGAAAGATCTCTTATCACACACTTTTTCCAAGGACCAAACCGTCACTGAAAAAACAAACAAACACTCTTCTCTTTGACACACACATAAATTGAGCAAGGCAAGCACATACAGATTAGATAACCCGTTTTAGGAATAATTTGTTCAGGTTACTGCAGGTCATGGAGAGTGACTGTGTTAATCTTTTGGCAATATTGAGCTCTTGGATGTGTTATCAGAGAGACAAGCAGGTGCATACAACCCTAATGGACAGGGCTTTCAAAAGGTAGATGCACTCATCAAATGCTACCTGTATCAACATTAACGTTCAGTAAGTATTCAAACCTGCTCCTGTTGAAATCAACAAAGACAATAAAAATTGTTGGGTCTTTCACAATGGGTTCAGGCTCAAGTCCAATGAGTCTTGCTACAATATTGATACAAACATTCCTTTATTGTCAAAGTGACCTACCCAGGTAGCTGTCATCAAAAGCAGCACTAGCAGATCGTGTTGCTAACTGGTCATCATACTTTATACTGTAGACTTTGGAATTGTATTTAGCCACAATTTCTGCCACACGATCAGAAATCAGTTGACCTGGGGGGGAAAAACAATACATTAAAATGGAAAATTGCTTTGGAGAGGGGCAGCAATGTTAGTCTGTAGCTTCACAAAAAAAAAAAAAAAAAAAAAGGTAGTCCTGCAGCACCTTAAAAACTAGCAATTTTATTTATTAGGTAATGAGCTTTCATGGGCAAGATCCACTTCCTCAAATCTAATAAATAAAACTGTTAGTCCGCAAGGTAGTACAGGCCTGCTTGTTTTGTTCTGTTAACTGTGAAGAGTGGGATTTAATCAGAGAACGTCAGATTCTAAACCAATAGCTTGCCCATTGGACTAAAGCGGATATCTCCATTAAACAACAACAGTAGCCATTGGGAGGCATGAAAATAAAAATGTAGACCCTGATCCAGCGAAGTCTTAGGCACATGCTTAACTTTAAGATACACACACGCTCTTAAGCATGGTCTTATGCTTTTGCAGAAATGGGGCACTGGTCTTTATGCTGAATATTAGAAGCATATTTGAGATTGGTAGGCTAATAAGACAAGCTCAGTTTATTAATGTCTTTATATTCAGTCCACCAGGACACTAGACAATGTCTTGATTATAGTCTCTCTCTACTTTAAGATGACTCTTTAAGACCATTCAAAGCTGCCTGGGAAAGTTGCATAATTTACATTCATACCATTCCACTAGATGTTCTTAAGTTTAGAGACAACATTTGCCCAGCAGCTCAGAATTTAGGTTAAAAATATTGAAAGAAATTACGAAACTGCAAGCTCAGAAGCATTATTCTATTTTTAATTTACTATGATATTTAAATGTTTTTCTTTTCAAGTTTTGCATAAGAGATGGCAATTTCTCCAATGAGTTAACCAAATAAATACACAATAAACTCTTTCATACCCGGCATTCTATCATCTAGAACTCTCAAAATAATTAGCATTTTAACCAGAAGTAAATTTTAGTTAATCTTCCATAAGTACAATATAGTGAAAGTAAATACAAATGAATCCAGCAAATACAGTATGGGTGCACGTACACTTGCATTCCACTTTCGAAAGAGGTATGCAAATAGGTGAACTGAAAATGCAAACCAGGTACAAATTTACATATTGGCACCTCATTCGCATACTCTAATTTCAAAAGAAGAAAGCCAGTGTAGACACTGCTCTTTCGAAAGTAAACCCATCTTCGAAAGAATCCTTCTTCCCTTTATTTAATGCGAAGAAGGAGTCTTTCGAAGATGGGGTTTACTTTCGAAAGAACAGCGTCTACGCTGGCTTTCTTTCATAAGAGGCTCTTTTGAAATTAGAACATGCAAATGAGGTGTCAAATATGCAAATTACCCTCATTTGCCTTTTTTATTTACCTCACTTGCATACCTCTTTTGACAGAGGAATGTAACTGTACACACACCCTATAAGTTTACAGTTAAAAGTTCACAATTGCATCTGCAATATATTTTTAATCACTGTCCTTTCTTCAGGGTCTGCATTACTACAGAAACATATATATATTTTAAACTGATGCCTGAGCAAAAGCATTTTGCAGCTGCTAATGGGTGGTGATAAATACAAGTCCATCAGCTTGTGTGTTCACAGAACATGCCTATGCTGTGGCTAAAAACATTTCTCTGATCACACAAAGACAGACATACACAAGGTCTGCTTAAGCTAGCATACTGAAAATAGCAATGAGATTCATTGAAGCACAAGCTAGCTGCCTGAGTGCAAGCCCACTGACCCCTTGAGTCCATACTTAGGTGGCTAGCTCCTGACACAGTGTCCACACTGCTACTGTTAGAAAATCCATTTCAGCATAGTTAGTACATCTGTCTGCCTGGCCTAGAGGCCTCTCTATAAGCTAGAGTGTAGATGTACCTGTTATGACCATGCATGCTCAGTGTTAAATTGAAGGCCTTCCCTCTGGGGAAAGATGTGTGAAATGTTCCAAGGTTCATATTACAGACCAGGGCAAGTATCAGAGAGGTAGCCGCGTTAGTCTGTAACTTCAAAAACAGTAAGAAGTCCTGTGGCACAGAGAGGGTTATACACTAACCGACATTTTGGAGCACAAGCACAAGTCTGGAAGAGACCTCAGGAGGTCACTGAGTCCAGCCCCCACCCAAAGCAAGATCATCTCTAACTAAATCAGCCCAGCCAGGACTTTGTCAAGCCAGGACTTAAAACCTCTAGAGATGGAGATTCCATCACCTCTCTAGGCAACGCATTCCAGTTCTTCACCACTCTCCTAGTGACATAGTATTTCCTAATATCCAAACTACACCTCCTAATCTGTAACTAGATACCATTGCTCCTTGTTCTGCTGTCCATTACTACTGAGAACAGCCTATCTCCATCCTCTGCACTTGTCCTTGTTGAACCTAGTCAGATTTCTTTTGGCCCAATTCTCCAATTTATCTAGGTCACTCTGGACCATATCTCTACCCTCTAATGTCCACCAAGCTTAGTGTCATCCACAAATTTGCTGAGGGTGCAATCCATTCCCTTATCCAGGTCATTAATAAAGATCTTGAACAATACCAGCCTTAGAACCGATCCTTGGGGCACTCCCTTTGCAACCAACCACCAAAATGGATATGGAGAATGTAGTGTAGTTCTGTATCCAAAAGAAATGGAATGGACTTCTCCTAGTGGGGCGTGTGGTATCTCTCAGTGATAGTGAATAATTTGATGTCTGAGGCTATATCTACACTGCAGGTTCCCCCCCACCCCCCATCATTACTTATTTCAACAGTCCAATGTCCAAATAAGTAATGCTGGAAAACCACATTCACACAGCCACAGCATTGAGAAATGCTCTCATTTACAGCTACATTTCACAGCCACAGCATTGCAAAGGAGCTTTCACATGAGCTGATAATAGCTGTGCTTTGTTCACACACAATCATCTTCAACTCTCAAAGGGGGCTGGGGTCAGCAAGAGGCCTTCCAGAGATGGAGTAACTATTTCGAGGGGAAAGCCTTCTTACCTTGAATTAGCCTGCTTGGCTGCATGAATGTTTACGGGTTTTTGTTTTTTTGTTTTTTGTTTGTTTTTTTTTGGGGGGGGGGGGGCGGTTCTGAAGAACAAATCCAGTTTAGACAAACCCTGAGTTATAGGATGCAGGGAAGACCTCTTTCTTAGCCTTACATTTTCTTGTTTTGTGTGGATGGGCCAAACATTCCCTAAGATAACCTTACCATGCTTTGAACAAAACAGTTACCATTAGAAACAAAACACATGCTCTCTATAATTAACATTTGTATTGCTGTTTAGTTACAACTAAATGGAAAGAAGTCATTTCAAGCTGCCTAAAATATCCAGTAAACATTTTAAGGGTATTATAATAAGTATTTCTGGTGTATCAATCACTAAAACACTGATATTGAATTAAGATGGATTGGGGGTGGAAAAATCAGAGGCCAGAATTTTTTGTCACCTGAGTGATTTGTCTCACCTTGCCAGTAGAAGCTTCCAGGTCCTCCAAGAAGTACCCTGTCTCCCTAGAAAGAATTTAATAATAATTAAAAATACCCTCATTACCATATGCGTCAAGCATAATAAACAATCATGGAATATATAGTAATTCTAGGAGCACAGAACTCTCTTGCAAAGTAAAGCTGCTGCAGCTGCAGAAACCCAGTCACACGTTATATTTTTGTTAGCTTTTTTTCTGATTTGAGGTGATACAGGCTTACTAAAAGCAAATCAAAAAAGAAACCGGAAATGTTGATCTTCCAGAATTTTATTAGGTTTAACACTACTGAGGCAAACAGACATCTGCTTCTGATCAATTTCCTTTCCCTTCGCCTTCCCTCACCACCTCTCCTTTTCAAATTCACACCAGAATGATTCATGTCCTTTTAGCTGAGTCTCCCACAAGCACAATTTTAAGACAGTAGAATATAGTTAGGAGTAAATCCTGTAACATGTTGCTAGAGGTTTGTAATATGACTGACTTCTGTGGAGACAGACTATTCTTTCCACTACACCTCTTCGCTTTCTTCTCCCCCACACCATTTTTTTAAACCAACTACAGAAAATGGCCAGCAGGGAAGTCTTGGTTTTGATCTTTTTCTGTATTACTTGGCATTGCCGTAACCCAGCAAAGTATGCTTGTAACTAAGCACAAATAGTCCCATGTAAGTCACTCGGACTGCAAGGTTTTTTTTTTTTTTTAATTAAAAAGAAAAAAAAAAAAATCGATTTTAAGTCAGTTAGCCTGATTTTTCCAAGTGCCTGTCCTCGCTGTAAATTCCTTTAGTTTAATTTATGGACCACTAAAATCGACATGATATCGAAATCCTAAAATCAAAATAAGCCGACGGGTGTAGCATTCTATTTGAATTTAGGAATCTGAAAGAAGGGTAGCGAGGATGCGACATATCTTTAAATTGAATTCATTAGCCTCCACAGATGTCCCGTATGTGCCCCACAATTCTCTGCTCTCTTCATATCCACTGCTCTCAACTGCAGAGGAATTAGGCAAGAAGAAGATGTGTTACAATTCCGCACCTGCAAACCTGGGGCTGTAGGGTCATAAGAGGCTGAAAAAAAATCTTTTTCTTTGCCCGGAGAACAGCTGTGGGGGTCTATGCCTCTGTGTATACCCCTGCTAGCTGCCTTTTTTTCTGCACTGCCTGGCACCAGCCGCTGGCGCCCCCATACCATGTGTCAAGCTAAGATGTGGATGGGGGTCATGCTTGTCTGGTAGTACAAGAAACTTTTCTGCCATTTACATGTTGTCCCGACCCCCACATTCCCTCCCTTCCCTCCCCCTGGAGGTACCACACAGACTGGAACATTCCCAGGCCCATCCGCATCACGTGGTTTGACCCTGAACCAATACAAGGACATGCTGCACAAGATGCCAGGCAGACTGCGTGCAGTAAGGGTCACGATGTTCAGGGGCTGGCTGTAACCAAGGCTCTTCTATCCACCATGGGGATGTCTCCCTCAGCAGGCACAATTTTCAGGGGCTGGCTGTAGCCAGGAATCTTGTAGCCACCCCAAGCCATACATGTCTCAACGAAGGCAATGTATTAGCTACACAATTATCACAGTTGTTGAAGTAAGGCTTGCAGCGAGGAATATTCATGTCCTAAAAGTCTTCTTTTCCATGTGCAAACTTGGCTGTAGTCTGGGGTCTTTTAGCCTGATGAATCTTTCCAGTTTCAGCATAATAACCACGTCTACTTCAACGTAAGGGTCTTCTTTCTCAGGTAGTCTAAATCCACATCCAAGTCTGAGAGAGGCACTCTGTGTATGGTCACAATTTGTCTGTCCACTGAGTACCAGCTGTTAGCCATCCTGGCTCATTACTGATGATTCATTTGAGTTTCAGTGTAACAACTGTGTGTACTTAAACATACTTAACATAGCAGGGGAAAGAGGGGAATGAAATGTGGGAAAATGGTGTCATATACCCACATCAACTTGTGGGACCAGAACACAACAGGGCTCAGAGAGCTGTGTGATAGGTTCCCACAATACATTGCAGCAGCACTTGATTGAAGCTTGTTTTAAGTTACTTGTATGTGGAAGCAGTAAGTCTATTTTGTGGGAAGCACATGGGAAGTTGAAAATGCTCAAAATAGAATGGCTAAAACCCAGTGTTAAGAACTCAATTTTAATAAAATCGATTTTATCTCATAGTGTAGACACAGCTTCAGACCACTTGTGTGCTTACAGCAATGCACTTGCTGATTTGTTGTGCTGAATCAAGCCCTGTGTTTGTTTATGAGATTCTTAACTCTGTAAACATTTTTCCTGTTTGGATTTTAAAATTAAACAAATTAAAATGGAAAATTAAATTATACAAAAAAAACACATTTCCAAACAGCTACTATATACATAGAGAAAGAAAACAACAGCTAGAAGATGCAGAAAATTTAGAGCTATGACTCAATCAGCAGCTGTGATTTGGGTCTAAAGGAGATATTGTACAGGTGAGGGGAGAAGAACATAGCCCCTTTCAGAGCACTGACTTTGTGACTTCAAGTGACCTGTGTATGGCTGAGTGTCAAATAAAATGACAAGATTACTGTAGTTTCACTTGACCTGAGGACCAGTGGCAGCAAAGATAAAACAAATAATCGGGCTGACAGTACCTTGAAATGCAGGTACATATGTGAGACATGATCTTTCAGTGCTGAGATGCACAGCACCTTGCAGGATCAGGCTTTTTAATGATGGCTTGTTCCAAACATTTTAATTACTTTATTAACTATTCGCCTTTTGGGATGATGGATCTTTACGTTAAAAATAAATACGTGACCGTATCACATACTGGTTGGAATTGCTGTAATTTATAATTGTCTGTGGACTCGAGAAAATAGATTACATCCAATGAGCACCACATACCTTTGTAAAGTCAATGCTAAAGCCTCCTTGACAAAATCCCTGTCCATCAGCATCAATAGTTGCTACAAAAACAGAATAAAAGATAGGTAGAGAGTGATACATTAAACTTTGTGAATAGGCTGGCTATAATTATATTGATCCATTTTGGGTCAAACATCATTGAATGGCCAGAACTTAGATTTGGTAAACTTGAACTCTAGGAGGTTTCTGGTTTGCAGTGACCAAAGCCAAAGGGCAAGTCCCAAATTAGGTATTTCAACAGTTTGTTTTAACATGGCAAGACAGAGATTTCTTCCCATTCTTCAATTCATCATCAAATATTGCAATCACTTTAGGGTTAGTCCTAGGCCTATCCAAGCAGAAGTAAATGGTAACTCCATATTTCTGCTGCATCAGATTCCAAATGTACTGAGGGAAAATAAATGCAACATATCTGGAAACAGGAACATACTTTCCTCTTTCTATGCAAAAATCAGAACTGTAGAGAATTGTAATATAAAATATTTCAAGGGATGTCTGAAGAAGGAAAAATAAACACATTCCAGGGCTGATAGTTCTCATGCCAGGATTCCGCCGAAAGAGTGTTTTACTGACAGTTAATCCCCTGGATATACAGCTTTAGGATGGAAATGCAGCAGGCCCTATTTATAACAGCGTGACCAGTTGAATATTTGTTGCATTATGTAGTCATTTATGCTCTTTTTATGTTGGATATCTATGGAATGTACTCCCTGCTGTTCTGCAGAACTTCTCAAGCCATTTTTAATCCAAAGGGAGGTAAGGAAATATAGCAACAAATCTCAAAAGTAGTCCCTTACTCTGAGTGCTCAAGCTGAGATATCTTGGGTCTTATTTCAGAGATCAGAGCCACCGCAGACCCCACTGACATGAACAAGGGCTGCACGTGCTCAGTGTTTTCAAACAAACAGGCCCATGATATCTGAAACTGAGTACAAGGAACATGAAGGTACCAAATAAATAAATAAAAATCAGAGGTCACTTTTGAAAATATTACCTTAAGTTTACTTCTACTTTTAGTTGCTGTTATCTGACACAGCTAAGCAGCACAAAGAACTCTGAACTGTCCTGTGCAGGGTACTTCATACTCATAATATGTTGCAGTATCCTAGTTACTTTCTTCAGTAGTTCACTGGCAGAAACTTTAATCTGCCATGGCACAGTTCACACAGTTAAAAGGTATGCCACTTAGAGCACTAATATTCTATTAATTCCAGATTCAGAAATTCCTGCACTATGATTGCAACAGAGTAACATCCATTCGCAATAAGAAAGTAGGCTGATGTTGGATGCTACAAAACAAGTTGCGGATATCTGCGTCTGCAGATGTCAGTGCAGATAACTGTGACTATAAAAGGGGATAATAACCATCCCAATGTGTGGGTGATATAAAAATTGTATCAAAATGTCAATAAAAATGTACCATGGGTATCCATGAATTTGCAGAGCTCTACAGACCTGGATTCTTCAAAGTTCAGAGATATCTGGTTCAAGGTTTTAGTTTGATCCACTGTAGGGAATGGCCACATATGTGAAATTTGAATGCAGACCCTGAATACTTGCAAGTTCAGGAGTGCCCATACTTGGAGCTTTAGTCTACGCTCTGCCTCCAACTGCCACAAGGCTAAATACCAATCTGATCACAGAAAAAGACAGAAGGCACGTAAACTGATTCTCATCTTATTCACCACATGCTTACACGAAATTGGCGTAACAGAAAGGAAACTGAAACTATTAAGTTAAACAAAACCTTCTATACATACTAGACCTGCAGGGTGCATATTCAACAGCTTTAGATCCATCGTGAAGATAACAAGTTCCCACAGGCTCTCTCTCTTGTTTCATTTCAGTTCTCCAATGATACAAGGGGGCACAGGCCTGAGGAAAAAGATGACAGTCTAGAAAACAGATCTCTCTTCAGAATGCCTGAGCAAGGTGAGTAAGCAAATCTTCGCATCTATTGTTCATCTGCAGACCCAAGAAAGACTGAGGCCAAAGCACTTTTTAGCAGAAGTATAGTACGTTACCAACACAATGCACAATTGTAAAAGCCACAGACAAAGAAATATTTTTATATTTAACTATATTATTAATTATATATTAAATTATATTATTAAATTATTATATTATATTATAATTATATTTACTATAATTATAATTATAATATTATAGAAGTATTATATTATTAAATTAAAATTAATTAATTGTTATATTTTTATAAATATGCATTAGTTGATAAAAAGTCACGTACAACGTTCACAGAACAATCTGTTGGGAAGGGCTTTAGAAGAATTTTCAGAAAATAACAACCATTAATTCCTGAATTACATTAGTCTTTCCCTAGAACAAGCAGGAAAAGCCAGCCCATAAACTTCTAATGAGAAACTCAAGTTGGATGACAAGGGACTCACAGTTTACTTCTGAAATGTCTCAAGTGTCTCCATAGCAGTATTTTATTGTACAACTGTCTGAAAAACATTACCAACCAGACTTACCAGAATTTTATCATTTTTAGATCTCACAGATGCTCCAAACCACTGATGAGACTTAAACTCCAGTGGATCATTAGGTGCAAAGTTTCTATCGCCTGCAAAGAATATTAAAAACACAGCATTGTAATACGAGACATTACTAGAGTAACAATACTAACAGAGAAAAATCAAGCCAAAAACCAAAATTATTTGAAGGCAGGAATAGCTTTGATAGGACAAATTTTTTTAAGGTGTGCTTATGTGCCTATGGGACCCATGACTAACACATAAGCAGCACAGGCAGAATTACTGTAAGATCACAAGAGTTTGAATTTCCACTCTGAATGTTATCAGATCAAGTAAAGATTCAAAAATCTACCAGTGGATATGTCTAGACACAAAGCAGGAAGAATGGTTATTGTAGAGAGCAAACCTATTATCTCAAAACATAAATTATTCATGTAAAGGAGTAAGTTGAACAAGACAGCTTGGGTTGACTTGTCCCTTCCTAAGGTCTTATGTGCATTCATTTCACACTGAGGCCTTGTCTACACTACACAATGCCACTGATCTTCTTCAATAGCATAGCTGAAGTTGACATACACACTGCAGCATCTTTCATGAGGTAAGCTCAGCAGAGGACGCTCTCCCATCGATGCTGGCTACTCCTCTAGCTTTGGTGGAGTACCAGAGTCGATGGGAGCACACTCAGAGATTGATTTATGTGATAAAGCAATGGCCAGTGAATTGATTGGTGCAGCATCAATCCATCACGTAGTATAGATAAGGCCTTAAGTTAATTCCCCTCAACTTACCTGAATTCCCCCACAAATACATGCCCTAAAAATTCATTGTTGCCGTTGGAGTTCAGGAGGAGTAAGTTAAGTTGAATGGCTTAAGTGTAAATCTAAAAACCATCTAACATACCCTGCCCTCCCCTGATCCTTCTCCCATTGAGAGCAATGGACACATTCCCATTTCAATCAAGCCCTTAGGTACAGCACTCAGGCTATGTCTGCACTATGAAATAAAGCCCAATTTATTGAAATCGACTTTTTACTACTTGATTTCATGAAGTCAAAGGTGAGTGTCTACACACATCCAGAAGTCTACATAGTGTGTCTCCACTGTTTCAGCTAGGCTTGACTGTGTCAGTAATGTAATGTATCGTGGGTATCTATCTCACAATGCCTGCAGCCCCACTGCATTCTGGGTTTTTGCGCCATTGTGTTATGGGAAAAAGTGCACCACAAGTATTTATTGGTGTCTGATATCATTCCAGAGTGCATTGCCCCCACCCCTTGCCATTGGAAAACAAATGTTCCAAGCAATTTTGTGCCATTTTTCCAAAGCCTGCCCCTGGCTCACACTGCTGCATGTTGCCACCATGGATCCTGAACAGCTTAGAGCCATTGCACAGTGTGTTACAGACACTACCTCAAGTGTCATACAATATTTTATTCGAAAAAGTGAATGAGAGGATGAGGAGGATGTGGACGTTGATTTGGATCACAATGAAGCACTGGAGACTAGGAATACACAGCTGCTGTCAAATTCTCTCATCCAGCACCGGTCAGGTCCCGAGGATGCTGGATGAGACAGGTTCAACCTGTATGTACACCATCCAGTTTGGCTTAGATGACTAGAATAAATGCTCCCCTAAAGGGTATGAATATGTACTCAGATACACACCCTATACAACTCATTAGTCACTCAAGTCATGTCTCCTGAGTTATACTGCCATGTTCTGAAGTGCAGTATCCCCCACTGCCTCCCCTCACCAGATCCTTTTCCTATCCTAGAAATGGGGAAAGGCTCTGGCAAGGGAGAGGCAGCAGAGAAAAGTTCCAGCAGCTCCACATTACTGAAGCCTTTCTTCCACCACAGGAAATGACTTCAGCACAACAAGTCTCCGATAGCATGGAAACATAAAGGAAAGGCTCTGACAGCTCGCCCTGACTGCAGTCTTTCCCTGCTGCCTCCACCGGGTAGAGCCTTTCACTGCTGCATGTTGCTACACATACCTCACACACAGCTGCCACAAGCGTGTAGTCTATGTAGACAGATCAGGAGTCAGATTTTCAGAAAAAGTTTGGCACAGATGCAGCCCATTGTCTGAAACTGACTTTTTGGCAAGTTGTATATAATTTGGTTTCAGAAGGAAAAGAAAGAGGGCCATGAAGTGCAATTTAGCTCTTGGCTCAAACACCCAAGTGGATTTTCACAATGAACGAATTACCAGCTCCAACTCCTAACCGGCAAGGCCAAGAAATCAGATGCAAAACCAAGAGTATGTGCCAGAGTATCACCCTGTACATTAAAGGAACTCTATACAAAATTTGGTGGGGAAGCAGAGAGAGAAATGAGAAAACAAATTTTAGCTACAATTATTCCATCTAATTCCTAAAAATCTATTTTAAAAGCACTAAGGATAAGTCTCTTTACTAAGACCACAAGCCACAATTTAAAACACAAACTATGCTTCACAGATATGTCAAAAGGATGAAGGAAGACAAGGTTATCCTAGCAAGCTCTATAAATTTTGTTTATCTGGTGAAACCAAATGCTAAATGAGTTCTTCTCAAGTACGGAGTGAACATTTTTACGTGATTAGGATTTCATCACAGCATTTATAAGCAACAACTTAACAAATGCTTCTCAACAAATGCTGAAATTGTATTTGAACAAAGAAAATTCCTGATAATTCTAGGAAGTAATTCAGTTCAAAGAAACACTGATAGGCTACTAGAGAGTTTTGCTGACTAAACTCGCAGTGCGTTCACATTACAAAGGTGTTCTGTTAACAGCAAACAGACAGAAAGCAGCACTTCTGCCAGCAGTGTTCTGCCATTTTCCCCAGGACGCAGAACCCTTTTCTGGACAGGCTCTGTGGACAAAAAGCCAGTGTGGATGTTCCAGGCGGCCCTTGTAGACAGAGGGGTTTTCCAGGACACAGGGCAGCCCTGTATGTTGTGCTTCCAGTTGGCCTTTCTGTCATGAGCGCAGCCAGGCAGTCTGGCTGTTCTCTGTGGACAGAGCAAATCAACAGAGCAATTGGTTTTCGTGTATGGCCGCAATCTGTTGACAAAAGTTTTGTCGGAACACATCTTCCAACAGTAACTTCCATCAACAAAGAGCTGTAGCGTAGACATAGCCGTAGTGTTATATTATGTTTGTATTGTTAAAGAAATAAGTCAGGAAACTCAAAAATAAAATTTCCACTAGTAACTCACTTTGTGACAGTGAAATTTTAAGCTACTCAGTGAATAAAATAAACAGAAATGGAAAAACAATTTTGCACTTATGCCGGTCTGTTGATCTATGACACAGTCAAGTTACAAAAACAACATGCACTGCCTAACATATCAATTTTGCTACCTCAACATGTGATATTTTGCATTTACCCTAACAAGTTTTTTTGCACTGACTGTCCAATGTATTTTGTAAAAGTGAATTTTGAGGTATTTTTCTGATAATATTTTCAAGCCTAACCAGCAGTGCATATAAATTTCTTTAAACACCCTGCTTACTATAGCCATACATACACCACAGTATAGCTATAGTAACAGAGAGTAAGCCATGCTAGTCTATACACTATCAAAACAAAAAGCAGTCAAGTAGCACTTTAAAGACTAGCAAAATAGTTTATTAGGTGAGCTTTCGTGGGACAGCCCCACTTCTTCAGACCATAGCCAGACCAGAACAGACTCAGTATTTAAGACACAGAGAACCAAAAACAGTAAGCAAGGAGGACAAATCAGGAAAAGATAATCAAGGCGAGCAAATCAGAGAGTGGAGGGGTGGGGGGGAAGAGCAAGAATTAGACTGAGTCAAGTAAGCAGATGAGCCCCTACAGTGACTCAGAAAGTTCCCATCACGATTTAAACCATGTGTTAATGTGCCGAATTTGAATATAAATGTCAGTTCGTCCACTTCTCTCTCTAAAACGGAGCGATAATTTCTCTTCAGTAACACACATATCTTGAGGTCATTGACAGAATGCCCCATTCCATTAAAGTGTTGACTAACTGGTTTGTGGATCTGGAGTGTTTTGATGGCTGTTTTGTGCCCGTTGACCCTTTGTCTAAGGGAGTTAAAAGTCTGTCCAATATACAAAGCATCTGAGCATTGTTGGCACGTGTATATTTGTATATTGTATATTGGACAGACTTTTAACTCCCTTAGACAAAGGGTCAACGGGCACAAAACAGACATCAAAACACTCCAGATCCACAAACCAGTTAGTCAACACTTTAATGGAATGGGGCATTCTGTCAATGACCTCAAGATATGTGTGTTACTGAAGAGAAATTATCGCTCCGTTTTAGAGAGAGAAGTGGACGAACTGACATTTATATTCAAATTCGGCACATTAACACATGGTTTAAATCGTGATGGGAACTTTCTGAGTCACTGTAGGGGCTCATCTGCTTACTTGACTCAGTCTAATTCTTGCTCTTCCCCCCCACCCCTCCACTCTCTGATTTGCTCGCCTTGATTATCTTTTCCTGATTTGTCCTCCTTGCTTACTGTTTTTGGTTCTCTGTGTCTTAAATACTGAGTCTGTTCTGGTCTGGCTATGGTCTGAAGAAGTGGGGCTGTCCCACGAAAGCTCACCTAATAAACTATTTTGCTAGTCTTTAAAGTGCTACTTGACTGCTTTTTGTTTTGACAGTACAGCTATGTTTAACTTGATGAGACTTTCTGCTGCACATGTTCACACAGTCTTAGTTACATTAAACCAAAGCCAAGTGACGCACAACTTAACACTACTTAGAAGCCCTGTAGGAAAGCATCTTGTAATTTACTTATCTTTACTTTTGGGAAGTGTTTATATTCAACAGATCTGATGAAGTGAGTCTGTGCTCACGAAAGCTCATGCTCAATACTTTTCTGTTCATCTATAAGGTGCCGCAGGACCCTTCGTTGCTACATTCAACAGAAACATTCATCCTTTCACCTTAAAAAGTACCCTAAGATGTCAAGAGCAATTAGCTCAAAATGGTAAAATAAACAAGCAAACAGAGGATATTCTCTGAGGGATAATACTTTAGACTTCAGCAGCCTTTTTAGCGGAGAGCACATGAAACGATAGCTTCATTTTTTCCTGTAAAAGGTATGTTGCTTTTTAAATTCGAACATCTCACTTGTAGAAACGATGGGAGATGGATTTAACAAACTGATATTATGAATGTCTTTGTCCACATAAAGACCAAAATCACTTTCAACACGGTGAAGGTTAATACATTTTCTAACACTATGAACCCCTGCTTTGCCCCCTCTCCAGTCAATCCTTAGCACTATAGACAAAAGCCAAAGGGAGTTCTCTCTACATGACCTCTTCAGTCCCGAGACAACCAACAAACGCCAATTAGATGCTGCAGGTGGCAACCATTTAACAATGTGCACTCTTCACTGTTAGGTACTAAACAAGGGGCAAGCAAGATACCGCCCATGGGCTGCAGCCAGCCTATGGACTCTCCCCACTGGGGCTCTCTGTACAAAGCAGACAGCTGCTTCAAAACAGCTCCACACTGCTTGAAGTGGCTTCCTGCTTCATGTAGCTCTCTGATCTGGACACTGGCATGAGGGGGTGGCTTCACACACTGCCCCCACCTCCTAGCAAAACAGTTCCAACTGCATGGTATTCACTCTGGATAACACCAATAATTAGCCTTTCTGGTACAACAATGAAGAAGCCAGAGAGTGCTAATGGCTCAGCAACAAAGACAATGCACCACAGATTTCAACCAGACTATGCGTAATAGCTGGCATGACTCAGCAAGGCATGAGACCAAATCACATGACACTGAAGTCCATTTTGGTACCTGTATTTTTTCCACAGACTAAAACTTAGCTTTGAATAACAGGTTCCCACCATATGCAAAAACTAGATGAAGTGGGGAGTGATATCATCTCAGAGCTTCACAAGAGAACTCCTGGAAATATCTGAGGAACAAAGACTGACTGAGGAAGGGGGAATCAGTAAAGAAATGTCTAGCCTATGTATGGAAACTTTGTGGACTTTTTGTATCATCAAGCAGAGAGACAAACTGCTAGTTCAACTCCTATCTAATATATCAGGCTGAGTTTGTGGTTTTGTTTATACGCTGCATAATCTGCTTTGATCTGTTTGCTATCACTGACACATACTTAAAAATATCTTTCTGTAATTAATGAATGCTTTACCTTAAGCAGAGTCCTTAAATTAAGTGTCTGGGGAAACCTCAACTTGTTTAATACAGGCTTGTTGCACATATCCTCCGCACATGGAGGGGAAGATAATTATATGAATGAGTTTGCATTGTTGAGATCATTGTAAAGTGCAAGATGGCGTAATTCTGGGTTTATACCAGATGAGTTGGGAAATTGGCTATTGTCACCTTGAGTGGACCACAGTTGGGCATGTGCCACCACTTGTCATCACAGTGGGCGGCAACAAGGCCTGGAGAGGCCAGCTATCTCACCAACAGAGCACCAAAAGAGATGCCAGCTCCACTGAGAAGCTAGGGGGCACAGTGGTTCCAACGGCTCCCAGACTGCATGTTGGAGTGACAATCTGTCACACACACTTCCGCAGTTTAAGTGATAAATCAGCAGCTGGCCGCCCACCAATACATAAGCACACCCTGCCTGTGAGAGAAGGGTTGAGTCACGTGAGACATGCAATGTTACCAATCTTATCTATGCGGTATCACTCTAAATATTGTAGTGGCTCTCAGAGAGGTGAATGGGGAGTTGCCTTGTAATTGGGTTGCAGCCAAGTTTGCCCTGGGGGTGGGGGGTAGGTTGCTGTTTATTGTTTTGTTATTTTTGCATATCAGAGGTGTTAATCGTGGCCTGGACTGAGAGGTTACCATCAATTCCAGCTACAAAGCCATTTCAGAGGGAATATCCAATGCCGAATTCAGAAACTATTGACTGATTAAGGTAACAGACCATATTTTCACATTGACCTTTTTCTTCTTGCTAGTAAGTACAAAGAAACTGCAGTACTTATTCTGTAGGAAATAAAGAAGAGGTACCATCAGCATTGATTTAATCTCCCATAGAGAAATTCGTAGCCCTGGAGCAGGCTTTTGGCAATATCTGGAATTACTTTTGAACAAAACAAAGAGCAGTCATGTAGGGCTTTAAAGACTAACAGAATAATTTATTAGGTGATGAGCTTTTGTGGAGCAGACCCACTTCTTCAGCTTTGGTATAGGGCTGAAAATGAACTGGCACAACAAATATATAACACATTGAAAAAAGAAAAAAAATCAAAACTGAAATCAGCTGTGGAAGAGGGCAAAGGGTAACCAGGAAATTACTTACTGCAAGTGTCTATTAAGTGACTTGCCTGAGATCACTACGAATATCAAAGATGGGGAAGCTGTCTTTGTAATGTGGAAGGTAATTACTATGTCTATTAAAGCCCAGGTGCAAAGCACAGAATTTGAGAACAAATTCCACTTCAGATATTGCCCTTTGTAGTCTTGTGTTAGTCTCCTTGTTGTAGGAGTCAGATTCTCAGGTGTTTAATACTATCGCCTACTCCGTTGAAATGCTCACCGATGGGTTTATGGGTATTCAGATTCCTAATGTCTGATTTGTGTCCATTCATTCTTTCATGAAGTGACTGTCCTGTCTGTCCAATACACATAGCAGAGACACGTTGCTGGCACACGATGATATATGTAACATTAGTGGAGGCACAGGAATGTGAGCCCGATAGTGTAACTGATGTGGTTCGGTCCAGTGATGGTATCTCTAGAGTACATATGTGGACAAAGTTGGCAATGGGGTTTGTTGCGAAGAAAAGTTCCAGGATTTTGTATTACTGTAGTATGGCCTGTGGTTTCTAGCGAGAATTGTCCTGAGATTAGGTGGTTGTTTGAAGAAGAAAACTGGGGGGTGGGGTCCTTTTGGAAAGTCCCATCTCCACGGGCGGTGCATGATTCAAAAAGCCGCACTTCCGAATCGCTGTGGCCACCGTTATGCTAATGAGGTGCTGCATATTCATTTCAGTGCCTCATTAGCATATTTCAAACCCACTCATTAACATGGCCCTTTCAAAAGGAAGGTCTCTCCGTTACATTCTTTTACTGAAGATTCAGTCAGTAAATGGCAATTGATCTTCCCTAACACCACAAAGAACAGTTATACTGGGTTAGATCAGTGGTCCATGTAGCCCAGTATCATGTCTTCCTCAGGTCGCAAAGCCAGAGGCTTCATAGGAAGTGAACAGGACAATTCTACAGTGATTCATTCCTTGTCACCCACTCCCAGCATCTGCCTTTCTGAGAATGGGATTATGTCCCTGTTCACCCTGGCTAACAGCCATTGGTGGACCTGTCCTCCAGGAACTTACCTAGTTCTTTTTTGAACCCTGTTATACTTCTGGGTTTCACATCATCCCTTGGCAACCATTTCACAGACTGACTGTGTGCTGTGTGAAGAAGTACTTCCTTACGTTTGTTTTAAACCTGCTGCCTGTTAATTTCAGTGAGTGACCCCTGGGTCTTGTGTAAAGAATTGAGGACAGAGCTGGGGAAGCCCCAGCCTGCAGTGTGCTGGCTCTGGACCCCCTGAAGCTCGGGGCTCCCCTTCCCAGCACCCACACCACTGCAAGGGAGGGAGCCCCAAGCCTTGTGGGCCAGAGTCAGGCAAGCCCACGGGCTCTGCCTGGCGGAGGGATGAAGAGCCTCTGGGCTTTGTGCATCACTTGTGCTCCCCTTCTCCCTGCTGAAGGAACAGCAGAGCAGCGTTGCCTGGAGAGGATTTTAAACCCCACCTCTTTGGCTGGCTGGAATTTTGGCCATTCAGAGCAGCAGGGGTGGGGGGTGAATGAGAGCAGATGGGAAGTTGCACTAGGTAAGCACCTCCCCGCCCCCCCAAAATCCCACAACTCCAGTTCCCCCCCGCCCCTGCCTCCTGCCCAGGCCCTGCACCTTGAGACCAGTCCGGAACGGCCATCCTAACCAGATTCCCACCCCCAGCCAACTCCTACCATCCTCCCAGACCCTGCATTCCCACCTTCCCGACCAGATCACCCAAACCCAGCCTGCTCTTGCACCCTCCCTCCTGCACAGACCCTACACAACAAGCCTCCTTCCCGGCAACCCCCTCCCACACTGAACCCCTCATTCCTGGCCCCAGCCCAGAGCACGGGGGAGGGAGGGCGGGCCAAAAATCTACTAGCTTTGCCCTCCCCCTGCCCCAGTCTCTGGGACTGCTGTGCAAGGGGAACGAAGGGAGGATCTTTTTGCATGTTTGTTTTTTAAAGCTAGGGACCATGTTGGTGAGGTGTTGGCTTTTGTGCTTCTCACTTGCAACCCCAAATGATTTTTCTGTGAGTCAGTGGTCCCTTGACACCAAAAAGTTCCTTGTCCCGTCTAGGACTTACTTGACTTACACCCTTGTACTCTAAGTGGAGCATAGGTCATCTACAAGTCTCTTCCACTTCACTCTGTTTTGAGACAAAACTTCTAGCTAACTCCAGGAGTACTCCCAATTGTTGTCCTTCAGTCTCAGCAGATCTCCTCCATGTTGTCCGAGGTCTTCCTCTTTTGTGTTTTCTTTGCTGGTTCCATGTGAGAGCTTGAGGGACTATGCTGCATGATGGCCTTCTGAGAGCGTAGCGTAGCCATGCCCACTTTCTTCTCTTGATTTGAACGTTAAGTGGTCCTTCTCCTGCTCTGTTCCAAAGCTCCTCGTTTTTGAGGAAGCCTTGTCACTTAATATGAATGATGTGCCTCAGGCATCTGTTTATGAACATCTGTAGCTTGTGATTTAAAGACTTTTTAGTATGCCAGGTCTTGCATCCATACAAGAGCACACTCTTCATGGTTGTGTTGAAGATCCACAGTTTTGTCTTCACAGATATTATTTGTGACCTCCATATGGGACAAAGAGGCTTGAATGCAGCTGTTACTTTACCTATCCTGGCATTGATATCCTTGTCTGTTCCCCTGTCTCTTCCCATAATACTCCCCAAATAGCTGAACTGCTCCATATCTTCCAGGTCATCCCTTCCCACAGTAATAGTGTTGCTGTTGGATTGGTTGATCCTCACTGTCTTGGTCTTTCCCTTGCTAATTCTCAGTCCAGTCATTGAGGCAGTTTGTCTAGTGTTGTGACCTTTTCTTTCATCCTTTCCTGTTGGTGTGAAAGGAGCGTGACATCATCAGCAAAATCAATTTCCTCTAGCTGTTTGAAAAGTGTCCACTGCATGCCTTGTTGATGGCCATCTGAAGTCCTGCTCATAATCTAGTCCAGTAGTTCTTAACCTTTACTGCAGCCTGCACCCCTTCGGCTCTCAAAATATGTTCTTGCACCTATTTTCAAACATGGAGATGAGGGGATCTATACACTTTTAAGTGCATGTTAAATATATGTAAATTAGTTTTCTTATTACTCACCCCAAATAATAGTACAGCAGCATACAAAAATACCCAAGTATACCCAGAGATGTTTGGGAGTTCTGCTGTGGAAGTAAACTGTAACCGACATGCTAACAGTGGCTAACTGAATTCAAACAAAGCTGCTGCGCCACCACATCATCAACTGTACATGAATCAAGAAAAATCCCACAACGTGGAAGTACGCTGTATTTTCAGGGAGATTATTTTCAAGTTTTTATGGTAATTGTAGTGAAATTAATATTTTGTTTGTATGTTACAGTAATTATTAAAAAAATGTATACTGTTAATAAATACATAGGCTTGATGAAACAAAGCAGTTGGAGTTATGTGCCTGTGCTTAATTTGTGCTTTCGATAATTTACCTTCTAAAAATAATCTGGCATGTCTCGCACCCCCAGAAGGGGCATCATGCGCCCCTGGGGATTGCATGCACCCCAGGTTAAGAACCACTGATCTAGTTCATTGTGATCAAGAACAGGCAGTGCCATGACTAGCTAATTTTGCACCTGAGGCAATAGAAAATTGTGCTTCTTTTTGTTTATAAAATTCTTAGTTTCACAGAAAAAGGGAAAATTACCAAACAATAAACAAAGGATAACAAAAACAGGTTTATTTATTATAGTTATGAGAGCCTCACACCTGCCCAGGACCTGAATACACCAGCTGTATGAAATCTGTCTGGAGGTTAAAGAGTAGGTGCAGAACGTGCCAAGGCAGATGCAATTGAGGAGAGCACCTTGCCTGCCCAGGAGAAATGGGCAGGGCAGGAGGCACACTAACCACCAAGTGAGCTGGCTGGCACTGATTACAGTTGCAGAAGAAGTGCATTATCCAGGTGGCGAGACAGCAAACTGGACACACTGCCTATCAGAATGACCCTGCCATGGGTAGCACTGGGACAGATAATTTGTTTGAGGGATTCAAGCAACGGAGGGATTGAGCTCTGTTCCTAGGTGAAACCTCTGGAGAAGAGTGTAAGAATATTATCTGCGCGTTGACTGTAGTGAGGGGGGCATTACCTACCCCAGAGCCTCGAGCAGGGGACTTCAACTAAAACAGCGAGAAGAGCCAGTTTTTCTAATTCAGTTACAAAATCCCATCCAAAAGCCGCAATGCATGAGAACAAGAGACAGTCCTTAATAACAACATCAAACCATACTTGTGTCAGTATCTCTTTTTAGGGGAGAATGTGCTGGTAGCTCAGCCATCCTAATCTTGCCACATCCTCCCCCACACCCAGAGAAACCCTACCAAGGAGGTATACATCTCTCATAGAACTGGAAGGGACCTTAGAAGGTCATCAGGTCCAGTCTCCTGCACTCACAATTGGACCTATCACCATCCCTGACACACTTTTTAAAAATCTGGCCTGCCTCAGAACCTTGACAGGCCCCTCAAGGATTGAATTCACAACCCTGGGTTACAGGGACATTGCACTACCTTGTATGTGGAGAGAAGCAGAGAGCAGGTATCACAACATAGGGCTCTCTCTCTCTCTTTGTAGCTCTTTGCAAACCACTTGCAATAGCTCAGAGAATAAGTATTAGGCACTTGCGTGTAAAAATTGGGTAGAATCTCTGTAAAATAGTACATCAGCACGCCAATGGTGCTCAGTGTGGTCTCTGGTTAACATCCAGCCAAAGCAGCGGTGTGTATGTGTGATGAGGACTTATATGTGAGACAAAGTACATAAACAATTATTTCAACCCCCATGGTGCCGGTGTGGTCCCTTCCCAGTCAGAGGTCCCAACTGGTCTGTTGTACAGATAAGGAGGCTGGGAGGTAAAGTGAGTCACAGGAAGAGGCATCAGCAAAACCCAGCAGGAGGCAGATCAGGTGACACTGGTGCCCATTTCCCCCTCACACCTGCTGCACAGACTGGTATGCAGGCTGAGGGTCTGCACCCTCCATGGATCTGGGTGGGAAGGAGTAGCCAGGGCAACAGTAGCAAAGCTCAAGAGGGAGGAGTGGCAAGGCCCAGACTGATCTCAGCGTGCACCTCCCCTCTATGTCCACCGCAAGCTCTCCACAAACTCAGCTCCTTCCCCAAGCCCCAATCTCCCAACAGCCCCCAAAAACCCCTACAAGGCCAGGTGGTGAGCTCCCAGGCCAGCGGTGGAGGGGCGCCACGAGTGCCCACAGCAGCTGCAGCTGGGGCAGGGTCACCTCGGGGAAGCAGTCAGCCGGATGGACAGCTCCATCCCAGCGGCACGTGTCTCTTTAAGAGCCATTTGCAGTTCACGCTGTCCGCGGCTACTCCTGCTGTGGGGACAAAGCCAGCTGCAGCCCATGTCCCCCACTCAAGACACCATTGTGAACAACTCGGTATGTTGAAGGTTTGTACATTGAATGGCGCAGGCTAATAATTTTGGATGGGACGCCATGGTGTTGTAGCAGTTTCCACAAAGCGTGTCTATCAACGCTGTCAAAAGCTTTTTCAAGTGTACCAAGATTATGGACGGGGTGAGTTCCACTCAAGAGACTGTTCTATGATCACTCAGAGTTGCTGGTTGGTATGTACGGGATCTCTCACTTTGGAAGCTGGCCTGTTCTTCCCTGAGCTGTCTATTGATTTCTGTCTTCATTCTCTCCAAGAGAATCCTACTGAACACTGTTCTTGGAATAGAAAGTAATGTGATGCCCCTCCAGTTTTTGCATTCCTTTGGGTTGCCTCTCTTTGGAAACTTGGTAAGGTACTCATGTTTCCAACCTTGTGGGATCTCCTTGGTATTCCAAATAGATTATACATCATGTTGACTGATGTTTCACTACCCACCTTGGTTGCTTCTGCAGGGATGTTGTCTGGACGAGGTGTTTTTCCGCTTTTCAGATGGGCAATGGCTTTCCTGATTTCTTCTTCTGTAGGTCTGTTACTGTTAATTCGCAGTGGTATATTTGCAGGTGGTAACTCGGGAGGTTCCACGTGGGCAGGGTAGTTCAGTAGCTCTTCAAAGTGTTCCTTCCATCTACTGAGCTGCTCACTCGGGTTTGCTAGCACATGCCTCTCCTTATCCTTTACTGTATGCCGTGACCCAGCTAACTTCCAAGTGATGTCATACAGCTCTTTCAAGTTCCTCTGCCCTGCAGTTTGTTCTGCTTGTTGTGCAAGGTTTTCCACAAAGTTTTTCTTGTCCCATTTTACTGCCTTTTTAACTTCTCTGTTGGCTTCTGAACACAGCCTCCGAGTATTCACCTTGGCTGCTCTTGTTTTGCTGTTGTTCCAGGGTCCATTCTGTGCCATGGTGAGGTGTCTTGATGATCTAGAGAGTTATGCCAGTGGGTGCTACAGCTTCTGGAAGGGTCACCCAAACTGGACAGGTCAATGGACAGAAACCAGACAACTGTGGATCACCTCTCAGTGAGGCAAAAGGAGTTGGCTTAGGGTTAACACCACCATCCATAAAAAAACAAGTTACAGAAACATCTACCCCTGTCTAGGGCCTCCCCATAAATCATTTTGAGGATTCTTATAGTCCCTGATCTGGAAGATTCCTTAAAAAGTCTCAGAAAGAAGAATATAAAAACAGAATTCTAAGAAATATCTGTTTGCAGGTGAACAGAGACACAGGATGAAAGAGAATGAGGATCAACACAAATAATCTTTAGTAGTAGTAGGCATCCTTCAGTCTGCACAGACTATGGATCGTGCCCTTTCAAGTTTCAATTGAGGACTTCATTTACAGCGTCTATTGTGACTATAAAGACCCACATGAGAGTGACAGTCCTTGCTGCATCTCTTGCAGATGTAGTGGGTGTCTGGCAAGTCCTTATTGTGCTTTCTGTGCGCTCGCTTCTCCTCTGCTAGCTGTCTGATCTTCAACTCGCCCTTCTGAAGGCCCTTGTGTAACCCCTTCCTCCATCTGCCGCGGTCGTCTGCTAGTTCTTCCCAGTTGTCCAGCTCGATGTCTACCTCTCTGAGGTCTCTCTTGCAGACATCTTTGTAATGCAACTGGGGGCGTCCGGGGGGTCTTTTGCCAGAGGCTAGCTCACCATACATGATGTCTTTTGGAATCCTTCCATCGTTCATCCTGTGGACGTGGCCAAGCCAGCGGAGCCGACGCTGCCTAGGGAGGGTGTGCATGGTTGGGATTCCAGCTTGCTCGAGGACGGCTGTGTTGGTAACTCTGTCCTTCCATGATATTCCAAGGATACGCCTGAGGCAGCGCAAGTGGAAGACGTTCAGCCTCTTTTCCTGGCAGGCATACAGGGTCCAAGTCTCGCTGCCATAAAGGAGGGTGCTGAGGATGCAGGCTCTGTAGACTTGCATTTTGGTGTGAGCGTACAGCTTGTTGTTATTCCACACTCTCTTGCTGAGTCTGGACAGAGTTGTGGCTGCTTTTCCGATCCTCCTATTTAGCTCAGTGTCCAACGACAGGGTGTCAGTGATGGTGGACCCGAGGTAAACGAACTCGTGGACAACCTCCAACGTATAGTTGTCAATGCTGATTGATGGGGATTCAGCAACATCTTGACCAAGTACATTTGTCTTCTTTAGGCTGATGGTAAGCCCAAAGTCCTTGCACGCTTTGGAGAACCGATCCAGCAGTTTTTGAAGTTGGTCTTCTGTGTGAGACACTACAGCAGCATCGTCTGCGAACAGCATGTCTCTGATGAGGACTTCTCGCACCTTAGTCTTAGCTCTCAGCCTTGCAAGGTTAAACAGTTTCCCATCAGATCTTGTGTGCAAAAAGATGCCCTCTGTTGAAGATCCAAAGGCATGCTTCAGGAGGAGTGCGAAGAAGATCCTGAACAATGTAGGAGCAAGCACACATCCTTGTTTGACGCCACTCCTGATTCTGAAAGCATCCGATAATGCGCCGTCATATTGGATGGTTCCTCATGTTTTCGTGGAACGACTGGATCATCTTGAGTAACCGTGGAGGACAGCCTATCTTGTAGAGCAGTTTGAACAGACCATCCCTGCTGACCAAGTCAAAGGCCTTGGTCAAGTCGATGAAGGCTATGTAGAGTAGCTTTCTCTGCTCTCTGCACTTCTCCTGCAGCTGCCTTAGAGAGAAGACCATGTCAACAGTAGACCTCTCTGCACGGAATCCGCACTGCGATTCGGGGTACACCCTCTCAGCAATCTTCTGGAGTCTGCCAAGGATGACGCGAGTGACCAGTTTACCAGTGACGCTTAGGAGGGAGATTCCACGGTAGTTGTTGCAGTCGCTTCTGTCTCCTTTGTTCTTATACAACATTACAATGTTAGCAATAAATATGCTTAGTTTAACTTTCTCACAGACTTTCACACAAAAGACTAACAGATTTATCTCCATTAGGAACCACAATTCAGATACTTTGTAAAATATATCTGAATAGCTTTCTACTCTAAACAGATCAAAATGTCATTCTTGTTCCTGCCACAAGCTTTAAAAAACGAAAAGCTTATTCTGCTTTGGCAATCCGAAATACTGGCCTGACAATGGCTCGTAACCAGCTACAGCGCTTTAAAAAGAGATTGTATTATCACAAACATCAGCAGGGTAGCTGCGTCTGTACCTGCAAAAACAAGAAGTCCTGTGTCACCCTCTAGACTAAGAGATATTTTGGAACATAAGCTCTGACGAAGCGGGTCTTTGCCCATGAAAGGTTGTGCTCCAAAACGTCTGCCATTCTAGAAGGTGCCACAGAACCTCTTGTTGTATTGTTACAAGGCATTGATTGCCCTGTTTTGTTTCGTTTTTAGGAATAAGCACACCGTTTTTAATCTCCTGGAGCCAATGTAACAAATGAGGTATTCCCATAAAAACCCAAATGAAATTTTAATGACTGAAAACATATCTGAATAAAAATTCTCCCAAGCCACCATGATTCTCACCTTTGAAATTCTTATCTTTAAATTCCAGAAATTTAATGTGGCATTCATTACCCAAGGCAAAAACATAAATAAAACACTGCTTGTCTGCCCAGCAGTACCTTTTTAGGTAGAGGTATTTGTATAGCAGTGTGACCTTTTCTCTATCATATGGATGGGTGTGGGGGAGGGACAGCTCAGTGGTTTTAGCATTGGCCTGCTAAACCCAGGGTTGAGGGGGCCATTTAGGGATCAGGGACAAAGATTTTTTTTTTTTTTTTTTTTTTTTTTTTTTTAAAAAAGAAGGATGGTGCTTGGTCCTGCCAAGAGGGTGAGATTGGACTCGATCTCCCGAGGTCCCTTCCAGTTCTATGAGATGTGTATCTCCACTATATATTATGAGAAAGTCTATTGAAAATATTCAGAGCCTACACTGATTCATTAATTGTGATCACCGCAGAAGCAGCACATCTCCCTTTGTAACTTGCCCTTGAGGTATTTCTGCATCAGATTTGGAGGTCTATATCAAATCTTTTTGATAAAAAGGTCTATTAATTACAGAACTCTTACATAGACCACCAGTGTCCAAGACTACTGTAGCAAAAACCAGAAAACAGCCACAAAGAGATACAGAAATAAGAAAAATTTGGTTCTCTGGTGTAAAGAAGAGCAGGTTTTGTTCCACTATCAACATTTGAAACCATAAGCAAAACAAAGTCTTATCTGTTTTACTTAGACCAGCTAAGACCCGAATCCTGTAATTTGTACTGCAAGGAACACAGGTTCCCACCGGCATTGCTGAGAATCTGTGCAGAGGTCGTGTGTGGAGTGAATTGCAGGATCAGGGCCTCTGCTTATTCAAACGGAAATTATTTTACAATCTAATGTACTTTAAAGCAGTCATAGTTTATATTTTTGAATTACATTCGGTTTGGACAGTGAAACCCTACTCCTTCAAGTCACATATTCATATCACTTAAAGCCAGAAAGAACCAGGTATCTCCGGTATCACCACAGGTCATCAAATTTCACCCGTTTACCCTGCATTGAACCCAACAGCTCGAGTCTGACTAAAGTATAATTTAACTACAGCTTCACTTAGGCTCGCAAGCCATTTACCATTCCTTTTGCTTTCTTGATCTTGCACACTAAGACAACGCACATATAGCTACTGTACTGCAAACGAATGCTTAAATAACAAACATTTCTAATAAAAATAGAATTTCAATAACAGGTTTTGAAAAAAGTTAATCTAAATTTGGGGGCCTGATTGCACAGTGCCCTTTTTGAGATCTATTATAAATGGATATGGCAACTAAGCAGCCTCATTTAGAGCATGGACATCTCTCTCTTCACTCTGTTGGCCAGGTGCTAACTAACATCCAGTGGATGAAAGTAAATTGAAAGAATTATGTTGAACTGAACTTTTAAAAATACAGCCTACAATGACTGAGTGGTTGGAGGGGCATCCTGTTGTCCATGACTAGACAGTATTTTCTAACTCTTAAATAGTGTTTTTGCCCTTCAGTAGAATTCTCAAAACCCTTTTTTCTACACAGGAAATGTCACTCTTTCACATAAACAGAGAAATCAATGTAACAGTGGCATACGGTAGCCCCTCGAGTTATGCAAGTGCTGCGTTCCCATGCACCCTCACATAACTCAAATTTTGCGCAAGTTGGGGGGGGGGGGGGGGCTTTTTCCCAGTAGAACACATGTTCTGCAGCGAGAGAAGCAGAAGGAGCACTTGGAGCTCCTTTTGGAGTGGGGGGGAGGGGCGTGCTGGGAAAGGTGAAGCCTGGAGGTGGGCTGGGGTTATGGGAGGGTGGAAGGGGAATTAAGCCTGGGATGGGTTAGGGTTACAAGGGGGCTTGAGCTGAAGCCAGAGCTGCACTGGGTGGGGAGCCGCATTTCGAGTTGCACTTAACTTGCATTAATGCGAGTGAAGTGTAACTCGAAATCATGCATTTTGAGGGCTTACTGTACCTTATCAGATTGGCTGTAAATCCAACCAATTCAATACACTAAGCACTATGCGCCAATAACATCTATCTACAGTGCTTAATGGCAAATGCAAGTTTGATGACCACAATATCCTCTATGTTTCTTGGCATTTATAAAGCAGCTAACAATATTTTAAGGGAAAAAAAAGTTATTCATAGGAGCAATAACTGCTGTTATTTCAAAATAATTGTGCTGTGTAGACCTATGCTAAGAGATTCAGATTCCTGGGGGGCCTGCTCTTAAGCCTTGTTGCCCAAGTATGTCTTTGAGCATTAGTCCATCTCTTAGGTCAAATTCAGATAGTATTTTTGATTTCAGAAATACATTGCTTAAAATATAGCTTAAATTAATCATTCAAGACTAAGCTAAGCAACCACTTGATATTTAAATTTTGTCCTCCCACAACCTACACTTCTTTTTTCCTCAGTTCCCTCAGGTCTAAGAACAGTGGGAAGCTTCTTCACCTAGGCTCCAATGATAATAGGAGCTTTGTCTTTGATAATATGCATGTCCACCAGAGAAGTTAAAGACTTCATCAAAAGGAGGCAGCATTTAGTACTGCAGGCACAGCAGGCTGAGCAACCAATGAGGGCAGTACAAAACAAGGAAGAAAAACTGGAAGCATGTAACCTCCAGAAGAAGAAAGCCAATTCAGGCATCTCCAATTCCAGTAGAGGTAAGCAACCATTTTCGGGCTCTCTGCATGGGTGCTACAGTGGAGACTGCTGTGGTGCAAACCTCTCAGGGAAGGAATCAGAAAATGACCCCATTGTTTGGAAGGCATAAGATGCATAACCCTAGGAATGGGGGGGAAGTTTACTGCTTACCAGGAGCTAGAAACCAGGATGTGACAGAAGGACTTCTAAAAAAAAGTCAAACCTGCAGATTACTACCCCTTTCTACATGTAGAAACTAAATGACAAAGCAAAGAACAACCTTGAGCAGATCACATAGCCCATGTCTACGCTAGCCAAAAACTTTGAAATTGCCATGCAAATGACCATTTCGAAGTTTACTAATGAAGTGCTGAAATACATATTCAGCACCTCATTAGCATGCGGGCAGCCGCTGCACTTCGAAATCGATGTGGCTCGCCGCCGCGCAGCTCGGCCAGACAGCGCTCCTTTTCGAAAGGACCCCGCCTACTTCGAAGTCCCCTTATTCCTATGAGCAGATGGGAATAAGGGGACTTCGAAGTAGCCGGGGTCCTTTCGAAAAGAAGCCCCATCTGGACGAGCCACGTGGCGGCAAGCCATGTCAATTTCGAAGTGCCACAGCCGCTCGCATGCGAATGAGGCGCTTCATTAGTAAACTTCGAAATGGTCATTTGCATGGCAATTTCAAAGTTTTTGGCTAGCGTAGACATGGGCTATGTGATCTGCTCAAGGTTGTTCTTTGCATGGCCATTTCGAAGTTTTTGGCTAGTGCAGACGTAGCCATAATGCGCAGTAACTCTGAGAAGAAAGATGAAGGACTATGAAGCGCAAAAAGTGTTCTCGTCTATCCTCCCTGTTGAAGGAAGGGGGTCCAGGTAGGCATCCTTGAATTGTGGAAGTAAATGTGTGGTTGCACAGATGGTGTTGGAGACAGGGCTTTGGTTTCTTTGACCATGGGGAATTCTGTTTTGGGAACAAGGATTGCTAGGAAGAGATGGGATCCACCTAACAAAGAGAGGTAAGAGCATCTTTGTGGGCAGGCTTGCAAAACTAGGTTTGTCGGGAGGTGGTAACAGAAGCCCTGAGCTAAGCAGGGAAGGAGGACAGTACAACAAAGGAGGAGCCCTGATTCAAAAGGAAAAGGTAGACCAACGAACTAGGTATCTAAGGTGTTTATGTACAAAAGCAAGAAGCCTGGGAAACAAACAGGAAGGATTAAGGCCCTGGCACAGTCAAAGGAGTATGAAGCAATTGGAATAACGGAGACTTGGTGGGATGACTTGCATAACTGGAGTACTGTCATGGAAGGGTATAAACTGTTCAGAAATGACAAGTGGGGAGAAAAGGAGAAGGAGTTGGGATTTATGTGAGAGAACAATATGATTGTTCAGAGCTCCAGTATACGGAGGGAGAAAAGCCAGGTGAAAAATATATGGATTAAGATTAGAGGCAGAAGCAACAGAGGTGATGTTGTGGTTCGTGTCTGCTACAGACCACCCAATCAGGCAGATGAGCATTTCGTTAGACAACTAAGAGAAGCTTCAAGATCATAGGCCCTCATTCTCATGGGAGACTTTAATCATCCAGACTTTTGTTGGGAGACCAATACAGCAGCACACAGACAATCCAGGAAGTTTTTGGAGAATGTTGGGGATAACTCCCTGTTAAAAGTGCTGAAGGTACAACCAGGGCCCGGGTGCAGCTTGACCTGCTGCTCACAAACAAGGAAGAACTAGGAGAAATAGAAGTGGGTGGCAACCTGGGCTGCAGCAATCATGAGATGGCAGAGCTCAGGATCTTGACAAAAGGAAGAAAAGTTAGCAGTAAAATGCAGGCCCTTGATTCCAGAAGAGCAGGCTTCACTTCCTTCAGAAAACTGATGGGCAGGATCCTCTGGGAAGTTAATATGAAGGGGAAAGGAGTTCAGGAGAACTGGCAGTATTTTAAAGAAGCCTTATTGAAGGCACAGGAACAAAACATCCCAATGTGCAGTAAGAAAAGCAGATATGGTAGGCAACCAGCTTGGTTTACAAGTGAAATCCTTGGCGAGCTTAAACTTAGAAAGGATGCACGTAAGAAGTGGAAACTTGGACAGATGACTGAGGAGTACAAATATTTAACTGGAGAATGCTGTGGGGTAATCAGGAAGGCAAAAAAAGCACAGTAGGAACTGCAGCTAGCAAGAGATGTTTAAGGTAACAAGAAGGGTTTTTACAGACATGTTAACAATAAGAGGGTGGTCAGGGAAGGTGCGGGACCATTACTGGATGAGGGAGGTAACCTGGTGACAGATAATGTGTAAAGGATAAAATTCTGAAATAGGCCGTGATATTTGCTAAGAACCACTGTTCCAAAATGGAGTCTGTTAAGCCTCCCCACCCCAGCCATCTGGGGAGGGCATCCTAGTTGATGTAAAGAAGTCCCTAGGCAGCCACATTCCAGGAAGGGTCCAGGAAGGGACCCTCTGAGGAGGGTAACTGGACTGTAGTTAAAGGGACACTGACATGATTTTTTCACTAACTTCTGCTTTTATTCTGCATTGCCCCTTGCTTTGACTCTGTAGAGATAACACGAAGGATCACGTCCATGCGAAGATTACATCAGGATGCCAGACAAGACATCACTGCTCTACACATCAATGTATTACAGATGAGATATCACTTTATACATCAGTATTGAGGACTGCACTCTTCAAGGACTTGTTGTTTAAAGACGAAATGTTCTGTAAACTGCGCACGGAAACTCTTAACTCCCAGATTGTTCGCTAATTCATCTGGATTGCTCATTGATTATGTTCATTTCCTTACTGTCTGCTTCTATTCTTTTCTCTGACTATCAGCTCTCTATATAACCAATCATAACTTGGTGCCTGTCAGTGCATTCTGAAACTCAACCAAATTCAGAATCACTGCACCAGCTGGTTGTAATAAACCTTTGTTGCTTCACATACAGTATCCAGACTTCATTCCAACAATGTGGGAAAAGCTGAAATACTCAATGATTTTTTTGCCTCTGTCTTCACAGATGGAGTCAGCTCCCAGACTACTGCATTAGGCAATGAACTATGGAAAGCAACTGGGCAGCCATCAGTGGAGAAAGAACAGGTCAAGGGCCATTTAGAAAAGCTACACCTACACAAATCCATACATCTGGATTTAATGTATCCAACAGTACTGAGGGATTTGGCAAATGTCATTACAGAGCCTTTGCCATCACCTTTGAAAACGCAGGGCAATCGGGAGAGGACCCAGATGACTGGAAAAGGCAAATGGAGTGCCCATCTTTAATCAAAAAAAAAAAAAAAAAAAAAAGACAATCCAAGGAACTACAGACCAGTCAGCCTTACCTCAGTCCCTGGAAAAAAATCATGGAGGGAATCCTCAAGGAATCCATTTTTAAGCACTTGGAAGAGAGGAAAGTGATCAAGAGTAGTCAACATGGATTCACCAAAGGCAAGTCATGCCTGAGCAACTTTATTAGCTTCTATGACAAGGAAACTAGCTCTGTGGACATGGGGAAGTCAGTGGATGTGATATACCTTGACTTTAGCAAAGCTTTTGCTACAGTTTCCCACAATATTCTTGCCCATAAGTTAAGGAAGTATAGATTGGATAAATGGATTGTAGATAAAAAGCTACCTAGGCTGTGTCTACACTACAAAAATACCTTGGAAGTTGTGCATCTACACACCCTACTTCAAAGTTAAACTTAAAAGTAGGGCACTACTCCGTTCCCAGGAATGGAGTAAGGACTTTGAAGTTGGGCTCCCTGCTTGCAGCCTAACTTCAAAGTCAGAGAAAAATGTGTGTAGACTCTCTGCTGGCTACTTCGAAGTTAGTTCCTAGTGTAGACGCACCCGTGGAGAGATGGTAGAATCTCCATCCCTAGAGGTTTTTAAGTCCTGGCTTGACATAGTCATGGCTGGGATGATTTAGTTAGGGTTGATTCTGCTTTAGGCAGTGGGCTGGACTCTATGGTCCCTGCTAGCCCTAGGATCCTATGATTCTATATCAGGATTTCACACTTGTTATATTTGTGCTATATAGCACATTGCTTGCTTTAGAGCACTGTCAAGTAAATTTCTTATGTCAGACATTCTTAAGTGTGCGTTAAGAAATATTTTGAAGAACATGTATGTGATAGACCATTATAATGGTACCTAAAGCTAGTGCCCCGAGGCTCCCTTCCAGTCAAATCCAACCCCCAAATTTCCTATGAATCTTACCCTACCCTGTTCAGAAGCAAAAATCCTAGTGAGTTGAAAATAATAATTGTACAGAGCTCTTATATTGAAAAAAGTCCTTGGGCCATGAAAATTTTAGTAAAAATCTTCATCTTTAAATATATCTCAAAACAACATCAGGAATTATACAAACTTGAAATCAGCTACACCAACATAACCTATTTCACCTCATCCTACAATGGCCCTAAGCAGCCCAACAAACTGGCAGCTCTGGACTGAGATTTTACAGTCAAAACAACTTTGAAAACCATTGTTTGTTCTCAAAAGACAAAAAGCCCATCTTGAAATGAGGTTTACACACACACTGCTCAATACAGCTTTTAATTATTTAGAAATTTAAAAAAAACAATTTCCAGTATCATATGCAGATTTCAGAATCTTTAGTGAGAGAGAGCTTGACAAAGGAATGTAATAGAACAATGCCATCTTCACTGTACTGTAGTATACTTTATAAATTCTGAATAACCATGGCAACCTGCCAAGCAAAAAAAAGGGTGCATATATGCATGTACATAGATAGTACACAGACATGGATGGTTTGTGACCTGTAATGCTCTAAAATCACCAGTGTTTCCTCAATCCAAGCTCTGGAAAACAGGATTCAATATCCCTGGGCTCAAGTGTACAAACACATGCAGTTAATTATGGCATGGCCTACCACAGCTGGTGGAAATCACTAAATGTAACAGCGCGTGAAGATTGAATGGAATGATAACATTACACAACATAACACGTCACCAATATTGTTTTCCATTTTAATGTAGTACTGACATGGGTTAATGTCTCCTTGCAGACCTACTGAAACATCTTCACCAAGACATAAGGTAAGTATTGTGAAATGACTCAACATGTAAAAACCCCACTGCTTATTGGTTATGAAAACCTTTGCTTTGCTTTTGTTTTAATTTACGCCCCCGGGTTTCAGTTTGAGGTTGTGAGTAACCTGAGTGGGTGTTGCACATATGTAAGTCATGGCTGTGTTTACCATGCAATGTCTCTGAGACATTTCAGAATAGTAAAGAGAAAGTATGAATGAATAACCAGGGCTGGAGTGTAGTTAAACCAAAAAAAAAAAAAAATTTACTTGTGATCACATAAACTTTCTGGACACACTGAAATTCTCAAGGAGCAAGAAGAGCAAGCCCTGAGTAGTGAGCCAATCCAAGAGAACTTGCATTCTCATTAACTGGGAACACAACCTGCATCTGAATCAGAACCTGTCTTGTCAGCCACCAGTTACGGTAAGCAAGACAAGAAAGCCTCCAGGAGAGGCGAGTGTGTGACTGAGGGCAGATCAGAGAGGCAAAGTATTAGATCTCCCTCCAACTCCTTCTTGCTCCTCAATGCACTGACCTATACCATTTCTGGAGGCAGGTGGAGCACAATCCTGCAGAAGCAAGGTGAGTGCTGGGGTGGGCTGGGCAGGGCAGCAGGCTCCAGCAGCAGGACTTTGGGAGCCTAACTACAGGATTTTGGGTGTCCTCCAGCCCCCAGCCCTATCCACTGGCCCAGTCATGGCTCTCCCACCACATGGGGCAGCCAGCCCTGGGTGCTGTCCCTGGTCCCAACAGGTTCCAAATCCCAGCTTCAGGAGCACTACAACAATTTTTATAGTGTGTGTCGGAGGCCGGGGTGGTGGGGCACTGAGGGGGGAGGGGACAGTGTATGCTAAGAGCCAGGTAGCCACACTGTAAACCCTGTATATTACAGAAAGGACCAAGCCAGGCTGTGCAGTGGCAACCATAGCTCCAGCATGTGCACCCAGCTTCAAGTGTGGGCCCCAGCTCTGACCATGCAGCAGCTAGTGCTGCTTTGACCATGCTGAATCATCCCAGCACCATCACCCTGGGTACCCGCTACCTCTCCCCGACTCACATCCATCCGTGCATCACCTGTGGCCCATGATGCCTGCCCTCCACCCCCATATAGGTTTTACAGTGTGGCTACCTGGCTTAATCTTGCTGAGAAGAGTGATATTAACAAACATACAAATATCACTTTTCACAGCTTTATTTTTATTACCAAGTCAACAAAAATAAAGATACATAAATCAATGACCGTGATTTGAATGTGTATGTATCATACGTATTTGTTTTTCCTAAAGTTAGTAAAGTACTTTAGAAAAGAGTGTAAGTGTGGCCAACCTCTGCAGCCTCCAAAAGTTTTGTTGCAACAACCCCTGGCTTAGGGAATGGGAAGGATCGCATGCTCCAGCTACTTACAGCAAGGAGATCACACTTTACCTGTAGAATCAAATATAACAGGCTGGCAGTTTTTGTTGGATTTCCAGTTGCACTTCAGCACCTGGCCTCCTTCTACAATGTTGGGTTGTGTAGTGTTTGCTTTTGGAGCACCCACCAGTAGAAAAATCCTGAAGAAAAGAAAAAACACAAAGAAGATTAAAGAGCAAAGTCACTGCTTCGTATACATCATCATCATCACGCTTAACTCTTATACAGTGCTTTAAACAGTTATGTATTCTAACCCACAAAACTTTAAATTTGGATCCAAACTACTTCAAGGTTCAGGGTTGTTAGATTAGGGGTTTTGCTTTGGATCCTGTTTAAATCCAGGTTAACCCAAAATTTTGACTCAAAACTAGACCAGACCAGGAAGGGTAAAGAGAGACTCAAGTTTAAAACATTTCCTGACACATTCAGACTTCAAAAAGATACTTGGCTGGACAGCCTTTTTAGTTTCCCTTCTGGTATTATTTAATCTTGTGTGTGTGGCAGAAGAGAATGTACTGTACCCTGGTAAAAATACCAGTCTTGCATCACTTCTGGCTCCTTTCATACCAAAAACTGATTTAAGACAGGTAATTAAAAGGCCAACCTTGATAAAAATCTGGAATTTTTTATCATCTTAAAATATGCCTAATGGTGACTCAGCCTTCTAGTGGCAGTTTTTTGGTTTTTTTTTTTTGGTTTGTTTTTTTTTTTTCCCCAAAAGTAGGACCTCCAAAACCCCAACCACATATTTGCATGTTCAGCACATGACCCAGTCTTTATTGAAACCCATCAAAAATTAACTCTTTTATCTCATACCCATTCTAATTCTAAAAATCTTCATGTATAATTATATTTGCATTCTGTCTACTGGCTGCTTGGACTAAGTCCATGAGAGCTTGCAAGCAGCAAAAATTATTTTAGTATATGCAGAATGGGAGGGAGAAAAAAAGAAACCAAATCAGCACCAGATTATCACACATTCCAGAAACTGGGACAATCCTATTAACCATGCCAGACTGATCAGTACTTTCTCTAATGTCTGAACCTGAAATATAATCTGGATGTTATGTCAGTAATTGCCTCTTCTTAGTAGTTATTGTATTATTTCCATTTTACACTCAATGGTAAGAAGCTGTTCGTCCATTTAAAGCTACGGATAACCATTTTCCTTTTAAAATGCAGACAGAGGATAAAAGTGCTACTACCAATGACAGGAGGAATTCTACATACAAAACAAAAAAGGCTCAGGGATCAATGATTCATATCAGAAGTTTGGGAGAAATTACAAAACATGATCCAAACTTGATGACACTAAACACCTTTTTCTAATCATAATGAAAAATCCTCTCTTAGATTTCTGCACAATGATCCATTGACGATATCATTTAGTTTGTTTTTACACAATTTTTTTTCCCCTCACACACTGGTTGGGACAAACGGGCAAGCTATGACTTTGTATACTGTCATGCTTCTGTATATCACAAAGGAAAAGTCATGGATCTGATCCTGGATGATTTAAGTCAATGAGAGTTTTGCTATTTAGCCACATGCATGCAGTTTGGTCAAGAAAAGGTTAATTGCCACACAAGAAAATTTAGTACAGGAGGAACAAGCAGTAAGATTTGTAAATCAGCCCTTTGGAGGGAACAAAGGTTTATAAACTGTGCTTCATTCCATTTTTGATAAACTTTCTGGACTCTAAATAACCTCAGAGAGAAGCACATGTTACAAGGAGAATATTATTTGCTGTCATTGTTAACATTTGATTCTGGATTTTGTTTCTCCACAATCTCTTTCACCAGTGTTTTACATTATTTAAAAATGTACTATCAAAGAGTTACTTTGGGATTACTTGACAGTTAAACTGGAATTACTTTTGTGATAAACTGTTATGTACAACAGAAATTCTGGACAAACAAAGCAGTTAGTGCTGGATATGATAACTCCTATGCTTCAGCTAAAACACTTTTAACTGAACTGACTGTGTGACCTGCCCTTCCTAGTGACATTAAAGATTACTGCTTTGTATATATGTAATTTGGGGTAAATATCATGGTGCTGATGTTTCAGAATTTCTATTTTACAGTTCTTTATGTAAAATTAGCTGTTTGTGGCTGTTCAACCTTTGCGAAGGAGTGGGAGGAGCAGGGATGGGCTATTCCTATTGCTCCAAAAGTGCTGGTAGGGAGGGCTAGGTGTACAGTAAACCCTCAAAATTGAGCATCTTGGGTTTACGTGACTGTCGACCCCGACAGAAAACCTCCTCCTGTCAGAGGCAGCAGCCTGACTCTTGCCATCCCTGACAGGAGCAGGGAAACCAAGACTGCTGTCCTGCTTAGTTTCCCGGGTTGCACAAGTGGCAGGGAGATGGGAACCAGACTGCCCTCTGGTTCCCAGCTCCCTGACAGTCTGGGAGCCAGGCAACCGACAAGCCCTACAGTTGCCTGGCTCCTGCAAGCCCAGGGGAGTAGGGAACCAGGCGGCTGCTGGACTTGCACAAAAATTTGAGTTACATGCGGGTTGCAAGAACACAACCCCTATGTAACTCGAGGGCTTACTGTAGTAGGAACTGCAGGACTCTTATGTCCCAGTGCATGAGAGGCCTGTGGGGGAGGAGGGCAGACAGTGGGTGCACAGGCTGCATGCAGCCCACTGAAATGAAGTAGGGCCACTCATGCAGGCCGCTGACTAGTCAGGGTTGCCCATTGCTGTTTTAGAGAGTGATTCTTCAAAAACCTGAACAGGTCCCTTGTATAAAACAGAGTAGCACATAAACCCTTGATCCTGCTGTTCTTAATTTTAAATACATTAACAGTCGTATTCATTAAAATTACTCATGTGCTTAACATTAAACAGATAGTAAATCTGCAGTACTGAGGCTTGTTTTTGTAGGATAAACATACCAGGTACATATTTTGACTGCATAAAGATATAGACAGCTGGAACATGTATTGTACAAAAAATAAAAAATTCACACACACACAGACACACACTAATTCCCAAACAGGATAGTCATGCCACTCATTTGGCTGGACATCTGGAAAATGCCAATGCTCTTAAGGGTTAAAAATAAAAAAAACTAAAGTAAATCAAGACCTACAATGAGGCATTAAGCAGTCATTCTGACTATCATTAAAATCAATGGGAAAATTCCCCATGATTGACTTAAATGGGCGTTTGAAGAGGCTTTTAATGAGAGAGAACAATAAGAATGTCTCATCTGTTTACACATGTACTAATGGGCAACAATAGATAATAGTCTAAAACTGGCAGAATGAAGACCGTACAAAAATGTTGCAACATGAACAAGTTAAGGCAGGGTGATATTTGTTTAACTGGAGCAAATAAAAGAATGAAAACAAAACTGATACATTTGATGAAGCGGCTCTTTGCCCACAAAAGCTTATGCTCCAAAATATCTGTTAGTCTCTAAGGTGCCACAGGACTTCTTGTTGTTCTCAAAGATACAGACCAACATGACTACCTCTCTGATATTTGCAAAAAGAGTTACTCAATATTCGTCTATTTTCATAGACAAGTTCTAGTTGCTAAAATCAGGACACAGATAGGGAAATCAGCCTGCATGTGTCTTCAAAATCTAAAGTTGATTTTGGAAGTGTGGGTGGATACAAAAGGGCAGAACTACAATGTACATCCCACACAAGAAAGATAAACTCCTGGTAGGGAATTGGACCATAACAATTTCAGAAGAGGTAGAAAAACTGTGGAGCACTTTTGTGAATCACCAAGTATATTTTAATGCTTACTTTAAGGAGCCACTGAAAATCAGACAGCAACATTTTCAAATCTCACACATCAAGAAGTGCACATAAACAATAAGAACACCTCTGTCTAGAACATGGTTTCCCCCAGATTGGGGGGCGTGAGGAAATTTCAGGGGGAACACAAGGCAACCCAGCCCCCCTCATCATTCTCCCAACCCTTAGAAAGAGCTGGCCCTTGCTTCCGGCTCTCAGCTCCTGCCATTTCACATGGGCAGCATGGTGCAGCCACTATAAAAAGCAGGCAGCTGGCAAAGGCCCATGGGGAGCTAGATGCCTCCTGGGAAGGTGAATGAATGTGGCTTGGAGGGGGGGCCGGGGGGGAGGATGGATTTAGATAGGGGGCTGGCAGTGCCCGGCTTTGGGAAAGAGGAGGTGCTCAGGTGGGCAGCTGACAGGTGGCTGGCCCGCAGCTCAGAAGGACAGCTCAGACAGCTGGCCCAAGCAGCGCTGGTGGCTGACCCCAGCAGCACCAGGGCTTGGGCAAGGAGCTTGGGCAGCTGGCCCTGGGAGTGTGGGGCCTGGGTGGCTGGCCCCAACAGCTTGGGGCTCAGGCAGCAGCTGGTGGCTGGCCCCAGCAGTTGGGGGGCGGCTCAGATGGGTGACTAAGGCAGCTGGCCTGTGGCTTGGGTGGCTGGACAGCAGACAGCTGGCCCCAGCAGCATGGGGGCTCGGGCACACAGCTTGGGCAGCCGGGCAGCTGGCCCTGGGAGCACAGGGGGCTCGGGCAGGCAGCTGACCCCGGGACCACAGGGGCTCAGGCGGCTGTCCTGTGGCTGCCGAGTGGGCAGGTAGGGACTCGTACGGATGGTTTGGGTGGCTGGCCCTGGCAACACAGGTGCTTGGGTGGGCAGTTGGCCCCAGCAGCATGGGGGCTCTGGCAGCTGGCTGCAGCTTGGGCAGGCATCCCTAGCAGCACAGGGCTCCAGCAGCTGGCCAGCTTGGACTGTGCCAGGCACCCACAAGGTGGGGCCTGTGCCATTACCCTGGATGGTACATAGTCCGTTTCCTAAGATTTCCCAACTTATGAAGAAAATGCAGCATCATCTTTCACATTAAATTCATTTGTTTTTGATGTTAAATTGTATTTTTATTACACTTTTGGGCCAAGAAAAACTGTGTGTTTATTTTTAATTTTAAATATTGTGTGTCAATATTCTGTGTTTTTTTGAAAATTAATCGATTTTTTTTTTTTGTTAAAAGCAGGGGTTGGATGATGGTTAAGAAGATGTGGAGGGGCATGAGGGTTTCTCAAAAATCAAAAGGGGGGGAATGATACTGAAAACTTTGGGAACCACTGATCCAGAGCACTTTCTATCCTTTAGAATCCTCAGGTAGAGTCACAAAATACATGGGTACATCATCAAAACACATAACACTGGGGTGGGAATCAGCAGTATTCTGATCACATTGAGAAAACCACCACACACAAAATATCCTATACTTCTGTAGACTGCCATGGGAGATACTTCAACAGATTTTCAGAGAAGAATACTTAATGTATGACATGCAACAATACAAATAGAAATCCATGTCTAGATTTGCATACATAATATTTATCACAATTTGGACACCTTGTAATACTATTAAGAAAATTTTCAAGTACAAGTAGAAAGTCTATTCCCCAGTCCTCAGCTATGATGATGAGTTAAGCCATCCTGCCCAAACCAAACAGGAGTGCACCAACACCTGTGGTCAGTTTCCTTCTGAGAGGCTTAATGCAGAGAAGCTGACTGTAGGGTAAACTCTCCAGTTATGTGACTGCAAACACCACCTAACTCAAATTTTTGTGCAAGTGGAGGGGGGATGGGTTTCCTGCTCCCCTGGGCTTGGGGAACAGGGAAGACTGAGCAGAGCAACACCCTTGGTCAGTTTCCTGGCTCCAGCTAGTGGAGGGGAGTTGGGAACCAGGGCAGCCTGACTCCTGGTTCCCCTCCACTCCTTGGAGCCAGGAAACTGACCTAGGTTGCTGCCTGCTCAGTTTCCCAGCTCTGCAAGTGGAAGGGAGCCAGGCAGCCACGTGGAACCCAGCTCCCCACCACTCCGGGAACCGGGCAACCACTTCTGTCAGGGGCGACAGCTGTTAACCCAAGACAAGTTGCGCGTATCTCGAGGGTTTTCTGTACTGATCGTCTCACAAATCAAAACAACAACAACAGGCTCCCGTAGCAGTTTCCGCGCTCGGGTAGCTGCTTTACCTTGGCCCTTGGGCTGAGGTCTGACTTACTTCTCCACCTGGCTGAGGAAGTTCTCGGACACAACGTGCCCCCTGTGACTAACGGCTCCGCGTGTCAACCCCCGCGTCTCTCGGCCACACGGGTCCGACCTCCCCGCCAGAAGCCCATCGCCCTCGCCACAGAAAGCGCCTCAAGGCAGCCGGCTCGGGGTACAGGCGCACCCAGTCCAGCCGTCCCACCCCAGAGCCGCCCCGGGACAGGGAGCCATAGGGGCGGGCCGAGGGCCAGAAGCGCGAGCCAAGCCCTAGCCAGGGGGAAGGGCAGGATGGGGGCTCCGCTCGGCTCGCTCCCCGCCACCCCCGCCCGCCGGAGACGTACGAGGAGGAGTCGGGGGCGAAGAAATCCACCGCGAAGCCGAAGTAACTCCCCGCCGAGCCGGAGAACACGGCCCGGCCGTCCACGTCCAGGTTGAAGGCGGCGCCGAGGGCCAGGCAGCGGCCCAGGAGCAGCAGCGGGAGCAGGCTGCAGCGAGCCATGGCCGGGCCCAGCGGCTGCCCGAGGGACGCCCGGCAGGGAGCAGCTCCACGGGGCGAGGCAGGAAGGGGCGTGGGGCTTCCCGGCCGGGCAGGGCGCTCGGTTCGGTTCGACTCGGCTCCGGCGCTGCCACCCTTCCCTGCAGCGAGACGCCGCCTCTCCCCGCCCCCGGCCGAGCGGACGCTCCTCCTCCTCCCCTGGCGCCACATGATGCGGCTTCCCCCGCCCCTATAGGGCGACCGCAGAGGGGAGGGGAGGGAGAGCGTGCGACCGGGCGGGGCCGGCGCTAGGGTAGGGGGCGCTGCGCCTGAATGCGGCCCCGGGCGGGGCAGCCGCAGGCTGGAGTCTGCTGAAGCAGAGCGGGCCTGAGGCGACGGGAGGGGCCCGGCCGCCGCTCTCTGAGGTGCAGAGGGCTGGGAGTGTGCGTCTGCCCCCGCCCCTCGTTTCTCTTTCCCACCTCCCGTAGCTGAGCGGCCGGGCGGCTACCTGGGGCTGCCGGGGCGAGGAGCAAAGCCCAGGGCGCTCCTGAGCCCACAAACCCGGCAGCGGCCTCCGCAGAAGGTGGGACTGGGGAAAACGGGGGCAGGTGACACCTTTGCATAGTCAGTTGCAACTGGCGAGCCAGGGAAGCGGTCCTAGAATCCTAGGGCTGGAAGAGACCTCAGGAGGTCATCGAGTCCGGCCCCCTGCCCAAAGCAGGATCAACCCTGACAACACACACGCTTATATATGGAGATACACGGATCTCATAGAACTGGAAGGAACCTTTAGAGGTTGTTGAGTCAAGTCCCCTGCCCTCACTGCAGGACCTACCACCCTCCTTGACAGGGTTTTTTTTTTTCAATCTGTGTGCCCCAGATCTCTAAATGGCCCCCTGAAGGATTGAACTCACAACCCTCCCCAGAAATCAGAACTGAGGAAGGAAAGAGTCTTTTATTTATTTTTATGTTTTTGTCAGACTCTATAAAAACAAAGAGTTTACCATACAAAATTCTTGCACTGTGGCTTCCTTTGTCCCTGGGTGAAATTAGGGCTCTGTTGAAATATGAAGTCAGTGATAAAACCTTGGCTTGATGCTTCTTGTGTTTCTGTGGACAAATGCAAAATTGTCATCAATAAGGTTTCTTTTTTAATCCATTTATTCTAATGCGAAAGGCGGAATGTTTTGGGAAGCATTCTCAAGTTATAATTTCAGGATAGGAAGAAAATATAAATGCATTTTGCACAGACTAAGAAAACTTGGAAAGATGTTTTCTGTGTTTGGATAACTCTAACTGCTTAATTTTAAAGTGGGCATGTACTTAATCTTTAATGAGATCAAGTCTCTCAACATTATTTAGAAACGTTTGGGATTACAGATAAGGGAGAATTGGTTGTCACATGTTTGGACTTTAAAAAAGCCTTTGATATTCCCTCCACTAGAGGCTATTAAGGAAAAAAAGTAATCACAGGGAAAAGGGAAGTGCCTCCATGGATTAAAATCTCTACAGGGACAAAAGCAGAATTAGAATAAATGGTCAGTTTTCAACATGGCAAAACATTAAGAGTGGAGTGGCCTAGAATGATCCTGGTGGTTCAGTATTATTTTGGGGGAAAGTGTATGGCATGTGTTCTGCAGGAAATGGGTTTAGAAATAATCAGTCCTTTCTATCCTTAGAATCTCTTAATATATTTATAGCTTATCAGGAAAAGGCTGTAAATAGTGTCAGTGTTTCTAAAATCTTCCTTTGAACCATATGGTACTGAACACGGGCAGAGATGTGGAGCAGAAGGGTAGGTGATGCATAAAGATATTGAACTAGATGAACCAATTCCAAGGCTGCACACAGTATATTTAAGATTATCAGATAGGTAGATATTACAATATCTTAACGAATATATTTCTGATTTCAGGTTAGATGTAGACTTCTGGGAATCTCTTTTAAAATGAGGAAATCAACAAGAAAATGAATTTATGAAATGACACCTGAAGATATTGCTGAAACTAAAAACATAGGAAAGGGCAACTATTGCTGTTGTATTAGTAAAGTTACTCAGTCACAGCTACAATAGCAAGTCAGTCGATAAAATGTAGCCTATGATTCTGAGAGGGCAACCAGAAATTATTTTTTAGACTCTTTAAAAAAAAATGGAAAGCACACATACAAAAAATTAGAAGCAACAATAGTCAATAGGAAATAATTCTTAAAGTAGTATTTAAAAGAATTCCTATTAATCTGTCCACTTTTGTCCCTGAATAAATGGTATTATGTTAATCTCTCCCTTTCCAAAGGAGGCATTGTAATAATTTGTCCTTTGCTTTAAAAGGCTTAATCCATATCTAATCAAATTCATGTATTAATATTTAATGGAGTCCACTGTTCTAACAAGATTTGTCTTACTTTTCCTTTAAGTACTAATCCTTTTAAGAATTTCTCACAAACGGGGAATATATTCTTTTATCCACAACCACACTAATGAATCATACTTTAGGATTAGTATCAGAGTTTCCCATTTTCTATCCCAGATGAATTCACAGTTGTCTAATTTCTTTCCCAACTAGGTCTCAACAACTCAAATCAATAGATATCAGTAGCCTTTAGGACACAAGAACAAACTATAAAAGTCCTATTTAGAGGTGAAGACGTCATCTAACACTAGATTTTAAAAGTTACGGTAAGGTTAAAAGATATTTATCACTAATATTTATAGTTATAGATCATGAAAATTTAGTCAATTTGAAGTCAACTGAAAAATCTACTGGCTTTGGTGGACTATATGGTGAACAGGAAAGGTCAAGATAATGGTAACCTTTAGGAATCAATTCTGGGTTTAACAAACATGGAGAAATACTGCTCAAAGCTTAGTAATGTTGTAGTCCTCACAACAGGTTCTGCCCTCGGTTACACAGTTCAGTAGAGCAGCATTTGAAACTTAATTTTGAGTAAATTTGGAAAGGTTGTCATTTAAAAAAAAAAAAGTTCATGAGCTATGAAAATACTAGGCAGTGGTGTTTCTTACATGTACTAGTTTAATTAAATATGAACAGCTAAAGAAGGAGAAAATAAAAGGAAGAGAAGTTTCATCCTAAAACTTTGTCTTACCCCTGAATTATTTTTTCAAAAAATCGAAATACTAGACTGCTTTTCCGTAGAAATTGACTGATAGTCTGTCTAGTGGGTCATTTATTCATTTAACCCTACTTGTTCTGATTGTTTTTGTTTGAGAATTGCTCCTTTGTCTGGCCTCATTTTTCTTCCTATTTCACTACAGCTGAATAACTTGGGATATGTTGACTTCATATTCACAATAGGGCAAGGATGCAGATGAGGGTTGGAGGACAGAGCAAAATGAGGGATTTAGCTGCCTATGGGGTATTATCCTACACCGATGTCTCTGTAATTTCTTTGCTAACTCATCAGTGTCTGCATAATGTAGTAGTAACAGAGAGATAGCTGTGTTAGTCTATATTCTATCAAAACAAAAAGGCAGTCCAGTAGCACTTTAAAGACTAACAAAATAATTTATTAGGTGGTGAGCTTCCATGGGACAGACCCACTTCTTCAGACCATAGCCATACCAGAAGTGGATCTGTCCCACAAAAGTTCACCACCTAATAAATTATTTTGTTAGTGCTACTGGACTGCCTTTTTGTTTTGCATAATCTAAATTTATTTTCATTTCTAGTCCTTGTGGTAGTAGGGAAGATATGTGCACATTGACACGTGGCTGAGTCTTCAAACAAACAAAACCAAACAAGGACCAAAAGTATATCCAGGTGATTTTTTTTCTGCAGAAAAAAATCTTGTGGCTTTTTCAAAAAATGGGAGATGTATATACTGCCTCTTCCCTTCACCTAACTCAAAAACAATTGAAGAGATTTTACCTTAACTTTAAATTAAAAAAAAAATTGTTGGTACATCCCCTGCATCAGGTCATGTTATCTATAACCCAGTGTTAAAACTCTCAAAGCAGGGATTGTGTCTTTACATCTAAAATGCCACACGTGCCTATTGTGTTAAATATAATTTTAAATCACAATCCTAAAAGATAAGCAATATTGTTATAGTTAAATAACAAAGCCAACACTCACTATTAACTTAATAATTGGAATATTGGATATATTCTCAAAAGGGAATTATATAGTTAAACTGAAAAGATGCTTTCCCTATTAAAAACTGTTCATTATATTTAAATAACAGTTTTCATCTGATAATCTGAAAATGCAGCCAGTTCAACATTTTTCTATCAAAACTTTTTGACAGAAAACTGTGTTTTCAATTACATTTTATTTGTACGTTTATTTGTTCATTTGTTTGTTTTGCAGAAAATATCTACTTCCCGGAAGAAAATTTACATTATCAGACAACTGAAAAAAAAATCCCCCAAAATCATTTTTAATGGGAAAAAGTAACCTCTTTCCAACCAGGTCTCTCTACTACTGCTAATCTCACAACATCCATGCTGCCCAGTACTGAAATCTTATTCCCATTCTATGGTTGGAAGAATGAAGCACAGAGAAGTCAAGTGGCTGATAAATCCTGGCTTCCAGGGATACTGGATAACACACCCTCCTAAAGGACACAGACTTAGGGTTTGTCTCCGCTGCCAAGTTTTTTTGACAAAACTTACATCGGCACCTAAAAGTCGCCACAACAAAAATCACCAGAGGATGTTCACACTTGCTCCACCTGTCGATAGATCATGTCCACATTGGTGGGCACCATCATCAAAGGTGTCAGTAATGCACTGTGGGGATGTATCCCACAATGCTTTGTTATGTGAAGGAAGAGCTATGGGAGGTAGGTATAAGAGGCAGGTGAAGGCAATGCCTTCCCAAACTGCCTGGCGAGCCGTGCCCACACTTCACCCCAATGTCCTCCCATTCAGTGGAGCTCACCAATTTCCTGGGGCTGCCTGGGCTTCAGCTCTGTGCTGCCAGACCTCTGCGTGCTCCACAGATCGATTGGATACATGGACTGTAAGATGGATAAAAAGCTGGCTAGATGCTTGGGCCCAACGGTTAGTGATCAATGGCTCAATGTCTGATTGGCAGCTGGTTTGAAGTAGAGTACCCAAAGAATTGGTTCTAGGGCCAGTATTGTTCAACATTTTTATAATGACCTGGATGACGGGAAGGATTTCACCCTCACCAAATTGGCAGATGACACTAAGCTGGAGGAGAAGTAGATATGTTAGAGGGTAGGGAAAGGATCCAGAGTGACCTAGATAAATTGGAGGGTTGGGCCAAAAGAAATCTGTTGAGGTTCAACAGGACAAGTGCGGAGTCCTTCACTTGGGATGAAAGAATCCCAAGCATTGTTACAGTCTGGGGAACAACTGGCTAAGTAGCAGTGCAACAGAAAAGAACCTGGGGATTACAGTGCATGAGAGGCTGGATATGAGACAATAGTGTCCCCTTGTAGCCAAGAAGGTTAATGGCATATTGGGGTGCATTAGGAGGAGCATTTCCAGCAGATATAGTACAGTTAGTATTCCCTATATTCGGCACTGGTGAGGCCATATCTGGAATACTGCATCCAGTTCTGGGACTCCCAGTATAGAAAGGATGTGGATGCATTGGAGCCGGTTCAGCAGAGGGCAATGAAAATGGTTAAGGGGCTGGAGCACATGACCTCTTAGGAGAGGCTGAGGGATCTGGGCTTGTTTAGTTTGCAGAAGAGAAGAGTGAGGGGCAATTTTATAGCAGCCTTCAGCTTCCTGAAGGGGAGCTCTAAAGAGGATGGAGAGAAACTGTTAAATATCTGTTAGTCTGTAAGGTGCCACAGGACTACTTCTTGTTCTTGGTGACAGATGGCAGAACAAGGAGCAATGGTCTGAAGTTACAGAGGGGGTGGCATAGGTTATATATTAGGAAAAACTACTTCATCAGGAGGGAGGTGAAGCACTGGAATGCTTTACCAAGAGAGGTGGTGGAATCTTCATCTCCAGAGGTTTTTAAATCCCAGCTTGACGAAGTCCTGTCTGGGATGATTTAGATGGGGTTGCTCCTGCTTTAGGCAGGGTGCTGAACTAGATGACCTCCTGAGGTCCCTTCCAGCCCTAGGATTCTATGACATAAAGCAGATACCTGCAGATTTGCAGGGCTCTATTAATTTCAGTTACTGCACCTGCTTTGAAGCCCCTCTGGCAATTTTTCTGTTTTTTTTTGTTTTAAATATTCTCTTTCCAGCTGTGGGTGTGTAAAAAAACAAGATGAGGTCTGCTAAGTGACTAGCTATAGGGGATAAAAAGCAACCAACACAAAGTACTGGCAAATGTGCAATGTAAACAAACTCAGCAAAATGTTTTCCTTTAATGTCTCTTAGTAACAGCCGGCTTTGGTGTTACTTACAGCACAAGTAGGTAAACAGAAAGAGAGAGAGAACTGTAGGGCTTCTTGTGTTGACAGTGTTCCTTTAAAACTGTCTCAAAAATACTGAAAAATGCTTTATTTCATGGGGTCAGAGCTGTTGTGTTAAATTAAAAGTTCTAGCAGTGAATCTGCCTGTTTATCTGCCCAGTGCTATCTCCCATTGTCAGTGAAGAGAATTCATTAAGTGAAAAGGTATGTGAAAATATCCCACGCTGGGTTCCTTATCTCTGGGGTGATTTATCTAACTCCTTCAGTTTACCTCTGGCCTTTCCTCCACTACTGTTTCACATGCACATCCCTTCTCATTTCATCTTGAGCTGTAGCAAAGGGAGTAAGGTAATAAAGCCTGTCATTTTCCTGACTCAGCAGACAGCCTCCCACTCCTCTCCCACGAAGGTTTAGTCACCAGTGCAGCTGAGCGGAAGTCTGGACTTAAGTCAGAGCACAGTCAGAGTCAGTATGTCTAGACAGTTGCAGGATGTAGTCACATCTCCTATTACGGCATTATGATCCCCACCTCCAGCCCAGGTAGAGCTGGAAAGTGAAGAGGCTGTGGATCATATTTGGTTGTCCACTGATGTCTCTTAATTGTTGCACCGCTGTGTGTCCTGAGCAAAGCTATCTTACTCTGCATTAATGAGGAAGAAGAGTGTTCTTTGTTTCAGAACATCTTAATTACTATCTGTGCGCATTGCTTGCACTGCTGTCGGGATGCACAGGAATGGATTTGTTGATATTTACAGGCAAAAGTACTGTATCTCCAGGCAGGGAGGTGTGATTTGGGCTTTTCCCCCCTTGGTTGCTCAGTTCCAGCGTAACTAATAAATGAAGCCTGTAAAAGTATGTTGCAGACAGTGTGCTTATGTGTTTGCTCCCTTCTTATCTTCACTGTGAGATTTACAGTTACTGACTAAGGTACTTGATGACAGAAGCTACCAAAGAGTGAATGGGAGGCCCACCTCGCATTTTTAGAAGTGCCAGGAGTCACGTAATGGAGAAGGACAGGATTCATTTAAAATTATCTCGCCTCTGGATTTGCTAATTTTGCATCTAATCTTGCAAGCCTCTATTTGAGTAAATTCTTATAACACTAGGACTGCCAGTGGAATCAACAGGACCAGTCACATGAATAAAATTGCAGGATCAGGCCCTAAGAGACAACTGAGTTCCAGTCTTGGATCTAACACACTCCCCATGTGCCGTTGGGTAAGACACTTCCCTCTTTCTGTTCCTCTAGCTTCCATCTGTACTATGGGACCTGTCTGGCCTGGCTATTGAGTATAAATACATTATGTTGCTGTAATTGTGAAAGGAAATAGCAATGGTCTGTTTCATTGCTACAAGATCAACAGTAGCAAGAATGTGGAAGTAGATAGTGTCTTCTAGGTAGCTGCAGATGTTGGGAAATGTTTCTCAGGCACACAGATGGCTGCAGGCCCAGCTTTATGTCAGATAAATTGCAGATCATCTTGACAATCTGTAGGCAGGCATCCCTACTGCAAGCTTTGGACAGATACGTTTACAAGTATTGTAAACTTGCCAAAGAAAGGAAGATTAGATAACGGGCAATAGCTAATCTATGGCATTGAGGGAGGGACTGTTCAGGGTTGGTTGGGCCATTGTAGGCTTTAAGGCAGGAAGAAGGCTGTACAAAAAAAGCATGATTGCTCTCACTCTGAAGATGTTCTAGTTATTCATTACTCTTTAGTAAATCCAGGAGGCCAGAGATGTGATTCATAAGTGTTGGGCTCTGTTAGTGTCCAATATGGCTCCATTAAAGCATACAACATGTTTTGAATGAGATAAATTTGTAGAGTGAAAGAGGCCTGATCATGGATTTGCTTATGGATTTTGAGTACCACACCTCCTGAGACACCCTCACAGACGTGGACAGTGTACTGAGTGAAGAAAGATATAAGCATGAGCTGTGGGTAGCTTGTGCTGTGAATTGTAGACGCTTGGGACTGACAATCATTCTCCGCTCTAAACATTTCTTCTGGGCAAGGTTTGGTGCATTAATGGAAATGAGCTACGGTGGTCTCTTGGCCTGAAGTAAGTGCTCTGAACAGGCCTGGAAGCTGGCTTTTCTTTTGGTGCATCTTTGCTTTTGATTTCCGCCATTGTTGCATGAGCTTCTGCCCATCACCAACTGGCAAAGGACATCTGTGAGAGAAACCATAGGAATCTGTGAGGAGAGAGGGAACTCTGTGGATCACTCTGTCTGTACTTCTAGCAAGCATGTGATGAGTCTTACCAGATTTGTGGTGCCTCATTCAGTTATTGGGCTCACAGGCTATTTCTACATGGTAGAGCTGTTTTGGGATTCTGAGGTATCCCGAAATAGCTACTCTGTGTCTTTGAAACACACCTGTTATTTTTGAAATATTTTTCTGAAATCATGGGCACACACTGTCGGAATCCCTGTTGCAGGAGGGGTAAGGGATGCTTTGAAATTAAACCATGTTTCATTGTTTCAACATTTGGTGCTGTTTAGACAGTACCAAATGCTGAAATAGCCTATTTAGAAATAACCTTGAAATAAGATACACAATTTACATGTCTTGTTTTGAGGTTAGGGTGCTATGTAGACCTAGCCACGATGCTCTCAGAGTTGTTTGGCAAATCTGTCACCCGGAAGCCTTAGTGACTGGACCATCATTATATAGCTTTCAAGAAGTGTGGAAGGTGCCAAGACCCCTGCCTGAATAATGCAATAATCCAGTCAGGACAGTGACTGGATGATGATGTCCTTTGTGCCATCACCTTGCCCAAAGCTCATGTCTAAGGTGTGGCTGGTTATGTAGGTTAGGCCAGAAACTATCTGAGTCTTGAGTAAGAAAAAGGAAGTGAGTTTCAAAACATGTCTGTGTTTGGATTTGGTTCCTTAAGTATTGTTAGTGGAATTATTTCAGTATAAGACAGTGACTCTTTTCCTGCCATCTTTCTTTGTTTTCTGTAGAGATAAGTTGCTCATCATAGTTTTATTCCCAGAACTTCAGTCAGAATATAAACAATTCCACTGACTTTAACAATTGACTCATATATTCTTCATTTGACTGCAGTTTAAGTCATCCTAACTCGTGCCCTTTACCAAACATTCATTCTGTATAGCAGTCCTGCATACATGGGAAAAATGAATATAATCCAGTTAGGTGTTACTTCCTCATACTTCCACGGGGTTTTTAAAAAGAATTAATCAATGTTTTCTTTCCTCCATAGAGAAGCAGCAGAAATTAATTTGATAAAATAAGAACTAGTAAGAGGAAAGAACCATGAAATTTTCTGGGATAAATGTTGCTGTTTACATAGGAAAGATTATCTACTAAACTGGATCCTGTATAGAATAATAAAATATTTTTTCATAATATTAATGTTTGATGAGACGCAGCGGAAGATTTTCCTGTCGTCACTATGAACTAAATGCTCTCCACTCCATGGAAAAACACGAGGAAGAAAACTGCTTGAAAAATGCTCCAATAAACTTTTGGAGTTTGGGCTGTCTTCTTCCCTCAAGGGATGATGGGTTATTTGCTTCAAGGAGATGAGATATGACCCTCCAATCCTGCAGGGTTTGAGGATTTTCAGGGAAATTTGGTTCCTATTTTGTGGATCCTAATACAGCTTTCCAGACTGTGGTCTTCTACATCACTTCCAAATACAGTAACAGAGAGGTAGCTGTGTTAATCTGTTGTTAGCCGATGGTCGGGGGGGGCTACCACCTATGCCCTTGTTTTCATCCAAGTCTTCAACTGCTAGGACAGAGCACCTTTGCAGCGGGCAGCCCAGGCAGGCTGACAGATGCCCCAGGGTCCTAACACCCGAGTCTTTAACTGCTAGGAAGGAGTCCCTTCGCAGCGGGCAGCCAGGAAGGGTGACGGGTGCCCCACAGGTTGTACTGAGAGCCTCCTACATCCGTGTCTTTAACTGCTAGGACAAGGTCCCTTCGCAGCGGGCAGGCTGACGCGTGCCCAAAAAGTCTGCTCCGTGGAGGCAGCACGACTCAGCACTTGGCTCTCAGTACGCCCCACCAGTGACCAGGCTGTTACAGCTGAAAAGCAGCTGGGCTCTTTGTTTTGTGTTCGGTTTTCACAGTAACAGGAGGAGTCAGGTTACCACTTAATCAATTACTTGTTTATTTAACTAAAGAGTTAAGCTCTTATGGTTACAAGGTTACAAGGTTTACACTTTGATTACAAATAGCTAGCATTCACTTTAATTCATAGATCTATATTTGTTAAATGCGCGCAAAAGCAAAAGGTAAAATACCTAGCAGGTCTTATTCTCACCCCTGCGTTACCAACGTGGCGTGACTAGCATCTTCTCTCAATCCCTTGGGAAGAAGTCTTTTACGAGGAAACGGTCCCCTGGGACCTCGGGAGGCAAAAACCCTCCTGTCTGGCAGGCAGAGATAATTGGAGCTCAAAAAGGGGTCTGCCAGACCCTCCTCTTATACCTCTTGGGTCACGTATGCTTCTTCCGTATCTAAAAGGTGCCAATTGAATTAAATCGTCCTGTGATGCTGGTTCTCACAGGGAGTTCAAGGGCTTGCTTAGCACCTGTGAGATGGAGACAATTTAGGGCATATTTTCTTAATGGGCCGGAGAGTCCTCCATCTGGGACCAAGTGTGGGTGTATTAATTACCGGTACCAGCCAAGGGCAGCCCGAGGCCCTGGCGATCTGTTAGTCTGTTGTCCTTTGTTGTCTGGTTTCGGCCCATTCAGGGTCAGTCTGGCTCTTGCTCCGGAGCGTCAAAGACTTGTGCTAGGAGATAAGCACATCTGCGCTCTCAGGCATTACAAGACTTTTAACCCTTTCATGCCTGAAGCACCTGAGGAAAGCAAGATGGAGTATAGCAAAGGTGGGCGGGGCTCTGTCTGGCTACATCTGTACTCCAACAAAACAAACCAGCAGAAATGTAGCATTTTAAAGACTTAACAAAATGATTTATTCGGTGATGAGCTTTCGTGGGACAGACCCATTTCTTCAGATCAATTTCATTTCTAATACAGACTGACTTTCATAAGTGCAGAGGACCAAAAAAAAAATTGCAATAAAAACTGTCAAATCAAATAAGATAGAAGGAAGAGAGTGGGAGGTGGGGGGATGTTAGTTGTCCTGTGTGAAACAATTACGAGCATCAGAGGATGGGAAGCAGTCTTTGTAATGCATGAGGTAGTTGATGTTTCTGTTCATACCACTTGTTAATGTGTTGAATTTGAATTCGTACTCTAACTCACAGATGTCTTGCTTTAATCTGTTGTTAAATTATCTGTGATGCAGGACAGAGATTCTCAGGTTGTAACAGAATGGCCCACTCCATTGAAGTGTTCACTGACAGGTTTATGTGTATTGAGTTTCTCTATGTCTGCTCTGTGTCCATTTATTCTTTGGCAAAGGTTTTGCCCAGTCTGTCCAATGTACATAGTGTCAGGGCATTGTTTGTACATAATAGCATATATAATGTTGCTGGAAGTACACAAGAATGTGCCTTTGATCTTGTAACTAACATGGTCAGGTCCGGTGATGGTATCCCCGGAACAAATATGTGGACAAAGTTGGCAGCGGGGTTTGTTGCAGGAAAAGTTCCAGGATTCATATTATTGTGGTGGAGGCTGTGATTGCTGGTGAGAATCTTTCTCAGGTTAGGAGGTCGTCTGTAGGAAAGGACAGGCCTGTCACCTAGAGCCTTCTGGAGTGTAGCATCCTTATCCAGAATAAGTTGTAGATTTTTAATAATGCATTGCAGGGGTTTGAGTTGGGGGCTATAGTGGTGTTCTGTTGTTGATCTTCTTGGGCCTATCTTGAAGTAGCTGGTTTCTGGGTATTTGTCTGGCCCTGTCAGTTTGTTTTTTTTCTTCTCCGAGTGGGTAATTCAGTTTTATAAATGCTTGGTAGAGGTCTTGTAGTTTTTGGTCTCTTTCAGTAGGATCAGAGCAGATGTGATTGTATGTAGGGGCTTGACTGTAAATGATGAATCGTGTGGTGTGAGCTGGGTGGAAGCTGGAGGCATGTAGGTAAGTGTAGCAGTCAGTAGGTTTCCAGTAGAGGGAGGTGTCGATGTGGCCATCAGAGTTTTGTACTGTGGTATGCAGGAAATGTATCTCTTGTGTGGAATAGTCAAGGCTGAGATTGATGGTAGGATGCAGGTTGCACCTACCTGGTCTGGCACTCTCAGGACTTAACCAGTCCTGAACAAGGGAATTTGCCAGACCAGAGGAGATCACCTGCCTCTTCCCCCACCAGCCCACCTTTCCTCCCTGCTTCTGGCTCTGCTGCCCTCCCTGCCCCCACATGGTAGCCCTACCTCCATTCCTGGTGACCTCCTTACCACCAGTCCCAGATGGGCTGTTACGGGTCACAGCCCCTGGTCCCTGCTGGGCTGACACTGGCCCCAGTTACTGAAAGCCATATTTAGCCACCAGGCTGGGCCACTGGATGTGGCCCCAGCTCTGTTGATCCCAGTTCCAGCCCTGGCCTGTGAATGCCAGCCAGTCTGACAATGATAGCCATGTGGACGTCCGTTCCAGCCTAGCAGACACTGGCCCTAGGGACCACTGGCCCCTCCTGCCTGGTACAGCTCCCAGCCACCAGCCGTCCTCCCACTAGCCTGTCAGCCTGGAGTTCTTTGGTCCAGAAACATCTATGATCCTGCCAGATCAATGGTGTTGGTGTACCAGAGAGTGCCAGTTTTGGGAGGTAGAAACTGTAATCTGTGGAGTGATAGATGGAGCTGGATCTCCTGTCTTTAGTTAAGAAAAACAACAATTATAAGGGGAGATGAAATGAAGAGCAGAGAGAGATTAACCTCCCCTTCTGCCTCCAGAAAGGACAAAACACCATGTCTTGAAGACTGATACATGCACACACTTAAATACATTTCCATATGTACACAAGTGTTAGAATTGCACAGGGATTTGTGATATGAATGGCCTATTTATTCATATGTGACACTTCCTGAGGTGCCCTGCATAGTGAGGCACCTCACCACCATCTGCCCTCAGCATGAAGGAGCCTAATGTGGAACAACTCCCTGAAACCACCAACCTGTGCAGCCCTTGCTCTCTTTATCTACCTTCCAACCCATGCAGCCCTTGCTCTCTGTGCCCTACCTTGGTTGTTTGGGGGGTGCCCCTCACTTGTGTGACCCTCAACTGATCTTTCTATAGATCAGTGATTCCTGACCCAAAAAAGGTTCCCCACCCCTGTCATCAATAAAGACAATGTTGAAACCTTTTTTGGGACATAATTATGTTTTATTTAAAATGAAGTTTGATAAAGTAACATGATAAAGTTAAAGAGTTTAACCCGTTTAATTATTTTAATTTAGATTATCAGTATTATGTTTCTTACTGGCTATATATGTCCCCTTATGTATAGTTCCAGTAGGCTAATATGAATAATCTAGTATATAAGGTACTTAGAGGTAAAGAAGGCATTTTGTCGTCATGGATGGTTGGCTGGTGGTCCATGGCAAGGTTTGTGTTGAGCAGGGTGAGCCTTGGGCCAAAATGTTTTGGAATCACTGCTGTAACCCTTCCCTCTGTGTCCTCTGCCAGTTGGCATGAAGAGGTATTTGAGGCACACTATGGTCCACCACATGAGAAAGCGTGAAAACCTATGTCCTAGGTCATCCTCCAATGAGCTGACACTTCTGCATTCTGGCAGTGTGTCTCTTTGGGCTACACTGTGCTCCATTACTACCCAAAGTGGAGATAAAATTAACAATTTGGAGCTGCAGCAATGCCTGCTCATCTGCCTTGCCCTTCCTGTAGCCTCTCTTCCTGGTCCTGAAATACAGTACGTAATGGTCTGTTCTTCAGCCTATGTAATTGATGCCTGTCCCCTTGAACAATCCCTGCTGCTCCCTTAGTCTCTCATGTCTTTCTCTTGATGACTCTGTTTTCTTGGTTGTCCATCTTCATTAAGCCCTATATCCTGACCTGCTGTCCAGCCCAATACTAATATAGATGAACCTAAAGAGATTAGCAGTTTGGGATGATACACAACATGACATAAAATTTAGAAATAATATTAAACATGCATATTCAGTGTCAGTAGGAAACTTTGGAAGCTGGTGTATTACTGGCTGCATATTCTATTAGCCAAAGAGAAATAAGACTCACCTCCCATTCAGGCACAGTTTGTATGCATATAAAATAAGAAGGGACTTAATGATGGAAGTTCTCCATAGATGGAAGTTCACTGAAGTCAGTGGGAGGTCTGGGATCTTTCTGGATTACTCCCTTTCTTTCTTCTTTTGGTGCATAAAAGTATATCCACTAACTGGCACCACAACTGGTTACCACTACACAGACATAACCATTATTCTTTTCAATTATCTATAGCTCCCACAGACAGTCTGACAAGGTTAGTTATATACAAATTATTTGCCACTCAATTCTGATGATTTTCAACTGATTTTATATATAAAATGTTCTTTTCTGGTGTTCTGTTTTGGAATGGCTCTGTTTTAATAACCACGTCTCTTCAAGCAAATGTTATTTATTTTCATATTAGCTATTCCAAGAATATGGTTTAAGATTGCACCTTAATTCATAACTGGCTTTCATGCTCATTCACCATAAAATTAACTCCATATTCTTACCAAGTGTACCATTGAAGACTAATGCCAGGTCAGCATCCGCAATTCTAAAAGCTGCCTTAGTGTATCACAGGGACTAATTCCTATTCAGTGAGGGCACTACCTTGGTTGTAGCAACTAATCATGGTCTTAGGTGCTACCACAATACAAATAATGGTAATAATAATACAAACATAAATACAAGCCAGTTAAGCTTATAGAAACAATGGAGAGGATATGCACTAGTGAACAAGTGAGGTTTTTTTCCCTAGCTAACAGAGATCTTTAAGAATTCCATCACCCAATACTGATATCTCAGAAATGGAACTTAGATGGAAAGAAACAAATCCATTAGACCAGATTTTCCTCTACTCTTTGCATCAAAAGCAATAGATGTGTAGGGAGCATGAGTCTCTCAGTAAGATATATGCAGCCAAGCCCCATTTCTGTGACTGTGACAAGAAAAGGCTTTGCTCTTCCTGACAATTAACAGGTTTTTATTTATTTATTTATTTATTTAGGCTTTGGTCACCAGACTAATCTTTCATGCATCTTTCAGTTAGATGTGTCATCCCCAGTCTTCCAAGGTTCACATAGTTGAAGAAGTGGCTAATTTGGGACAGATATCGAAGAATTTAGATGTAGACTTACCTTATTATTTTTGCAATTTGTTAAAAGTCCCAACCCAGTAAACTTCAAACAATTGACACAGTTGGTAGTCTGATATTTGCAATTGTTTACAAAAATAAAAACACAGGTACAAACATGAGAGAAATTATTAACTTAACTTGGTCCACGTGCATTTCAATATATTAACAAAATTAACCTTCTTTTACCACAATTCCCTGTGAGTTGACATAATTCTTTCCTTTTTTCTTCAGTCTCACTTCTTTTCAGGGATATAGGCATATCCATTAAAAGGACAATAGACCAATTAACATTGGCAGCAGTTAGTAGGGAAATGTAGAGACTTTTCTTTCATATAAAAATAAGGAACATAATTAAAAGCATTGACATCTTTTATATAGAAAATTGCTACATACATAATACAGTGATAAAGACCTTGTAAACCCACAAAAGAAACCTGTTCATGTTATGTATGATGAATACTTGAATTACTTCATAATGTATGCCAATGTGTCCCTTTATTGCATTATCATGATATATGGATTTTCTATTTTGGGTGTTACTTATTTGTTCATAAAGACAAGATTAAATGATGAGCATTGTGACATATAGGTTTGATGTTGCAGGTGTGAATTACGCCAACTGCTCCACTCAATGGTTCTTGCATATCTGTGTTCATGGCCACCTCATATTCTTCTTCATTCCGTCAAGTCCCAGCTAGGCTCTAGAGAAACCACAGCCGAATGTGCAAGGTGTTTGCAATGCCTGCCAGCTGAGTGGGATACATATTTGCTGTGCAATGGTGTCTGTGTAGATAACCAGGAAAAAAGGGCATGGAAAGATTGCTTGATGTTGCTTTCATGCAGGGAGGGAGGACATAAGTGCATTATGGGAGTCTGACAACATACCCATAATCACCTGCTGCAGTGTTTTGGTCCCATCAGGCCCTGGGAGCCTAACCCAGAATGCAAAGAGGCTGTAGGAGCTGTGGGCTGGCTATCCACAGTACATTGCTGTTAACATTGAAGGTAGCCATGATATTGGGGTTTGCACTCCATCAACCAGTGTCCAGTGAGGACAGGCACCTTTCACTTTGAAAATCTGGGTTCTAGAAGGTTGACCTTAATAAATTTGATCTAATGATAGATAGATAGATATAGAGAGATCTCACAGAGCTGGAAGGGACCTTGGGAGGTCATTGAATCCAGTCCCCTACCAGGACCAAGCACCACCCTGGAAGATTTTTTTTTTTTTTTAAATCTATTTGCCTCAGATCCCTAAATGGCCTCCTCAAGGACTGAGCTCACAACCCTGGGTTTAGCAGGTAATGCTCAAACCACTGAGCCACCCTCCCCCTGTAATTGCATAGCATGGACACACTCTGAAAAGCACAATGTAAGTTTTCCATGTGACGGTTACTTAAGGGTGACAGTTTTGAAAATTACAACCATTCCTGATTAGACACTCTGCTAAGCAGCAATGAAGTCAAGGCTGCATTGCCATTCATTTGGAGGGGAACCCTGGGATTTCAAAGGAGAGCTTGCTGTTGTTATGTTGTCTTGTGTCTTGTTGTTATGTTGTGTCACTGTTGCGTCTTAGCCATAAGATGGCTGAAGCTGGTGGAAAGCAGAGGATGATTGGTAATGTGACTCAGTGGCTACGTCTACACTAGCCCCAAACTTCGAAATGGCCACACAAATGGCCATTTCGAAGTTTACTAATGAAGCATATTCAGCACTTCATTAGCATGCAGGCGGCCACGACACTTTGAAATTGACGCGCCTCACTGCCGCACGGCTCGTCCCGACGGGGCTCCCTTTCAAAAGGACCCCGCCTACTTCGAAGTCCCCTTATTCTCATGAGCAGCGCTTCATTAGTAAACTTCGAAATGGCCATTTGCGTGGCCCTTTCGAAGTTTGGGGCTAGTGTAGACACGACCAGTCTTTCATAGAGATCCAAGTGGTTACACATGGCTGCCTGATGGCCTTCAATTCATTCTTCATGGACAAGTGACCTGGGCTTCAGGAAACCCCACAAAATTGACCCCTTCAGGGGCAGAAGAAAAGCCAAGGACTAAACAGACTGGACGTTGTGGAGAGGAAACACAACTATTGCTCCCACATGGCCCTTTCCTCCAGAAGCAGTTGAGACTGGTGAGTGGAGCTGTAAGGAGGAAAGCCTGCACTGCGCCTGCCTGCAGCACTCCGGTGTGGAGGTTACAAGGAGGACTTGAATTTTCTCCTCACAGTGTGTTGCTGCCTATAAGGACTAAACTCACTCAATTATAAAAGGATCAGTGTAGTAAATGCTCAAAAAAAAAAATAAACAGGTGAATGAAATGATTCTGAATTTATGCTATAAATGAGTTTATTATGTCTGCTGCAGAGCTTTCCTCATAGTGTCGTAGGTGAACAATGGAAGCTGGAGCATGGAACGCATTGATGGTCTGCTTATTACACATTTAAATTTCACTTTCTGGTGGTCAAGAAACGGTAGGAGTGGCTTAGCTGAGATTCAAAAAATAACCACAAGAGAGTGGTTCAGTCAGTGGTCCTCACTAAACCGTTACTCAGTTGCACCATGTTCCACCAAGGCACAAAATGATCACTTTGTTGTTATTTGTGTGCACCACTGGCTGGAATAATTTTGGTGTCCCGTTCTCGTTAGGTGTTTTTAATCAACCATGTGCCCTGCACATACTCGCCATGCTTCCTCATCCAGCACCCTTGAGACCTGACTCGTCCCGAAAGAGGGAATTTGCCAGATGAAGGGAGGTCCCTTGCCTCTGGCCACTGAGTCTGCTTCTCCTTTCTGCTGCCAGCTCCACTTTTCCCCCTCCCATCTCAAGCCCCAGGGCCCTGTTACCTTCTTCCCAGATCTTGGCCCCTTCTAGGTTGACACCAGTTGTCCCTGCTTGTGCTGCCATCTGTGGCCGTGAAGGCTGGATCCAGTCCTAACCAAGCTACCAGACATAGCCCCACAGGCATTGCTGCTGGCTCCAGCCCTGGCCCCGTGAGTGCCAGCTGTAGATGCAGCCACAGCCCTGTGGATGCTGGTTCTGGCCCCACAGATGCTGAATATGGCCCAGCTCCAGCCCTGACCAGGCTGCGGTCATAGCCCAAGCCCCACAGGCACTGCTGGTGCAGCCACAGCCCTGCAGAAGCTGGTACCAGCTCTGGCCTGCAGGCGCTGGATCTGGACACAGCCCCAGAGGCTGGCTCTGACCCCTGCAAGGCTGCTGGTATGCCCCCCAGCCCTGCAGGTGCTGGACATAGCCATGACTGGACTGGCTTGAACCTGAACCAGGCCTAAAAAGAGAGCTGAAAAAAGTCAAGACAAGGTAAAGATCATGTTCATGCATTTGTTTGTGGGAGCTGACAGGAAGGGATAGTACCACAGAGGTAGCTGTTTTAGTCTGTACGCCAGCAAAACAAAGCAGCAGAAATGTAGCACTTTAAAGACTAACAAAATGATTTTTTCAGTGCTGAGCTTTCATGAGACAGACCTGCTTCCTCATGGGTCTGCTGGTTGATCTGAAGAAGTGGGTCTGTCCCACGAAAGCTCAACACTGAATAAATCATTTTGTTAGTCTTTAAAGTGCTACATTTCTGCTGCTTTGTTTTGTTGGGAAGGGATAGGAAATGTTCATACTCCCTCTACGTTCCCTCTAATCTTTTCCATTCACATGTGGAATAATTTTTTTTATGTGCACCAAGGCATGTGTGAATGAGGAGCCACACAAGCGCAGAGCTTACAGGGAACACTGCATGCCACTGCCAAAAGGTCTCTCTTAATCACTTTTGTGCTTTGCAAAACACAGTGTACCAAAGTGTGGGCAAGGGCTGCTTTAGTGCACTGGACCCCATTCTTGATGGGTCTCTTGGTATTTCCATATCTACAATTGTTAATATCTGACAATGCTACAAGCATGCTCAAGGGATTAGGGTCCAGACAAGAGCAAGATAAATTGATAGTTTATTCAGTTTCTCTAACTGATATTTAATTCAAACAAAATTATAACAATGTGAGAATCAGTGAAATTCTCCGGCCCTACTTCCCAGCCACTTGCTAGCCCTCTGTTGTTACCAAACAGTTTTTCTCTCTCTTTGGCTACTCTAGGTCTTCCTCACCTTTCCCACTGTCTTCCTTTTGTCCTTCTCTATCACTGGCAACTGTGAATAAAGAAATATGCTACAGAAAAAATAAGTATGATTTGTTACAACTGTAAGCTTAAGCAAGTGGAGATGGATATTCCCAAGTTTAAAGCTGCAGTGAGCTTGGTGAGTTGGGGGGAAGGCAAGGATCTGAACTTGTCAATTTCCTGGTTTGTGCCTTTCAAATGATCCCTCCTAAAATTTCACAAATAGCTCAATGCAGGCAGAGCAGCTTGCAGGCATAGAAAAAAGTGCAGAATGTTTCTAAACACTCGTTGGTCACAAGGTAATGATTAAGCTGAGAAACAAAAGCTGGAATGAATTGTACATGCTAGCTAGCTGAATGATCTTAGCTATTTTTAAAAAACTGGAACAAAGAAATAATGGAGCTACTGTAGTAGAAAGAAATGGGCATTCTAGCTCCTTCTTGACCTCTTGGTTTGACTGCTTCTCGGCTACTGTAATATTCTCTTCTGCAACTTTTGACCAATGACTGCAATTGATATGTATATACTCAGGAGACAAGAAACAATGGAATCTTCATTATCTAAACTAGTTTTTATTATATAGAATGGGAAATAGCTGTCTTCACTGTACGTTAATGAGTATAAGACTTAAGAAACAACAAAGTATAGCTGCTATAAATGAATAGCTGGAAGAGGAAAAGAATCTATAATTTAATCAGTGAGCTTTTTTTTTTGCCATGTTTTCTGAACTAGAAAGAATGAAGAGTCCTTTTCACTGAATTAATACTCTATCTATCCCAGATTAGAAGAAGAGAAACTACTTTTAAACAGGGATACGTGTGTATGGATGAGAAGCTGGATAAGAGTCAATAGTGTGCTCTTGTAGCCAAGAAGGCTAATGCCATGTTAAGGTACATTGGGAGGAGCATTGCCAGCAGACCTAGAGAAGTGATTATTCCCCTTTATTCGGCACTGGTGAGGCCACATCTGGAGTATGGCATGGAATTCCAGGCCCCCCCCACTACAGAAAGGATGTGGACACACTAGAGCTGATCTCGTGAGAGCAATGAAAATGACTTGAGGGCACGAACTCACAACCAACGAGGAGAGGCTGAGGGATTTTGGCTTCTTTAGTTTGCAAAAAAGAAGAGTGAGTGGGTATTTGATAGCAGCCTTTAACTACATGAAAGGAGGTTCCAAAGAGGATGCAGAGGGACTGTTCTCCGTAGGGACAGATGAAAGAATGAGGAGCAATGGTCTCAATTTACAGAGAGGGAGGTCTAGGTTGGACATTAAGAAAAACTATTTCACTAGAAGGGCGATGAAGCACTGCAACTGGTTACCTAAGGACGTGGTGGAATCTCCATCCCTAGAGGTTTTTAAGCCCCAGCTTGACAATGTCCTGGCTGAGATGATTTAGTTCAGGTTGGTCTAGCTTTGGGTAGGAGGCTGGACTTGATGATCTCCTGAGGTCTCTTTGGCTATGTCTACATAGCAGCATTATTTTGAAATAAGCTATTTGTGAAGAGATATTCCGGAATAGTTTATTTTGGAATAGTGCATCTAAACACAAGATGCATATCAAAGTAGTGCTCAGCTATTTCAATACAGAGCATCCACACTCAACAGAGTCTATTTTGAAATAGAGCCCTTGGACGCACAATAGCTTATTTTGAAATAGCCCCCATTCCCAGTCTGCACAGCCCCTATTTCAAGATAGGCACTGTTCCTCATAGAGGCTGCATCTACACCAGCAAGGTCTTCTGAAAGATTTTTCGAAAGAAGGAGGTTCTTTCAAAAGAGCCCATGGAGCATCTAAACACAAAAAGTGTTCTTTCAAACGTACATTGAAAGAATGTGGTGCTCCTTTCAAAATCACTCTTCCTTTCCCATTTCAGGAAAAGTGTCCCCTTTTGAAAGCGTCTTTTGAAAGAAATGTGTGCAGATGCTCTGCAGGGCCCTTCTTTCGAAAGAACAGTCTTCATTTTCAATCCCTGGCCCAGTCTTTTGAAAGAGTGGGAGCTGTGTCGACGCTTTCTTTTGAAAGCACAGATCACTCTTTTGAGACCCTTTTTTGTGTGTGGACGTGCTCTTTTGAAAGAGGTTCTTTCAGAAGCGATCTTCTGGAAGAGCTTCTTACAAATTATCTCTGTCGTGTAGCTACAGTGAGGTTTACCAAATTCAGAATAAGCCATCCACTATTTCAAAATCGCAGGTGCATTATGTAGATGCTAACAAAGTTATTTTGGAATAGCTGCTATTATTCCAAAATAACTTGGTTGTATAGACACACCTTTCCAGCCCTAATATCTACAATTTGGTGTACCTCAAGTACAGAGACTTGCATGAAGACTATGTTAGATAACTCATTTTGATTCAATCAAACACAATCTTGTTCTTTCATTTATTGTAACTGACGATAATGCAAGCTTATTGAACTCACAAATGTTAACACCGCAGAAACGCGAATAAAAGCCGCAACGTTGTAGTAGGAAGAAAAAATGTGTGCACCAAATCAGATGTTCAAGTGCATCCACTTGTGTTCCATCAACATTCAAAAGTGCAGAGAGAGTTTCCATAACTCATTCAAAGAGGAAGGTTTGCACTCATTTTTAATTTAGTGCACAGACTGAAACAAGAGCTTGTCAGCTTGATTTCCTGGAGTATGAGCTTTGTACAAGACACAGGACTGGAAAATATTTTAAAAATAGATGGTTTAAGCCAATGTTCAGATGACAGAAGTAGTGAAATGTCCTGAATTTAAAGTAGTGTATATTCAGCCCATTTTAAGTCATTCCTCCTGTTTTTTTACTTTTAGAAAACAGGACAGGGCAAGAGAACTGAGCACTAGCCCACTGTAGGAGGGGCAACGAAAGAAAAACAATGAATCTCCACTCATGCATCTGACAAAGTGGGGTTTTTGCCTATGAAAGCTTATGCTCCAAAATATGTCTATAGGGTGCCACAGGACTTCTTGTTGTTTTTGAAGATACTAACTTGGCTACCCCTCTGATACAAATGAGGGCAGTGAAGGATGTTATTTTCTGGCCCTTGTGAATTATTTGACATGCTGAGTACATGCAGCTCTTACAGTCTTGAAGTCTCTGAGTACACCAGGGCCTGACTGTCAACATGTAAAGTATCCAGTATGGAAATGAAACACACGTTGCTTAAAATGTATAGAACCAGACCATTTTAAGTGTACTTCAATGTCACAGTTTTTCATTCCACACTTTCCTCTCCTCTTCCCCAACTTTTGAAGTGATAGAATCATAGAATAGAATCACTAGGAGGTCATCTAGTCCAGTCCCCTTTACTCATGGCAGGACATGGTGTAGGTGTGGCCATTACCATTTGTTTTGGCATTTCACATTCCTTGGTCAGAGGTGGTACTCTGGATTTTGTGGACAAGACTGTTACTTACCCTGTAGCTCATGAAACTTAGGAACACTATTTCTTTTTTATCCCCATTCTTATAATCAGTGTTCTGTACCATTCTGATTGGGTGTGGGGGGAAGGAGGAATAAGCAAAAGGTTTTATTTTGTACTTGGTACAATTTCAAAGACCAGCTTAACTCTATTTAAACCACTGCAATTATAGGCGTCAATACTGTGTGTGTAATAGAGGTAAAGAAGGCACAAGAACGGTTAACTTTCAAATGCCAAGAAGTATGTTGGGCAGCTGATTATAAATATTGGGCACATGGCTCTGAGTGGTAGCTACACCCCAACAGCTTCAGCATTAACTTCTAAGGAACAAGGTAGCTTCAGGTTTAAGACAAAGCTTCAGATTTTCTCAGAAAAAGCACTTTGCACAGCAACAGTGAGTAAAGAAAGGTTACTCACCGTAGTAACGGTGGTTCTTCGAGATGTGTCCCCGTGGGTGCTCCACATTAGGTGTCGGGCTCGCCCGGCGCCGCAGATCGGATCTTACAAGCAGTTTCTGCCGGACCGCGCATGCGCCGGTGCGCGCCGCTCCCCCGCGCGCTCCCGGCCATGTGCGCGATCCGGTCCCCGCCAGTTCCTTGACCAACCGCCTCGGATGCTCCTGCAAAACACTAAACAGAGATCCGGAGCGGGGAGGATGGGCGGGTAGTGGAGCACCCACGGGGACACATCTCGAAGAACCACCGTTACTACGGTGAGTAACCTTTCTTTCTTCTTCGAGTGTCCCCGTGGGTGCTCCACATTAGGTGACTACCCAGCAGTAACCCAAGATAGGAGGTGGGTAATCGGATTATGTGCAGCTTGTCCCCGAGAGGACCGCTGCCAAGAGACGGGTATCCTCTTGGAATACCCTGTGAAGGGCGTAATGTTTGGCGAAGGTGTCACAGGATGACCAGGTCGCCACTCTGCAAATGTCTTTTAGCGCAACGCCCTTGAAAAAAGACTGTTGATGCTGCCACCGCCCTAGTGGAATGAGCCCTGGGCGTGGCCAGTAAAGGAGTCTTTTTGAGTTTGTAGCACATTTTTATGCAAGATACGATGTGCTTAGAGATTCTCTGCGAAGAGAGACATTCTCCTTTTGATTTGGGAGCGATAGAGACTAGGAGCCTATCCGTTCTCCGGAAGGACTTGGTCCTGTCCATATAAAAAGCTAGCGCCTGCTCACGTCCAGGAGGTGTAGGCGCACCTCTTTGTTAGAGTTATGAGGCTTTGGATAAACAAGGGTAAACAATAGGTTCGTTAGTATGAAACTCAGAAAGAAACTTTAGGAGCAAAGGCTGGATGCAGCCGTATGGTTACCGCCTCCTTGGAAAAACAGCGCAGGGCGGCGTTGCCATAACTGCCTCAAGCTCGCTCACCCTGCGAGCTGACGTGATTGCGAGAAGAAAGGTCGTCTTCATCATAAGGAGGCGGAGGGAAACCGTGGCCAAAGGCTCAAACGGTGGTCCCCTTTTCGCATTAAGCACCAGGTCCGAGTTCCACAGAGGTGGAAGCGGTTTCTGAGGGGGGTATAGGCTTACCAGCCCTTTGAAGAACCTGGTAACCATGGGATGGGCGAACACCGTGTGCCCTTCCTCTTCGTGTCTGAACACCAAAATGGCGGCCAGGTGGACCTGAAACGAGGATAGCGAGAGTCCTCCTCTCTTGAGGTCCAGTAAATACTCTAATATCACAGCCATAGGCACCGAAAGGGGGCTAGCTGTTTGGTAGAACACCATGCCGTAAAGCGAGTCCATTTCTGCTTGAAGGTCTTCCTGGTGGAAGTCCACCTGCTACTTTCTAGGACTTGCTGCACTTCCTCCGTACATGTGCTCTCTAGGGAGCTGAGCCATGGATTAACCACGTTTGTAGTCGCAGGCTTTGGGGGTGCGGATGCACTATGGACCCCTGGGCTTGCGTGAGCAGATCCCGCGCCACCGGAGGGGACCTCAGTGGCCGGTCCGACATGCGCAGGAATAGGGGGAACCATTGCTGTCGATCCCACGTTGGGACTATCGGGATCATTCAGGTTCCTTCCCTCCTGGCTTTCTGCAACACTTTGTGGATGAGCACTGTGGGAGGGAAAGCGTAAAGCAGGGGGCCCCTCCATGAGATCGCGAAGGCATCCCTCAGGGACCCCCGTCCCAGTCCTGCCCTGGAGCAGAATTGTGGGCACTTCTTGTTGTGCTGAGTAGCAAACAGGGTCTATCTGGGGAAAAACCCCATGCGTGGAAAAATCGGTTGCAGCAGATCGGGACGGATCTGCCACTCGTGCGTGAGTGCGAAACGCCTGCTCAGCTGGTCTGCCTTCACATTGCGAGCGCCTGGTAAGTACGAGGCTTTCAAGGTTACATTGTTGGCGATGCAGCAGTTCCACAACCGGACTGCTTCTACACATAAGGCACGGGACCGAGCTCCTCCTTGCCGATTTATATAAAACATGGTGGAGGTATCGTCTGTACTGATCCCGACTACCTTGCCTTTCAGTTGGTCTCGAAAGTGTCTGCAGGCGTTGAACACTGCTTTGAGCTCCAGTATATTTGTGTGCAGTGACTGCTCCATAGAGGACCACAGCCCTTGCGTCACCTCTTCGCCCATGTGTGCTCCCCACCCTATGAGGGGGGCATCTGTAGTAAGAAAAAACCAATACGTGTGGTTGGTGGAAGGGTACCCTTGTTAGCAGGTTCTCTGGGTTTACCCACCATTGCAGGGATTTGCGCACCTCCGTTGTGGGCGACGCCATCCTGTGAACAGTGTGTGCTGCCGGTTTGTATACGCTCGCCAGCCAATGCTGCATGCTGCGCATGTGTAACCTGGCGTTCTGTTGTACGAAACGTTGCTGCTGCCATGTGGCCCAGCGGCTGTAAGCACGTCAGAACCGGCACCATAGGGCTGAAGGTGAAGCCTTGCACGAGGGAGCCGATGGCCCGAAAGCGAGTCTCTGGTAGATACGCCCTCGCTGTAATAGAATTTATGCGTGCCCCTACGAACTCTATGTCCTGTGTGGGGTCTGTCTTTGATTTTGTCAGATTGATAAGCAGGCCGAGCGAAGAGAACGTGCCTGCTGTGACACATATTATGCGTAGTACCTCCTCCTTTGAGGCCCCTTTGAGTAGGCAGTCATTCAGATACTGGAATATAAATACCCCCTGTCTGTGCAGGTAGGCTGACACCACTGCCAAGGTCTTGGTGAAGACTCTGGGGGCTGAGGAGAGCCCAAACGGTAGGACCTTGTAAGTCGAGGGCTGCGAACCAATCTCCATCGTCTAGTGCCGTAAGGATGGAGGCGTTTGTGATCATCCGAAAACGTTGCTTGCGCAGGTACCGGTGAGGCCTCGAAAATCTAAGATGGACCTCCCCGTGAGGAAGTACCTCGAGTAGAACCCTCTCCCTTGCAGTTGCTCCGGCACTCTTTCCACTGCCCCTACGAGCATGAGATGGTCTACCTCCTGCTTGAGCCTCGCTACATGGGAGGTCTCCTGGAGGTGGGGCCCCGGGTGGAGGTCATGGCGGTGGGAGCAACTGGGAGGGGATGGCGTACCCCGTGGCTATGATCTCCAGCACCCATGTGTCTGTGGTGATCCTTTGCCACTGGTTATAAAATGGTCGGATGATGGCCTTGAGCACTGGTTTCGTGCCCTCTGGAAGCGAGTCCATGAGGGAGGTCAACCTAATGTGGTTGTTGAAATTATGGTTCGCTAGATGCGCTGCGTAATTTGCCATTGGCAACAGTAGCGTGGAGGAGGAGTAGACCTTTCTGCCCAACAGCTCTAGCTTTTTGGCATGTTTGTTTATTCCCCCACGTTGCGACGACTCCGCCACCAAAGAATTTGGTTGTGGGTGGCTGAACAGGAACTCCATGCCCTTCGTGGGCACGAAGTATTTTTTTTTTTTTTTTTTTTTTTTTTTCGCTCTTTTGTGGACAGGCGGAATAGTCGCAGGAGTCTGCCATATCATAGTGGCAGGCTCCAAGATTGCGTCATCAGCGGTATTGCTATTTTGGAGGAGGCCGGAGGTCTCAGATTTTTGAGGAGCTTATGGTGTTGCTCTTGCACCTTTGCTGTCTGGAAGCCTTGCGTGAAGGCCACCCTCGTAAAACAGCTCTTGGAACTGTTTGAGATCGTCCGGAGGATGGACGCCCCCCGGGGCCGTAGCCTCATCCGGGGAGGAAAGCGAGGAACCGCTGGGGTACGTCTTTCTGGACCCTTCCAGTTCCTGCTGATGATGGTACACCCTCTCACTAGAGGTGTGCGAGGAAAAATCTCAGGGTTCCATAACCAGTCCCCCCTGAGATGCTTAAGTCTCTGTCCCCGGTCACAATTGCCCTTGGGGGTACGAGATCGTTCGTAGGGATCTTTCCCTAGTAGATTGCCGATGGTGTCTATGCCCTGCGTGGTAGGGGCGACCACGGCAGTATAAGCACTGGTCTTGGGAAGGTGACCTAGACCACTCCCTTGGTGCATACCCTTTGCGTCTGGGGGAGGGAGACCGTCGAGACCCTGGAGAGAGCGACTTTGCCTAATAGTCCAGCGGTTCAAATCCCAGGAAGGGTGGAGGTGGTCCCAGCCAGGGTGAGGCTGGTTGCAGAAATGGAGAAGGGGGCTCTGGGTAGGCCAAGGAGGGGGGGGACCCCTGCCTTCTAGTTGGAGTCTGCAACATAGCGGAGGGCTGTGAGAAAGCAACTACACAGCCCTGTGCGGAGAGGGGCTGCAATGCCTCCTCTTGTGTGCAGTCTTCCCCCTCCCTTGAGGAGGTAACTCCGCCCCTGACATACAGGGGATCCCGGCCACGTCCGCACCGAGCTCGGCACACTGGAAGTCGGTGCCGCATGTGCGGTGTCCTTCGGTGCCGGCAGGCTGCGTGCCTGCGCGCTCTGCACCGCCGGTTTTCCGGGGGTAGGTGGTACCGGCGCTTGTTTAGCCGCCGCCCTGCCTGCGGTGCGGGGCGGCTGGCTGATTATCGAAGGGTGAGCCGCTTGCACGTGGCTCTCCGTGCCGCCGCCAATCAGCTGTTGCTGCGGCTGGGGGCTGCTCGCTCCTCCCGTCCCGCTCGTTGTTGCTGCCGGCAGGGATCGGGCTGGGGGGCATACAGGGCATTCCGGCGTCCGCACCGAGCTCGGCACGCTCAAGGGCGATGCCGCACGTGCGGTGTCCTCCAGTGCCGGCAGGCTACGTGCCTGCGCGCTCTGCACCGCCGGTTCCCCAGGGGTCGGTGCCGCTGCCTGCGGTGCCGCTGGTACCAGCGCTTGTTTAGCCGCCGCCCTGCCTGCGGTGCGGGGCGGCTGGCTGATTATCGGAGGCTGAGCTGCTTCCACGTGGCTCTCCGTGCCGCCGCCGATCAGCTGTTGCTGCGGCTGGGGGCTGCTCGCTCCTCCCGTCCCGCTCGCTGTTGCTGCCGGCAGGGATCGGGCTGGGGAGCATACAGGGGATTCCGGCCCCGTCTGCACCGAGCTCGGCACGCTCGAGGGCGATGCCGCATGTGCGGTGTCCTCCGGTGCCGGCAGGCTGCGTGCCTGCGCGCTCTGCACCGCCGGTTCCCCGGGGGTCGGTGCCGCTGCCTGCGGTGCCGCCAGTACCGGCGTTTGCTTAGCCGCCGCCCTGCCTGCGGTGCGGGGCGGCTGGCTGAGTATTGGAGGCTGAGCCGCTTCCACGTGGCTCTCCGTGCCGCCGCCGATCAGCTGTTGCTGCGGCTGGGGGCTGCTTGCTCCTCCCGTCCCGCTCGCTGTTGCTGCCGGCAGGGATCGGGCTGGAGATACTTTCCTCCGTTTCTGCGCTGATGGGGTGAGGGAGGCAGCTTTCCTTTTAAGGGCCCCGGAGGGTCCCTCCTGCTGCGGCCGCTCCGGCACTTCTGGCTGGAGGGCCTTGACAAGAAGCAGCATTTTTTTTTTTTTTTTTTTTTTTTAAAGCCTGAAGAGGACATTGTTGGTGAGTCTTTGTGTTTTTAAGTGGGTACTTAGCACCTTCTTTGTGCCGTTTTCCCCCTCCGATGGTCTGCCTTAGCCGGAGGGCTGATAGCCCTAGCTCCTGGCCTCCGGCGCTTGTTACTGGGACTGGCTGAGCTGTCCCTCTCCTAGCTTGTTCGTTGTTGTTTGTTTTTTTTTTGTTTTTTTTTTTACAAAATAACAAACGGCTAGCTTATAGTAGCCTAAGTGCCTGAAAAACTTTAAGAAAAAACAGATAAAGCCATTGAATACACTACTTGGCCTTAGCCTAGTTGGATTCCGTCTGCAGCTGACGGCGGTTAAGAGGAACTGGCGGGGACCGGATCGCGCACATGGCCGGGAGCGCGCGGGGGAGCGGCGCGCACCGGCGCATGCGCGGTCCGGCAGAAACTGCTTGTAAGATCCGATCTGCGGCGCCGGGCGAGCCCGACACCTAATGTGGAGCACCCACGGGGACACTCGAAGAAGAAATACCTGTTAACATCACTTGAACGCTAAAGCAACAGATTTTTTAAAAAATCTAAATATACAAGTTTTAACCTAGCATGAAGCACACTTGCCCCTTTCTTTGTAGCAATATTAGTGTCACAAATGAGTCCTTTACTGAAGCATGAGCAAAAAGCGGCTCATGTGCCAAATGCTTTATTTACATGAGTATCTGTATGGCCACTCACAGCATCCATTGGCCATGGTTTGCCCTTCCTGGTCAATTAAAGCTGCAGAAAGGGGTTGCCCGGGTAACCCTGGTGAAAGGCATCTAGTCCACAGGCTACTTATGGCCCACCCCACCTCTCCCTAAGCCAAAGAGAAACTGGCTACATAGAAAGAGCTATAGGTATTTGACAAGATAAGTTGACAACAAAAGATTAATTCAGTTAAACATGCTTTTGCATTACCAGTACTAAGAGAAGGTAAAATTTTGTAAGGAGCATTTAAGTTCCTTCCCTTTTTCTTCTCCATCACCCAGTCAACGCTCCTTTCACATTTATATTGGGATTTTAAATCTCCTTTCTTCCCCAGTATACAGCCACACATCAGATGCTGTGTCAACGTCATGAAGACTAGAAATATTAAGCCTTATTTTCATGTATCTTTGATATAAAGATGTTGTATGAGCAAAGGATCTACCAAACCACATAGAAGCCAGGAACACAGCACAATAACACTCATAGCATCAAGACTCACTAGAATACAGATAAGTTACTCACTTTGTGTTGTAATGATGGTTCTTTGAGATGTGAGTCCCTGTGGGTGCTCCATGGTTGGTGCTGGGCTCGCCCAGGACCACAGCGTGGAGATTTTCCATAGCAATATTCACATGTGCTATCCCATCACGTGCCATTTGTGTCACTAGGTAGCATGCTCAGCCCCACTGTCTCCGCTGAGTTATGGCGTCAGTAAAGCAACTGAGGTTGCCAACGTTTTCCACACAGGGATCCATTCTGACAATTCCGGAAGCCTTAGTGACCCAAGGCAATTCAAAAAGGGAAGGGTGGGAGAAGAGGCGAGAGAGCCAGTGCCATAACTAGCAAATTTTGTGCTAGAGGCAAGAATATAAAATTGGCCCCCCGCATGTTAATATATTCATTGTAGTTATTTCATAGAAAAGGGAAAATACATTAATAAAATAATAATACTACATCTCCTACAGTTAATCTGTGTCTTTCCCCCACCACATCCCCAAACCACTTCTCCTGGCTTAAACCCCACAATCAGAGGCTGGAGGGGGCTAGGATAGTCACACGCAGGAGCTGAAATAAAATACAACTATATATTGTATTGTTAAAAATTTATTCACAAGTAGTACAAAAATATGGGAAACAAATACACATTCACAAGTAAAATTAAGTATTTTACAAAACAGACATTGCACGAGAACATAAATTAATGGGATGGTTGAGCTTGCATTTGCTTTGCTAATTGGTGTATTCTCGGAATTGTTGTAGCAAGTGTGTGTTGAAGATGATCTTCCAGGTTTAATTTATTTTGATATTCGTTTTTAATTGTAAGTCGATGTGAGAAGCCTGATGCACACAGGAATGTAGTTGGAAATGGAAGTAAATTCTCAAAATGTCTGACAAAAACTGGGTAATCCACTCTGTATCTGATCCAAAACTGATTATTTGGCATGGTTGAAAACTCTGCTTTTATCTCATTGCTTTTGATCATATTGATAAATTGCTCCTGGGTGGCTTCAGGTACATCACAAACATCCACACTGAAAGGATTTGTTGCAAGAGCAAATAACTTTTCATCTGTATCTGGAAAATATTGGAGTAGCTCATCACTTAAATGTCTCAAATGCTCCTGTATCGACAATTGCAAATCATCATTAATATTAACATCATTTGTACGTTCTTTGGAAAAGGTTGTGAGGGTTGGAAACATATATATATATTTTGGTTATGTCAATTTTTGAAATCCATAATTGGAGTTTCATTCTGAAGGATTTTATTTTCCCTGATAATGTGGTGATTGTAGAATTTGGTCCTTGAAGTATGAAATAAACATTGCAATACACGTCACTCAGGACCGGAAGGGACCTCCAGAGATCATGGAGTTCTATCCCCTGCCTTCTTAGGGGGGGCCAAACACCTTTTTTTTTTTTTTTTTGACCCCAGATCTCTGGGGAGCTCTTGTTAGAATTGAACTCGTAATTCTGCATTGAGCAGGCCCATGCTCAAACCACTGAGTTATCCCTCTCACCCTGCAGGGCTTTTGAAGGTGCAAACTTTCAAGTGACACATTTCAATCATTAAGTAGTCCTAAAATGTCTGCATAGGTATGCTATTTCATACAAACTGTTGTTTTCTGTAAACAAATATTCAAACTTCCTTTTGTTTTGTGACATGAATCTTTTAAGTTCGTTTTCTAATGCAAACATCCGATTTAGAACTTTGCCTTCGGACACCTTACTACAGTGTGAAACAGTAATACCGCCTGCAAAGAACCTAGTTCTGAACAAAGGTTTTGAAATATGCAAGTTCTGTATGTGCTGGACTTAATAAAATTTACGACTTTAATAGCATCATTAAGTACCTGGTTCAAAGAAATAGGTAAAGTTTTAGTTGCTAGTACTTGCCGATGGATGAAAGTGCTTTCCGATTACTTTTGGAGAAATGTTTTTAACTAGGGTTTGGAATCTAGGCTTGTGACCAAGCGTAGCAGGAGCCTCATCTGTGGAAATGCCACACAAGTTTTTTCCATTCTATGAAACGTTCTTCAAAGAAAATATTCAAGATATTGAATGCATCTTGTGCAGTGATCATTTACAAAGGTTTGCAGAACAAAAATTCTTCTTTTACATGTTCATTTTTAATATACCATACATACACCATCAGTCGTGCAAGATTACACACATCGGTTGTCTCACTGAGCTGCATACTAAATGATCCTCCAAGAGAATTTTTAATTTATTCAATGACTTGAGATTTGATGTCATTAGACATGTCTGTAATTCTAAGCTTAATTGGTTTATTCGATATGGATAAAGGTTGCAGCTTTTTCAAAGCATCTGTACCTACCAATAGGCAGACAATAGGCTGCTCACCGGGCCCGGGCGTGGTTTTTTTTTTTTTTTTTAGGGCAACAAAAATGATTAAAGGTCTGGAGCACAAGACCTATGAGGATAGGCTGAGGGATGTGGGCTTGTTTAGTTTACAGAAGAGAAGACTTAGAGGTGATTTAATAGCAGCCTTCAACTTCCTGAAGGGGAGCTCTAAAAAGGAGGGTGAGAAAGTGTTCTCAGTGGTGTCAGATGGCAGAACAAGGAGTAATGGTCAGAAGTTGAAGAGGGAAAGGTGTAGGTTGGATATTAGGAAAAACTTCTTCACCAGGCAGGTGGTGAGGCATTGGAATGCGTTGCCTGGAGAGGTGGTGGATTCTCCATCCCTTGAGGTTTTTAAGTCCTGGCTGGACAAGGTCCTGGCTGGCATGACAATAGGGGCTGATCCTGCTTGAAGCAGGGGACTGGACTAGATGACCTCCTGAAGTCCCTTCCAGCCCTTTGATTCTGTGATTCTGTGACAAGCTCCCTAACACAGGGAAATAGTAGCCTCAGCTATGGTATGGGCTTTCATAGTTTTCAATGCTACAGTGTACGAGGCTTCTATGGCAGCTTTGCTGCTGCTAAGACCCACCAACATCAAGCTGGCATTTCCTGACTCTTTTTGCTTTTTTTTTTTAAAAAAAATTTCACATCTCTTAAATTGATGGTGTTTAGTATTTAAATGACATTGCAATTTATTTGGTTTCAGCAATTCATTGGAAAAAACTTCCATGCATATGACGCATTGCAGCCTCTCCACTCCTGCTATCATTATCTAAGTAAATCCGTACTTGATGTATTCGTCGACATACTTTCTCTTTGAAGTCATTTTATCAAATAAAGGGCAAAATGAAATTTACAATCCCTTGCTGTATTGATAACAAAAATACATGCTACAGTAAGATTGAGCCAAGCAAACATCAGATCGCTGCTTTAGTAAAACTCATGCACACATTACGATTACGCTGTGCCAGACTTACAGCGTTGCACATATTGGTTATTTACACACTGCCCATGGTGCAGTTAAGTGATATTTTATTACGTACTCCAGTGCTGTAACTAGCTAATTTTGCACCTGAGGCAAGAATATAAAATTGCACCCCCTCATATATACATATATACTCATAGCAGTTATTTCATAGAAAAAGGGAAAATACATCAACACCACACTGCTTACGCTGGCTGGGAGAGGCAGTGTGTCTGGTTCTCCCCAGCTCACTGGTAGAAGGAGTCTGTGGCAGGGCCACGCAGGAAGCAGGGAAGGGCATCAGGTGGGTGTGCTGATGGCAGGGCCATAACAAGGGTGAGGCAGCTGAGGCACTTGCCTCGGACACACAGCTGAGGGGGTGCAGAGCAGGCCAGGGAGAGAGCTCCACCCCCTCCTGGTGCTTGCTTGTGAACAGCTGCCACACCCTCCCTGCCCAGCTAGGGAAGGTGAGGGGAGATGGGCTGCAGGCAGTGCTGCTCTTTCTCCCTTCAGGAGTCAATGGAGTGATAGGGAACAGCCAGCATGGTTTTGTAAAAAACAAATCATGTCAAACCAACCTGATAGCTTTTTTTGACACGATAACGAGACTCGTAGGTAAGGGAGAAGCAGTGGATGTGGTATACCTAGACTTTAGTAAAGCATTTGATACGGTCTCGCATAATATTCTTATCGACAAACTAGGCAAGTCCAACTTAAATGGGGCTGCAATAAGGTGGGTGCATAACTGGCTGGCTAATCGTACCCAGAGAGTAGTAGTTAATGGTACTCAATCCTGCTGGAAAAGCATAACAAGTGGGGTTCCGCAGGGGTCTGTTTTGGGACCAGTTCTGTTCAATATCTTCATTAATGATTTGGATATTGGCATAGAAAGTACGCTTATTAAGTTTGCAGATGATACCAAGCTGGGAGGGGTTGCAACTACCTTGGAGGATAGGGTCATAATTCAGAATGATCTAGATAAATTAGAGAAATGGTCTGAAGTAAACAGGATGAAGTTTAATAAAGATAAATGTAAGGTGCTGCACTTAGGAAGGAATAATCTGTTTCACACATACAGAATGGGAAAAGACTGTCTAGGAAGGAGTACAGCAGAAAGGAATCTAGGGGTTCTAGCAGATCACAAGTTAAATATGAGTCAACAGTGTGATGCTATTGCAAAAAAAGCAAACATGATTCTGGGATGCATTAGCAGGTGTGTTGTGAACAAGACACGAGAAATCATTCTACCGCTCTACTCTGCGCTGGTTAGGCCTCAGCTGGAATACTGTGTCCAGTTCTGGGCACCCCAATTCAAGAAAGATGTGGAGAAATTAGAGAAGGTCCGGAGAAGAGCAACTAGAATGATAAAAGGTCGGGAGAACATGACTTATGAAGAAGGGCTGAAAGAATTGGGCTTGTTTAGCTTGGAAAAAAGAAGATTGAGGGGGGACATAATAGCAGTTTTCAGATATCTTAAAGGATGTCATAAGGAGGAGGGAGAAAACTTGTTCTTCTTGGCCTCTGAGGATAGAACAAGAGGCAATGGACTTAAACTGCAGCAAGGGAAGTTTAGGTTGGACATTAGGAAAAAGTTCCTAACTGTCAGGGTGGTCAAGTACTAGAATAAGGTGCCAAGGGAGGTTGTGGAATCTCCCTCGCTGGAGATATTTAAGAACAGATTAGATGGATGTCTATCAGGGATGGTGTAGATAGTGGTCAGTCCTGCCGTCGGGGCGGGAGACTGGACTCGATGGCCTCTCGAGGCCCCTTCCGGTCCTAGTGTTCTATGATTCTATGGGATGCTCTGAGCTGCGTGGGTGGCTCGTTTCAGGGAGGGGAGGGAGGAGCATCAGCCATGAGGAGCCAGTGACTAGAAGCCAGGTGGGGCACAGAGCCCTGATTGCCAATCACCAGCAGTGGGAACCCTGGCCATGGGGTGGGGAGGAACCCCGACCCTCTGCGGCTTGAAGCTAGCCAGGGCACTGGCCAGCCTGGAAGGGTGAGGCCATGCCTCCCCGGAGGGATGGGGTTCATTAAGGAGTCTGGGGATGGTCAGGGGCTGGGGACAGTAACCTGAGATGGGAGCTGTGCTTGACTCGTAAAGGGTGGAGAGGTTGTGGAAGCCCCAGGGCTCTGGGGAGAAGGGGCAGGACTAGCCCATACTGTCGCTAGCTGGGCCTTCACCCACAACCCATGGAAAGGATTGTATCTTACCTACTATGTATTGCTACAGTGCCTAACCCATGGGATCTTGATCTCTGTCGAAGTAGCCAGGTGTTAACATAATATTACACATGACATTACAGGAATGGGTCATATTTAAAATATACAACAAATGCATGTGAAAATGACATCTGCCAACAGCTGCACACAAAAAACCCCTGTAGTTTTTATTTGCACCTGTATTCAGACACTGCCTGTGTGCGCTACTCCATTCATTCTTCCCAAACATAGCGCCTAGCCTTCATTCCACACCCACTTTCATTCCATCCACATGTGCATAATGCACATATGTCTCAGTCCATCCTCTCCAAATCCTCATTAACCCTCATTCTGCGGGTGTATACACAGCTGACCCCTGCAGCTGGAAGCCAGCTGGAGCAGAGCCCCAGCCATCAGAGCCAGCCCTGGGAACCCCAGCTGGGGCAGAGAGAGAGAGAGAGAGAGAGTGCGTGTGTGTGTGTGTAAAAGGACCCTCCACTCCCCCCACAGCTGGAAACCAGCTGGGTAAGAGCCCTGGCTGGCAGAGGCAGCTGCAGGAACTGTGGCTAGGGTGCGAGGGGGGAAACCCCCCACCTCCGTGGCTACAAGCTACCTGGAGCAGAGCTCTGGCCAGCGGAGCCAGCCATAGGAAACCCAGCCAGGGCCATGGGGGACTGGAGCTGGCTGGAGAAGAGGCCTGGCCTACAGAGCCAGATGCAGAAGCCCTAGATTGGGCAGTGGGGGACTGCCGACCCTTCTCCCCGCCGGTGGAAGCTGGCTGGCTAGCTAGCTCTGGGAACCCTGAGCCCTCTTTCCCATCTTCGGACCCAGACCCCCAGCTTACCTGTGCTGGGTACTGCTCCTCGGGTATGCAGTTATTTGCCCTGTAGCTAAAATGGTTCTCAATTTAATTGCATAAGCTTTTGTGGGCAAAGACCCGATGTATCAGATGCATCTGATGAAGCGGGTTTTTGCCCACAAAAGCTCATGCTCCAAAATATCTGTTAGTCTATTAGGTGGCACAAGATTTCTTGTTGTTCTCGGAGCTACAGACTAATATGGCTACCTCTCTGATACTCAATATAATTGATTGACTTAACTGCTGTTAATCCAGTTAAGTTGAGAACCACTTCAGGAGTGTGAACAGCTCAAGAACCACCTGTGGCACCACCCAGCCCAGCCAGTGACCCCTTTCAAATGTAATGGCAACCCATGTTTGGGTCGCGCTCCATACGTTGGAAAACCCTGCCCTAACTCTAGCTACTGCACCGAGGGGAGGTGGGTAGGACATGGAGCATCCACTGGGACACAAATCTTCAAGAACCATAATTACAACATGAAAGGAGTAACTTCTCTTTCTTCAAGTCACCTGCCTCTACAATAGGTGACTGGAGAGCGGTGCCTCCCTAATTGGATGGTGGGTTCTGACTAGGCGCATCTACTGTGGACAGGACTGCCCGACTTACTGCCACATCTCCATCTGCATGGGACTGCAATGCATAGTGAGCCATGAACATGTGGGTGGAGGATTACATGGATGCTCAACAAATATCCTGTTAGGGCACTCCTTTAGAAAGGCTGTGGATGTTGCTACCAATCTTGTGAAGTGTGGCCTCAGAAACACGGGTAACGGTTTGTTTCAGATGGAGTAGCAGTGCATGATGCATGTAGACATGAGTCAATATACGCTGGGCTGACAGAGGCAGTCTGTTTGATCTTTCTGTGATGGATAAGAATAATTTCTGTGACTTTTCTGAAAGATCATGACCTGTCTATGTAGAAGAATACAGGCCTTCTGACATCCAGAGTGTGCAGGTTGGCCTCCACACTGGAAACATGCAGTTTAGTGTAGAATTATAGGTTAGTTAATATGGAATTGAGGCCACACTTTCAGGAAGAATGGAGGATGTGGTCATAGTACCACTTTGTTCTTGTGGAGGGTTGTATACAGTGGAGAGTCAGTCAGGGCTGCTCTCTCTCTCTCTTTGAGCTGAGGTTATTGCTACTAGAAACGGTGTTTTCATGTTCGCATGGCCAAAGAGCATGTGGCCAGTGACTCAAAAGGTGGTCCCATAAATGTGTGAAGGACTAGTTCCAAGCCCCAAGCTGTGGGTATAGGCTTGTGAGGGGGATGATGTTTTGTAGGACTTTCCAGAATCTCTTTACAATCAGGTGAATGAACACCAAGAAGCCTTCTACAGGTGGATGGAAGGCTGAGATTGTTGAAGGGTAGATCCAAAGAGAGGACAGTGATAGATGAGCCTGTTTTAGGTAAAGGACATAGTCAAGAATCGCATGCAGTGGGGTTGCTATGGGTTGTATGCAACTTTCAGAACAATAGGAGAAGAATCACTTCCACTTTGAAGGTAAGTGTTTCGAGTTGTTTCTTGTCTGCTCTGTAATATCACATTCCTCACTTGTGAATAGTGGTGTGCGTGTTCTGGGATCTACAGAGAAACCAGGCCATCAGATGTAGGATGTTGCAGTCTGGGGTGAATCATGAAACTGTTCTAGGATAACAGGGCCAGATAGCTGGGTAGCTGGTAAGGAGGATGACAAGATAGGTGAGTGTGTAAAAGAACCAAGACCTGCCTGGGTCCCGCTGGAGCAATGAGGATGGTTCGTGCTCTGGCTGGATTTTCCTGAGGACTTTGGCAGTCAGAGAAATAAGAGGGAAGACGTACAGAAGGTGAGTATTCCACGAGAGGAGAAAGTTGTCTCCTAGAGACTTGTGCCCCTTGCCTGCTCTCAAGCAGTAATGGTTGCATTTGGAATTTTCTTGTGTTGCAGAGAGATACACAGCCGGTTGGCCCCACATCTGGAAAAGGTGTTGGGTCACTTCATGGTGGAGCTCCTACTCATGCTCGAGGGAGACACAGAGACTTAGAGTGTCTGTGAGTGTGTTGGTCATGACCAGCAGATACAATGCCGTGAGGACGATGTTGTGACCGATACACCAATTGCAAAGCTTTGTGGCCTCTACACAAAGGGATTGTGACTGGATGTCTCCCTGCTGATTAATGTAGAACATCGTCATGGTGTTGTCTGTGAGGATCAGGCAGTACTTTGTATTGAGAGTGTTGTGTTCCAAGAGTGAAGTGCAGAAATAGTCTGAGAGCAGGGTGAATAGTGATGTGAAAATAAGCATTTTGGAGGAGGTTGAGGGCTGCGAACCAGTTCCTTTCGCCCAGTGCAGGAATGATAGCAGATAGAGTGGTCATTTTGAATTGCTGCTTGTGACTTTATTTGTTCAGCCACCGTAGGTCCAGGATGGGTCTCCAGTCCCCTCTTTCCTTTTGTGTTAGAAAGTAGTTTGATTAAAACTCCTTCCTTTGGTACTGTTTTGGAACTTTTTCTATGGCTCTGATTTGCAAGAAGTGTAGCACTTCAAGCCATAGTAAGTTCTCATGGAAGGGGTCCCTGAAGAGGGATGGGTGGTGGGGGAGATGTTGGGGGATTGTGGAGTAGAGGATTAGTGTATCCCTGGGTAATGATGTCTAGCACCCCCCTCTGTCCATGGTTATTGACATCCACTGATGGTAAAAGGGATGTAGGTGGCAGTGAAATATTTGATTGTTGTGCACTGGTGAGTGTGGAAGGTTCAACAAGCCCTCAACCAAAACTTCAAACCCACCAGCCTCAAAGCAGTAGAAGGGCAGAGCAGTTGTTTGGAGCTTTGCATTCTGAATTCTTGGTTTGTTGGCATTGTAGTGATAGTTTGTAGGAATGTCTTGTAAATGACTGGTCTTTGTATTGTTGGTATGGCTGTATCTTTTTTTTCCAGAATGGGGAAGACTACATTTCCAAGGTACGCAAGGTAGCTCTTGTATCCTTGCTAGAATGTAAGGGTTTGTCCATATTTGCTGCAAATAACTTCACTTTTTTTGAATGGTAAGTCTTCAACCTTTGCTTGGAGCTCTTTTGGAATGCCTGACACCTGAGGCCATGACAGTTTTCATATGGTAATCACTGCGGCCATGGCTCTGGCTGCCGTATTGGCTGAAGCCACTGTCATCTGCAATAATGTCTTCATGTGCAGTGTAGATTTCAGGATGGATATTTGAAATTTGTCCTCAGGCAGATAAGGTAATAATTGAGAGAGCTTGAAATAATTTTCAAAATCACAATTGGCTAGCTGTGCTGAATAAGCAGCTATATGCAGCTAGAGGGTAGTGGAGGAACATACCCTTCCTACCCAGTAACTCTAGGCACTTGTGCACCTTATCAGCAAGGGTGTTCTTGAATAATGAAGACTTTGGTCTATGGTTTGTAGCATCTACTACTAAAGTTACGTTGCCAGTTTTGAAATAAAAAGTCCATGCTCGTTGCTGGAACAAAGTATATTCTCTCAGCCCACTTGCTGTAATGCCCCTGTGATGAACGGACTAAAGAGCTAGGGCTATGGTTCTGTGTGGGAACCGTTTGAGCCCTAGCCTTCCGTGGTGCCGTGGATGACAACTACTGCTGCTGAATGTTCAGCGTCTGCACCCCTTGGGCTGGTGAGGGAGTAGGGGATGTAACACCACCTGTTGTACGGGCACTGATACTGGTTGTGACTCTACTGGTGTCTGCTGCGTGGGCAGCACTGAAGCTCAGGCGGAGTCTGCCGGTGCTGTTAATGGCTGCAGAACTTCATCAGGAGTTACTGGTGCTGCTTTCACAGCAGAGTGGCTTTTAGATTTTGAAATAAGCATAGGCTTGGGCTTAGTCTGAATGCCCAAAGTGCCCAGCTTGTACCCCATGCTCACTCTGGTCAAAAAGCGTATGAGTGACAGTTTTCACTGGTTCACATGGCCTGAAGAAGTGGGTCCGTCCCATGAAAGCTCACCTAATAAATTATTTTGTTAGTTTTTGAAGTGCTACTTTACAGCTTTTTAGTTTTGATAGTATATAGAGCAGGGGGAGCATTTCTGACTGAAGGGAGGCTTCCCTCTGATGGCGGCTCTGCATGCGGCTAGGGCACTTTATCGATACAGGAGCATTTGAGACATTTAAGTGATGAGCTACTCCAATATTTATCAAAAAGGAGCATTTTCAGTCCTAGCTCTCTGTCCTTCCTCGCTCTGGCTGTTAGACTTTTACAGTCAGAACAGTGCTGTGGTATGTGCGCTTCTCCAAGGCAACAGACATATTTGGAGTGCCTGTCAGAAGCAGGCATGGCATCCCAGCATTTCAAACATTTTTAAAATCCACTAAGTACTATGTTTTCTTACTGTTTATTACTGTTGTAGTTTCAATCTGTTTCTTTCTTCCTCTTCTTCTTCTTTTTAAACTGGTGTGTCAGGAAACTGACTAGCGTGAAATAATAGTGATGAGGGGAGAGAATTCCCCACTTCTCATGCTTTTTCTTTCATTTTTAAAAAATAATTGTAGTAAATATCAGTGAACAACTACCTATATAAGAAACAAGAACTGACTAATGATAACCTAAACCCTATCTACAGCTGTAAGGGGTAAGGAGAGAGACAAAGGCGTGTAGCCAAAGAAGCAACAGAGGAAGGAGCAGGTCTGCATGCGCTACCTAGTGTCATGAACAGCACATGCTGGGATAGTGCATGCGCAGCCCCACTCAATACTGCTATTGAAAATTCTCCAGGCTGTGTCAGCCCAACACCTACTGTGGAGCACCCATGGGGACAGCACTTGAAGATGGTACAGTAGTAGTTAAATGTAATTGTAAGCAAATGTAATATTGTGGCTGCACTGGCCAAGAAATACACTGCAATTGTTTGCACCAAGGAACTGAGAAACAGAATGGGTCGATAAGACAGTCTTCTTTGGCTAGACTCCAAATCTACTACCCTTACTACTCTCTCTGCACATTAACATATGATCTTTTAAACGATATATAAATCTGAACAGAATTAGAAAGATCTTTGCAACAAACTAATTTTTAACCCAAGTCAAAATAAGTATTTGGAAGTCATGCACTGTCATTCATTCAAAATGGGAACTGCCATTCTCAAGCGTCCCAAGCTGATATAGGCAGTCTCAAAATTTACAATAACTCTCACTGCTACTTAGGTACGGTGGTGATGGGTAAAAGTTTAGTTTAATAAGAAAGTACAGCTATCACTGATCAGTGTTCTTCTTTGAATACTTACTTACTTTTCACTGTGCTTCTCTCAGATGCTATTTTCTGCTGCTAGGGGAGTAAAGTCCCTGCCCAGCAAAGACAACCCCAAAAAGGGAGGAAAAAAGACAGGTTACTCACCGTAGCAATGGTGGTTCTTCGAGAAGTGTCCCCGTGGGTGCTCCACAATAGGTGTCGGGCTCGCCCGGCGCCGCAGATCGGATCTTCCAAGCAGTTTCTGCCGGACCGCGCATGCGCCGGCGCGCGCCGCTCCCTTGCGCGCTCCTGGCCACATGCGCGATCCGGTCCCTGCCAGTTCCTTGACCAACCGCCTCAGATGCTCCTGCAAAACACTAAACAGAGATCCGAAGCGGGGAGGATGGGCGGGTGGTGGAGCACCCACGGGGACACATCTCGAAGAACCATCGTTACTACGGTGAGTAACTTCTCTTTCTTCTTCGAGTGGCCCCGTGGGTGCTCCACAATAGGTGACTACCCAGCAGTAACCCAAGATAGGAGGTGGGTAATCGGATTATGTGCAGCTTGTCCCCGAGAGGACCGCTGTCGAGAGACGGGTATCCTCTTGGAATACCCTGTGAAGGGCGTAATGTTTGACGAAGGTGTCAAAGGATGACCAGGTCGCTGCTCTGCAGATGTCTTTTAGCGCAACGCCCTTGAAAAAGGCTGTTGATGCCGCCACCGCCCTAGTGGAATGAGCCCTGGGCGTGGCCAGTAAAGGAGTCTTTTTGAGTTCGTAGCACATTTTTAATGCAGGATACGATGTGCTTCGAGATTCTCTGCGAAGAGAGACCTTCTCCTTTCGATTTAGGAGCAAGAGAGACTAGGAGTCTATCCGTTTTCCGGAAGGACTTGGTCCTGTCTACATAGAAGGCTAGCGCCCTCCTCACGTCCAGGAGGTGTAGGCGCGCCTCTTTGTTAGAGTATGAGGCTTTGGATAAAACGAGGGTAAAACAATAGGTTCGTAAATGTGAAACTCAGAAGAAACCTTGGGAACAAAGGCTGGATGCAGCCGTATGGTTACCGCCTCCTTGGAAAAAACAGTGCAGGGTGGCGTTGCCATAACTGCCGCAAGCTCACTCACCCTGCGAGCTGACGTAATTGCGAGAAGAAAGGTCGTCTTTATCGTAAGGAGGCGGAAGGAAACCGTGGCCAAGGGCTTGAACGGTGGTCCCGTTAGCACGTTAAGCACCAGGTCCAAGTTCCACGAAGGTGGAAGCGGTTTCCGAGGGGGGTATAGGTTTACCAACCCTTTGAGGAACCTGGTAACCATGGGATGGGCGAACACCGTGTGCCCTTCCTCCTCGTGTCTGAACGCCGAAATGGCGGCAAGGTGGACCTTTAACGAGGATAGTGAGAGTCCTCCTCTCGAGGTCCAGTAAATACTCTAATATTACAGGTATAGGCACCGAAAGGGGGGCCAGATGATTGGTAGAACACCATGCCGTGAAGCGAGTCCATTTCTGCTCCTAGGCCTTCCTGGTGGAAGTCCTCCTGCTACTTTCTAGGACTTGCTGCACTTCCTCCGTGCATGTGCTCTCTAGGGAGCTGAGCCATGGATTAACCACGCTTGTAGTCGCAGGCCTTGGGGGTGCGGATGCACTATGGACCCCTGGGCTTGCGTGAGCAGATCCGGCGCCACCGGAAGGGGCATCGGTGGACGGTCCGACATGCGCAGGAGTAGGGGAAACCATTGCTGTCGATCCCACGTTGGGACTATCGGGATCATTCGGGCTCCTTCCCTCCTGGCTTTCTGCAAGACTTTGTGGATCAGCACTGTGGGAGAAAAAGCGTAAAGCAGGGGGCCCCTCCACAAGATCGCGAATGCGTCCCCCAGGGACCCCCGTCCCAGTCCTGCCCTGAAGCAGAATCGTGGGCACTTCTTGTTGTGTTGAGTGGCAAACAGGTCTATCTGGGGAAAACCCCATGCGTGGAAAATTGGTCGTAGCAGATCGGGACGGATCTGCCACTCGTGCGTGAGTGCAAAACGCCTGCTCAGCTGGTCTGCCTTCACATTGTGAGCGCCTGGTAAGTACGAGGCTTTCAAGATTGTATTGTTGGCGATGCACCAGTTCCATAACCGGACTGCTTCCGCACATAAGGCACGAGACCGAGCTCCTCCTTGCCGGTTTATATAAAACATGGTGGAGGTATTGTCTGTACTGATCCCGACAACTTTGCCTTGTATATGGTCTCGAAAGTGTCTGCAGGCGTTGAACACTGCTCTGAGCTCCAGTATATTTATGTGCAGTGACTGCTCCGTGGAGGACCACAGCCCTTGAGTCACCTCTTCGCCCATGTGTGCTCCCCACCCTATGAGGGAGGCATCTGTAGTAAGAAAAACCGATATTTGTGGTTGGTGGAATGGTACCCCTGTTAGCAAGTTCTTGGGGTTTACCCACCATTGCAGGGATTTGCGCACCTCTGCTGTGGGCGACACCACCCTGTGAACGGTGTGTGCTGCCGGTTTGTATACGCTTGCCAGCCAGTGCTGCATGCTGCGCATGTGTAACCTGGTGTTCTGTACTACGAACGTCGCCGCTGCCATGTGGCCCAGCAGCTGTAAGCACGTCAGGACCGGCACCGTAGGGCTGAAGGTGATGACCTGCACGAGGGAGCCGATGGCCCGGAAGCGAGTCTCTGGTAGATATACTCTCGCTGTAATAGAATTTATGCGTGCCCCTATGAACTCTATGTCCTGTGTGGGGTCTATCTTTAATTTTGCCAGATTGATAACCAGGCCGAGCGAAGAGAACGTGCCTGCTGTGACGCGTATCATGTGTAGCACCTCCTCCTTCGAGGCCCCTTTGAGTAGGCAGTCATCCAGATATGGGAATATAAATACCCCGTCTGTGCAGGTAGGCTGACACCACTGCCAAGGTCTTGGTGAAGACTCTGGGGGCCGAGGAGAGGCCAAACGGTAGGACCTTGTATTGAAAATGTTCTTTGCCTACCATGAACCGGAGGAATCGCCGGTGAGCCGGATGGATAGTTATGTGAAAATACGCGTCTTGCAAATCGAGGGCTGCAAACCAATCTCCATCGTCCAGTGCCGTAAGGATGGAGGCGATTGTGATCATCCGAAAACATTGCTTGCGCAGGTACCGGTTGAGGCCTCGAAGATCTAAGATGGGCCTCCAGCCTCCTGTCTTTTTCTCCGTGAGGAAGTACCTCGAGTAGAACCCTTTTCCTTGCAGTTGCTCCGGCACTCTTTCCACTGCCCCTATGAGCATGAGATGGTCTACCTCCTGCTTGAGCCTCGCTACGTGGGAGGCCTCCTGGAGGTGGGGCCTGGGTGGAGGTCGTGGCGGTGGGAGCGACTGGAAGGGGATAGCGTACCCCGTGGCTATGATCTCCAACACCCATTTGTCTGTGGTGATCCTTTGCCACTGGTTGTAGAATGGTCGGAGGCGATGGTGGAATAGCCGTTTCAGATGACCTTGTGCGATGGTAGTGATAGCGCAGCCCTGGATCTGTGTGTCAAACTTGTGGCCTTTGGCCCTGCCCCGAGGACGCGCGGCTCTGTTGTGAACGTCGCCTGGGAGTTCTGTACAGCTGATGCTGTTGATGTCGCCCTTGCTCGTAACCCCTGTGGTGCTGGGGACGCTGTTGCTGGTACTGGTACCGTCTTTGTTGAGGGTAGTACTTTTTCTTTCTGTATGGAGGGGTGTAAATCCCCAGGGTCCTAAGTGTGGCTCTTGAATCTTTACTGGAATGAAGGACCGAGTCAGTTGATTCAGCAAACAGCTTCTGCGAGTCGAAGGGAAGATCGACTATCTTTGCCTGCAGATCCCTCGGTATACCCGAAGTCTGGAGCCAGGACTCCCTTCGCATCACCACTGCCGTAGCTGTGGAACGTGCTGCTGTGTCCGCAACATCCAGGGCGATCTGAACTCCCGTCCTCGAGGCCGCGTAGCCTTCTTGCACGATGGCCTTGAGCACTGGTTTCTTGTCCTCTGGAAGGGAGTCCATGAGGGAGGTTAACCTAGTGTAGTTGTCGAAATTATGGTTCGCTAAATGCGCTGCGTAATTTGCCATTCGCAACAGTAGAGTGGAGAAGGAGTAGACCTTTCTGCCGAACAGCTCTAGCTTCTTGGCCTCTTTGTCTGTTCCCCCGTCTTAAATTGAGATGTCTTTGATCTTTGTTGCGACGACTCCACCACCAAGGAATTTGGTTGTGGGTGGCTGAACAGGAACTCCATGCCCTTCGCCGGCACGAAGTATTTCTTATCCGCTCTCTTGCGGACAGGCGGAATAGTCGCAGGGGTCTGCCATATCGTAGTGGCGGACTCCAAGATTGCTTCATCAAGCGGTATTGCTGTTTTGGAGGAGGCTGGAGGTCTCAGATTTTTGAGGAGCTTATGGTGCTTCTCTTGCACCTCTGCTGTCTGGATGCCTTGCGTGAAGGCCACCCTCTTAAACAGCTATTGAAACTGTTTGAGATCGTCCAGAGGATGGACGTCCCCCGGAGCCGTAGCCTCATCCGGGGAGGAGAGCGAGGAACCACTGGGGTACGCCTCCCTGGACCCTTCCGGTTCCTGTTGGTGATGGTACACCCTCTCGCTAGAGGCTTGCGAGGGAAAATCTCGGGGTTCCATAACCAGTCCCCCCTGAGATACTTGAGTCTCTGTCCCCGTTCGCGATTGCCCTCGGGGATACGAGATCGTCTGTGGGGATCTTTCCCTGGTAGATTGCCAGTGGTGTCTATGCCCCGCGTGATAGGGGCGACCATGGCAGTATAGGCACTATTCTTGGGAAGGTGACCTAGACCACTCCCTTGGTGCATACCCTCTGCGTCTGGGGGAGCGAGATCGTCGAGAGATCTGGGACACTGGAGAGAGCGATTTTGGATAGTATTCCAGCGGCTCAAACCCCAGGAAGGGTGAAGGTGGTCCCAGCCAGGGCGAGGCTGGTTGTAAAAATGGAGACGGGGGCTCCGGGTAGGCTAGGGGGGACCCCTGCCTTCTGGTTGGAGTCTGCAGCATAAGCGGAGGTCTGAAAGAAAGCAACTCCGCAGCGGTGCCTCTTTTTGTGTGCAGCCTTCCCCCTCCCTTGAGGAGGTAACTCCGCCCCCTGGCGTGTAGGGGATCTCGGCCCCGTCCGCGCCGTGCTCGGCACACTTATGGGCGGTGCCGCACGGGCGGTGTCCTCCAGTGCCTGCAGGCTGCGTGCCTCCGCGCTCTGCACCGCCGGTTCCCCGGGGGTCGGTGCCGCTGCTTGCGGTGCCGCCGGTACCGGCGCTTGTTTAGCCGCCGCCCTGCCTGCGGTGCGGGGCGGCTGTTTGATTATCGGAGGCTGAGCCGCCTCCACGTGGCTCTCCGTGCTGCCGCCGATAGAAAGGTTACTCACCGTAGTAACGGTGGTTCTTCGAGATGTGTCCCCGTGGGTGCTCCACATTAGGTGTCGGGCTCGCCCGGCGCCGCAGATCGGATCTTCTAAGCAGTTTCTGCCGGACCGCGCATGCGCCGGCGCGCGCCACTCCCCCGCGCGCTCCCGGCCATGTGTGCGATCCGGTCCCCGCCAGTTCCTTGACCAACCGCCTCGGATGCTCCTGCAAAACACTAAACAGAGATCCGGAGCCGGGAGGATGGGCGGGTAGCGGAGCACCCACGGGGACACATCTCGAAGAACCACCGTTACTACGGTGAGTAACCTTTCTTTCTTCTTCGAGTGTCCCCGTGGGTGCTCCACATTAGGTGACTACCCAGCAGTAACCCAAGATAGGAGGTGGGTAATCGGATTATGTGCAGCTTGTCCCCGAGAGGACCGCTGCCGAGAGACGGGTATCCTCTTGGAATACCCTGTGAAGGGCGTAATGTTTGGCGAAGGTGTCACAGGATGACCAGGTCGCCACTCTGCAAATGTCTTTTAGCGCAACGCCCTTGAAAAAAAGGCTATTGATGTTGCCACCGCCCTAGTGGAATGAGCCCTGGGCGTGGCCAGTAAAGGAGTCTTTTTGAGTTTGTAGCACATTTTTATGCAAGATACGATGTGCTTAGAGATTCTCTGCGAAGAGAGACATTCTCCTTTTGATTTGGGAGCGATAGAGACTCGGAGCCTATCCGTTCTCCGGAAGGACTTGGTCCTGTCCATATAGAAGGCTAGCGCCTGCTCACGTCCAGGAGGTGTAGGCGCGCCTCTTTGTTAGAGTTATGAGGCTTTGGATAAACAAGGGTAAACAATAGGTTCATTAGTATGAAACTCAGAAAAAAACTTTAGGAACAAAGGCTGGATGCAGCCGTATGGTTACCGCCTCCTTGGAAAAACAGCGCAGGGCGGCGTTGCCATAACTGCCTCAAGCTCGCTCACCCTGCGAGCTGACGTGATTGCGAGAAGAAAGGTCGTCTTCATCATAAGGAGGCGGAGGGAAACCGTGGCCAAAGGCTCAAACGGTGGTCCCCTTTCGCATTAAGCACCAGGTCCGAGTTCCACAAAGGTGGAAGCGGTTTCTGAGGGGGGTATAGGCTTACCAGCCCTTTGAAGAACCTGGTAACCATGGGATGGGCGAACACTGTGTGCCCTTCCTCTTCGTGTCTGAACACCAAAATGGCGGCCAGGTGGACCTGAAACGAGGATAGCGAGAGTCCTCCTCTCTTGAGGTCCAGTAAATACTCTAATATCACAGCCATAGGCACCGAAAGGGGGCTAGCTGTTTGGTAGAACACCATGCCGTAAAGCGAGTCCATTTCTGCTTGAAGGTCTTCCTGGTGGAAGTCCTCCTGCTACTTTCTAGGACTTGCTGCACTTCCTCCGTACATGTGCTCTCTAGGGAGCTGAGCCATGGATTAACCACGTTTGTAGTCGCAGGCTTTGGGGGTGCGGATGCACTATGGACCCCTGGGCTTGCGTGAGCAGATCCCGCGCCACCGGAGGGGACATCGGTGGCCGGTCCGACATGCGCAGGAATAGGGGGAACCATTGCTGTCGATCCCACGTTGGGACTATCGGGATCATTCAGGTTCCTTCCCTCCTGGCTTTCTGCAACACTTTGTGGATGAGCACTGTGGGAGGGAAAGCGTAAAGCAGGGGGCCCCTCCATGAGATCGCGAAGGCATCCCTCAGGGACCCCCGTCCCAGTCCTGCCCTGGAGCAGAATCGTGGGCACTTCTTGTTGTGCTGAGTAGCAAACAGGGTCTATCTGGGGAAAAACCCCATGCGTGGAAAAATCGGTTGCAGCAGATCGGGACGGATCTGCCACTCGTGCGTGAGTGCGAAACGCCTGCTCAGCTGGTCTGCCTTCACATTGCGAGCGCCTGGTAAGTACGAGGCTTTCAAGGTTACATTGTTGGCGATGCAGCAGTTCCACAACCGGACTGCTTCTACACATAAGGCACGGGACCGAGCTCCTCCTTGCCGATTTATATAAAACATGGTGGAGGTATCGTCTGTACTGATCCCGACTACCTTGCCTTTCAGTTGGTCTCGAAAGTGTCTGCAGGCGTGGAACACTGCTTTGAGCTCCAGTATATTTGTGTGCAGTGACTGCTCCATAGAGGACCACAGCCCTTGCGTCACCTCTTCGCCCATGTGTGCTCCCCACCCTATGAGGGGGGCATCTGTAGTAAGAAAAACCAATACGTGTGGTTGGTGGAAGGGTACCCTTGTTAGCAGGTTCTCGGGGTTTACCCACCATTGCAGGGATTTGCGCACCTCCGTTGTGGGCGACGCCATCCTGTGAACTGTGTGCTGCCGGTTTGTATACGGTCGCCAGCCAATGCTGCATGCTGCGCATGTGTAACCTGGCGTTCTGTTCTACGAAACGTCGCTGCTGCCATGTGGACCAGCGGCTGTAAGCACGTCAGAACCGGCACCATAGGGCTGAAGGTGAAGCCTTGCGCGAGGGAGCCGATGGCCCGAAAGCGAGTCTCTGGTAGATACGCCCTCGCTGTAATAGAATTTATGCGTGCCCCTACGAACTCTATGTCCTGTGTGGGGTCTGTCCTTGATTTTGTCAGATTGATAAGCAGGCCGAGCGAAGAGAACGTGCCTGCTGTGACACATATTATGCGTAGTACCTCCTCCTTCGAGGCCCCTTTGAGTAGGCAGTCATTCAGATACTGGAATATAAATACCCCCTGTCTGTGCAGGTAGGCTGACACCACTGCCAAGGTCTTGGTGAAGACTCTGGGGGCTGAGGAGAGCCCAAACGGTAGGACCTTGTAAGTCGAGGGCTGCGAACCAATCTCCATCGTCTAGTGCCGTAAGGATGGAGGCGTTTGTGATCATCCGAAAACGTTGCTTGCGCAGGTACCGGTGAGGCCTCGAAAATCTAAGATGGGCCTCCCCGTGAGGAAGTACCTCGAGTAGAACCCTCTCCCTTGCAGTTGCTCCGGCACTCTTTCCACTGCCCCTACGAGCATAAGATGGTCTACCTCCTGCTTGAGCCTCGCTACATGGGAGGTCTCCTGGAGGTGGGGCCCCGGGTGGAGGTCATGGCGGTGGGAGCAACTGGGAGGGGATGGCGTACCCCGTGGCTATGATCTCCAGCACCCATTTGTCTGTGGTGATCCTTTGCCACTGGTTATAAAATGGTCGGATGATGGCCTTGAGCACTGGTTTCGTGCCCTCTGGAAGCGAGTACATGAGGGAGGTCAACCTAATGTGGTTGTCGAAATTATGGTTCGCTAGATGCGCTGCGTAATTTGCCATTGGCAACAGTAGCGTGGAGGAGGAGTAGACCTTTCTGCCCAACAGCTCTAGCTTTTTGGCATGTTTGTCTATTCCCCCACGTTGCGACGACTCCACCACCAAAGAATTTGGTTGTGGGTGGCTGAACAGGAACTCCATGCCCTTCGTGGGCACGAAGTATTTTTTTTTTTTTTTTTTTCCCGCTCTTTTGTGGACAGGCGGAATAGTCGCAGGAGTCTGCCATATCATAGTGGCAGACTCCAAGATTGCGTCATCAGCGGTATTGCTATTTTGGAGGAGGCCGGAGGTCTGAGATTTTTGAGGAGCTTATGGTGTTGCTCTTGCACCTTTGCTGTCTGGAAGCCTTGCGTGAAGGCCACCCTCGTAAAACAGCTCTTGGAACTGTTTGAGATCGTCCGGAGGATGGACGCCCCCCGGGGCCGTAGCCTCATCCGGGGAGGAAAGCGAGGAACCGCTGGGGTACGTCTCTCTGGACCCTTCCGGTTCCTGCTGATGATGGTACACCCTCTCACTAGAGGTGTGCGAGGAAAATCTCGGGGTTCCATAACCAGTCCCCCCTGAGATGCTTAAGTCTCTGTCCCCGGTCGCAATTGCCCTCGGGGGTACGAGATCATTCGTAGGGATCTTTCCCTAGTAGATTGCCGATGGTGTCTATGCCCTGCGTGGTAGGGGCAACCATGGCAGTATAAGCACTGGTCTTGGGAAGGTGACCTAGACCACTCCCTTGGTGCATACCCTTTGCGTCTGGGGGAGGGAGACCGTCGAGACCCCGGAGAGAGCGACTTTGCCTAATAGTCCAGCGGTTCAAATCCCAGGAAGGGTGGAGGTGGTCCCAGCCAGGGTGAGGCTGGTTGCAGAAATGGAGAAGGGGGCTCCGGGTAGGCCAAGGTGGGGGGGGACCCCTGCCTTCTAGTTGGAGTCTGCAACATAGCGGAGGGCTGTGAGAAAGCAACTCCACAGCCCTGTGCGGAGAGGGGCTGCAATGCCTCCTCTTGTGTGCAGTCTTCCCCCTCCCTTGAGGAGGTAACTCCGCCCCTGACATACAGGGGATCCCGGCCCCGTCCGCACCAAGCTCGGCACACTCGAAGTCGGTGCCGCACGTGCGGTGTCCTTCGGTGCCGGCAGGCTGCGTGCCTGCGCACTCTGCACCGCTGGTTTTCCGGGGGTCGGTGGTACCGGCGCTTGTTTAGCCGCCGCCCTGCCTGCGGTGCAGGGCGGCTGGCTGATTATCGAAGGGTGAGCCGCTTGCACGTGGCTCTCCGTGCCGCCGCCGATCAGCTGTTGCTGCGGCTGGGGGCTGCTCGCTCCTCCCGTCCCGCTCGCTGTTGCTGCCGGCAGGGATCGGGCTGGGGAGCATACAGGGCATTCCGGCGTCCGCACCGAGCTCGGCACGCTCAAGGGCGGTGCCGCATGTGCGGTGTCCTCCAGTGCCGGCAGGCTACGTGCCTGCGCGCTCTGCACCGCCGGTTCCCCGGGGGTCAGTGCCACTGCCCGCAGTGCCGCCGGTACCGGCGCTTGTTTAGCCGCCGCCCTGCCTGCGGTGCGGGGTGGCTGGCTGATTATCGGAGGCTGAGCCGCTTGCACGTGGCTCTCCGTGCCGCCGCCGATCAGCTGTTGCTGCGGCTGGGGGCTGCTCGCTCCTCCCGTCCCGCTCGCCGTTGCTGCCGGCAGGGATCGGGCTGGGGAGCATACAGGGGATTCCGGCCCCGTCCGCACCGTGCTAGGCACGCTTGAGGGCGATGCCGCATGTGCGGTGTCCTCCGGTGCCGGCAGGCTACGTTCCTGTGCGCTCTGCACCGCCGGTTCCCCGGGGGTCGGTGTCGCTGCCTGCGGTGCCGCCGGTACCGGCGTTTGCTTAGCCGTCGCCCTGCCTGCGGTGCGGGGTGGCTGGCTGAGTATCGGAGGCTGAGCCGCTTCCACGTGGCTCTCCGTGCAGCCGCCGATCAGCTGTTGCTGCGGCTGGGGGCTGCTTGCTCCTCCCGTCCCGCTCGCTGTTGCTGCCGGCAGGGATCGGGCTGGAGATACTTTCCTCCGTTTCTGCGCTGATGGAGTGAGGGAGGCAGCTTTCCTTTTAAGGGCCCCGGAGGGTCCCTCCTGCTGCGGCCGCTCCGGCACTTCTCGCTGGAGGGCCTTATCAAGAAGCAGCATTTTTTTTTTTTTTTTTTTTTTTTAAAGCCTGAAGAGGACATTGTTGATGAGTCTTTGAGTTTTTAAGTGGGTACTTAGCACCTTCTTTGTGCCGTTTTCCCCGTCCGATGGCCTGCCTTAGCAGGAGGGCTGATAGCCCTAGCTCCTGGCCTCCGGCGCTTGTTACTGGGACTGGCTGAGCTGTCCCTCTCCTAGCTTGTTCGTTGTTGTTTTTTTTTTTTTTTTTTTTTTTTTACAAAATAACAAACGGCTAGCTTATAGTAGCCTAAGTGCCTGAAAAAAACTTTAAGAAAAAACAGATAAAGTCGTTGAATACACTACTTGGCCTTAGCCTAGTTGGATTCCGTCTGCAGCCGACGGCGGTTAAGAGGAACTGGCGGGGACCGGATCGCACACATGGCCGGGAGCGCGCGGGGGAGCGGCGCGCACCGGCGCATGTGCGGTCCGGCAGAAACTGCTTGGAAGATCCGATCTGCGGCGCCGGGCGAGCCCGACACCTAATGTGGAGCACCCACGGGGACACTCGAAGAAGAACAACTGTTGCTGCGGCTAGGGGCTGCGCGCTCCTCCCGTCCCGCTTGCTGTTGCTGCCGGCAGGGATCGGGCTGGGGAGGCTTTCCTCCGTTTTTGCGCTGATGGGGTGAGGGAGGCGGCTTTCCTTTTATGGGCCCCGGAGGGTCCCTCCTGCTGCGGCCGCTCCAGCACGTCTGGCTGGACGGCCTTGTCGAAGAGCAGCATTTTAAGCCGCATCTCCCTGTCCTTCCTTGCTCTGGCTGTTAGTTTTGCACAGAAGGAGCATTTCTGCGTGACATGGTACTCCCCCAGGCACCTTATGTAGAGACTGTGCCCATCAGACGCTGGCATTGCCTCTCGGCAGGACCCACATTTCTTAAATCCTGAAGAGGACATTGTTGATGAGTCTTTCAGTTGTTAATGGGTACTTAGCACCTTCTCTGTGCTGTTTTTCCCCTTCTCCGATAGCCTGCCGCGGCAGGAGGGCTGATGGCCCTAGGCTCCTGGCCTCCGGTGCTCCGCTTGTTACTGGGACTGGACTGAATGCCGTCCCGCTTGTTTTTTTTTTTTTTTTTTGAAAAATAACGACTGGCTATCTTGCAGTAGCCTAAGAACTTGAAAACTTTAAAGAAAAAACAGTTAAAACCATTGAATACGCTAACTTGGCCTTAGCCTAGTTCGGATTCCGTCTGCAGCCGACGGCGGTTAAGAGGAACTGGCGGGGACCAGATCGCGCACGTGGCCGGGAGTGCGCAAGGGAGCGGCGCGTGCCGGCGCAGGTGCGGTCCGGCAGAAACTGCTTGGAAGATCCGATCTGCGGCGCCAGGCGAGCCCGACACCTATTGTGGAGCACCCACGGGGACACTCGAAGAAGAATAGCCCATGGCAGCTAATTTAGTAATGGTATTCCAGATGCAAGAGTTCATTTCAATAACATTATAAATAACCCATTAAAGGTGACATTACTGCTTGGGAGACATTTTCGCAAACTCACCCAAAGTACCACAAATCTTAACGTTCCTTATAAAATAACTCTGAAGTCATTTGGTGAATAATCAGTACACGTGTTAATGCAACCATATGGTTCTGTGAATTTTAATTCTGAAGCAAGTTTTGTTTTGTTTTTGGGGGAGTGGGGGTTAGGGGAGATGACTTTATGTTTTAAGGTAGAGAGGTGAGTATAAATATTGCTTTTTCCAGAAGACCACAAATTAGTATAACTGGTATGGAGACAATTGTTTTTATTTTCAGGCCGTGTGAACTTTAAATAAGTTTTACATTTAAAAGATCCTACTGACCTATATCTGGGCCTGGAAATGCTAAACCTATATCTAAAGGTTAAAAAAAAAAAAAAGCCCATGCCTAAGTTTCCCTTTAGAGAGGCAGCCAGTATTAATTATGTATCGTGCTGGTCTATAATTTGTATAGTGCCAAATGTATGTTAAGTGCTTTATAGAGATATGAAAGCAAGATCCACACTGTGAAAAGCTTCCAATGTACAAATAAGGGCAATGCCAAGAAGAGAGTAAGATGTAACGACAGGTGAGTGAACTGTACATCATATTAATTCTATTAATATTTTATTGCAGAGAAAGATGAAAGATAAATCATTTAGTATTCTTCTGCACGAGAGTCTAAGGCTTGAGGTCTACTCCCAACTAGCCACTCTTAGCTGAAGCCCACAAGTTTACTTGTGGATCATGACTAAAGGGAACATATTTACTCACTGTATTACACAAAATAAGTATTTATTTACAATTTGTCACACACTGATGTAAAGAAAAGTCAACATAATGATTTTAAAGTCGACATCTTTATTTACAACCTTGTTGGCAAAAGGTAAAGTTTAAAACATTTTAAACACAGGGCACCACAGCTGACGCTGTATCAATTCTTGAATCTTCATCTTTAGCATCCAGCTGAAGAATTAAAGCTTACCAATACTTACAGGAGCATGAACATCAGAATCTGTATCAGTTCCATTTAGAGTACATTGCTCAAATATTTTAGCCAGTTTCTATATCAACTCAAGTAACTCATTAAAAGATGGAATTCTTGTGAAGGATGAAGAATATTTACTTTGACTGTATACTCCACCTGGTAGTAATAAATCCATTTAAACACACTTCCTACTTTTAGTTGTAAGTTACACCTCATCTTCTGTGATGACAGCTCTCAGTTCAATTGTTAACTACTCTGAATAGCTTATTATGAGGTGTAGTCAAGAATGGAGTCCAGGAAACTCAAGGAAGTACTTCTAGTGTTTGGCGTGCCCTCCAGAATCAGTTGGGGAAACCATAAACATCCTGTTTAAGAACTCTAGATGAAAAAATTATTGTTGTCAGTTTTCATTTTGTAATGTAGATTCCAATTTTCTGATTTGATTTTTGTTCATTCCTCTAAATCGAGAGTGTTTAATTCTTCTTCTAGTTCGTCCAAGTCCTCTCCAGTGAAAAGATTTTCATCAACAGGAACTGCATCTATTACTCCATTTTCCTGTTGTTCTACCTCATTTTCTTCTAAATCACTTTGCTCACCATTCTCTATCCCACCTCCTGAAGCTTCACTCAATTTGTTATCTGAAAATAAAAACAATTTTTATGCCTATTACCGTTAAAAATTCTTAGTCATTTCTCTTGCATACACAAAATCTATCAACATCAACAAGGTTACATGCTTGAAGAATATACACACTTGTTTTGATGCAAAAGGAAACCAGAAAAACCGCAGGGTAATTATTCTATTAAGATTTACAAATGCAGCACCTACTAATGGCAAGTTCATCTGACTATGCAGCACCTACTAATGCAATTCATCTGACTGAACTCAAGGATTACTTGTTTGCTCACAGGAGTGGCCCTTTAACAAATAAATAACCTGAAAAGTTAGCTAGCAAGTCTACCTTAAACTTACAGATTTTTGGAGTCATTATTCATTGGCTTACTAAAACACTAAGGTCGGAAGAAATATGTTCCCCAGTTTCAAGATACAATTTTAAGTGATTTATCTTACAAGTAGAAAAGACTGTAAATACTAAACAAGATGTCACAAACACACAGGGCATTTATTTAATTTAAAAAAAAAAAAATCTGTCCATAGTCATTCCTTTCCCTGATACTAGAAAAGACAGGTAACCTGTAGCAAAACATAATACATGAAGCAGCATTAAGGCATAACCACCATAAAAATCTGTCCACTGAACATTTCTTCAGAGCCTCTCTCTACTTGGGTACTGGAAAAACCTGTAACCCTGAAATAAAATGCTGTTGTCCATTAACTTAGTTATGCCTAAACAGTGAACTTACCATCTTTACCCACTGAAATGTATGTGCTGAATCGCTCAAGGCTAGCCAGAGTAATACCAGTCTCATCTACATCCTTTGGGACATACAGGTTCAAGTCTACATCATTTACCCTCACAAGATCTTCAACCTAGGGGAGGGGGAAAAAAAATTTTTTTTTTCTTTGCATAAATTCTGTAACTGATTTGGTAACTTTTCTTATTGCAGGTTTTATTTTGTTTGGGACATGTTGTATCTCTCTGGGCCAGGTTACTCTGATTCAACAACATCAGTGGTCCTCATGTTGCCAGACCAGACAGCCCCAGCAGCAGAAGTTGCCAGCCGCAGGGAGCAGAGGCTGTTCGTTGGGCTGGTAGCCTGCTGTGTTGAGGGTGGCACAGTGCAGTCTGGGGGCCCAGTGGCTGGAGAATGGAGCCCAGCAGGGAGGCTGCTGCCTTTCCCCACCCTGCTGTCCAAGGGCAGAGGCCAGGCCTTCCCAGTCCAACATACTCCTTTGGGAGTTTGGGACCAGTCAGGTCCTGAGGGTGCCAGACCAGGGAGGTCCAACTTACTAAGTATAGGCAAACTAAAAAGGGGCACCTGCTATTTAAGCAGTAGCCAAATATCTCAAATTTAATCACAATTACTTTTTTTTATGAAAGCCTATCAAAACCAAAAAGTTAATCTCCAAATTTGAAATTTTAACAACAATATAAAGTAGTTAAAAAGAGTTAATGCTTGTATCTTTACCTCATCTTCACTTGTTTCTTGAATATAATGTGTGTCATCTGCTTCTTCATCATCTGCATCAACCAATTCAGGCCGGAACTCAAATACTTCACGTCCGCTGATCTATCCATGGGGAAGCAAGCAAGATATGTTCAAACAACATGACACATGAAGCAAAGCAGAGAGCTGAATTTCAAGCCAGCTCACTATAAAATGTATTTCATCATTTCCTCTTACAAGTATTAGTAACTGAGTGGAGAACATACCACCAGTGCTTTGCCAGCTTTAAAATCTGCTTTCCTCCGTTCCATATCTTGCTCAGCCTTTGCAATCTTTTCTTGTCTTTTTCTTTTCTTCCATGCAAGAAAAGACTCTAGGGTGATTTTCGTAATGTTTGGTCCTAAGGCAGCACGCTATACAATAAAGATATTAGCTTTAACAACCTTTGTGAACACAATTATTTACAGATTGAATCTCTCTAGTCTGGCAACACCCATGGTCTAGAATGATTTTAGTTAGATAGAAGTCCAATTATCAAAGGCATGGCCAAGTTTCCTGCAGTCCCACAGAGTTTGTTTACAGCCACCAGTCCTGGCTCTCCATGTTCTGTGCTGTTATTTAGCTCTAATTTACTTTAAATGTCTAAGAGCCCAGGAGGCAGTGGAAGTATTGGTAATACTACTAAACTATACTTATCTCCCATGGTTTGGCCTATCCACAGGGCAAGCTTTCGTTCATAAATGAAGAAACTCTCCTCTCACAATCATTCCTTCCTAGAACTTTTCTGAACAAGAGAGATGTAATGAGATTGTTTCTCTGACTTACTACGAGTAAAAATGGATCCATACAGCCAAATTTGAGATTATTTGAATTGCGAAAGCAACGATACATCTGTATCTAAACTTTTTTATTTTACTACTATAAGTAACCTGGAAATATTTAAAAAATGATTACTACACCACTGATATTGTAGTGAGGAATATAAGGTAAAAATGTGAATTTCAACTGCAGTACTTTTCCTGGTTTGAAAAGAGATACATAAAAAAAAAAATAAAAACCCACACACCACAACAGGTTTCTTTTAAACAACACGCACAAATGCTACTTTTAAACCACCTTATTTTGCCTACCACCTACAGAAAAATCAAAGTTTACAATAGTATGTACTATTCTCAGAAAGTGCATTACAAGTCAAAATTCTGACTTAAAAACAGTGCTGCCCTCTAGAGGTAAACAGTAAGGCTGGGTCTACATGTGCCCCTTCCTTTCTACAGAACAGTGATCGGAAGGACGGCTTTCAAAAACTGGGGGGGTGGGTCCTTTCGGAAGGTCCTATCTCCACAGGCAGCACACAATTCAAAAAGCTGCACTTTTGAATCGCTGCGGCTGCCATTATGATAATGAGGTGCTGCATATTCATTGCAGCGCCTCATTAGCATAGTTCGAACCTGCTCATTAACATGCCCCTTTCGAAAGAAAGGGGCACGTGTAGACCCAGCCCAAGTGAAACTCTACTTTGCATTCTTATCTGGTGAATCCACTGGAGAAATTAACAGCTTCAAATGAGAGGCTTGATTATTTTCAAAGGATTACCGAGCATATTTCAACTCTAACACCCATGTGGATTCAAACATCAAAGAGTATCATTTTAGTCGGTGCCAGAAGTGTATTTTAAAAATGTACTTCTTTTCAGAATACTTTGCTAAAAATAATTAAAACTATATGATATTCAGGCTTGAATGAGACAGTTAGCTATTTATTTTACTTTACCTCTCTTTCTATCAGATCTTCTAAAGAAAATTCCTCTTCCTTTTCCTCCTTCTTTTTGTCTTTTTTTAGTACAAAACCGGGAGGCAGAGCGTGGCGGTACATACAGTTGTCTCCTCCACCAGGACAAACCCAAAACCAGCCATATTTGTTGTTTTCGATAGCATCAAGGAAATACTTGCATACCTGTACGAAACAAATAAGCCTTGTCTACACTAGCCCCAAACTTCAAAATGGCCACGCAAATGGCCATTTCGAAGTTTACTAATGAAGCGCTGAAATGCATATTCAGTGCTTCATTAGCATGCGGGTGGCCGCGGCTCTTTGAAATTGATGCGGCTCGCCACCGCGCGACTCGTTCAGATGGGGCTCCTTTTCGAAAGGACCCCACCTACTTTGAAGTCCCCTATTCCCATGAGCTGATGAGAATAAGGGGACTTTGAAGTATGCGGGGTCCTTTCGAAAAGGAGCCCTGTTGGGACAAGCCGTGCGGCGGCGACGTGCGTCAATTTTGAAGTGCTGCGGCCGCCCGCATGCTGATGAAGCACTGGATATGCATTTCAGCGCTTCATTAGTAAACTTCGAAATGGCCATTTGCGTGGCCATTTCGAAGTTTGGGGCTAGTGTAGACGTAGCCACAGAGTGGTTACTACCTCCAAATCCTGCCTTCTCTACTGCACCTAAGTAAACTGGTAAAATGAGTTTGTCATATTAACTCAGGAACAGTACTACAGCAATAGTCAGTACGTCACATCTAGTCATATTACATTTCTGTGTGACCATTAAAAGCGAAGTCCACGAAAGAATAGTTTTGAATATATTTTGATTAAAGAACAATGAACAACACTCAAACAAATACAACCAATTAACTCAAACAAAAAACCCCTACATTTTTCAGCAGCTTTTTGTGTTTAGGTTACCCTAATTTGGGAAAAACAGATACCTCAAATGACTCATGATTGTTGTGTATAGTGGTATAAATTCAGTGTCTCTGTGAAATGAGTTGGTGGTCTATGTTCTGTTCTTCACTGAGAAGTACCCAAACTTACAGAGAGGCTAGTTTTTGTATATTCTCGCCAATCTCAAACTGAAACATCATGAATGTAATGAATATGGAGTCTGTACCCTTTCAGTCTGAGAGATTCTCATTTCCAGGTCAGGTTTTGAAGCATACTGAAGGAATAGCATGCATTACCACTGCAGTCCTACCCCACCTGTACACAGGACACTTCAGATGCTATAGTGGCCAACCTGGCAACTTTAACAATCAATTTAACTGTCGATCTCAAACCATTCTCTCACATTTCACTTCCAACTGTGTCATGGATAACATTTAGTGTGAAATAATATAGCATGAATATAACCATCATTTTCTTGCATTTTTAGCTTGCACAGATAACACTGTGGAACTTCAACTGGAAAATAAAGGTATAAAGTATTAAGATTTAAACTGATGCTAGCCGAGGCAAGATACAAGTTAATGTGTTAATGTCACAACTTAAAATATTCCACCAAGGACTAGAACATCCTAATTAGCTTGGCATTACAGAAAATATTAAACTGCATGTACTGATATAGCAGTCAGAGTTGGAATATTTCTTAGTCCCCATCTCTAACTCTGTTAACTGTAGAAAAAGCCTCTTCTGAGGTGAAATATATGTCCCTGTCCATGAGCTGTGGTGTCTGTGTGGTTGCCCTGCATCCTGACCAAACAGTCTTTAAGCTAAGCATTTAAATTCTATAATCTGCTTTGTCAGCCGTGGTGACATATTTCCCTCACAAACCACATCAAAACTAGATAAATTATAAAATGTATTTACTGTTAAAATGGTGTTTAGATACACAAAATGGCCGCTGGAAAATGACAGTTGGAGAATGACAGTTGCAATTAATATTCATAGGGCGGTAAATATTAATTAAGCTTATGTTTGAAATATTTCAAATTGATTGGTTAACTTAGGATCCTCATACATATGTATTAAACAAATGCCGCCTTGATACATTGTAACTCCGGAGAGGACCTGGCAGGGACTAGTTTCCAAACAGGTCCATCCAGGCAGCATATATTCAGGAGAGCAGCCCTGCTTGGGGCATTCCGGACCTGACCTCGGAGGACAGCGGACAAAGAAGAAAGAAGACTACAGAGAAGGACTGAGCTAAGAGCTGGACTGAGCCTGTAGCCGAACATCGCTGGCGGAAGAGCCGAAGCTGACCTGCGTGTCAGTCATCGCTCGCTAGCCACCGTGGGCCAACGAAGAACAGAAGAGTTCCAGTCAGAAGACCAGAAGAGCTCCAGTCTACAAAGAGCGAAAAATCACTAGTAAGCCTCCGGTTCTTTTATCCGGAGGGTTTGCCCGGCAGATTGCGCCGCCTAAACAACGGTGCCCTGCATGGGGAAACCGCAGCAGTGACCCTGCATTTCCAGTCACCGACCTTAGCTCGGGCCAGTGTCTGAAATATCACGGTTGTTCCTGAAAAAATCCAGGAGGTTTTTGTACACCAAGCCGTTTTTTCCTCCTGGCTCTCCTTTTCTTCCTCCTTTACTATCTGACCTGACGCGGCTGCCGTACAGGCGCGCCGTGAGGGTCATAACTTCCTAGCTCGAAGAGAACTACAGGCCCAGCGCCTGGATTACAGAGCAGGAATAAGGAGGTATTTGTGGTCTGGGTTTAAAGCCAATATAAGTAATTTGGTGAGCAGTTAATGTAAGGATAGCTTTATATAGTTTTGTAACAGAGAGTGGATTGGGACTTCCCCAAGTCCATGATCTGCGTCTTATATTTTGTACCCCTTGTCTCTTTGTAAAGGCACAGGAGGCCAATGCTATTAGTCTAGCCTAAAACTATTACATGCAAACAGAAGAATAGTTAGGCAAACTGCTTTATAATTATAATCCAGAGCTACAAGCTCCCCCCTATTTAGGAGGGTAGAGCAGCCAGGGATAACCCTATAAAGGGAAAACCCTGGTGTTTTTTGTAACCCCTTAGGGGTAACGAGGGTCTGCAATAAAGGGCTACCATAACAAGGTGGTTGAAATAGGCAGCACCATTTTAAGGGGATAACCTCTCAGAAGGAAACCCCGCATATACTGGGCTCTCCCCTGCTTGGCCAGCAGGGCAACCCACTTAACTAGAGAATTGACCTAGCTTAGTGCAGGCAAATTCCTATTCTTTGTAAGATCTGCTCCCCGCGGTAGTCGGCCAAGGGTCGAGCGACCTGGTGAACCTCAGGAAGATCCAGGAATAAATAAATACAATATTCAGCTCTGAAGTTATCCTTTCCATTTTACAGCATGCATCGAAGACTGCACAGCCTGTCCCGGAAGCGCAGTAAGTAGCTAAGGGGTTAGATAGCAGTGCTGTTATAGCAGTTACCTGTTGTTTAAGGCTATAAGCCAATTAGTATTCAAATCCTGTGCTTATTTCAGAAGAACAAGGGTCCATATATTTTGTGTCACCTAGCTTACCATAATCCACACTTTTGCTTTGTTAAATAAACCCTTTCTCCCTGTTTGAACCTAATACCTCGTCCGTATTTCTTCCTTGGGTAAACACACCATAGCAGCGCAGTTCACACACCCTGAAACCCCGTTGTGATTAGACCCACCGTAGACAGCGAGCAGGGTCGCGGGGTAAAATCCTGGGAGCATTGGTAAGGACTCAGTTTTAGTCCAGTCCATTGCTCTGGTGTGACTGACTTAGCCTAATCAATATTCAAATTTATTCTTACATCACTCACATCCTCGATATTAACATCTTAGGTTCACAATCAAAGATGTGTAAGAAAATCAGTCATGTAAGCAAACTTAATTAGCACATATAACTACGAACACTTGAATCTTGAAAGTGGGTAGTGAAAGCACATCCAATAATGTACCAAGATTACTCTTCATACTGTTAAGTCAAATTATAAAAGAGCCCTATTTATTTCGAAATACAGAAAGATAAAATAATGCAAGTCAACTTTTACCCCCGCTCCAAAAAAAATTAAAATAAAGATTTCAAGACATTCTAGTAGAAAAATCCAATACCTTTTCAAATTTCATTCCCTCTAATGATAGCTAATAACTATTGCAACTCAATTCAAGAAAAGGACATACTATTTGAGTTTTGGGTTTTTTCTTTTCCGCCTCACCATGCTTCTTGTTCACCACTTCTTCCAGCTTCTTCTCATCCCAATTATCCATTGTATCTAGATATAAATAGCAAAAAAAGTTGGTTTTACGTCCATCTAAAATTATAACTAATACACTAACTCTCAATCAATGTGCTCTGAATTTTGCAGTTTAGTTACAATAAAAGCAATTCTTTCAAGTCTAGGCTCTTAACTATGATTTTAATATAAATAACATTTTCAAAGCCTCATGTGTTTTTATTTTGAAAAAAGGGTTTTAAAACCTTTGCTTTGAGAATATTTTAAAGAATTTACACTGCCTCCTCTACCTAACCTTGTATGCTTAAAAAAACAAAACAAAAAAAAGATAGAATTTGAGATTCTACATCTGTGTTGACTGAACTGGACAAAAAAAGAAGAAAACATGGAACAGGAGTGATGGTGCCCAAGAAGGAAGTTCAAATGAACACATGAGCAGGAGAAGGTAAGCTGACATGTAAGTCAAGGTGGCGGGGGAGAAGAGACAACGGACGGACGTGTATTTATTATCCTTTGTGACACACAAGAAGCATCCATTGAAGAAGAGAGCCAGTGAAGGGATGGAACACTAAGAAGAACAATGAAACCAAGCACATGGCCCTGGTGCACTGCTCTAACAGGTCAAAACATTACTCAGGAGGAAGGGCATATAACATTGTGTTAGTCTAGCATGACAATGGCAAAAATAAATTGATATGCCTTAGTTTAGCGCTCTAACCCCAGCTGAACAAAAGTGGAAAACCAGAGAGCACTGTCTTTTCAACTGATAGGTGCTGTTGAGAAATTAAGCCACAAACAGCAGCTTTCCAAGCTTCCTGAATTTAAAACACAGTGCATGCACATTATGCTACTACTACTAATTTCTGTGAGTTGCAACTCATATGCTTTTTCTAAATCCTGGGTATCTTAAGTACCTCTAAGAAGAGAAGCCACTTCTATATGACTTGCCCCCTCTATCCTGGAAATACGCCACAAACTAGGGTTTAAAGACTGCTGCTCTGTGGCACATCTGTCCATATTATAAGGATCCATCAAACGAGGGACTAGAAAATATTCTCCTGCAGATATGAAGTTGAATGATTTTTCCCATTAGCAACCGCTCAGTATTATATTATCACCCACCTAGAATTCCCAGTCACAAGCAAGATCCTGACTCTGCTGCGTTGTACATATGCAGAACGAGAAGCCTATCCCTGGTCCAAAGAGCTCACGAACTCATTATTAGAGCTCCGGCACCAGAAAAGTATGTTGGCAGCCATTTCCCAGAAAAAACGTACCTTTTTCAAGGTCTTCATCTCTTGCATCGATGTAAACACTTCGTTTTTCACACTTTCTTTCCAAAGATAAATCATGAGAAAACTTGCACTTATCTCCTTTAGTGCACTGTCCTTGCTTGAAGAAAGCACAAACTACAGATTTGGGATCTGCACCTATGTCACATGACATTTAGTATTTTAGTAAAGTTTCCAGGCAAAATATTAAATCACATTTAAAATTCAGTTAATTCTAAAAACCGAAGCTATTCAGAGTATAATTACCATTACTAACTTCTCGCAGTCTGACTCAATACCACTATCAAGTTGCTGTCTTTCATGTACGGTATGCTTCATACCCATCTTGTTGTGGGGTTTGTTCTCAATGTCCAATTTTAAAGGCCTTTTGATATTTAAGAAAATTTGGTATCAAGGTGTGACTAACACATATGACTCACTTGCAGCTTGCTACACTAGATACTAAGTTACTGATTCAAGAATCAAATTCACTTTAAAACCATCAAAAGGGTTAATTGATTTTCCTCTTTTTCATTCCTATATCGCTCCATAAAGCATGGTATTTTCAGTGGCAACCAGCTATCTCCAAAGCAACATAGTTAATGGAAACAAATGTTTTCACAGACACTGAACCACTGCGATGGGACATATTACTGCAGCTATGAAACTATTAGGATTTAGTCTTAATGAGGCAATGACACTTACAGTTAGGGTCAGGGTCAGACAAAAAAAAATGTTTGATTTGGTCAGTGATCTGATATGAAAGATAAAGGGTAGTTCACACTAAACAGACTCTACTGATAGTTAATTTGACATAATGTAGCTCTACGGGTATATTTCCCTACTCTGGGTGTCCAAAGTTCTTCTGGCTAGTATATTACCAAAACCACCCCAAACAAAGCTGACTGTGCAAACAGAAGCGCTCTTATTGGTGCTGCTGTGTATACACTGGAGTTTTGGCTGGCACAGGCTAGGTCAGCTAGGGAGTGTGTTTTTTCCTCACACACCTGATTAGCAGAGATATACTGAGAAAACTTTGTAGTAAAAGATCTCATCTATGACATAACAAACCACGACTCTGTAAAATGGGGATAATGCTAATTTGAAGTACTCCTTGCTTACATAATTAAAATAATCAATCAGTTATACTTTTGCAAAGTAAAAGACACCACTGAACATTAAGGGGCAGCACACAGAGAACAAAAGCTATACGCAAGTCCACTGGGGCAGGAAGTGTATGGATGGCATGGAGCCTGCAGAACCAGTTCTCTGCAGCTTCTGAACAGGGAGAGTATTGGAGCAGGACAGTAGCTAGAGTGCACTCCACTTTAGCAATATCCAGGGCAGAGAACCAAAAAAGTGCAACTGCTTCCAACAGCCCACCCTCCATCATGAAAAACTGGATGCAGCAGAGAATCTGCTTCTGCAGCCTGCCAAAGTTAATGATGAAATCACTACTGAAATCAGTGCAAATTTCTGTGCTCAGGTCAATGACATTATGACCTCACAATGTCTGGAATTAAATGTCACATAACTCTTCAGATCCATTTTAGTTATATTTGTTCACAAAATAACCGCTTGCTTATAGACAGGAACATTGAACTGACTTTGTAAACACTTTTTGCAAACTATGTAAAGTATCAATTGAATGAGTTACAAATTAATACATTACACAACTCTTTATTTACCTTTACTAATTTTCTGAGCAGCAACTACAGGTTTGAAGAGTTCATTTAGTTCCTGTAATTCTTTCTTCTTATCATCTTTCTTTAATTTCTTTTCACCTTCAGCTTGAGCAACCTAGACATCACATTTGAAGTGAATGGTAAAGGCTACTTCGAACAGTGAAATTGCTATCTCTATATTATAGCATCAAAGATAAACAAAGATCATGTAGCATGCAATATGAATTGTGTGTCATATAGAATGACTGTCACTCCCTTTGGAGATATCAACATTATTCTTTTCCTACTATTTCCTTGTATTAGTGTCTGTTGCCCAATAGGGGTACATTAATATATTGCAAATCAACTAGGGCTAAGATACAGTAATATGAATGAAAGACCCTTTTCTATTTTTGTTCCACATTTATGGAATAAGAAATAAGCGCTGGTGCTGGCACAGGATAGCCATCTTCTAGGCAACACAAACCTTCACAGCAGAGGAATAACTCAATTACAGATCCAGTGCCAACACTCCACCTAGTTACTATTTCCCAAGATTTCCAGAGGTAGAGACAATACTATTAAAATCCTAAAATATGTGTTCTTTCCTTTTACATGTATCTGCAGCAATCAGTTAGAAAGCCTGGCTTTGAAAGTTGTCTTATTTATTGCATCACCTGGTCATATTTTTTTTTTAAATTTTATTGTCTGCTGTTCTTCAGCATTACAGTGTTCTGCAAATAACTGGTAGCGTATGAGTCTGGAAAACGTAGTTGCATTGGAACTGTGCATGGTAAAGAGACAACAAATCAATCTTAAAGGGAAAACCCATATTTACAAACACAAAGGGGAGACTGTCAACCTGTCATCTCCTTTTAGTAGTTTAAAAATGAAGCCTCCCTCATTGTAAATCTGTTACTTAAACTGGTAGGGAAAAGACCTACACTCAAATACCTGCACTGGCACAGAAGAATGAAGACAGGCCAAAAGAGGCTAATTTGATGCAATGCAGAATTAAAAGCAAGCTCTTCTTCCCCCTAATTGAATCATAAGCTATCAAAGCTTCAAAATAGTTATAAAGGGAAACTGATTCTGGGCTAATAGTCATCCTAAAAAAGACACCATATTATCTATACAATTTTGATTTCTAATGACATTCCACCTAGAAAGCCTATTTCAATCCTACTTTGCATCAGGTGGAGGAAATGGCACCTCCAAACTACAATAAAAATCTGTATTTTAACGATTTACTCTTTGAAATTACATGTACAGAGTGGCTTTGTTACATCTGTTGAGTTAGAGCTGAATTTATTTCTCAACTCAGAAGCACTTCCTTTGTACCTCAGGACATGCCTGTCCTTAACTCTTGAGGGTTAGTCGCAGGTGTGTGTGAATATTAGGACTAGATGTTGAAAGTTTTCTTCCTTCACTTCTAAATTTCCTGGTTGTTTGGGGGCCAAAAAATTTAAAGTCTAATCCTAATACAACACTGTACCTTGCAAGTCCAAAAGACATACAAGGACATACCTTGTGTAGTTTCCTTTTTTTGTGGAGGTGAAAACTTTATGAGTAATCGAGTACCTGCTCCTGGTATTGTTCAAAAAGCAGCAACTGAGCAAAATCAACAAGAGACTGGTGACTTCTACAATAGCTATTTAGTAGTGGGCAACTGTGAGACTGACACAATCCATGTCAATTTCTCTCAGCAGCTAACTAGAAAAACTAGAAGCAACAACAGAAATAGGTAATGGTGTTATTCAGATAGAAGCAGTCTATACACAGGTTATCCAGGATGCTTTGTGGGTTCTTTCAGAAAAGGTCTGGGTTTTTTTTGAAAATAACTTGCTAATGTAGACACAGACACAGCCTATACAGCAGGAGTGGCTAAACTTCTGCAGTTTGTTGGGTTGCTCACATAGTCCATCTGGGCTCCATCCCCACATGGCAACGGCTGAAGCTTCTAAGTTGGGAGCTATGGCCGTGGAAAGAGGCAGCGACGAACTGATGCTTTTGCTGCTGCCTCTCCTCACAGACCTAAATCAGCAGCCCCTTCTTGCAGCGTCCAGTTGTTTGCCACTGCCTCTCCACTAAGGAGCAAAAACTGGAGGCTGCTGACAGTAAGAGGAGGAGCATTCTAGGAGGGCTAGGACTCTAGTCATTGGTGGGGCCCAATCTTTAAATTGTGCACCCCAGACCAGGGGTCACCAGTCATCTCTGGCAGAAGCCCTTTGCCCCACCAGAGGGTAGAAGACCTGTGTGCCAACATCCCCCAACCTAGTAGGCAGAGCATACGGAGGGTGCAGGGAGACTCAGCACATTTTAACTTAAAGAAATTATTAGAATCCTGTGCTTTACCAATACAAACTAAAAACTTGACTCCCAGCTGTTTGCATTGTGATCTGGTGCACAGGTTTACAGGTCCACTCAGGCTTGGCCCAACTGCCCCCGCCCACCAGCACGACAGAAGCTGACATGGCCAAATACGATGACTTGTGGCACATCAGCAATAGCACTTGGCTGCTATGGCGTGGTGCACACGATCCTCAGTAGCATGAGGAAGTGGGGCATGCTGGGTCAAAGTGAAGTGGTACTGCAACTCCTTGCAGGAGGTTGCAATGCCTGGAGAGGGAACAAGAGCTGCCAGTGTGGAGCTTCTCTGCTCCAAGGACACCCCCTGATCCCACCCCCTACGAATCACAAAATTCCCATGAAACAAAACGAAAAAAATATTTTTAGAAAAGAATTTCACAGGGCTCCACAGATTATCCTAAATAGTGATCTGCACCTTATGCTGCAGAGGAAAAAAAACCAAACAAACCCTCAAGGTGTCTGACAATCTGACCTGGGGAAAATTTCTGACTCCTATATGGTAATCAATTCCCTGCCACTGGAAGAGCCTCAAGGCTGAAATTTAAGACACACCCAGACATCCCGGAAAAGAATTCTTTCTACCATTACAAAGCAGCAGACCACACCATGCAGCGAGTGTTCCATCTCCAGAAATAGCCTACAACCACATAAGTGTTTGGAAGGAAGGGAAAAGTCATGACCTTTTTCTCCTGAAGCAGGGAACATACCTAACAAAAAGTCCAACCTGCTCTTAAAAACCTCTAATTACCTCCTTTGGAAGCCTAGTCTGGTGTTTAACTAACCTTACAAGTAGAAAAAAAAATTTCCCCTTGTTAGAATAAAGTTGGAATATATAACCTAAATTGGGGGAAAAATGGGGCACAACCAGAAGAGGGGCCTGGATGCCATGGCTTGGGCTTGCAACAGGATGCTGGTGGCTGGGGAGCTGCGACTAGGAAGTGGCATGGATGACAACAGGGAAAGGAGTCCAGAAGCAGGGGCTGGAGTCTAGCGGGAGAGCACTGATTTACCAGGGTCTTGCAAAACCTGTGGTCTGGGACTGTTGGGGTCCCAAGAGTGCCAGAACAAGAAGGTTCACAACCTGTAGTTGTTTACCTTCTGGTTTTCATACACTGTATTACTGCCCCAATGTTTGGATTAAAAGCATTCCATAGAAATGTTGGCTAATCCTGTTACTCCTGGAAAGCTTTTAAATATGTAAACATCTTCACTAGCAGAAAGCTTTCGTAAAAAAGTATATAAGCTTTTTTTCTAGATTTGATGCTACATTATTCTTAAACTAATCACTGACTTAATAAAAAATAAAGGAAATTAGTGTCTGACAAACTGCTTTTAATTTAAAAAATACATTTAAATCAAATGAATAAACTTTTGCGCTAACCAAAACACAATAGGTAAATAATAAATTTGATCATTAACATCTCATTACCTTTCTACATGAGAAATTATGATTGGTGCGAAATAAATAAGTTAAGTGCTTACCTGTCTAGGGTTTTGTTGACCAAATTTAACCTGATGAGTCACGGCCTTGATAAATTTCTGCTGTTTGGCTCCCTTTTTATTCTTTAGACCAAAGGTTTTGTCCTAATTAGAAGAGAGTTGTGTAAGTGATGCTTCAGTGATTAAACAGTTTTATGCAAAGTTCAATTCAAGTTACCACAAAACTTTACTGTTTTCAACTTACCAATACCATCCCCAGCATTGTTTTCCCCAAAGCTACTTTGATCTGAGGAATAGGATGGGCAATATTTAGTCCTGCATTAGGCAAAAAATGAAGGTCTCATCAAATTAAACACTATCCCCTAAAATGAATATGGAGACTTTTCACTTTAAACAAGCCATATTATTCTTAAAGGTAGCAGGTAGCATCCAGAAATTATAATTCATTCTTTGTTAGTTAAGAAAGAGCAAGAAGGGTATTCAAAGATTTAGTTAAAAGAAATTTTAAAAAATATGGGCATAACTTCCAGTTTAATAAACATTATCATTTTTAATAATGTAATCTGGTCATAACATCAACAATGAGGTAAAATTCTACATTTCGATATAGAACACTTGAATGGAGACAGCATCAAAAGACTGAAGAAGAAACGATGAAATTAAATCTCCCAATGCTGTACATCAATCCTAATGGAAATTTATGAATGATTGAACCAACAACGCGTTGCAGCAGCAGCAATGACATTGACAGAATACGCTTTTACATTCCATCTGTTGTGCTGAATTTACCATGTCAATTTGCACGTCACTTTGAGGACTATGCTCCAAAATAACTACTAAACCCTTATTTTCCTTCTGGAGAGTTCTGTACAGGCTGAACTTCTCTACTCTGGCACCTCAGGTGTCAAACCAGAGTACCTGCTGAACCACAGGAGGTCAATATTGTCTTATCAGCATTACCAACACTTTCTCTCCTTACTGGGCTCTTAGAAGATAGTTAGAATAAATAACAGCACAGAACACAGAGCCAGGATTGGTGGCTGTAACCATACTTTACAGGACAGCTAGAAACTTGACTACACCCATGATAAATGGCTGTCCAGCCAACTAAAATCATGCCAGACCACGGATGCTGGAGACCAGAGAGATTCAACCTGTACTAATGACAGTCAACCTTACAAACCTGTAAAAAATACAGAGCTTCACATTTAAAGAAAAAGAGACTAGCCTGCATCACTCACACCTTTGACTTGTGGAACAATATTATTCCCAAGTTCCATGTGCAACACAAAATAAATTATGTGTACTGCAGTGGTTTTCAACCCAAGGGCCACTTGAAACCCTATCAGCAAACAGCTGTGACCTATGTGACAACCTCTGGGCCATTCAGGAAATATATATTGCGTGGAGATGGCCCACATAATACCTAGTGCATTGAACAAACAGCCAAAAATGCTAAGTAGGTTGAGAACCACTGATCTAGTCTACAGAGAACGATATGCCAAGACAGAATAGAGAGATACTTGAAACGTAATATTTTCTTGGACCAGCAGTGTCAAGTTTGCGCAGAAAAGGCTTATTTAAATGCACCAAACTGTGGGAAAGATACAAACTACATGTATAGCCTTAAAATAGACTTGGAGGTTATGTTTATTTTTTTGATGATTGATATTGTCTGGCATTTTTGAAAGGGCAATAGTTACCCTAGGGTCTCCAGACTGAAGTGTCTCCCGCTTACTGTTACTTTCTGTTACGGCAACGTGTCCTTGTTTGTCATTTGCCTTCCCCAGAGGAGTTGGAACAAATGGTTTTCCGAATTAAATGTTACAATGTCTCCAATTTGCCTGAATATTTGTGCCCCAAAATTTTATAGGACAGCAAAATACCCATCTCTCTCTCCATATTTTTTTAAACAGTTTTCTTCTCCATTACTGTAATTCCTCTGCCCATAAAATCCTCCCCATCCAGCCAATGTACACCACCACAAAAGTAGAATTTCAAAGATTCATACTCTAACAGAACCTACTGAAGAAAAAGCACCCGCTTTCTTTGTGTTCAATCCAGTGAACTGCTGAGTACCCTCCATTCCATGGCCAAAAGCACCTGTTCGCAAACCTCTGCAGCAATTTGTCTCCCTACATTTCCATTTTGTTTATGGAAGGCAGATCTTCTACATCGGTTCCACTCAATTGCTTTTGGGTACCTATTAGCAGCTCTATATTTTTCTGAGGCTTTAAACAGAGGTTGCAGTCAATCTTTGCTTTTTCATTCAATTCAGATTAGAAAAAATAAGTACTTTATTGCTAACCATTGGAAAAAAAATGTCATCCAGTGACTACATCTTGGTTACATAATTTGGGAAACATGACTAGCAGAAGCCACCTATCAAAATAACCAAAAAACCAAGGACATTATAAACTGGTTATTTTTTATTGAAACCATTAAGAAATTAAAGCTCCTAAAGTTCTGCATATTAACCATTAAAAATAATCACGAATTAGTGAGTATTCAGTATACATTTCTAATATTCCACCCCTTTCCAATAAACGTATAGCTTTTTTAACACAACAAATATAAAGGCTGGTATACCCTACAAAGTGAGGCCAACATAAAGCAGCTTGTATAAGCATCTACATTGATAAAAGTCATTGATCTCCCCCACTGATATAAGTTACCCACAACATCCACTTACGCCATGTCTACACTAATGCTTCGTTGCTCGAGGCCTCTACAAAAACAAAAAAGACGAACAAAACGTGCTTCTGAGCATTGTGCACAAAGTGCCATGTCAGCAGGAGTATGTCTACACTACAGCGATCTGTCAACAAAAGCTCTGTAGACAAACTGCAGCCAGACACCTAATCTACTCTTGACAGAAAGGGGCCAGACCACCTGGCAATTCTCTCGACAGAATGGCCCCCAAAACACCATCAGACAGTGTCACACGGCCAGCAATCCCTTCTGGGAGGTCTGGCAAGGAGCGCCCTTAAAGGCCCCCTCCCCACCCCATCCCCCAACGCACATTCCCTGCCCATGCTGAGGCTTGTCTACCTCATCAAGGGACAGCACAGCTGCCACAGCAGGCTCACGCTTGCCAAGACTTTGTGCCTTCCAGTTAGCCATGGTGCCAGAGCAACCTCTGGGCTTGAACTGGTTCCACTCAGAGCGGCTTCAACATCTGCTGTACAGCCTCACGGCTGTCCTCCTCCTCCTCCCCAGGGAAGATGATGCAGACCCTGCCTTTGAGGAGCATGCCCTTGCTGCCACACAGGCCCAGCTGCATTCCTTCTTGCCCCTCAGGTATTCGGGCAAGTCTGGAGGCACAGCACCAGTTCCAAATGGTGGGACCAGCTCATCCTGGGGAAGTGGGATGACCAGCAGTGGCTCCAGAATTTCCGCATGTGGAAGAACACATTTCTGGAGATCTGCACCTACTTCGCTTTCACCCCCACCCTCTGGAGACAAAACACCCGGCTGTGGCCCTCCATCCCCCTGGAAGCTTGCCACCATGGACAACTACCGCTCCATCAAGTCTGGAACCAGCCTGGCATGGGAAAGTCCACTGTCAGGGCCATGCGCATTCAGGTAAGGCACTCTAGGGTTGCAGGCCCTGCACTTGGGGGGGGTCCCACCCAAGGGGGACCCTTGGGAGGTGGGGGCCAGGGATGCAGGGTTGGGGAGGACAGCCCTGTTCCCACTCGCACAGACCTGCTGCCAGTGGGACAGGCTCACATGGGGCAAGGGGATGGGAAGGAGCCAGGGAGCCCCCTGGGACTCAGGGACTCCCTCCCACAGTCCCTGACATGTTTGGTCTCCTCCCCTTGCAAGTCATGAAAGCCATCAACGTGCTCCTGCTGCGGAGGGTCATCCATGTTGCAGACCATAGCCAGAATTGCCACGCTGGGGGTTCCCAACTGCTTTGGGATGATCGACAGGAGCCCTTCACCACCTCCGTGACTCCTGCCCAGTAAAGAGGGATGCAGGGGTGGTGAACAAACAACTTTTTTACTTTTAGCAAGATAAACATGTTTAAAATAAAGGTAATCAACTAATTACAAGGTGCAAGAACAGTAAAATATATATGGGGTGGGGGGGTAGGGTATACCTGGGACGGGGGGGGGGGATCAACCCATGGAGAGTGTGGAGGGCTGCAGCCATGCAGAGGAGGTATGGAAATCATGGGGCGGGTGTGGGTCAATGGGGAAGCAGAAGGGTGGGGGAGCAGGCACAGCCCTCAGCAACTGCCAGGCACCTAAGAAGTCTTGGAGGATGACTGCCGCGGGCAGGACAGTGGGGGAATGGTGAGGGGAGTGGCAGCAGCAGCCACAGGTGGCTGGGTCACAGGGTCTCCCCAGACGTCGGTGGTGGTGTCAATGTGGGACATCAATTAGTCGCAGGCTGCAACTACCGCTCCCAGTCATCCTGCAGGTTGGACAGCCTCCAGAGAGCTGCAGCGTGGGCCCTCTGCAGGTCCTCACATGCCCAGGAACGTCCCCTCTGGCCGCAGGCCTGCCACCTCAGTGAGGGGGTGCTGGCTCACCCTGGTGCTACTTCACGGCTGCCTGGCCCTGGCAGGGAGGGGTGGCGGGGCTGGTTTGGGCCTCGCTCAGTGTGGGTCCAGTTGTAATGAAGACAAAGAGGGGAGATGGTGAGTCTTGAACACAACAGAGCCCCTGAAGTTCTGCCCCAACCATGAGCACCGACCAACACCCTCCAAGCCATGGGACAAAGATGTCCCAGGAGCACAGGCATGTGTGGCCTGCATAGTGGGCCCTGCCACACAGGGACCAGGCTGCACAGTGAAGGCCCCCACCACTTGACAGACTAGAGACCAAGGGGTTGGTGTCCAACCACAGAGGGGTCCCCACGTGGATGGCAGATGAGCTGGACATGGCCTGGCCCACTCCAGAGCCACCCTACATATGGCTTATAGCACTGTCTGTGGAAGCAGGTGCTGACTCTTGCCTGGGAGCATACCTGCATGCTGGGAACCACAATCCTTGGTGTGTCTGGGGTCAGGCCAGTGCTTGTGTGGTTAGCCCCCTTCCAGCCATGGCAGGGGCTGGTGAGCTCCCTGTCTCCGGAGGACACACTGCCTTGTACATGGTTCCACATATCAGACCTGCAGCACAAGGTCCCACCCAAGACAGCCTGGCAAGGCTCATAGCACACCCCATCTGCATCTGCCCCCATATCCTGGGGTGTGTGACACGCAGGGTACTTACCAGACAGTCACTAGATCAGCTATGGGGATGCCCTGGAGGTGGCCTACCCGGAGGGGCCTCAAATCCAGAGTGACTGACCAGGGTGCTACTGCTGGCCTTGGATGCAACGTTCACCTCCAGTTCTGGTGGGGGTTGGGTCCCAGGGTGCTGCTGGTCCTCCTTCTTGGGCTCCAGTTGTGGGGAGCGGACCTCCACCACGATGCCCATGAGGGATGTTGGAGGGGAAGTGTCATCACCCCCCAGGAGGTGGTGGAGCTCCCCGTCCAAGGTGCAGATGGCCAATCTTACCCAAGATCTGGGCCATGTGTTGCAGGTCTGGGTTTACGCCTGCCTGAATTCTTTTGCTTTTGCCTGCACCTGCTCCATGGTGTGGGCAGAGTGGTCCCTTGCCGCTAGGGCAGTGGCCAAACAGGCATAGGAGGTGGCATTCCTCTGCTTGACCGAGGGGTTCAGGAACGTCTCTTTATTGACCCACATGCTAAGTAGGTCCTGGAGCTCGGGCCTGGTCCAGGAGAACATAAGAACATAAGAATGGCCATACTGGGTCAGACCAAAGGTCCATCCAGCCCAGCATCCCATCTGCCGACGGTGGCCAATGCCAGGTGCCCCAGAGAAGGAGAACAGAAGACAATGATCAAGTGATTTATCTCCTGCCATCCATCTCCTGCCCTTGTTATGAAGGCTAGGGCACCATACTTTATCCCTGGCTAATAGCCATTTATGGACCTAACCTGCAAAAATTTATCAAGCTCTTTTTTAAACCCTAATAGAGTCCTGGCCTTCACAGCCTCCTCGGGCAAGGAGTTCCACAGGTTGACTGTGCGCTGTGTGAAGAAAAATTTCCTTTTATTAGTTTTGAACCTACTACCCATCAATTTCATTTGGTGTCCCCTAGTCCTTGTATTATGGGAAAAGGTAAATAATTTTTCTATATTCACTTTCTCCACACCATTCATGATTTTATATACCTCTATCATATCACCCCTCAATCGCCTCTTTTCCAAACTGAAAAGTCCCAGTCTCTCTAGCCTCTCCCCATAGGGGACCTGTTCCAAGCCCCTAATCATCTTAGTTGCCCTTTCTGAACCTTTTCTAATGCCAATATATCTTTTTTGAGGTGAGGAGACCACATCTGCACGCAGTACTCAAGATGTGGGCGTACCATAGTTTTATATAGGGGAAGTATGATATCTTTTGTCTTATTATCTTTTTGTATTATTATGCATATTCAGTGCTTCATTAGCATGCGGGCGGCCGCGGCACTTGGAAATTGACGCGCCTCGCTGCCGCGCAGCTCGTCCTGACAGGGCTCCTTTTCGAAAGGACCCCACCTACTTAGAAGTCCCTTTATTCCTATGAGCAGATGGGAATAAGGGGACTTCGAAGTAGGCAGGATCCTTTCGAAAAGAAGCCCCATCAGGACAAGCCGCATGGTGGCGAGGTGCATCAATTTCGAAGTGCCAGGGCAGCCCGCATGCTAATGAAGTGCTGAATATGCATTTCAGCGCTTCATTAGTAAACTTCGAAATGGCCATTTGCGTGGCCATTTCGAAGTCTGGGGCTAGTGTAGACACAGCCTATGAGATGTATATCTCCATATATTAATTTTGTAATGTAGTCAGGCCCTGACTTAGGAAAAGTGAAGCGGGTTTCACTGCCTCATTTTTGTATGTCCCTTTAATACACCATTACTTTACATGGACTATCATGCTTGTGATCTTATTTCAAAATGTCAAACACAAGTTACCTGTTTTTTCAGCTACAAAATAAGAATTTTTGTGGACTAGTGCTCTCCTACAACTATATTCAACAGAACAATAATTCAGCAACCAAGACTCCAAGACAGTCACTCCAATCTAAGGAAGTTTAGGAAGTGTAACAAAAACAATTATCTGTAACTTTATATTTTAAAAGAAAATTGTTAAGTTATCTATTTCCCAAACCTTCTTCCTTCAATTTGCTTAGATATTGAAGTATATTTATGCCCCTGCCCCACAACAATTTTATTTTCCAATTTCCAGAATCAGATACTCAGAAGGAATCTCAGTGACAAAAAACCTGTACTGTATAAGAGTAACAGAGAGCGAGCCGCGTTAGTCTGTATTCTAACAAAACAAAAAAAAAGCAGTCATGCAGCACTTTAAAGACTAATATGTTATTTTGTTAGACTGCTTTTTGATTTTGTATTATATAATGTTACACGTTCCATTAAATAAAATAATAAACAGTGAAATTACTGAACTGTCAAGAAGAGTTGTATGAATTACAGACATTGTTTAAAAAACAAATAGAAAACAAATGGTTACTAGTCAATAATCTTAAATTTATTCATACTAGGTTTGTGAAGTAAACATTAACCCAGTAGTAAATCCGCAATTGAAGTCATACCATGACACAAGAGACCATAGGGCAAGTTTGGAACCGAGCTGATTTGATTCGGAATTACAGGTTCCCCTCTTTCAGAGGTCTTGCTGCAAGCTTTAATACCCGTGCTTTAACGAGCCAGCGAATACAAGCTTTTGTGAAGCCTTGTTCCCTACGAAGGCCCGACCCTGGCCTATGGGGTGAGAAGAGCCGCTAAGGGCCCTAGTCCAGCAGTGAGTTCAGAGATTTGGCTGGTGGTTTGGGAGAGAGGCAGAACCCCGTCAGCGGCGCCTCCCCCCTTGGGGGCAGCAGCTGCACCCTGGATTGAAGTGAGTCAGTTTAAAACCACTGCAGCCACCCGAGAGCCGTTTCCTGGGGGTTGCAGCGACAAGAGGCGGTCGGGTCCGGCCGACGGCGATCTCCCAGGGAGCGGGGTGCGGTCCCGGCTCCCCGCACACCGCGGCACTGACAACGGAAGGGGAAGAAGGAAGCGCGACAAGCACCGGGCTGGGGAGCAGGAGAGCGCCGGCCGGAAGCGAGGCGGGGACACACCAGAGACGCGACGCGCTCGAGACGCTTGTGGCTCCGCTGCGAACCCACTTCGGCTCCCTCCCCCCACCCCGCCGCTAAGGCGTGTCTCAGACCGCCAGCCCCTCCCCCTCACCTCGATGATCTTCTCCTTTTTCTTCTGATCCGCCTTCTTACTGGCCCCCGCCGCAGACGGCGGCTTCTTGGGGGGCATCTCGGGGAGGGAGCGAGCCCCAGGCCGCGCTCGCTCGGCTCCTCTCGGCGCGGCGGCCGGAAAGCGCGCGGAGCCCGGGCAGGCCGCAGCTCGCTGCCCAACAACGCAAAAGCAGAGGGCTGAGTCGATTTGCGACAGGCCGCCAACCGCCGCGACCCCGACGCGCTCTCGCGAGGCTGCGCGCGCAGGCGGAAGGGGCGGGGGTTGAAGGAGGAGCGCGTGCGAAGCTATTTCCCACAATTCCGCGCGAGCTAAACCACCCGAGAGCGAGGGGAATCACGTGACAGGGGAGGCCGGACTCCCCGCTGCCGAGGGAAGGGCAAGGACCTTGGCCTTGCTGCGGGCGGAGGGGCAGGAGCCCGTTCCTTGCACCCCCCCCCTCACACCGCCGGGGGCCCGCTGGGGGACTCCCGGCCGCCCGGGGCCCCGGAACCAACCGGTGCAGCGGGAGGGGGACCTGCCTGCGGCGCGCTGGCTGCCTTATGCTGACGCGTAACTCGGTGGTGGCTGGCCGGGCGAGCCGGGGGTGGGAGGCGGCCGGGGAGGCAGGCCTGAGGCGGCACCGCCCGGTGGCTCAGCGGCTATCCTCAGAGCCGAGCACTGTGTCCGCCAGCCCAGTGTTGGGGGCGGCAGCTCACGTGTCGCTTAATTGGTTAGCCGAGGCCCCCAGTGCCCACAGATAGGAGCGCTGTGTCAAGTGGAGACGGGGGGAACACGACTAGCTGCATGTCCCCATCAGTCATCCTCCACCCCAAGCTGGTCTGCTCTGCATTCACCTGAAGCCATGCAGTCAATGAGTGCAGAGGCATGGGATGGGCGCTGGGGGAGGGGAGATGCATGCACACCCCAACATGTCACTCTAAGTGTGTTTCTGCTGGGGGAGCACATTGGAGTGTGTTGGTGCTCATAGCCATTTAGTCTGACTGTACATGAATAAAATGAAAGGGAACACTGGCAGGAAGGTGTTTTTTCTGATTCACAGAGTCATAGAAGCACAGCTAGAAAGCACCTCAAGAGGTCATTAAGTCCAGCCCCTGCCTACAGCAGCATCAGCCCCAGCTAAGTCAACCCAGCCATGACTATTTCAAGACAGATTTTAAAAACCTCTAGGGATGAAGATTCAATGTTCTTTCTAGGCAGCACATTCCAGTTCGTCACCACCCTCATGGTGAAGTAGTTTTTCCTGATATCCAACCTATTCCTCTCCTGCACCTTCAGACCATTACTCATTCTGTCACCACTGAGAACAGTTTCTCTCCATCCTCTCCACAGCACCCCTTCAGGAAGTTGAAGGCTGCTATTAAATCACGCCCCAGTCTTCTCTTCTGCAAACTGAATAAGCTCAAATCTCTCAGCCTTTCTTCATAGGTCACGTGCTCCAGCGCCTTAATCATATTTGTGGTCTTCTGCTGAACCTGCTCCAGCACCTTCATATCCTTTCTATACTGAGGGTCCCAAAACTGGATGCAGTACTGCGGATGTGGCCTCACCAGTGCTGAATAGAGAGCAACAACAACTTCTCCAGATCCCCTTGAAATGCTCCTCCTAATGCACCCAAATACGCCATTAGCTTTCTTGGCTACAAGGGAACACTATTTGCTCATATCCAGCCTTTCACCCACTAGAATCCCTAGAATCCCTTTCCACTGTACTGGTGCTTAGCCAGTTGGTCCCCAGCCTATAACAATGCTTGGGATTCTTCTGTCGCAAGTGCAGGACTCTACACTTCTGCTTGTTAAACCACATCAGATTTCTTGTGGCCCAATTCTCCAATTTATCCAGGTCACTCTGGATCATCTCTCTGTTATCTCAGTGTATCTACCTAGCTTGATGTCATCCTCAAACTTGCTGATGGTGCACTGCAGTCCTTCATCCATTCATTCTGGAATCTTTCCCGATCTCCAAGAGTCTTCAAAGATAACGGCCAAAGGCTCGGCAATGGCGTCTGCCACTTCTCTCAGTACCCTTGGATGCATTACATCCAGACCCATGGATTTGTGTACATCTAGTTTTTCTAGTTGTTCTGCAAGGTGTGGTGCATGCTTGGCACTGCAGCCAGCAGTGTCAGGATCAGCTAGCTTTTCCCACCATGGGAGGGTGAAAAGCGAAAAGTTGTAGCCTGCTGATGACCCATGTCTTCCTAGTGGTGCAGACTGGCAACTGCCTCCGTAAGGAGGCAGGCTAATGGCGCTCTTGCCGCCTGGAGAGGGATGGGCTCTGGTAGGTTTGAAATCTGCCCAAGACATGCCTCGTGACAACTAACATAACTAACTCCATACAGGATTGGTCGTTGCCTGGGTTAACAAGGACCGCACATTCTGTCGTCCACCGGGACGGTTGTGTTAAGTCAGCTACTGGTGAACCAAAAACCTTGCGCTCAAGAAAATACCTAACCATAGGCATATGGAACGTAAGATTACTAAATCAGACAGGTAAAATTAAAGAACTGACCTACGAAATGAAAAACTACACCTGGTATATCCTTGGACTCTGCAAAGTAAGATGGAAAAATTTGGGGGAGCGCAGAACAGACGAAGGCCATTTGTTCTATTACAGTGGAGAAGAAGATAAACACCTTAATGGAGTAGGTTTCCTAATACATAAAGACATCAAGAACTCAGTTCTAGCTTGCTGCCTGATAGCTAGCAGGATCATGTCCATACGCTTGAAAGCTTCACCATTCAACATTACCGTCATTCAAGTGTATGCACCAACTACTGACTATGACGATGATTACACGGAAAGTTTCTACAGTCAGCTTCAGAATATCATAGATGCAATCCCGAAAAAAGATATTGTAATTGTACAAGGTGACTGGAATGCTAAAATAGGCATGGACGCCATAAACAACTGGCAGAATCTCATTGGGCCCTCCTGTAATGAACTGACTAATGACCGAGGCTTCCAGTTATTGGAATTTGCCGGCTACAGTAACTTAGTAGTAGCAAACACACTGGCAGCCCATAAACCATCAAGATGTTGGACCTGGCACAGCCCGGATGGATAACATCATAACCAGATAGATTGCATCCTAATTAAAGAGCGTTTCCGGTCTGGTGTGAACGTACACAAGACACGTAGCTTCCCAGGAGCAGACATTGGGAGTGATCATAACCTGGTCCTAATGAGTTTTAAGATACGACTGAAAAAGATTTCTAAACCAAAGAACAGTTGCAGTAAATTTAATCTGGACTGGCTTAAAGACCCAAATACTGTCAATGAGTTCCAAGCTACGATAGGAGGGAAACTTGCTCCCCTGCTCACACTTGAGAAAGACCTAGAACACTCACTAAAATCTTCGAAAACGTAGTCACAGAAACAGCTACAGAAATACTAAGAACATATTGTCCCAAAAAGAAACAATGGATTACAAATGAGATTTTGAACCTTTGTGACCAAAGAAGAGAACTTAAGAAAAAGAAAAAAATCAGATGAAGGAGCAACACAATATAGGATAATTAACAACAAAATAAAAACCAGTACGAAAGCAGCAAAAGAAAATTGGATCAAAAATTGCTGTTTAGAGATTGAAGAGAGCCTAAATGCAAACAGTAAGGAAGCTTTTAAAACTATTAAAGGGTTAACACAGACTATAGAACACAGAATAAGCACCATACAAGACAAAACTGGCAACTGCCTCACTGAAGAGAAAGACATTATAAGTAGATGGATGGAATACTGCTCTGAGCTCTACAACTATAACTCCAATGGAGATCATAATGTTCTGAAAGTTAACAACCCAACAGAAGAAACAAACTTTTCCATCCTATGGGAGGAAGTTGAAGCAGCCATTAAATCGCTAAAGACAGGCAAATCACCTGGCATAGATAACATCCCATCTAAACTTGTAGAAAATGGAGGCAGCAGTATGGTTGACATACTCATGATGATTTGCAACAAAATATGGCAGAGTGGAGAATGGCCAAAGCTTGGACTAAATCACTAATTATAATGCTTCCTAAAAAAGAAAATCTACAGTTATGTGAAAATTACAGGACCATCAGCTTAATTAGCCACCCTAGTAAGGTGATGCTGAAAATCATACTGAACAGGCTAGCACCCCAGGCCAAGAAGATTATTTCTGAAGAACAAGCTGGTTTTCGATCAGGCAGGAGTACCACTGAACAGATATTCAACCTATCTGTACTCTGTCAGAAATACAATTCACATCAGCAAGACCTGTACCTTGTTTTATTGATTTTAAAAAGGCCTTCGACATAGTTTGGCATGCAGCACTGTGGGCAACAATGAAGTAATTTAACATCAACAGTAAACTCATTGACATAATTAAAAATTTATACGAAAAGGCCAGTAGTGCAGTATTATTCAATGGTGCCATTGGTGCCTGGTTCTGTACCACTGTAGGAGTACGACAGGGCTGCATACTCTCTCCTACACTTTTTAACGTCTTTCTGGAATGTATCATGATAGATGCTCTAGATGACCACTCTGGAACTGTAAGTATTGGCGGCCAATCTATAACCAACTTACATTTTGCAGATGACATTGTTGGACTGGCAGGGAGTGAAAAAGAACTAGATAACCTTGGTAAATGCGTAGATAAAACTTCAACAAAATATGGCATGGAAATAAACGCAGAAAAGACGAAACTCATGACCAACAATCCTAGGGGTATATCTGCACAAACATCCATAAAACAACAGAAATTGGAAAAAGTAAAACAATTTAAATACTTAGGGTCAATCATCTCTGATGCCGGTACAAAACCAGAACTACTCGCCAGAACAGCAATAACAACCGCAGCAATGGCAAAATTAAAACCAATCTGGAAAGACAAAAACATATCCCTAAAGTCAAAAGTGAGGCTCATGCAAGCTCTTGTACACTCCATCTTTTTATATGCTTGTGAGACCTGGACTCTGGCAGCAGAACTAGAGCGCAAGATCAAGGACCTCAAAATAAGGCTATACTGCAAGCTTCTTAACATCCCCTACATGGCACATATAAGTAATGAAGAGGTCGAAAACATCATCAACTCAGCAATAGGACCGCATCACGACCTACTATCCAGAGTGAAAAAGAGCAAACTAAGATGGTATGGACACACAATGATATCATCAGGCCTGTCCAAGACCGTACTGCAAGGCACAGTCCATGGTAAAAGGAGATGTGGCAGACAGAAAAAGCAATGGATAGACAACATTAAAGAATGGACAGGGATGAGCTTTGCCCCAACTCAAGAATTGGCACATGACCACCAAAGATGGAGAGACACTAGAAAGAACGTTGTCATGAAGGCGCCCCAATGACCTTGCTTAAGGGACTGATGATGATGATGATGAGTTTTTCTGGGTAGCTCTTAAGTTGTTCCTTCCACACTGAGGGCTGCTCTCCACATTCCCACACTGCATTGTCTAACACCATAGTGTGGGAGCAGTCCTTGTCCATGAAGACTGAGGCAAAAAAAGCGTTGAGTACTTCAGTACTTACACCATCTGTCAGCAGGTTATCTCTCTCATCTAGTAACGGCGCCACACCTTCCCTGATAACCCTGTTATTGTTAACAGGCCTGTAGAAACCCTTCAACTACCTCTGTAATGCTGTCTTCATGCACTAGTATCGGAGGGGTAGCCGTGTTAGTCTGGATCTGTAACAGCAACGAAGGGTCCTGTGGCACCTTATAGACTAACAGAAAAGTTTTGAGCATGAGCTTTCGTGAGCACAGACTCACTTCATCAGATGCTGGTCTTGGCCCTGCAGATTTCCAAGACCAGCATCTGATGAAGTGAGTCTGTGCTCACGAAAGCTCATGCTCAAAACTTTTCTGTTAGTCTATAAGGTGCCACAGGACCCTTCGTTGCTGTTCATGCACAAGATAATTACAGTAAATTTAACTGCCAGATGACGTTCCTAATGCCCCTCCCAAAAGCCAGCCCTGCTAGCGCAATGGCTTTTACGTGAAGGGGATGTTGAGAGAGTTGGACTGAGAGTCCCATTGGTAAGTGGATGGAAAAGAGATGAGGGAGGGAGACCTGGCAGCAGAGAGGCATGTGGCTGAGGGAGTGAAGGGTGATAATAGAAATAGGTGGTTTTGGTTTTGTGCATTTGTAGTATCACAACCCTGCCTAAGTCAAATTTCTCACACAACTTGGGGCATCAGCCCTTGTCAGTTTCTTGGCTCCAGCCAGTAGAGGGAAGCTAGGGACCAGGAGGCAGCCGGTTCCCTGCTTCCCTCCACTTGCAGAGCCGGGAAACTGACCAGGGCAGTTGCCTTCGTCAGTTTCCCCACACCCATCAGTGGTGGCAGCTGAGAGCTTGACTCAGCTGCCACCACTGTCAGGAGAAGCTGCCTCCCTGACAGGAACAGTTTGCTCCTGTGTCGGACAGCATCTGCACTGCTGCCACTGACAGGAGCTGGGAAACCTCTCACCCCTATTAGGAGCCAGGAAATGACAGCTCAGCCATGCTGGCCATTTTCACTGCTCCTCTGAGTGGCATTAAACCGAGAACACACAACTTGAGTGCGTTAGGTCAGGGATACTCTGTGATATTCTCTCAATTCTCACATAGTTGGGGATTTTAACCACCAGGTCTTAAAGCCAAATAATTTTTTTTTAACTAGCTGTAATACAGGCTTCCTCTGTAACCTTGACCAATGACTTACTTTTATTAGGCTTTAATTCCTTCATGTACAATGGATATAATATATAATATGAGTCTTAATTATTAGTAATACCCTTTGGTTACATTAGAAATACATATGTGTTGACATACCAGAATGAAAGAGGCTGTGCTACTGCTCATGTTGTGTGGGGCCAGACCAAAAGGAAAATATAGTGGCAATTGGTAGCCTGCTTTCAGAAGATTTCCAGAATATACAGTAAACTCTTTCATAACCAGCATTCTATCATCCGATCTCTCGAATAAATGGCATTTTAACCATAAGTAAATTTTAGTTACGTTTTCCATAAGTACAGGACAGTGAAGGTAAATACAAACAAGTACAGTACAGCCATGTCTACACTAGCCTGGTCTTTCGAAAGAGCAGGCCCATGTCGAAGTAGTGCATGACACAGCTACACATGCTGCACTCTCTTTCAAAGGTTAAATCAATGTTAGGCACTGTAGGAATTGAAACCGCTCTTCCAAACAGAAAATAAGAAGAGGCCACTTTTTGATGTGTCTTTTTGAAAAAGGATGTGTGTAGATGCTCTGCGTCCCACTTTTTCAAAAGCGCGGGGTCTGCCATGGCAGCAATCAGATGTCAGGTAGAGAGGTGCTGCCTAGCCCCTGTGAGGCTCTATGGTCTGTGTGGGCAGCAGGTCTTAAAGCCACATGGACCAGGAAACCCCATTGCAAGAAGGTGAGAGCGTGCAGGCAGCAGCTGTTACATGTGCTGCCCCTGCATGCCTCAGTGTGACCCCCAGTAGCCTCCTGCTTGTGATGGCCAGCACCCAGGCAGGTCAGGAACCCCAGGACCCCCGTCTGAATGCACCCAGGGCTGCCAAGGGTCCAGCCAGTGGGGGGAAGAAGCATGCCCCCTCCTGGAGCAAGGGCGAGCTCCAGGACCTGCTTGGTCTCTGGCAGGAGAAGGAGGAGCTCCAGGTGATGGGCAGCAAATGACGGAATGCATCCGCTTTCACCCGGCTGGCTGAGGGCCTGACCACTCGGGGTCACCCTGCCCAAACTCATGACCAGGTCAGGAGTAAGGTTAAAGAGTTGCAGCAGGGTTATGCCTGGGCTCAGGACTTAGCCAGCTGGTCAGGGGCTGCCCCCATCATCTGCCCCTATTACAAGGAGCTCAAGGGCATTCTGGGCCTTTGGAATACCTCCTCCCCACTGGCTCTCCTGGACCCTAGCCGAGGAGCCCCAGCTGGGCAAAGAGCTGGAGCCAGAACCGGGACCGTCAGCCATCCCCACACCACCAGGGCCAGAGCGGGTCCAGCTTAGGCTGGGGACTGGTCCAATGAGGATGGGGAGCTGGTGATCGACCTCCCCTCCCACTCCTCCAGCTGGGCATCGGCCAAACGGCCATCTCCCAACCTTGGTGGTGGATCCACATGTACGTACCCAACAGGTCACACACCCTGGATCATGGGTCAGGGATACCATACACAACTGAGGGCCTCCCACACCCTTGGCAGACCCCCGCTGGCTAGTGCCCAGTTGGACCATGGCCCCGGGATGGTGGCACAGCTGCCAGTGCCTGCTAGCACCCACTCCCATGGACAGCGCCATGACCTGTCCCCGGGGGGGGTGGGACAGACCACACAAAGGGAACAGCCACCACACCCATGGATGAGGGACAAAGGACGGGGACCTGGTGCTCACAGAGGGAGAGGGGGTGTATACCACGGAGCAGGGTAGGTACTCACAGCCTGTTACTCTCTCCCCCGTGTCCACAGCTGCACCATCTGATGGCTTGGAGAGCCTTGCCCTGTTGGTGGTCCTGATGGCTCCCCGGAGGCGAGGGACAGTGACTGGCCAAAGCCACCCCCAGCACCAGGATGGGCCCAGTCGCGACAGAGGCGGCTGGCAGAGGACTCCCACCTTGCCGCCTCCCTCTGGTGCCAAGTGGACCTTGCCAAGCACCGGCTCCAGTTCGAGGAGGGGGAGGCCACCTGGCACCGGGTAGCCTGGGGGGAGATTATGGGCACCTTCTGGGATGTAGTGGCCTCCTACTGGGAGCCCCTGGCCTCGCTGCCCCTCCTGCCGCCCAATCTACCTCCCCCTGCTGCCGTGCCCGCTGCCCTACCAGCTGCCTCGCCTGCTGCCCCTCCTGCCATGGCCCCACCTGCCAGCCCCCCAAGGAGAGGACCCCACTGGCCCGGACTGCAGGCCTGAGGCCCATCCCCAGCCTTACCTACCCATACTCCCTGCCACCACCCAGCACTTTGGGGCACCCTGGACGATGGGAGGGCATGGATCCCAGGGTCAGCGTGGGTCATGCCCCTCCACCCCTGCCCTGGAGTGACACCCCACTGCGCAGGCCACCTAGGTTCACCCCCATACATAGTTTGCTTCCTACTGTAAGTAGTTTGCCCCCCACCCACTGCACATAGCTGGTCGTTCCGTTATGTTTTGCAATAGGTGGTACCCACACAGTTTTAGCAGTTGATGTTACACGGTTTTATTTTTCCAAGACCCCTGTGTTCTGTGTGCTCAGTGGGGTGGGGGTGGGGGCAGTATTTGTGAGGTGCGGGGAGTGTGCAGGAGCAGTGTGTGGGAGGCCCACCAGGGGTGGCCGAGGCAGCACTCAGTGGGACCCCTGCTCAATGTACCGGCACAGGACCTCCTGGACGTGGGTCCCATCCCAGTGGGCCTGGTGGCTAGTGGCAGCAGCTGGCTGGGGGGTAGCTCCTGCTGGCCTCAACTGCCCACCCCTGCATGAGGGCCTCCCACTTACTCTCTATGATACAAAACTAAAAACACTACAAAATAATACAAAACTATTTTATTCAGATTCCGAAAGGAACAAAATTAGGAGCAGGAAGGTAATTCATATCCAAATGTGGTAATTGCTAGGATACAAAATTTACATTTTGTTACGTAATTTTCAGTATCATGATTCATGAGAGGTAAGGGCTGTTGGGTTTGTTTGGTTGGTTGGTGGGTTGGTTGCAAATTAATATTTTTTCCACAGAAACTTTTTTTTTCCAGTTGGAGAATTCATGGGAAATGAGTCAGTTTATGTTGAGAGTAAAAGTGATAAAGAATATCTTAGGGTAAGAAGCTATTACTTTTCAAGGATTCTTTGCCTTCTATAATAAAAGAGAATTTAGTGCTGATGAAAGTGCTGACTTTTGACAATGGAAAGCTTCAAATTTATGTCCAGGATAGGTACAGCACCAGCAAAAGCCATCCATACTATTCCCACCACTGGGTCTGCTTGTCTTCTTGCAATAGTTTTAGAATAGTGGAGTTACACTAATTTTAGTGTAGATATTTCTGGTGTATGTGAGGGGTATGAGTCCAACTCTATTTAATCCTTGACCTAGGGGCACCATTTCTCGCAAGAGTGTTGTTATATACACTGTCTTTGCCAATACTTTAAACAAATTTGTTAATGTCATTTGTGATGGTAGTTGTGCTATTTGCAGTCTTCATCAATTTGTACTTGCCTTAAAGCATATTTCAGTGTCCGGTGTTATTCTCTTAATATAATACTCATGTAAGTATTAATATCCAGAGCATCTGCTCTCACGGAATCATCTTCAGGAGGTAGGTCGGGAAAGGAATATATTCTCGTATTGCTCTCCCTCAGCTAATGTTGTTCTCGCAATAAATACGGGAGCTTCCTCTGAAGACCCACTGATGTTAATTCCTGAAAAAACATGTTGATGTGATAGTGGTAAATGGATGTGCTCAGATGCTTGAAGCAAGCTATTGGATACCTCTGCTGAAGTTCAGAAAGTGTACACTTTCTGGAATTACTTCTGCAGAAGCATACAACATCATGGAGAAGTACCCCTTGCAGTTTGTGTACCCTGTGGCAAGGTGGTCTGGTGTCAAGATAAGGATGTGTGTTCCGTCTATTGCCCTGCTGCAGTTAGGAAGCCCCATTGTGGCAAAACCATGATGTCCTGCACAGTTTCCAGAGTCAACACTTCACATGTCACCACCACAGAAATAATTTGCTTAGCTTAAGCTGTATGCTAAAAATGCCTAGGTTAGACCAATCACCAACTTCTGCGGCTAGCCAACACCAAAAGAAAGGGTAAAATGTGGTCAGATTGTAAAGCGCAGATGAATTTATTTAACTAATAGAGTAACTTTTATAAAGTTTCTGAAGATCACACTGTGGCCCTGAAGTGCATATGGAACTCCTGTTGATAGCAGTTGTAGGTCTACCTCAGATCTAGAGCGGTGTAACAACAAGTACATGTTTTGCAATGGAGATCTAAGAAGAGAACGTGGCCTTAAACATTCCAGTCATCAGAGCAGATTTCAAATAGAGGGCAAGCTAAATTTTACAATTTAACAAAGACAATTTTTTACATTAAAATAAATAAAAATTGACAAAGCCTCATGTCTGTACATTTATGTTGCATTCCCTTTTAGGCACTGCAATCTGAGAAAAATAGAGACAAATGTGGGGAAATTCAGAGAAAATGAAGAGGAATCAGGAAGGAATACTCAAAAGATTATGAATCATATGGTGAAGTGATATCTAAAAGTAGGTGTGATAGCCATCTTCAGGCTAAAATGGCAATTATGGATGCCTAGGCTCCAGTGGGCTCTTGTCTTAAAATACACACATGTATCAGCTAAGACCTACTGGCTTGCTAGTTGTTAGACCTCACTCCAAAAATGCAGAGTAGCTATTCAAGACAGTAAAAGCATATCACTAGAGATAATATGAGGAAATTATTCTTCTGAAAATGTAGGTGACAGTCAAAAAAGTTTTATGACGATGATAATTATTAGACTGTAGAATAGTGTCTCAAAAGAAGTGGTGGAAAGCTGATCGCTAAGTGAATATTATAGGTAGTTGGATAAATCTCTATATACTAGGAGATAATTACCCCAGGCCAAATCATGGGCCAGTCCTGACACAAAGGAATAAACTCTCTAACTTCATTGAGTAAAGACACTCCCACAATGAAGGGCATCAAGGGCAGGGCCTGTATTTAGATGAATCTCATCATTAATTTCTAGGATTCAATGAAATCTGTTGATTTTAGTACGATACTGATTTAGTCCAGCTAGTTAGATTTCTGTTTCTGGTTAGAATTAGTTTTTGATCTAACAAAAACCCAACACCCTCTGTTTGAAAACTCTCTCTTAAACCTCTTGGAGAATAGTCCTCAAAAAGAAGAAATGCTGCTTCTTTACATGACTATATTACTTAGGATTCTCAGTTTTTGTTCACATAACTACACCATAGAAGGTAAGATCTTCACTTACTGTAGTTCTCACTAGTGATTATTATTTTACGCATGCAGTATGGTTCACAAATTAATACTCCAACATGAGGAGTTTATGGCACAGTCTATTACATTTATCTAATTCTATTCTGTTAAGGTGGCTGCAAAGTCCCCCTGGGGCTGTGGGGCTCCCCCGCCAGGGTACCACTGGGTGCCACCCCCGGGTGCCCTGACGCCTCTGGACCCACCCCAGCAGCAGCGACTGGTGGGAGCGCGTGGTGCTGGGGGAGTGGGGTAAGGAAAGGTGGCTGCAGAACTTCCGCATGTCGAGGCAGACCTTCGACGAGATCTGCCACTGGCTTGCCCCCACACTCCGGCACCATGACACCTGCATGCGGCCAGCCCTCACCCTGGAGAAACGGGTCACTATTGCCATCTGGAAGCTGGCCACCCTGGACTCCTATCGCTCTGTGGGACAGCAGTTCGGGGTGGGCAAGGCCACCATCAGGGCTGTCCTTATGGAGGTAAGGAGTGGCTGGGGGGGGCGGAGGGGCTGGGGCAAGGGGAACCCTCCCCTGCAAGGGGCTGGATGGGGCAGGGGCTGGACGGGAGGGGGCAGGGGCTGCACAGGCCAGGGGCTGGATGGGAGGGGGGCAGAATGGGCCTGATGTGGGGGGCCACGGCCGCCACACCCTCACTAGAGCACGTGTCCCCCTTCCCCTCTGTAGGTCATCAGGGCCATCAACGTGATGCTGCTCCACAGGGTCGTCTGCCTGGGGGATGTGGACAACACCATTCACGGCTTCCAGAACCTGGGCTTCCCGAGCTGCATTGGCACTTTGGACGGCACACACATCCTTTGGCCACACAGTGCCGGCCAGTGCATCAGCCAGAAGGGCTACCATTCAGTGGTGCTGCAGCCCTAGTGGACGCGAGGGGCTGGTTCACCGACCTCTACGTGGGTTGGGCCGGCCGCACCCATGATGCCCGAGTCTTCCAGAACTCCAGCCTCTGCCGCCTCATGCAGGCCGGCACCTTCGTCCCCCAGAGGGAGATCCCAGTGGTGGGGGACATCACCATGCTGCTCTGCATGGTGGCAGATGCAGCGTACCCCCTGCAGCCATGGCTCATGAGGCCCTACATGGGACACCTCGACCCCACCTGGGAGGCATTCAATGAGTGCCTCAACCATGCCCGCAACTTGGTGGAGTGGGCCTTTGGGCATCTAAAGGGGCATTGGAGGTGTCTCCTCATCCGGCTGGAGGTCGGGGTCCCCAACGTGCCCCAGGTGGTGGGCGCCTGTTGCATCCTCCACAACATTGTGGAGGGAAAGGGGGACGCCTATGTCCCCAGGGGTGCCCTCTGGCTGGCGCTGTCTATGAGCACCCGGGCGCTGCCCCCATCTGCCAGGTCCACCGGGATGGCCACTGCATCCAGGAGGCCCTCAGGCAGGACTTTGCGGATGGCCACCTCTGACCCGCATGCACGCCCACGTCCCATGCACATCTGCCACCCACCATCCCTGCCACCCCCACCCCCACCAGCACCGCACCCGCACATCCACCACCAACCAGCCACCAAGGAGCACAGCACGGAGTGGTGAATAATAAAGAAACGTTTATATAAATTGGATGTTTGGAATAATATGTACGAGGGAAACCTAACTTGGGGGGAGGAACCTAACTTGGAGGGGGGCGGAGGGAACCTAACTTGGAGGGGGGTGGGGGGAACCAACTTGGAGCGGGGTGGAGGAAACCAACTTGGAGGGGGGCAAGGTGCTCATTGCGGGGCAGGGGTGGTGGGCCGTGAACCCCGTTGGCCCCTGAAGCCCCTGCCCCGCCGGGTGTGGGGTCCCCGGGGGGGGGAGGGTGCCAGTACCACCAGCAAATATTGTTGGCGGGTGGGCCTGGTGGGGGCAGAGGGGGCAGGCTCGGGGGAGGTGGTGGGGGCAGGGCCAGCAGGAGGAGTCTCCAGGGGGGCCAGGAGGTGGGCCATAGTGGCTGTGTGCTCCCGCACAGCCTGGCCAATGCCCTGGAGCGTGTCCAGCATCCTGTCCCAGGCTACCCTCCACCACTCCATATCTGCCCAGGCAAGCTGGAGGTGCTCCTCAGCCACCTCGGCCTGAGGCTGGCTGGCCTGGTCTTCCTCAGCCCGGTGTAGGGCCCTCTGGGCACGGCCCCGACAGCGCCCTGCCTGGGGTGGCGTCCCGATGGGTGCAGCTGGTGGGCTCTCCAGCATGAGGGACGGCGTGGGGCTCTCCTGGCCCCCGGGTGGTGTGGCTGTGTGGAGAGGAGGAGAGCATGTCAGTAGTGTGCCCAGGACAGAGGGGACCCAGCTGTGGCCTACCTGCCCGAGCCCAGCCCCTGGGGCCCCTGCCCACACAAGGGACACTGACCCCCCAGGGAGCACTGACCCGCTCTCCCCCCGAGACAGGGCTTCCCAGCCTGGGTGTGATTCCAGGGGTCTCTCCCACAGGTGGCCCTTCCCAGCCTGCGGTATGCAGGCCCCGGGAGCCATCTGGCACCGACCAGCCGCCACCCCTGTGCGGCTTACGGTGCTGTCCACTGAGGGTGGGTGCTGGGTGTCGCTGATGCGGCACCGTGGGGTGCCGCATCCCATGTGGAGGCTGGCCTGTCTACAGCCCGGGACCACTGGTCCCATGTGTGGGCACCTAGCTGTTGCGTTGCCCCCACCCTTGGAGTAGGTGTGTGCCCCTCCCTGTATGTACCAGAGGGTCCCTCAGTGATGTCCGGGGATGGCTGGCCCTCAGTCACATGGCTGGAGGAGCGAGAGGGGATGAGGATGGTCAGCTCCCCCTCCTCACTTGACCAGTTGGTGGTCCCCTCACCCTCCTGGGTCCCTGATGTGGGCTGCTCCTCCACCTCCTCCTCCTGCAGCTGCTCCCTGGAGGTGTCCAGGAAGGCCATGGGGTGGGGGGAACTCTCCTGGGGCCCCAGGATGCTCTGGAGCTCCCGGTAGAAGGGGCAGGTCGCTGGATCTGCCCCAAAGAGTCCGGCCTGATTCCTGGCACAGGCATATCCCTGGCGCAGCTCCTTCACCATAGAGCGTACCTAGTCTGGGGTATGCTCTGGGTGGCTCCTGGTGTGGAGGCCCGTTGCCAGGTGGTCAAAGGCTGCGGCATTCCACTGCTTGACCCCCTATGTGGTGGAGGACCTCCTCGTCCTGCCAGAGGCCAAGTTGGTCCCAGAGCTCTCGCTCCATCCAGGAGGGGGGCTCGGTATTTTTTCTCACCCTGGGAGCCCTGGGAGGCTGGAGAGGGCTCGGGGGGGGCCGTGGGGCTCACGGGGTGTCTGGATGCTGGCCATGGCTGGAGTGTGTGGCTGGAGCTCGTGCACACGCTGCTCCGAGAAGGCTCCCAGCTTCCTGCTACGGGTTTTCTGTGTGCGTGCGGCTTTGAGGCAGCTGAACGCAGGGACCATAGAGTCCTGCTGCTGCCGGCTGGAGCGGCCCCGCACTCTAGCTGATCGGTGCCATGGCGGACCTGTATTTCGAATGAGTGGGCTGTGGAGCGTTTACATGTGTACTCTTTCGATTCATTATTTTGAAAGGGAGAGATCTTCCTGATACGGGACTGGGGTTCGGATTTCGAGTTCCGAGCCCCATACTTTCAATTTTCTTTCAAAAGATGGGTTTATGCGCATAGACACTCCTCCTGCTCTTTCGAAAAAGGGCCTCTTTTTTTGAAGTTTTTTGTATGTGTAGATGCACCTGAAATAATTAATAAATCATTTATAAGTTTTTTTTGTGAGAAATCTTTTGTTAGTTTACTAAGGATTGGCTGATAGTATGATATTTGGGTAGGATCTGTAATGCATATTGACTTTGGAATAAGTGTCTGATCCTTTGGGATTACTAGGATCTCACATAAAGTGAAGTGGATTTCAGTGACCTATCACTATATTAGACCTGTTTGTCTGGTTAGGAGGCAAGGGCTGGAACGTCTAAGGAGGACGGTGTTTGGCTTCTGGTTAACCACAGTGGTACTGAAAAAGCTCTTTTGTTACTGGCATGGTCAATCTCATTATAAAATAAACCACCAGTTTTGGAAGATTATCTCTCTTGATTCTTGTGGTTGGCCCTGGATATAACATTCTCAGTATGTTCCATCCCAGGCATCTGGTCACAAGGAGTTTCACAGCTTGGAGCCAGCCCATGGAACAAAAACCTAGTTCCTGCACAAATAATGCACCATTTTAGTAGTAAGCTCTTCTCCCACTGTTCCTGAGGAGCATAAATATCAAGAGCAGTCAAGCTTCCACATAGTGAGGTTTTGAGGTATCTTTGCTTCAGACCATTGAGAGTTTTGAAAAAAATGCAGTACGTAAACAATGCTATGACATACTAACTATGTTTTATGCGTTAAATCAAGTAATAGCTGATTCTTGGTGCTAGATGCAAAAGCAAAGGGAAGGAGATCCTGGGCTTAATCTAAAGCCCACTGAAATCGGTGGGAGTCTTTCTATCAGTAGGCTTTGTATCAGGCTTTGCTGTTGAAAGAATATAGTCTTTTGTGCTCCCTTTCTATGTAAATAAAGTGTTTAGAAACAGACTAAATGAATGATAAGACCCTGGTTCAAAAGCAATCCTGTTTCTCTTCTGTTTAGGGAAAAAATATCTGTTAGACAAGTACAAGTGCATTATATTATTTTCCTTCTTTTCCCATATTTAGACACATTTTGATTAATTTTGAATTACCAGAGCAGATGATATGTAAAAAAGTAAATTATTTACAGAAGACACCATTTTGTGTGAAAAGAAATAAGGCTAAAAATCAAGTGGAAATGTAATGTTATCATGTTACATAACAAGCCATAGAAAACATTTGTAGTGCTTCAATGGAATATCATCTCAAAGTACCTTTTGCTTTACAAGAATCACAAATACTAAATGCAAGACATGTTCATTCAATACAAATGAACTTTTATAATAATATAACCTTGGCTGTGAATAAATCTATTGACGTAGCTTTCTGAACCCTAGCTGAGAATGCATTCCAGGTTTGGGTTGTCCTACAGTAAAAAGTGCATGCTTCATAAGCTACACAGCCAGTTGACTGTTTCAAAAAAGTTAAGAAAAAAGGGTCTCAAAAACTGCTAAATTTGTAGAGAAACAACTGGTCAGACAAATAGAGATGGTACAAATTGTGCTGTTCATTATCATTAATGGAGAGATTGTTTTAACGCACTTAAGCTGTGTCTACACGTGCACGCTACTTCGAAGTAGCGGCACTAACTTCGAAATAGTGCCCGTCGCGGCTACACGCGTCGGGCGCTATTTCGAAGTTAACTTTGACGTTAGGCAGCGAGATGTCGAAGTCGCTGACCTCATGAGGGGATCGGAATAGTGCCCTACTTCGACGTTGAACGTCGAAGTAGGGACCGTGTAGACGATCTGCGTCCCGCAACGTCGAAATTGCTGGGTCCTCCATGGCGGCCATCAGCTGGGGGGTTGAGAGATGCTCTCTCTCCAGCCCCTGCGGGGCTCTATGGTCACCGTGGGCAGCAGCCCTTAGCCCAGGGCTTCTGGCAGCTGCTGCGGCAGCTGGGGATCCATGCTGCAGGCACAGGGTCTGCAACCAGTTGTCGGCTCTGTGTATCTTGTGTTGTTTAGTGCAACTGTGTCTGGGAGGGGCCCTTTAAGGGAGCGGCTTGCTGTTGAGTCCGCCCTGTGACCCTGTCTGCAGCTGTGCCTGGCACCCTTATTTCGATGTGTGCTACTTTGGCGTGTAGACGTACCCTCGCAGCGCCTATTTCGATGTGGTGCCGTGCAACGTTGAAGTTGAACGTCGACGTTGCCAGCCCTGGAGGACGTGTAGACGTTATTCATCGAAATAGCCTATTTCGATGTTGGCTTCATGTGTAGACGTAGCCTTACTGTGTAGTCTCCTGTCATGTCCCTGGAAGCATTGACTTTAAACTCGCCATGTACATTATCCTGTTTCATTAATGGATCTCATTCATGAACTTCAGCACCTCCTATTATTTCAGTACTGAATTGCTGTACAGGCAATTTTTTAGTGATTTGTCAAGTATGCACAAAACACTTGATCCTAGGTCAACGCAAGGAAAAGGTTATTGCTCTCAACCTCTGTGCAGTCTGATACTCCCATCTTCCATTTTAATGTTTTCAGTAGTCACAACATTAAACGATATGCTACCCACGAACAGGAAATATTACTGTACAGATTTTAGGATTATTAGTATTTCTTATATTTCACCAACCTAGGTCATTTCACTGCACAGTTTAAGAGAGAGTCCCTGTTCAAAGAGGTTGTACTTGGAGCCCCATCTCTGTGGAATTCATACAGGGTCCAGCACATGGAGCCATTTGCAGGACCAGGGCTCAGTTTACTTCTAACATAGACAATTGGGAAGCTATCTCAAGGAACAAAGATTATGGAAATTCTCTTTGGTAGTGTCTACACTACAGTGATCCTTTGAAAGAAGTTTATCCAGAAACTCTCTTCTGAAAAAACTTCTTTCGAAAGATGACACCCAGACATAAAAAAGCAGATCAAAAAAGTGATCTGCTCTTTCGAAAGAACAGGCCAGGGATTGAAAAATATGGAGCCACGAGGTCTGCTCTTTCAAGAGAAGGGTCCCCTGAGTATCTACACATGCTTTTTTTCCGAAAGAAAAGAATCTTTAGGAAAAAGGTGCTCTTCCTTATCTGGGAGAGGTGGAGGGCCTCTGAAAGAAGTGCCGCATTCTTTCGAATTCCTTTCAAAGGAAGGCATTTTGTGTGTAGACGCTCTGCAGGATCTTTCAAAAGAGCTCCAGCTAGTCCGAAAGATCTCACTTGTGTAGACACAGCCTTTGTGTCTCCTACATATTGTCCTAGCTCACTCAGAGCTAGGACTTTTATACAGCATTCTATGTAAAAATATATCCATTGTAAAGGATATGTTTAAAATTCAAGCGCAGAATGCCATTCTCTAGTAAATTCCACAGATTCTTTATAACATTTCTGAAACCCTATGTCTATAAACCTTACTCTTCATTCCTACTAAATTTAGTAGGACTTTCACATTTTGAGCACAAGATGGAATCAGCTCCTCAAGGGATCAGGATGTTGCTAATCACCATGACCATCCTAAGGCATGTTATGTTTTGATGCCTTGGCTTGGAGGGTGTCAGCATCAACTATGATACTTTAATATTGGGTACTCCAACAACTTTGTATTGGGTTGTGATGGGGTGAGCCCCCAAGAGCTGTTTTGGGCCAGGCGGTCTCTATCAGTTAACTAGGCTTCAAATAGGAGAGCGTTAGGCCAGAGTCGGTTTGAGACAGGCTCATGGGTACAGGTACATTTGCGGTCGACAAAGCCAGGTAGCAGAGTGCAGACAAGGTATCTGATGAGAAAAGGTAGTCACTCTCTGGGAAGATGGAGGAGTGTTTGGGGGCTGCTTGTAAAGGCTGCAGAAAGTCAGGCAGTGATCACTCCGTAGGGATAGGAAGGCGAGTTCTTGGGTTTGATGCACACTCAGGGAGGAAAGGGGAACCAGAAAGTCGGAAGCAGTTCAAGGAAGGAATAGTGAGGGCACTGAGAGAGGAAACCCAAAAGTGCTGAGCTAAGTGTCTGTGGACTGTAACCCAGATTAGAGAATGGGTCTGGGTTTCCCTACCAGTCACTGATGGTGTGGTATATACCTGAGACAGTGAAAGGGAAAACTACTTAGGACTGCTTGTCAACTTTACTCTGTTAAGGGGAACGCTGAGTGATATAGCTGGTGGGCTTAGTCAGCTGAGTGTGTTGGCATGAAAGTAGAGCAAGAGATGGAGCAATGGCGTACAAACTGCATAGAGAGGCATCTACCTTGAGAACTAATCCCCAGAATGACCAGGAGGATGTCCAATGTGGTGGTGAGTTGCACACCCATGGTATGGGTAGAAATGATTCTGTGCAAGGTTTTTCTGTGACTGATAGTCCATCCTTAGGCTGACAGTGGCTGTTTTGGTGTTATGTGTATAAGTTATGTGCACACCTGTGAATGTCACTGTCTCATTGCTGGGTATGCTGTTATTGGATTCCCAGATGCTCCAATGTCAGGACAATGTCAGCTGCTTCTGCACTACTAATTCCTTTGCTCCAAGTTATAGTCTGCTGGTCATGGAGTCTTTCTGTGCCCCCTCTAAGGAGAGAGGCCTGTCCTATGTTCTACTTCTTTTTCTCACATCTTTCCTGTATTATACCTCGGACAAGTTGGTCCTGAGATCTGCAGAGTCTCTACATATTAGTCTCATCATCATCTGGGAAGCTGAGGTCAGTCCAGCATCCTTGTCTTTCAGGGCTCTCTTCACTCCATCTTCTGCAATGTTGCACCTTTATCATGGTTGCCTTCTGATTATCCCTAGGGACTTTAAATGCTTGGATGGTGTGGGCTGAGATGACTGGAATCCAAAAGATTCAAAAGGCTTGCAAGCAACTATCTGAACTGATGTAACCATTTCAGCAACTGTCCGTACTGTTTACAGGCAATTTCTGTCTATAAACAGACAGTACAACTGACAGTATTAGGAGTCATTCACTTTCCACTCAGAGATTGCAGAATTTGATCCATACAGACATACATTTTTGCTATGAGCTTGCAATGATTTGGCTACCATAAGATGGTGGCATATAGTACAAAATCTGAAGACACTTCTATTGCATGCCTCAGAAATGCCCCAGACTTATGATTTCCATCTCTCTATATAATCAAGTTTGGTAGAGGAACCCTGACTTCATTATTTGGCATATTTACTGAATTGGTTGATAAAAGTAACTGTCTACACGTACTAACTTGCTTAGACTTTTGTAAAGCATTTAACTTATTGCTGCATTGCATCAAGATTTAAAAAAATCAGGACTATAAAATGGAGCACACACTAAATGGATTGAGATTTAGCAGTGGGGACAACAGGTTCTGAGGGCCTGTGGGCAAGGTGTGTGGGAGTCCCAGTTCCTTGTCCCTGGAAGAGGCATGGCCTCAGACAGACAGGGAAGGGCCGGGAGGCCGCCATTCCTCAGTGCCACCCAGACTGCAGCGCTGCCCTCCAGCCCTCAGAGATGCATGAAACAGCACTTCATCAGTGATTTAAAGGGCCCAGGGCTCCAGCCACCACTACCACAGTGATGACAGCAACAGTTGGGAGCCTTGAGCACCTTTGAATCACTAGGGCCCAAGGCAGCTCTCCTGCCCCAACCCCAGTGACAGGCCTTCAGATTAACAAATTCAGAGCTATAAAAACTTATTTGTCAGATACTTTCTAGTGGGACTCCATGGGGCTCATAGGTAGGCCTGAGTCTATTGGACATTTTTGTCAATGATTTGGAAGTAAAGATAAAATGACTGAAATTTGTGAGTGGCACAAACGTTGGCAAAATAAATATTGATAAAACCAGGACAATTCTACACGGTGATTGTTGGTAAGCTGGGTCCATTCAGTTATCCAAGAACAAGAAATGTACCTACAAAATTGGGCTCTGTCTCCTGCAGAACTAATTCTGAAAATGATTTAGGGGTTAAAATGGAGAAACAATTGCACTTGAGCGCCTGGTACAATCCTGTTACAGAAAGGGTTCATTTGCTCGTGGAATATACAAAGACAAAGTGATGAGTGGGAGTAAAGAGATGACTGTACCTCTGCGCTCAGCAGCAGTGAGACTGATCCTGGACTGCTGCATCCAGTTCTTGTGTCCACATTTCTAGGTAGTGAAACATTAGGAAGGGTGCAGAGAAGAGCCACAGAAGTGACTCAAGGACTGGGAAAATGCCTTATAGTAGGTGACTTAGAGGTCAGTCTACTAAGCTTATAAAAAGAAGAAAAAGATTGAGAGAGGGGACCTTGGAAGGCTCTTTCTTAAACACTATCCTTCTTAGGCACTAGTATGTTACCTCAGTGCATATAGTCCCATCTGTCCTCTTCTGCACCTCTTCCAAGAGAACTACACCAGCCCTTTCTTGTGGGGTGCATGTCTGTCTGCTCTTTCTTTTGGGAACTAACTTGTCCTCTCACTGCTTCTCAGGTACTGGTGTCCAGCAGGAGGCAACAGTAGGTAAACATCTCCACTTCTCCCACTACCTTCCATTCTCTGGCTGTTGGCTTGAGGTTTTCCACTTAGAGTGAGCAATAAATTTCCTTTGCTGCTGCTGCCACCTCCATTGCCTTCATCCCTGGCTTTCTGGCTTAGGGATGCCAGCCAACAAATCTGTTTTCTGCTTTTCTTCCTTCAACCTTCTCTGTGGAAATACCCATCTGTCTCTCTATTGACTCTCATCTCCTGCCCTTCTCCTGTCTAACTTCCAACCGACTCATGCTGCCCTGATCCCTAACTGACTGGTATGACCCTCAGGTGCTGACCCACTGTAACAGGAGAATGGAGTCTGGTGTCATTTAGTGGCCACATACCCCGTTACACTGACCTAAACACAGTGGCTGTGTCTACACTTGCATTTTCCTTTCAAAAGAGGTATGCAAATGAGGTAAACTGAAAATGCAAATGAGGTTCGAATTTGCATATCAGACACCTCATTTGCATATTTTAATTTCAAAATAGCTTATTTCGAAAGAAGAAAACCAGTGTAAACACTGCTCTTTCAAAAGTAAACCCCATCTGCGAAAGAATCCTTCTTCACTTTTTTATGGGAAGAAGGATTCTTTTGAAGATGGGGTTTACTTTCGAAAGAGCAGTGTTTACACTGGTTTTCTTCTTCGAAAGAAGCTATTTCAAAATAAGAATATGCAAGTGAGGTGTCAGATATGCAAATCTGTACCTCATTTGCATACCTCTTTCAAAAGAGGAATGCACGTGTAGACACAGCCAACAACTTTTCCTCATGTAGACTCAGGGTATCACCTTCATCTCAATTTTAGTAACAGAGAGGAAGCCGTGCTAGTCTATACACTATCAAAACAAAAAGCAGTCAAGTAGCACTTTAAAGACTAGCAAAATGGTTTATTAGGGCTACGTCTACACATGCCCCAAACTTCGAAATGGCCATGCAAATGGCCATTTCGAAGTTTACTAATGAAGCGCTGAAATGCATATTCAGCGCTTCATTGGCATGCGGGCGGGAGCAGCGCTTCGAAATTGACGCGCCTTGCCGCCGTGCGGCGCGTCCAGACGGGGCTCCTTTTCGAAAGGACGCCACCTACTTCAAAGTCCCCTTATTCCCATGAGCTCATGGGAATAAGGAGACTTCGAAGTAGGCGGGGCTCTTTCGAAAAGGAGCCCCGTCTGGACGCGCCGCACGGCGGCAAGGCGCGTCAATTTCGAAGCGCCGCTCCCGCCCGCATGCCAATGAAGCGCTGAATATGCATTTCAGCGCTTCATTAGTAAACTTCGAAATGGCCATTTGCATGGCCATTTCGAAGTTTGGGGCACGTGTAGACGTAGCCCTAATAAACCATTTTGCTAGTCTTTAAAGTGCTACTTATCTCAATTTTAGTTACACTATCATGCTTAGTTATACACCTAACCTGAGGTGCACAAATCAAGCCTCCACCTGCATTATGAAATGTGGGTGACCATGAGTTCAGATCAGGTTTCACTAGCTCATGTTATCTATTAACCACAGCAACATCTACTAATTAAGACTAGGCCTAAATAAATTCCTTTCCTCACCCGTCTAGCATACAAAGGGGTCCTCAGCCAGCTGAAAGATACTGTTCCCCATGCGACAGACGCCACAGAGCAGTGAGGAATCACATTTGGGGAAGGGCAGGCCATGAGCGGGGGCAGATGACTGAAGGTAGGGCCAGGAAGAATGGACAATGTTACTGTAGAAATTACTGAAAAAGAGTGGAAAAGGATACTGGAATGAAAGAGGAAAAAACAAGAGAAGAAAAATCAAGTCTTGCCCTTGATTTGACTCTAGTTGCACCTACAAATTAGTTAGAAGTGAAAAACTTCAGATATAATTATTGGTGGGTGCGAAATTCCACCTGCAAAGTCAGATGTCAGAATAAGGCCCTTCTGAGCAATAGACTTTACTTTCTCTTTGCCCTTGTTTCATCATTGCAAAATGGGAATAATAGTACTTCACTGTCTGATAGGTTATTATGAAGCTCAATTCAGTTGAAAGAAGTTTGAGATTAATGGACAAGGTGCTACTGAAGTTCAAAGTTATTAAAAATGACAGGTGACTCTCAAAAGGCTTAGAGTTCATGTTTGGTTTAGATAACTGATCTGAAACATGATAACTACTGCACTTGATCCTCTGCGTGCTCCCTCTTGAGATTGCTGGTAACCCTTCCTTCCTTTCAGGTTCTAAATAACACAAGAACAGCTTCAGTATTTCTGATATTGGCCCAGATTGGGAAGCACAGAAACTGATAAAAACGGGGGTGGGGGGGAAAGTACTGCATTTTTCAAACAGTTGCATGGGTCAGCACTTTCTTTTTTTCTAAATCTGAACTAATTCACCTATCCCTAACTGTCATGGTGAAACATTACAGCCCGTTGCTTGGTGCCTTGTGGAGTACACTGATTGTTTCCCCCTTCTCTGAAGTCAGTATAATGAGAAGCTATGGGCTTGTCTATGCTTGAACCGCTGCAGTGGCACAGCCATAGTGCATCAAGGTGGCTACAATCTGGAGCTCTCCCAAGAGCATAGGTAACCCACTTCAAAAGCACTAGCAGCTGAGCTAATAGAAGAATTCTTCCATCAGTCTAGTGCTATTTGCACTGAAGATTAGTTGTTCAGAGGTGTGGATTTTCAGTTAACCTAACTCTCTAGGGTAGACTAGAGCTACATGTGTAAGACAGAACTGTTTTCCTGCTCTCCAAAAGATGGCAGTAAACACCTACTATATCTGGAACAAATCCTGGGGCATGCATAAGAAAAATTCTGCTCTGCTCCAGCATTTAGTTCCCTTCCCTTATTTTATTAACATAAGCACCACAGTAATCACTGACAGAATGAAAACTGAGCTTGGCTCACTTGACAATTTGAGTTTTCTTTTAAAATACTCATCAGTTCTTTCTACGATTTTCTCTTCTGTCACCATAAATCTAGCATGGCAATGGATATTTTTGTGTTGCTTTGTTTTTCCTTCCAAAGTGGGAAATTCAAAATCACTTCTAGAATATAAGCCATAGACGTGGGTAAATTAAGCAACTGTAATACAAGTGGGCTGTCTACCTCAGAAAATGCTTAGTACAAACACTCTGGAATGGTTAGATTTTTTTTTTTACTTTGGTTTTCATTAATAACAACAATAAGGCACAGAACGGTAAAGGGACGTGTCCAAGAACTAGTAGCAGACTAGTAGCAGAACTGGAAATAGAATCCAGGTCTTGAGTTTCAGCAGGCCTCCTACTGGGGGAACAGCCAAAGGGGACAAATGCCCCAGAGCCCAGTGATTCAAAAGGGCCCAGAGTTCCCAGCTGCCACTGCTTCTGTGGCACTAGAAGCAGCCAGAGCCCCAGGACTTTTCAATCACTGCTGTAGCCCTGGCTGCATGATACTGGTGGTACTAAGGGCTCACTGGTGGGAGGGGTGTAGCATGGTCTGGGCCTCACTGAGGGCTGGCTACCCCAGCCCTACATTGTCTGCCTGAAGCTCAACCCCTTCTAGGGGTGTGGAGCCACCCCCTCACCTTGCCCAGCAATTCTGTCTGCCCTTCAAGTCTCAGTTGGCTTCTCTAGTCATCAGGGATCACTGCCTCTCCTTTAGCACTTCTCCAATTTTGTGCACACACAAGCATCTCAGGTTGGGGTAATCAGTTTCTTCATGTTCTCTCAACAAGGCTGGCAACTAGGTGCAAACCCTGGGACCACGGGGAGTTGTTCGGTTCCAAGGAACATGAATTCAGGGAGGACTGAAGGGTTTTTCCTCTTCCTGGATAGTGTTCAATAGGCTCATGTGACCTCAGGGTACATCTACATGACAGGAAAGATCAACCCTGCTGCAGTCAATCTTCCAGAGTTCAATTTAGTGCACCTAGTGGGGGCTCATTAAATGAAGCTTACAGGTGCCCCCATTGACCACAGTACTCCTGTCTCCTGTTAGAAGTAAGGGATATTGATAGGAGCACAGTCCTCCCCCTGACTTCTGTTAGTGGGGACAATGAGGAAGCCCGGATTAAGGTAGGTTGACTTTAGCTACCTAATTAAAGTGGCTGAAGTTGTGTACCTTAATTCGACATTCCCCTATAGTGTGGACCTGCCCTCAGTCCAGCCCTCTCATTGAAATGTAAAATGGTGGCAAATCTGATCTGATGCTGCTGTTATGCAGAAGTATCAGCACTGAAGCCAGTGGAGCTTCACTGGTGCAAATGAGAGCTGAAATAAGGCCAGTAGTTTTACAGCTGTAGCATTTTCTTTACTGAAAAATAAAGGAAGGAATTGCTACATTGCAAGAATATGCCAGAGTGGAGAGTATCCTCATTTTTACGTTTTGAAGATAGATAACTACTTGTTTGGCCTTAACAATGTGCAAGTAACATTTCAAAGAGCTGTAAGAGCCACGAACAGCACTCCCAACAGAAATAGATCAGCACACATTAGTACTTTGTGGTCCCTTTTAGGAGTTCAGTTAGTATGTGATTGAATGTGTTGTAGCTAATAAAAGAGGTAGACACATGAATATATTTTACGTTAATATGCTTTTGAACCACGTTACTGAACATTATTGCTGACAGGGTATTATAACATCCGAGTAATACCAAAACAAAGCATCACTCGTTTTGCTTTCTATAAGCATCCTACCAGTTGGCACAATAATACCATTTCATGCACATACAAACTCTCACTTGTATTTCAGAATTAAAAGAAAATGTATATCCTTTCCTCAGTGCATTTATGTAACTCCTGATAATGCTAATGGGAATTACTCATATGCATCTTGGTGGAGAATAAACTGCCAAGCTCTTAATTAAAATGTGCTTTTCTGAATCACTTGCTGGTTGCCAGTACCTTGCTGAAAGGTTATAAAACAGAATGGAAACCCAATAATCAGATGTCATAAGCCAATTACAGGCCTCATATATTAGTTCAACATCCTCTTGTACCACAGCATTAGGTGAAGAAAAAGAACCAGTGTGTGAGGGACACCTCCATGCCTTATGGAAAATGGGTTATGAATATAAATTTGTATTACTCAGAACTACTTTGCAAAAAAAGTGGCTTATGACCTATCATTTTTAATGTTATAACCAGTCGGATATGTAAATCCTATTTTTGTACATGAATCATTTTTGTAGTTGAAGTTATAAGAGGTGTCCACATACTTGTATGCCCAGTGTTTGCCCCTGTGAAGATCTCGCCAGGAGGTGTGGCTTATTGTAAGAGTATGGCTTGTGAGGGGATAGCAGTATTCAGGCAACTTAACTGGTGTCAATCCATATGTGAGGAACTCGCCTGTGAACATGCAGTCCAGCAGACAGGCAATGGCTGATTATCTAAAAAGGACTTGGATAGATGACCTGCTCATCTGACAGTCTCCATCTTGGAGTATACTGGTACACAAAGAGAACAAAAAAATTCCCTCTGCAGGGTAAAATTGCAAAGGAACCCTGGGATTCCTCCATCTTGTCTTGGAAATTCCCTGACACACCCTAAGAAAGACAGAGGGCTTTACTGGAGACCCAGGTCAGGATAAGATCATTTCTGACCTGAAGATTTCATCTGGTATAAAGGCAACAGTTTAGGGTAAAAACTCACAAGTAACTAGAGTTATAGGGGAATAACATTAGCTGTGTGTTTATGCTTTGCTTTGCTTTGGTAACTTATTTTGGACTGTTTGTCCTTATCTATAACTGTTTAAATCCTACTATTGTGCTTAATAAAAACTCTTTTGTTTAGAATCAAGCTCAGTGTAAATTGTTATTACCTGGGAAGGGCTATCACTGTGCCCATCTCCCTTTCACTAATAATGTGGACTTACCTAATAAGCTGTCCCCATTCAAATCTTTTGCACAGAGAAAGACAAATTTATCTGGGGGTTTGATCCCTTTGGGGGTTGGTTTCCTGGGTGCTGTACCTAGAACTGCGTCTATCCAGAGCTGCGGTTAAACAGTTTCTGCATTGCTCTGCAAGGGGGCAGTTGCTCCAACTCTATGCCCTAACTGTGGGGAGACCAGAAGATCTGGCTCAGCAGGACAGAGTGGTGGGGGAGCTCCAGAGGGCAGGAAGGTGGGTGGAAGTGGCCTGATCAGTGTATCATGGAGCATCCCAAGGATTCTTCTGTGACCACACCCAGTCACACACTGTACCCAAAAATTAGGTGTACTACAGGCACCCAGTGATGAAGTCCTCGTCAGACAGACTTTTCTATGGGTGGATCCTCTGCTGATGTAAATTATCATTACTCTATTTCAGTGGAATTATGTAGTACTTTTTTTGTCAAAAAAAAAAAAAAAAAGAGCCAGTGCAGCTCCTGGGCTCCCCCCATCTCAGGTCCCATGGCTGGGGCTGCCGGAGAGGCGGTGGAGGCTTCAGCTCCTGGTCCCATGCTGCTGTGAGGCACATGGGCTCCAGCTCCTGGTCCCACTCTATTGTGGGGCATGCAGGCTCCAGCTCCCAGCTCTGCCCTTCTGCAGGGCAGCTGAGGGCCCCAGCTCCCAGCCTTACGTTGAAAAAAAGGCGGCGGTTCGTCATACCGGCACATACTGTCACAAAAAAAGCACTGGAATTACGACAGTTGAGGGTATGCCTACATCTTCTAACTCCTCAGGAATTTTGGAGTAGGCAGAGGAAAAATGAGTATAGGCAGTACTTTTTTGTGGGGGGAAAAAAAAATTGTGGCAGGTACTCGCAGTTTCCACAGCTGGGGCTGATAAAGTGCCAGTACTCCCTACCAGCAAGTACTGGGGCAAAAAAGCACTCAGTATAGGCAATACATTGTGCATGAGACCCTCACAAGGTAGCTCTGAAGATGTGGCTCCCTCAAAATCATGGAGGCATTGACCCTTATTCTTGCTAACAGCTGGTTTGTAAGAGGAGAGGGAGACATGTAGAGGACTTCTATAAAAGCAACAAACTTATGTACAGTAGTACAAGTCAGAATGACCTCTAGTTTAGAGTACAAGAAGAAGCAACAAAAATGAAGTCAACATGAGAACAAGCAGTGGTTGCATTTGCTGTAACAGAATGCACTTAACTGAAGGCAAAATGACTTCCTATGTGAAAACTTGGAGGGCCAGAATTTCACACCCCATCATAGCAGACAGCAGAGGCTTTAGAAGTAAAAAGCTACAGTACACAGTGAAAAAAGACATAGGACACAGCTAACTATTCCATGGTGCTTGGTTGGGCACATTGGTTGACTAACAAGGGAGGAAAGGAAAAGAAAAGTAGGGCTTCCTGTTATGTGTTTAGTCCTCAGGTCATTCTTCTTAAGTGCTTCCGTTAGAATCAAGTAGAAAGATGACAGAAGACATACAGACAGCCACAACATTTATCATCCAGCCCTTGACATGCCTGCCAGTTGCAGAATTTTGCCACTGCTGAACCTTGATGTGGGCAACTTTTGCAACACTCTGCAGGAAAACTATCGATTTCGCACTGAAATGTCCCTATGGAACACGTGAAACTTTATCGCTACATATATTTAACTAATAAATAGTAAAGTTTTCCCTGATTTTAATTTAAACCAGCATTAAAACAACTTTTTTAGGCAGTTGTTTTTTTTTTTGCTAGCTTATATCATCAAAGTTGTAACTATCTCTCATTTAAATATGATTTTCTAAAGAATTTAAATTTGTGAGAAGTGTGCACTGTGCTGACGAGGTCTAGGAGAAAATATGTCCTGTGGCTGGGTCTTTGGGGCTGGGCAGCCTAGTGGGTAGAAATGAGGGGCAGGACACTGGTCCCCTGCCCTTTGTGCGTCTAGCCCTGGAAGTCTGAAACACTCTCTAGCCTGACACTGGATTCAGGTAAATCAGGGCATGGTAACCAGGCGAGACGCTGGCCAGCCTGGCATGCTGGCCCCTCCTTTCCTCACACTTCCCAATGGGTGTGCCTACACTAGCCAGCTACTTCAAAGTAGATGGCACAATGTCGAAATAGCACCCATTGCATCTACATGCGCCATGCTCTATTTCGACGTTGAAATCAACGTTAGGTGGCAAGACATCGAAATTGCTATTCCTATCCAAAGATGGGAATAGTGCCCTACTTTGACGTTCAACATAGAAGTAAGGGCATGTGTGGACGATCTGCATCCTGCTACATCGAAATAGTGGGGTCCTCTATGGTGGCCATCAGCTGAGGGGTTGAGAGATGCTCTGCCCAGCCCTGTGGGGCTCTGTGGTCGCTGTGTGCAGCAGCCCTTAGCCCAGGGCTTCTGACTGTTGCTGCTGCTGCAGGTGGGGGTCCATGCTGTGTGCACAGGGTCTGCAACTGGTTATCGGCTCTGCGGACCTTGTGCTGTGCAGGCCGAGTGTGTCTGGGAGGGGCCTTTTAGGGGAGCAGCTTGCTGTTGCCCCAGAAGGGCTAGTCCAGCCTGTGACTCTGTCCGCAGGCTTTGCTGGCCCCTTATTTCGACGGGGAGCACTTGTGTGTGTGGATGCTCCGCATTTCCTTCCAGGACGGCTCCTTTCAATGTTCCCTGGTGTTACTTTGACGTTGAATGTTGACAGCACCAGCCCCGGAGGATGTGTAGATGATACACTTCAAAGTGGCCTATTTGATGTTCTTACTTTGAAATAGGCTACTTCGATGTAGTGTGCTAGTGTAGATGTAGCCAAGATGTGTAAAATCATATATTTGTACCCTTCTATAATGTGTATGGTAAACCCTACAAAATGGAGTGGCAACTTCCTATTCCAGTTTATTAGAGAAGTATTTGCATATATGTTTATTTATAGTATAAAATGTGTACTCAATACTTTTGAATGTCTTCTTTTCCACTGGGTATGGCTGCGTCTACACGTGCACGCTACTTCGAAGTAGCGGCAGTAACTTCGAAATAGCGCCCGTCACGTCTACACGTGTTGGGCGCTATTTCAAAGTTGAAATCGACGTTAGGCGGCGAGATGTCGAAGTCGCTAACCCCATGAGCGGATGGGAATAGCGCCCTACTTCGACGTTCAACATCGAAGTAGGGACGTGTAGACGATCCGCGTCCCGCAACATCGAAATAGCGGGGTCCTCCATGGCGGCCATCAGCTGGGGGGTTGAGAGATACTCTCTCTCCAGCCCTTGCGGGGCTCTGTGGTCACCGTGGGCAGCAGCCCTTAGCCCAGGGCTTCTGGCTGCTGCTGCTGCAGCTGGGGGTCCGTGCTGCATATACAGGGTCTGCAACTAGTTGTTGGCTCTGTGTATCTTGCACTGTTTAATGAAAGTGTGTCTGGGAGGGGCCCTTTAAGGGAGCGACTTGCTGTTGAGTCCGCCCCGTGACCCTGTCTGCAGCTGTGCCTGGCTCCCTTATTTCGATGTGTGCTACTTTGCCGTGTAGACGTTCCCTCGCTGTGCCTATTTCGATGTTGGGCTGAGCAACGTCGAAGTTGAACATCGACGTTGCCAGCCCTGGAGGACGTGTAGACGTTACTCATCAAAATAGCCTATTTCGATGTCGCAACATCGAAATAAGCTATTTCGAAGTTGGGTGCACGTGTAGACGTAGCCTATATGTGTAATTAAGTTTGTTTAGCATAGTGTACATGTGGATTTATCTATGCCTTAGATTAAAGTTGTCAGGTAATCACAATTACTTTTAAAAAGAGAAAAGGAAAAGCAAAAGGAAACAGAATACAATCTCTTCTGTATTCCTCTGTGTGTGGAGGCCTTTCAACAGAAATTACACCATAATCACCTGTTATCCCCCAGAGTGAGGATGGTACTCGCTAGGTAATTTAATACCAAAATAGATCATTCCCAAAATTTGGAGTGTGTCTTGCATTATTGTACCAGGCACAGCATAAATTTAGAGCCTGGCAAGGATACAAAATTCATATCTGCACCCGCATTTGTATGTGCAAAAATAAGCCATGTTTTTCTACAGATTTGCAGGGCTCCACTTAAATGGTTTATTAATGTAAAACTTAGCATAACTAATTCCTATAAAATTAATGTCTTTTTACTTCAGTTATTTAAAATATTTACTGTAGTGATTTAAAAGAATCATTCAAGGAGTGCTTGGAGACAGGAAAATTAACAAATATTAAGAATCACTGTTTCTCTCTTTTGCTGATGTGTCCTCCTCAAGGCTGTGTCTGGACTGCAATGCATTTGTGTAACTTTTGCCAACAGTTCTGTTGGGAGAGGCTTTTCCAACATTTGGCCCATCAACATGGGGCCAAATGCTGGAAAACCCCCTCTGTCGAGGCATCTTTTTTTCCTCTTGGAACGAGGTGTACAGGGATGTTGACAGAACACACCCAGCCAGCAGATCTCTTCTAAAAGAAATTTTGTCAACAAAATCCGGCAGTCTAGACATAACCCAAGATTCTGAAGCTTAAATTGGACTTTAGAAGAAGCTACTAGTACCTTAAATCAGGGTTTCCCAAACTTTTTATAGCTGGGACCTGTTTTTTTTCAGTACCTTTTTGTGCAGCCCAAAAATATAAACACATTAAAAAAAAAGGAATGAAAAATGAATACATTTTCACTGTTTATTATTTATTCACAATAATAATAGTACATAGTGATGATCTGTATATTTTCTAAGGACAGGTATTTTTTTCAAAGGACAAGTAATGGGCTTTGGACCACATTTTGGGAAATGGTGCCTTAAATTACTTTAGTGTTTTAATACTTGATTAAAATTATTACAAGAAAATTTAAAATCTAACCCCTTGGTAGCACTTTTGCAAACTCCATCTCATCAATGATGTTAGCATCTCACTGATCCTCATGTATCAGAAGCAATGCAGGGCTGTTTTGTGGCCTTTGTTTGTCTTAGCTGTTTTGGTGGTGGTGGTGGTGTCTGTGTGCAGCGATGGAATGAACAAGCTGTGGTAAGCGGGCTGATCTGAGTGTGCTGTGCTGTTCTTTCTGTTCTACTCCTTTCTCTTTGTACTGTCATCAGCAGGGCTGACAGCCACTGTGAGCCTGGGGGCAAGGATCTGTAGAGAAGAGAGAAACATTGCTCTGCTCCATCTCACTGGGGTAAAGCATTTCATCTTGTCATGCCTTAGTTTTCTCATTTAGGAAAGGAAGTAATGATGAATCGTTATCTCAGTGCAGTTTCAGATCTTTTGACAAAAAGTTCTGTTATTATAAGTGCTACATCAGACCTCAAAGCTCAAGTTGACCCTGCTTTGCCTGCCCAGCAATGTTTTCTATGCTTATATAAATGATAAATCAAACATTTAAAACAAAAGGAGATGTATTATTTTGACTGTACCTTGCCCCCAATGAGGTCACTGATCCCTCCATTTTTGGGAGCAGGATTGTGTTCTTGTACAGTAAAATTCAACCTGCATCAGACTCTCACCCATAACTTGCCATCAGCCTAGTAATGAAAAGGCAAATCAATCAGAAAGAGAAGGTGGTGGTGATGGAGAGGGTAACACCAATGAGTCACAAACTCCTTCAGGATGCAATCCGTGTGACACAAGTTGCATCCCTGAGCTGGATTTAAATGGGGCAAATTAAGAGCTCTATTACAGCAAATTTGAATAATGGGCAGTTTAGATCTAAGAAAAATTATTTGGTATGACTTTAAAGGGTTGGCTGTCAAAAACCAGATGACTGGGAAGGAGGTTTTTGTTTTGTTTTCCTCTTTATGATTTCGTTCTAAACCTTCTGCCCCCTGCAATAAAGTCCTGAATTTTCAAGCACTTTGCCTGCTTACACGAAAGTCATTAGTTACATTAACCAAGGTGCTTCTTACAATGATGTTTCAGCAACATACAACACAAGCTTCATACCATAAATATAGGCTTGATTCTGTAAGGTGCTGAGTGCCACAGAGTGGTGCTCAACTCCCTCAGCTTCTGCTGAAGTCAGGAGTGAGCCACAGGATCCAGTGCGGCAAGGACTTAAATATATACTTGACCTTAGGCATGTCCCTTTAATCCATGGGAATAAAGAATCTGGGAAATGCTTTTCTGAATACAGACGGAATTCAGCACTTGCTTAAAAGCTTTGGATTTCAATTCAGTGGGGCTGTGTCTAGATTACAGAGACTTGTTGACAGAAGTTTTGTTGGAAGACATCTTCCAGACAAACTTCTGTCAACAGATTGCGGCTAAACTGCCAAGCAGATCACAAGAATGATCTACTCTGTCGACAGGGAGTGGCTGGAGTGCCCAGCTGCTCTGTGGGCAAACTGGCTAACCAGAAACACAGCAGACAGGGCTGCCCAGTGTCCTGGAAGACCTGTTTGTCAACAGAGGGTTCTCCTGAAATGTCCAGACCAGCTTTCTGGCGACACATCTCTGTCGACAGAGGCGTTATTCCTCATGGGGCGCAGGGTACAGCTGTCAACAAAAGTGCTGCATTCTCTAGACTTACTGTTTCTAGAAGGCCTTGGGAATCCGGACGCTCTGCAGGTTTTGTCAGCAAAACAGCTGTTTTGCCAACAAAATCTTCCAGTGCAGATGTAGCCGAAGTGATTTGAGTACATGAGTAATTCTGCTGACATAGTGGGACTGCCCATGAACTTCAAGTTAGACTTCGCTTAAGTGCCGGGCTGAACTGGGGTCTTGCTGAACCAAAGCCTAAATAAATTGAGGAGGAGCAGAAGGGTCCAGTGAGAGAACCCAGGTTAAAAAAATGTTGCCACTTTCCTGTGTTAAAAAGGAGCGATACAAAGGAGACACTGGAGATGGAAGTCATGCACCTTGCAATAGACATGAAAGAGAACAGAGTAGAATCACTATTTGTTGTGGTGTTTTTACACTTCTATAGCTTATTGTTTAAGATTTATAAGGAAATAATTTTATTTCTAAATTAAATGGAAGTCTTATTGAATATTAAGGATGTCAGATTGATATATAGCTTCTAATCAAAAGAAGACCATTGTATTGCAGATTGGTATAATTAATATTTGAATATTTCATATGATACTGAATCATCAATGCATGCTACATTCTTTGATATTCCAATGCAACAGTAATCCTACAATGGCTTTATTATGATTGTTTTAATGGATTTTTCAAGGCTTGGTTGAAAAGCAAATTATAACTGTTATGAATGCTGGCATTATAAGCAAAAAATTCTGAAGTGTCACACCATTATTATTTTGTAATTGTTTCATACGTAAAGTCAAAGGAGAGGAAACTAAAAGCAGGATCGAGAGATAGGGACTTGTTATTTTGTTGAATAATTTCTAATCACTGGTTGTAGAAAGACTTCTTATTGTATGTTCAATATGGATTAATTTTCTGATAGAAAGGTCTTTGTACACAGAGGTTTTTTAGTGGACACGAAATATAGTAATTTTTGATCTCTCTCTGATCTTCTTGAGGACTCCGAGCAATGTGGCTATGAGTTCATCTCTAGTACCATGCTGCTTGTGCAAGGTAAGGTGGCTCAGGCCTGCTGGGAGTAGAGGAAGTCAGGAGAGTGGAGATCAGTGCTGTGTTTCTTTTACAAAGCAGCAGAGTGTATGCATGATCACCAAGCAGCTGTAATCACTATGTCCCTAGCTGGCAGATTATAGCCCATTGGTGCTTCCTTAATGACTAGCCTGGAATCTTGAGAGTCTGAAGACAGACCAGAGAAGCCTTTTCTCCTCCAACATCCATAACACAAGACGTATAAAAACTTGCTGCGTTGTTTATACCAAACTCAAATAGCAGAATATCATCCCTTGGGATGCAAATAGAATCATAGAACGGTAGAGCTGGAAGAGACCTAAAAAAGCCATCGAGTCCAGACCCCTGCTCTAAGCAGGACCAAACTCATCACCCCAGCCCAGCCAGGGCTTTGTCGAGGCGAGACTTAAACACTTCCAGGGATGGAGACTCCACTACTTCCCTGGGTAGACCATTCCAATGCTTCACCACCCTCCTAGTGAAAAAGTTTTTCCTAATGTTCAACCTGGACCTTTCCAACCACAACTTGAGACCATTGTTCTGTGTTCGGCCATCCGTGACCACTGTGAACAGCCTCTCTCCAGCCTCTTTGCAACCTCCCTTCAGTAAAGGCTGTTATCAAGTTCCCCCCCTCAGTCTTCTCTTCTGCAGACTAAACAGTCCCAATTCCCTCAACCCTTCTTTATAAGTGATATGCTCCAGCCCCCTAATTATTTTGGTCGCCCTCCGCTGGATCGTCTCCAGTGTATCCACATCCTTCCTATAACTGGGGGCCCCTAACTGGACACCGAGGAGTGTGAGTAGTACTGTACAGCAAAGAAGACTGGCTTGGTGTTAGAATTTGGCCATGTTTCTGACTCTACCTTTGATTTGCTGCGACCTCACCTATCTCAGTTTTCTCACTTGGGACTTGTTACCAGGGACAACAGTAGATGTACACAAATTTCAAATGGAATAGTGATTTTTCAAGTTTATTTTTCCCTTTAATCAGGTTTATTTTCAAAGTATCTCCATAGTCCCACTCCTATCTATTTTTCAGTCTTCCATAGAATCTACAGTTTGAACTCTGAAATCCAACACAATCCAGCCTGGCAATATTCATGGTCCAGAAGAACCACAGATGTTTCAAGAACAGAGAGCCCCAGTGGCTAGGACTGGGAGACAGATGAAAGTCCCATGGACGGAGCCCTGGTTGGGGGTAGGAAAGCCAGCAGCCAAGATGGGGAGGACAACAGTGGCCAGGGGAATGGGAGCTGTGGCTAGGGGAAGTCAGCAGTGGTGAAGGAGCAGGAGCAGTGAGGTGGTGGGGCTGTGGCAAGCTGGCAGTGGTAAGTGCAGAGGGGGGCTGTGGCTCAGGCCAGGGGAAGCTGAGGCATGGGGATCCAGGGCTGCAGGGAGCTGGCAGTGGGAGCTGGAAGAAGCTAGGACTGCAGGGAGCTGGGGCTGTGGGGAGCCGGCAGCAGCTGCTGCAGACAGCCAGGGGTGCAGGGAGCCAGCAGGGGGAGCTGCAGGGAGCCAGGGCCATGGAAACTTGAGGCTGGGACAAACCAGAGCCCCAGGGAGCCAAGGAGTGGGGCCAGAGGCCACCAGGGAAGCATTAGCTGCTCTTGGTCCTGCAAAATCCCTGGCTTGGGATCACTCAGGTCCAAGACCAGGGTGATGCAACCTGTAATAAGAAATCAGGTTAGAAAAGTATTGAATTTCATTCTTTTTAATAATTAAAAATAAAATTAAGAAAACCCTTCACCACACTCAAAGAAAGAGAGATTTTGTACATTTGTCTTTTTGTACATGAAATAATAACAGCACAATCATGATTTTACACCAATTTATCAACCTGCAGATGATCAAGTGAGAGAATAGTTGAAAGCAGGGCCTGAGTCTGAGTTTGATTTCTGTCCATTGAAGAAATCACCATACTGTATTCACATAGCTTTCAAACCAATGTATCCTCTTTGTAGCCTGGACTGTTTTTTTTTTCTCATCCCTCTAATGAAATTATACAACACAGGAATTAGTAGTATCAAAGGGTCTCTCTCTTGAGTCAGTCACATATTGTCTTTTGCAGAAACTGATGGTAGGATGGGAGTTGATCCACAAGGTTCAAATCCAATCCCTCAAAGTGCTTTTATTCATTGTTTTGGTTTGGACCCGGTTCTTGGTATGTGCAAGTCAACTGAAGATGCAAAACAGTGGTAAGGGAGAAATAAAACAAAAGCAGTGAGTGCAAATAAAAAGGAACAACGAATGGCAGGACCCAAGTGCACAATTAAAGAAAGACTAAATAATAGTTTTAAAAAGTCAAATAATTCCTCCTCTGGTGTAGCCAGAGAGATGGCGAAGCTTTGTCTGGCTAGCAAAGAAAGAAAACTTTTCGATTACTGCCTGCTCTGCCTTTTCCTCTTCTTTATGGGCACTGAGCCTACTCACTGGCTCCATGCTAAAGAAGCATGAGGCATAAGAGTACTTAAAGGCTTCTTCTAAATTCTTCCCCCATCTGGAGCATGGAGGAAAAGCTCCACCCACCCCTGCTTGGAATTAGCATAAAACAGATTGTGGTCAGGTCCCTCGTGGCTGGGTAGCCTAGTGGCTAGATAACAGACTAGGTGGGTAGGACCAGGACAGAGCTGGCACCTTATGCTTCTGGACCAGGAACACTGAACTACATCTCACTAGTCCTTAAATGTGGGGCACGGCCCAAAAGTCCAGATTCCCATACTTCGGGTCTCTCAGTGGGTTTCCCCCTTTCTCCAGAAGGGAAGGTCGGTGGCTTACTTGCTGCCATTGCTAGTGAGCAGATGGGCTCTTGCTCCTGTTCTGAGACTCCTGAACTTCTTCCTGTCTCCCTGCTAGTCAGTCCCAAACTGAGCCA